>NC_142791.1:4312500-5032500 GCF_988280905.1 Pimephales promelas | reverse complement strand
TATATAGCCTATATATAAATACACACACATGCTTGTATATAGATTTATATCATTTATATTATATATAAATATAAATATTTTAGATATAAATCTTTTTTTTAGGGCTGGGCAACGATTAATCGCGATTAATTGCATCAAAAATAAAAGTTTGTGTTTACATAATATATGTGGGTGTAGTGTGTATAATTATTTTGAATATATAAATACACACACATGATTGTATATAATTAATAAATATTTGCATGTATATACTGTATATATATTTATACATAATTTATATTAAATATAAATATTAATTATACACAGTACACGCATATATTATGTAAACACAAACTTTTATTTTGGATGCGATTAATCGTTTTTTCTTAAATATATACATGCATGTGTGTGTATTTATATATATATATATATATATATATAAATAATTATAGTGCACCCACATATATTATGTAAACACAAACTTTTATTTTGGATGCGATTGATTGCGATTGATCGTTTGACAGCCCTAATTATAATAGTATATAAATAATACTAAATGTCATTGACTTGAACATCATCCACATGAACAACAGAATAAATGAGCACTAAGCCTCAGCTTTGGTCATACAGAATGTTTTAGTTCTTTATTTTGGTAGTTTATAAATCCATTTCCCCACTGAATTATTCACAGACATGATTTTGTTCTATTTATTATCGTGAGGGCACATAATGCTCTGCAGTGAGCATTATTCAGTATGTGTAATGTGACAGTAAATGAGAATTTCTGTCTGCAGACTGCACTAGCACATGCTGTTTTTTGGAAGAGTCTTGAGAAGCATCATTGCCGTAATGATGCCATGGAGGGATGGATTCACTGTAATGGGCTGAGAACCTGCCAGCATACAAACATATAAAAAATATTATTTATCTGCACTGTACGTTGCTTGCAGTTTCCATAACAACCGCAATGTCTTTGTTGGCCGATGATAGGGAACATGTGCTTTTTTCCCTAGGCATGTGTTCCTGTGTGTGTGCGTCTTTGTGTTTTATACTTTAATGAAGCAGGGGTTAACGAGGACATTGAATATAACACTTTGTTCGTGTGCAGTGCGGATCATTTTTTTTTTGCCCTTATTACAGTTTGTCTTTTGTAATGGGATTGTAATGGTGACTTGCCGCCATTACACTGTGCGCTATTGCTTGCTTTTAAAAATAATGTTGCACCAGTGACTGACCCTAATGGACATATTTGCAACATCACATGACTTTTAGAGTGATTTGTGTTCAAATACAGCTGGAAGTGCAGATCAATTGTCTGAAAATTGTGTTTGATGTGGAATAATGCATCTATGAGCCTAAATATTCCCACCCATTAGAGTAGCATATGTGCCAAACTTTATGTGCAACCCATCATTTTTGGCATGCTGTTATCTGCTCACAGCAGTGCAGTATGGGTAGCTGGTGTACTTTTTCTTTGATTCCAGCACAAGATGCATAAATTATTTATGATTCTTTAGAAATTATTTTTTTAGTTTTTAGAATGACCTGTAAAATATGTTCAGTTTTCCATTTAGATATAAATTTGACTTTTGGAGTGTGTATAGAGTTGAGTTTAAAACGTTTGAGGTTTGATATAACCTTATATTCACCCAATAATTCTGAAAGACAATTCACAAAAATATTAAACAGCATGACTGTTGCAACTTGAAACATTGATAGTACTGGGGAAATTACTATTCCCATTTAATATATTATAAGGATTTCTGAAGGATCAAAATGTGAAAAAAAAAATATATATATATATATATATATATATATATATATATATATATTAGGGCTGTACAAAAATTAATTGCGATTAATCGCATCCAAAATAAAAGTCTGTGTTTAAATAACATATTTGTGTGTGCTGTATATAATTATTTTGTATATATAAATACACACACATGCATGTATATATTTAAGAAAATGTGGTATTCATATATAAAATATTTATATTTATATAATATAGATTATGTATTTATATATATATATATATATATATATATATATATATATATACAGAATTTAAGCGCAAACAATTCTTAAATATATACATGTATGCATAGGTATTTATATATACAAAATAATTATATACAGCACACACAAATATATGATGTAAACAGACTTTTATTTTGGATGCGAATAATCGCAATTATTTTTGCACATACATATATACGTATATATATTTAAAAAATAAAAAGTTATTTTGAATTGTAATAATACTTACTATATTATATAGTTAAATAATTGACTATTACTGTTTACTGTCAATTTGATCAAATAAATGCATCCTTGGTAGGTATAAGAGACTTCTTTCTAATACATTAAGAAATCTTATTGACCTCAATCTTTTGAATATTAGCGTATATATATAATCTAATGTTTCATAAAGCATTTTAACCACAGTTATAATACCTATTTATATTCAAGCAAGAATATATTTAATAATAACATGTGTATGGTTGATAGGGGTGTAACGGTACACAAAAATCACGGTTCGGTACGTACCTCGGTTTTAAAGTCACGGTTCGGTACGTTTTCGATACAGCAAAAAGAAAGAAATGCCAGAGAAATTTCCTATTTGTTTAAAGAAAAAATATTTTTAAATAAGTGTGAGTTTTCCTAGATCTTGAAACTTTCAGGTTTATAAATGGGCTCATCTTTGAAGGATGAACAAATAATGTTTTGGTCATCACCTTAAAAATAACATTTAAATATATATTTATTTATATAATATTTGAATTTTGAAGTGCTGGAAAAAGATGTGTGAAGTACTTTTCCAGCCAAACTGGTTCCAGTTAGTGTTACTATATTAAATCCATGGTGAATGTTGCTGGTCTGTGGACGAAAGTATTACTAGTTCATTCACGGCACAATGTTTCTCCTGGTTTCCCATGACAGCGCTGTTTGATCTAATAGAGATCTACGGTTAATAACGGAGAAATGTGAATGCATCTCACTAGATCTCGCAGCGATGTTATTACCTCAGTGGCGAATTCAAATGTTTTCTTTACCGGATCTCTCAGCGCGGTGTGGTAACAGTGTTGCTTGATCGAGATCGGCTCGCGCTGCACAGATGTTGCTGGTCCGAACTGATAAACGATCCATGAAGCACATAACGAGTAGCGCAGTTTCGTTCTGCTTTCATTACGCTTGCCATTTGATGTTGCGCAATGTTGTGTTGGCCGCGTCAGCACGAATTTTGCCGGCAGGAAAAATGGTCCAAGCAATCGTTCGGTTTGTATGCGTACCGAACCGGAAGCCTCGAACCGAAACGGTTCAATACGAATACATGTACCGTTACACCCCTAATGGTTGAACATTGCCGTTCAGTTGCTGTAATGTTGTGGGGAAAAAAATACAAATTTATAAGCATTTGGAGTTGGGAAGAAATGCTAAAGCTAACATGGTTTTCTCCAGGTATCATACAATGTTTCATTTGTTTTCACCTTCATTTTCATTGACCCAGACTGAATAAGAATGCTGGTTTGCATTAAAGTGTTTCTGCTAGGTTTGCAGAGACAAAATGCACCTGAAGGGAGAAGTTTAATGGCCATTATCTCTTGTATTGTGTACTTAGGCCTATTGGACACTGTGACAGCCTGTCTGTTCTTTTGTGTACACATGTGCCTGAGCTATAGTGCTTCCATTCACTGTGTTTCATTGGGTGATCATCCAAACTGCCCTGCTGGAGAGAGATAAGCAAAAGAACCTGGAACATTTTCGCAGGTGAATTTTGAGAATGTAATCGAAAGCACAAAAATAACACAAAACCTCCTAATTTCCTGCTAATTTTTGAGGTGCATACTAAAGATCAGTTGGTGACTCCAGTTCACATGCTTCCCCTTTAATCTGGTCTTTGAGCCTGAGTCATCAGTGTAAAATCTGCCCCTTTCTAAGGATGAGTACATGAATCATGATTTTTTTTTGTATGCTAGGCTGTGCATATGAAGGAGTGCTCCTTGATATGATGATGAATAAGAGGTGATTCACCCACTTCAGACGGCAGGAGCGCGTAGTAAACTGTGATTGCCTTTTGAAAGGGCTTCACATGTCTGTGCTTCTCTCTTGGTGGAGGGTTTCTGTTTTGTGAAGTAGCTGAGATTTTCCAGTCAAAATAATGTTAAAATTAGCATGTATGAATATATTTCAAGGTTTGTGGCATCTGAGAAAGACCTAAATTTCATAATAATGCACAACCACTCAAAAGTGTAGGGTTGGTAAGATGTTTTAATGTTTTTTTTAAAAGTCTCTTATGCTCACCATGACTGCATTAATCCGATCAAAATACAGTAGTATTGTAAAATGCTATTATCGCTGTAATGGCAATGCTGAATTTTCAGCATTATTACTCCAGTCTTCAGTCACATGATCCTTCAAAAATCATTATAATATGCTGATTTGGTGCTCAAAATGTTGAAAGAAGTTGTGATGCTTAATTTCTTTCTTTTTAAAAAAAAAATACTGACCCCAAGGCCCAAACTTTAAACCGGTAGCATATAATTTTCTGTATTTATTTATGATTTTTATCATATTTTTTATGTTATAAAGTGGACAGGAAGTGATAGGTGCATCTTTCATTTTTAAAACAGACTGAATAATGCCACACTAGTCGTACCCCACAGAAATATTAAAATAATATGATGTTGGCTGCCTGTAATATGATATGATGCTAGCCCTTCCAGGCTTGGCAATTAAAGTGACTGCAGCCACTTGGAACGGAGCATTCGGTTGTTGTTTTAATCTGTCATATCACCATAATTCTACACAAACCTACTGCTATGATATGTGCTACCATGGCTAATGTCGCTTATTGTACCCCTCACAGCCGTATCTGCACATTTCACGCACGCTGTTTTCCAAGGATTCAGCCGTTGCTGCTTTAGAGCCGGATTTGAGTTGCTGATTTATTTACAGATGGATGTGAAATTTGTCAGGTCTGTAAAACTGACTTTATGTGTGTGTCTCTCCAGGGCTCTGTTTGACTACGAGAGAGCGAAGGATAGTGGTCTGCCCAGTCAGGGTCTCAGTTTCCGATATGGAGACATTCTCCATGTCATCAATGCATCTGATGATGAGTGGTGGCAGGCCAGGAGAGTGACGCCAGAAGGGGACAGTGAAGAGATGGGTGTCATCCCCAGCAAGAGGAGGTGAGTTTCATGACGAATCCTTCACAAATACAAAGACTAAACTTATTTTTGATATGCCAATTTACCAAATCGCACACAGCCCCCCACTACTAGATTAACATGTGACAGGCCTAGTTCTAATTGTTACCCTACTGCCCTATATTTAAGTTGGCTCTTTAAAGGGAGCATACAATGGAAGAATGAATTTTCCTTTATTCTCCGATATAAAAGAGTTCAATACACTATGTGCATAATAAGCAGTGAAAATGGATCATTCGTTAACATTAACGCATCACATTCTTGCCTATCAATTTTGTATCTGTTGCATACAAATATCTTAAAGGTATAGCAGCAAAAGTCTGTTTGTTTTAAAACATCACACTGTAAAAATGAATATGCTATCTAATCAAAAACAATTGTGGCAACAGATTACAAGCAATGTTATTAATTAAATTTAACAAATTAGAATTGATTAATAATTAATCAAATTAATTCCTTAAAAGTTAACCATATAAAATGAGTAAAACTTACAACAACAACCAAAAAAACATAAATTTAAGTCACCATTATGGTGATCGGTGTTTGTTTTAGTGATTCTGGTTTATTTTTTGGTGTAAACTTTACTCATTTTAAATGGTTGACTTTTAAGGAATAATTTGTTTTATTATTACTGAATTCTAATTTGTTCAATTTAGTTAATAATATTGCTTGTAATCTATTGCCACAATTACTATTGATTAGATAAAGCATATTCATTTTTACAGTGCAGGTGAAAAATTATCCTGTACAACTAAATTAGAAGTGTTTTGTTTGTTTCAGATTGTATGTACTGTACCTTTTAGATTTGGTAATGATTTGTTATAATATGCTAATTTGATACTTCATGTTGGAAACAGTCATGCGGCTTAATATTTTTTTTTTTTTTTGCAACCTGTAATACTTTTTATGGATTTAGTGAACCTTAAAAAGTTAAAAAGAACAGCATTTTTTAGTTAAAATACAAATCTTTTCAATATTAATAATTCTGAAATCATTCTAATCATAACGGCTGATTTGGTGCTCAATAAACATTTCTTATTATTAATGGGGAAAGCAGTTACAATATGTTTGTGAAAAGCGTACAAATGAAGTGTAAGTACATTAGTTAAGTGTTTCACTATGTCTCTATTCCTGTGGCAGGGTCGAGAGAAAAGAGAGAGCTCGACTGAAGACGGTTAAATTCAACGCAAAACCCGGTAGCCTCGATTCTAAAGGGGTGAGTGCTCTATTTGACTAAGTCGGTGCCAACATCCCAAATTCTGTTCGCTCCAGTTTTCTTAAGGTATAAACAGGAAGGGCCCAGCGATTTATTAGACAGTTCATCTGCAGTGTTTCTTCACTCATCTCTCTTCAGTCTATCCGGTTTAGTTGCGTTCGTTCCCTGTCATCTTCAATTTACTTTTCCACTTCAAGTTGTGCTGGTGGGTTATTGAGTCAGTCAGTCAGAACGGAAGTGTGTGTGAGAGACTGTCCCCGTGCCGCAGTGTGACAGCTCACTCTGAGCTCTCAGCATCAGTACTGCAGCACGACCCAACGGGCGCTCACTGAAACAGCCTTAGTATTATGTCTCTCTACATTCATATCTTTTATGAGATCAGTATTGTAAGGTCATCTGTAGTAAATAGTTCTTATATATGTGTATTTGAGAGAGGTAAATGATTAAAACTGAAGGGTGTATTTTTAGTTCGGCACCCAACTGCAGAGCCGTTCAGGGTTTTAGCCTTATGATTCCCACTTGTATCCATAGCAACATCGCAGCCAGGCCTGCACATTTCAGTTTCTTCCTTGTATTTTGTTTCTCTGTCTTGATGAGGAGAAGGAAGGGATGTTGGCACTGATGGATTACTTGAGGATTTTGTCGTGTGGTTTTGTCTTTGTGTTCAGTTGCACCAACTTGTGTATGTATCATTTCAGGTTTATGACTCATAGGATTTCAGTGTTTTTTGACCATGCATTGATTAGAAGTGTTTATATGCTTTATAATAGGGAGAATTAGTTGGGTGAAAGTTATGAATATTCCCTTTAATCACTATCAGGGGTACAATTGGTTTCGTACACTGTACTGATATGTTAAAATAGGTGAAAAACGCAAAAATACACACAAAAGCATTAAAATTAATATCATATTTATTGCCAGACATTTAAGTATGAATCTCATTAAGAAATGTCTAGGTTATGTTTCACCCACAGATCATTAAAAAAATGGACAAACATTGCAATTCATAATAACTAAGCATAATACTCGTCATTCTCATCAATGTATCACATCCTGACAATTATTTCTATTAAAGCATTATTAAATTCAGGATATAAAATACTAGTATGGTTGACAACTTAAATATCTACTGTTTGTCTTTATTTGTTTCTTATTGAGTTTTGCATAACATAATTGCATTATTAAGAATTGCATTACATTATTCAAGGGAGTTAAATAAAATTTTGGTTTTAAAATATACTTGATGTAATGTAAGTCGTTCCATTTTGGGGTGAAAGATGATGTGGACATATCATTGATGGGTTCCACCATTATAGATTATTCAGGAAAATTACGTTCATATCAGGCATATTGAGCTCAGGTTCACTGAAAAATCACATTTAGAATCACCCCAGGCACATATATGTTACTTTGTTGATTTTTCTCAGCATTTTAAAAACAATTCACCTTCAGAAAATCATAATAATACACACAGGCAGCACAAATTAGCCCCATTTGATCAGCATGTCACCCTGTCAGGAGTCCTGCATGCTTAATATTTTTAATATGAGTTTTTTTTTTGTTTTTAAGTCCCCTTTGCATGGCAAAGCTAAACCAGCTTCAGTTGGCCTTTTGTTGATCATCGTTTACCTCCCTTGTATGTTCATTTCTACTGATTATGTTTTGATTTGAATACATTCGAGCTGTCTAAGAATAGCTCAGGTGCTCTGACGTCATGGACAGCAGGGTTTGGATCGGCCTTCACAACAAACAAAGACCAGTGCTTTCAGCTCGAGCCAAAAATAATTCAATTCAATCGTTTCAAATGTGTGAATTGCTCGTTCGATTCGATGGACGATCCTGACCATGAAAACAGAGCGATGTTTGGTTTGTTTCCTGGCTGCTGTCCCTCACGTCCGGCTCCGGTCGTTGTGTTGTTTTTGTCAGCATGTTTGTGACAGCGTTTAGAGCCCCCTGTTTGCACCATGCTCTCTCTCCGCACAGTCATTCAGTGAAAAACGTAGAAAGAACTTCATCTTTTCACGCAAGTTCCCTTTCTACAAGAACAAGGACGCCGACGAGCAAGACGGCAGCGACTCGGAAAGTAAGTAGCCACAAACGCACGTGCACCCTGACACGTAGGTACATAAAGACAGCACACGCTCACACAAACGCATCCCCGGGGTGAGGTGAAAGGTCTAGGTGTGTGTGTGTAGGTAGCTCCAGGAAGCCCATGCCCTCCTTCTTCTGTTGGCGTTTCTCCCCGCCCCACCAACAACCTTACTGTCTCTCTCTCTCCCTCTGTCTCTCTGTCTCCCATTCTTTCATCTCTCTTCGTCTCTCTCTTTCTCCGCCCCCCTGATCGGCTGTGTGGTGTAGGACATCTCTGGAATAGGGGAGGACGGGTACGGAGCAAAGACACTGAGTAAGTGTGTTAAGGAATGGACCCAATACCCCTCTCCCAACCACACATGTAACATTTCAGTTCAGATTTGTTCTTTTCTGTTACGTCAACTACAGACCTGTCTGCATGTGAGAATACTAACGTATGTTGGTCTACAGGTCCTGATGTTTTAGGGATTCCTGCATTACCATCCTTAGGTTTATGTGGTAGCTAAAATGTTGCATGAACGTAACACATGTGAGAATAGTTTGTCAAGTGTTGTTCGTTTAGTTTGTATGTCAAGACTGTTGTGCTGTTTTCTGATGTTTAGTCTTGCACAGCTGGAAAAAGTTTGTTCTGGCCAAAAATGATCAAATGTAAATTGAACAGTTTGTCTTGTTAAAAGTGGGTTCGTCAGATAAAATGCAAAAATAAAAGACACATCAAGTCATTTCTGATTAGCTTACGGACATGATTCAAAACAAATCAGAATGTGCAGTTCTGTTCATAGATATCTAGGCTACTTTAGTTTCTAGTCCTTTGTCTTTGTCTTTTATGATGTCTCTGCAGTGCTGTGCCAAATGTTGTCTTGTGTTTTTGACAGTGTTTTATGTTCACATCAGGAGCATTTAGCTAAAACTGTTGTGAGGAACTGGAATGAGGAAATCCACATCAGTCAAACAGAATATTTAGCATTATTCTCAATGAATTAATATGGATTTGTGCTAAGATGTAATCCATAGAGAATGTTGTTCACAGCTTATGTATAAGTTAACACAGCTTGATCAGAATAGAGGATATTTCTTTTGGGTTGAACGTGTTCATCTCTTTTTCTCAGTAATTTAATCCTCTGTGTCTAATTTTATTTTATGCTTGAAACTCAAGTCTAATTTTGTCCAATGCAACCAACTTAGAGTTGACAGCGAGCTCCTGATAATGATCTTCTAGACTCTTAAAAACTAGAACGTACTGTTATAAGAAAGTTACTGAGTAAAATGATGACTTTAGGTCAGGTTGTTGGAGAAGATAAAGTACTTAAAGTACTGTAGTCCAACTCCAAAACATTAGCTGTCAGGTTTTGAAGTCATCTTGAGAGTGACAGGTTTCCAGACCGAGTGTGTATTCAGAGCCCGGTTAGATGAGCTTGTCACATTGGACATATTAGATTTTGCCATATAATTGTCATATTGCATGATGCTCTTCTAGACAGCCATTGACTGCCATTGTCAACATAATGAAATATGACTTGTTTTTTTACCCATGGCTGGTAAACAGGATTTGTGGCGTTTATTTAATTTATTTTGGAAATGGACTCACTTGATAACGTGTTGATGAAAAATGATATGTGCTGTCAGAAATAATCTTTTCCAATCTGTGGAAAAGTAAACTACTTTCTATGACTGTACGAGATTTTAGATTAATTTGCCATTGTAAGTAAAAAAAAAAATAACTAGAAAAATAGTGCAGTAAACAATAAAACTATTTGTGATACAAACCAGTGGGTTTACAATTACGACGAAACATTAAAATAATATAATAAGAAATATCAGTCAACAGGCAGCATACAGTGATTAAAAATAACTGAAAGTGTATCCAACTGGAAGGCTTGCGCAGTCAAGTTACAAATGGCCACACCCAATCTTAGGTTTAAAATAAGGTGGATAGCTACTCCATATTAGGCGCAGAAGACAAAGGTCACTGTCTGGTCTTACAATATGATGTATAATCTGTCTCCACCAAAATCTCCAGGCATTGATCAAACCCACATAACCTTGTTTAAAATCCTCGCATACCCCTTTTCCACCAAAGCATTTTGAGAGCCGGTTCGGAGCCGGTTCGGAGCCGGTGACTGCGCGCGAACCAGTTCTTTGTGTTTCGACAGCCAAAGAACCGGGAAAACTGGTTCCAAATCGGCACCAACTCTTTGCTGGACTAGAACTGTTCTTTTACCAAGTCATGTTTACGTCGGAGCTGGGGCCGGGTTTAGATGTGTGCTAAACATCTTTTCTGACCATAATATAGGATCGGAACGCCAGGAGAAACATTTGCAGAAACACGATGGATTGGCGCAAGCGTTTCTATTTTATTTATTTATTTTTAATTGAAAACATTATAAGCAAAGAAGAAAACAGTCACAATAAAGAACAAATAAATGGAAAGAAAAAAGACACAAAGCCTTCTTGGTACACAAGTTAGAGACAATCCCAAAGTAATGTTGTACTTGCAAGCATTTCTAGCTAAGACGTATGGCAACGTACACAGTAACGCAACAACGTCGTTCCCAGGGCGCTCTAGTCAGTGAAGTCACAAGTTGAATCAACTCCGAACCAACTTTGAACCAGCGCCAGTTACAAACCAGTTCTTTTTTGGTGAAAATATGTAAAAGTTGCTGTCCTATTAGCTTGAGTCTTATATAATGCATAGAACTCGTCCTTTCCTTTCTTGCCTACCTACAGCACATAGGCATCAGCACCATGACTGATTTTTAGTACTCTACATTACCATCCATGTGAGACTCAACTTGCAAGAGTATTTGATATATCCCCTTTTTACCAAATTTTAAAAGCGAAATTAGGTTGCCTACCTTTCCTTTGTGTTTGATGCCTTAAAATTCTGACTCTGTAGGCAGCTCATTAGGTTTTTGAACAGTGCTTTAAAGTGTGCTTTGTATTGGTAAGGCATATAGACATAGTCCATTCTGTTTATGGCAATAGCTACAACAATAGAGGCCATCTAGCTTTTTCACAGCATCTAAATTGTTTTGGGTAAGTGGAGCACTACACAGTAGCTGATTCATGCGTGATTCATTCTCTATAGTTTAATGTTACCACTTCCACTGAGAGAAATTAAGCTCTGGCTCAGAATAACACCCGATCCTATCTGGGTTTGAATCGATGGATAATAACCATATTGTGTTCCTGCGGCAGCCTGCTTCTGTTCGTCCCAGGGCTAAAAATAAACTACTCTGGCAACTTGAAGTCCCTGTGTGCGCAGACTACCTCAAAACTAGCGTCATATTGGACCTGCGTTCCCATAATTGGACTTATATATTCAATTAGTATTGTCACTGTCTGAAACGTCAGTCTTATCCGTGATTAAATTGCTTTTCTGTTGTCCATCATCATCCCAAAGCCTTTCAGCCGATCCCTTTAATCTCCCAAATGAGCGCTAACTAAATTTTGCCACTGTTTTTCATTTTTCTCTTTTTTTTTAAAGCAAATGTCCTTGTCAACAAGTGCGTAATGACATTACATGCTCAGTAACTCATTTACACATCCACTCGAGCCGCACTCTGAGAGGCGAGACCTTGGTGAAGGGCACATCAAATGCATCTCGATTACTGCCGTTCTACAGAAAGCTATCTGAGTCCCATCACAACCACCCACCCCACTGAGTATGTTTCTGTGTTCTGTTTCCAGGGAGTCAAGAGGAACTGATCCTCTCGTATGAGCCTGTCATCAGACAAGAGAGTAAGTGCTTCTCCACTGTCTCTCATGCTTGGACTGTATGAAGTTCTGTAGAAGTGTAAATATATTACGTGATCGATGTTCAGTTTGTTTGTTGTTCCTGTATTATCTGTTTGAACAGTTAATTACGCCCGACCAGTTATAATTTTGGGGCCCATGAAGGACAGGGTCAACGATGACCTCATCTCCGAGTTCCCGGACAAGTTTGGGTCATGTGTGCCACGTAAGTACCCTACAGAGATCTTGTGGTTCTTGCCCAGGTGGTTATATTATCAGATAAACTCATCTCCTAGTGGATCTTTCATTAATTATTCATTTTACATCTTTAGAAGGCACAAATTAGCCTTCAGTAGAGGCTGACTCAACCACAGTCTCAAAAGAGCCCAGATGAGCAATAGTGTACTGTGTTATTCTCACTGGTGCCGTTATAAATTTCAACTGGAGTGTTAAAAAAACCTCTGGCCAAGGTAGTTTGTAATTATACTCAGTAGTCTTAGGGGGTTTTAAGCCTTTGTGCTGATAGCTGTGCTGGTGGGACTCATCAAAATGAGATGGTAAGGTAAGTGACCTGACCGTAAGAGTCCGTGGTGTTCCTTACTGCCCCACAGTGCTCAAAACTATTGCTGTGCAGTTCCTCATTTCATTGTGCTGTGACTATGAAATCCCTTACGTCAAGGTCTGCTGATTAACAAATTTCAACTAGGTCACTACTTTATTGTGATCGTGTTTCAGAAGTTATAATTGGTCCAAGTTAATGTTCTTCGAGCAAACCTTGAAAGTAACAGTTCGTAACCCACACTTTGTAAGATTTCATTTGTTCTACACTTTTCCTGAGTTTTTAAATGTTTTTGGAAAAGAGCTTTGTTGGCTTGTGCTATACATATTAAGCAAAATATTGACAATATTGTGGAGAGACCCAAAAGGGAAAAAAGATCTTATATCATTCTCATAGTTTGCTGATGAGTGCCACAGAGCTCTTTCGTGTTTTCCATCTTGAACACTTTATTTATTGTTTGCTTTTCAGTTTTTCAAACTTTTATTTAACCGTTTTTGTTTATGTTCAAAATTTTAAAAAAAGCGGCTAACAGTTCTGATCAAGAAGGTAAGTGAGATTATTAGTCTGCAGTGAGCAAAATATAAGTAGAAAATGTAATAGCGTCAGTCTTTCCCTGTAGTTCATCCAGTCAGTGGGATCTAAGGTTATTTCTGCTTATCTTATCTGCTGCTGTCTCTTAGTATGTCACCCCAATAGCTAGAGATATCATTTTTTTATTTGTGAAAGTAGATTTGCCATGGTATTTCTCTTGAACGTATATGTAGATAATAAAGTTGATGATTCCCCATTTTTATGTGTTGTTGAACTGAGTACCCAAGTATTATAAAACTAAAACCTGGATTTTTTTTTTTTTTAAAACCAATCTCAGATACTACCAGATCAAAGCGGGATTATGAAGTGGATGGGAGAGATTATCACTTTGTAAATTCACGAGAGCAGATGGAGAAAGACATCCAAGAGCACAAGTTCATCGAGGCTGGACAGTACAATGAAAATCTGTACGGAACCAGCGTCCAGTCTGTCAAATATGTGGCGGAGAGGGTTAGTATTTACTATGGTTTTACAACCACAACATTACCATGAAGCCTGCTTACTAATTTGGATTTTACAATTTGGGATGCCTTGCCAGTACTCATGAGTACTTTGGTATAGTGTCTTGATATTGTTTAACTTGACATCTCAAAGGCCAACACTTGTCCTTGTGTCGTTGAATGTGTTCTTTGTGAATGGCCCCTTGCTCTACTGTTCAGCTTCCCATCATTTATTGGTTTTCTAGGGAAAGCACTGCATACTTGACGTGTCTGGGAATGCCATAAAACGACTACAAGTAGCACAACTCTACCCCATTGCCATCTTTATAAAGCCTAGATCCATGGAGTCCTTAATGTAAGTTCACCACACAGCTCTATGATGGTGTATTAATTCAATAAATGATACAAATTCCATTGCGTTCAGACTCAAGGGGATTGATAAATTTGTGTTTCAGGGAGATGAATAAGAGGTTGACGGAGGAACAGGCCAAAAAGACATATGACCGTGCCATGAAATTGGAGCAGGAGTTTGGCGAGTACTTCACAGGTAACAGTTCCTAATCCATCGAGAGGACCTGAGCAGCGCCTTCACGCTCAGAGGCTGTCCAATATCAGCTCATTTGCATATTCTGATAGTCTTTTGCATATGCATTACCTCAGAGGCCAACCATTGCAGCTTGTTGCATCCATCATATTTGACAGCAGAGCCATGGCGCTGACGCTTTCCCCTCAGTGAAACACTTTCTCTTGAAATATGCATTAGCCTGACCCCTGTGAGTGTATGGAAGAATATGAAATAGAGCATAATGATTCATTTGAGGACATTTTGAACCCACGTGACAATGCTTTTGCTCTATTTTTTAATTTCGTTAATCTGCACCTGCAAGAAAAGAGATTTAAAGAATGTGTTGCTTTGCTAATAATACTATGTATAATGTTATTTTTAAATGAAAATCTGCATCGTTCTCTCTGCCTTGTTAGAGATTCTGTTGCTGGGTAAAATGGCTATTCTTACCGTTCGCACAAGAAGAATTCATGAGCGATAAAGTGGCTAATGATCCATTAAGTTCAAAAACGATCATTATGAAACTGTCACCGAGGTTTCTTACTTATTGTGGCGCAAAATGATAAAGGCGTTGCTCCGTAAAGTACATAATAATCTATTAACGTCAGCTCTTTCTCTCTCTCTTTCTCTTTCTCTTTCTCTTTCTCACTCTCTCTCAGCGCTGGTTCAAGGGGAAACACTAGAGGACATTTATAACCAGTGTAAGATGGTGATAGAGGAACAGTCTGGACCTTACATCTGGATTCCTTCAAAAGAAAAACTATAAAAAAAATCACTTTTCCCTGGCAGGGACCTTGGACTGCAAAAAAAACAACAACAACGACAAAAAAAAACATAGGAATAATTTGTAATATAATATAAATTATTATTATGGCAATGTTTATTGTTAACTCTTACAGTGATTTTTTTTTCTCTTGTTTGTTCGTTCGTTTATTTTATGTTGCATTTTTTCACTTTCAATATGAATGTTCCTGAATGTACACCACAAAGTGTTAGAGGCATCTTTGTTTGCATATTTATTGGTTAGCATTTTAATTTAAGGAAAAAAGGAAACAAAATTTAGCATTCTTCAAACATTCTTGAGTTCAGAAGGACAAGTCAGTTTAGATCATCACGGATGATTTCCACACACCATCACCACCTCCAAGAAGAAGAAAAAAATCAATGTTGATATCAGCTTTTGTCACTTTTCACCCAATCGGTTGGTTTCACACACCTCCCAGACTCATTTCACAAACTCAGCATCTATGCACTGCTGTGGCTAACAACACACACATTGATTGTGTTCTTTTATTATTTTGTTCATTTTGTTTTGTTTTGTACAGACATCCGTTTTATTTTGGTTCAAATTGTACATGAATGCTTACGGATCCTTTCGGAAAGGTTTCTTGTGATTAAAAGATGCTTTAGTTAGTGTAAACGGCTGAGGGGATTCAACTAGCTGTAGGAAATATGACATTATATTTTGCTATTTATATTGATAGAGGACACAACAGCACAGAAAATATTTATAAAGATGATATATAACTTTGTCTAAAGAATCATTTTGGAAAAGAGACTTTACTGGTACTGGTGTATCATATTGTGCCGTTGCTGTTGTGCTGGCGAGAATGAAAGGTAACGAGTGTGTGTTTTCCCTGAACAAAACGCCCCCTGATCCGTCCAATTCGGGAATCTGCTAATTCTAAACTGAGCGAGAGTTCTGAAATCCCAAGAGCTCCGAGATTAAATTGGCTGAGAATTTGAATTGTGTTTCAGCTTTGTTCAGTCTGGATAACAGGAAGGAGAATCATTCATTGAACGGCCTCCCTCAAGCACCCTCTAAAGTGTTTACAGTACCTCGACTACAGTTCAGAGAAATTGAGGGCCAAAAGGATAAGAGCTTTTACGTAAATGTAGTATAAAGATCTCTGAAACATTTTAGTTTGTTCCGTTTTTTTTTTTTTTTTTCCATTTTGGCATGCTTTACACTTGTGGACATGACCTTGGCTTATAGTCCACTCATTCACAGTGCATACTTCGGTCATTCTTGCCCTTTACATGTCTAGTTCAGAGAGATATATCCGTCCTTCTACTTTAATAGTAAAGCTCTCGCCATTTTTGGAAACTACAAATGCCAAAAGCCATTAACTCGTTTCAAATGTGGGGGGAATTATTTGCAATATTTATTGGGAGATGTTACAGCACGGTTCTGTGGCAAGAGTCTTTTGACCTACTGGTCACCACTTGCCTTAAAAAAGGGAAGAGGCTTTTCGGGCCAGATAGACATTTTTTTACGCTTTCTTGAAGACTGAGCACTTTTGTATATTTGAGAAATTATTCACAGATTGTGTTCAACCAGATAGTGGACACAGAGGGGGATTTTCAGAAGAGAGGGACTGAATATCACAGTGAAGCTCTTCAGGGTGTAATATGAATTATGACAATGTAAGCCATGGATGGCATCAGTGACTATCAGACTATAAATTGAACATTTGAAATGCTGTGAAAATATTTTTTCTCTTCTACACGTGTACATCTTCCCCTCCCCCCTTATTCAATGTGATTGTTCTATCATCTGTAGCATATCATTTTCTAAATTTATTTCTTAATGCACACAATGGATCTTGAAAGCATCTCATTTTTCGGATTTTGGGTTCTCTTCACATGATTATTAGGTAATCAAAAATGCATCTCAATTACTGATGCAGTGGCTTTCATGAAAAATCAAAACCCTGCACTTGAACAAGGCTCTCCGAAGCCTTATGGTGCTCACACACATAGTCTGATTTGGTCCATTAATTCCAAGTGAATGTTCAGCTTAGTCAAACGTGCTGAAATGGGGTTGTTTTTGTCTCAGGGTTGCCAGATAGGGCTTAATCACTGATATTAAACCTTCAGATCAAAGTGCATCTGTTTATCACACAAATCTCAAATGTTTTATTCCTGATACCTGCGTTGCATTTAGTCTGATTCTTTTGGTTCGCTTTGTGATTTATTTATCGCCGAGTGGGCGATGCAAAATATTTTCCACGCATTGTTTCTTTTTTTTCTCCCCTGAAACCCAAATGATATGTGCAATTTTGTATATAAATATCTGTTTGCACTTATTGTAGTTGTATAGGAGATCTTTAATTAACACTGTCCCCAAACCTATTTGTTTTTTTCTATTTATATCACAGGAGATTAAAGTTAAATCATTAAAGACTTACATCCCCCTTCTGACTGTAGGTATCATTTCCCAGCATTCCATGGGTGCAACAATTTATGCACATTTAGAAAAAGTGAGACTGTACAGTTATCTACACATGTCTGTTTGACCTTTTGGCTATTCTGAAGGAAAAACAGAGAAAGGAACCTAACCTGTTACATTGCTTCAGGTATACATCGTGGTGCTCTACTCTAACTGTAAGTGAAAGATGTGGTAAGACTTTTATACTCATCAGGTAACTGACGGCTGTCTCTAAAGTGCTGTTTTTGATCTCTTTTGTGCACTGTGAGCGTTTGCACCTCTTTACTGACATCTAGATTTGCCTTTTAACATCAATTAATCTGCCGCCGACTCCATGGCATGCCGTTTAATTGATATACAGAACCTTTAACAGAGTTTTTTTGTCATGCAAGACAGGCAAGTGAGCCCAATAGCTCTCAAAGTCATTTACCTAATCAGTATGTATGACAGTCACTAATGGGTAGGATGGAAACTTACGACCTCCCATAGTGTGTCACTTCAAATACTGTATCCTTGACATTATTGCAAAGGCACAGTTTTCAATGAAGCCATTTTATTTCATCAAGTCTTTATTGTGTGTTTATGCTATTAACCGGTGACAAGTGCAAGAAAGGAAACATGTTTCCTCTATTTTTTTACAGAATGATGCGTTTTTAATGTAATTAAAACGATTATTCCAGAGACGCATCGACCATCTGGAGAAATTCTTGCTCTTTGTGAGGATCAGAAACAATTATGGTTGTCCATGGTCGAACTGCTTTGTTTTGATCTGTTTTTGCTGCCATCTGGTGGTTGATCAGGATAAAACATGTATTTGCTGCTCGGCCTGATTGTCGCTCTTGTAATTTGCGCAGCAACAGATTCATGAATATGAAAGTGTGTTCGTATTCACTGATTGAACTCCAACATGGTTTTTAGTCTCTTATATTAGATGTATCATTCATCTCCCGCCTCAGGACACGCTGTGGTCTGTTCTTCATCACAATACTGAACAACTGTGACCGCACTGCATGTGGGTCCAACCTCGGAGTAACCAAAGTCCTCAAAGTGTTGCGCTGCAGCAGAGGCCTGGTTGGGCTCTTTCGGGTCAATGAAGTCTGTGTAGACGTACAGCACAAGGGTCCATTCTACAGTGTCGGGTACTTCCTGTAAGAAAGAAGTGGCCAGAGTAAACCAGAGTAAAAAAAAAATATAAACCTAGGCCAACATTTATCATGCATAGCATTCCGCTGGAAGAGTTTTTATGACCTAAAGAACCCATAAAATAACATGATTGCTTCATAATTTAGCATCAGGGGCCTTGGCACCTTCTGTTGCAGCACAAAATTAGGCTAAATGTTGAAGTGTCACACAAAATGACAAAGTAATATTGATAAGATCCACCTTCGTGCTAAAATAATTAGATTGTATCAAATTAGGCCTATAAATGTGAAGATATATCAGAAATATGACAGAGTTTTGAACTTGCTTTAATTTGCATTAGCCATGCAAGTTTTTTTTACTTTTTGGGATGGACGTTTGTCCTATTTTGAGTGGAATGGCGAGCAAGTGAAGACACCTGAGCGGGTCCAGTACTAGCTGGTTGAAGCGAGTACATGAGAGGACACTGGCTCCACTCAGAGATTATAGAATCTGGTGAATGTGTTTGGTGTCGCCCAGCCTGCAGCTCTGCAGATGTCTGTTAGCAAGGCGCCATGCGCTAGAGCCCAAAAGGATGCCACACTCCCGGTGGAGTGGGCAGTCACACCAAGGGGGCACAGTCGACCTTGCTGTTGGTATGCCAAAGCAATGGCGTCCACTATCCAGTGGGACAACCTTTGCTTGGAGAGAGCCTTTCCCTTCAACTTCCTACAATAACAGACAAAGAGCTGGTCTGAGGTCATGAAACACTGCGTTCTGTCTTCATCGATGCGGAGAGCACATACAGGACAGAGCAGTGCCAAGGCTGGGTCTGCCTCATCCAGGGACAGCGCTTGCAGGTTCACCACCTGGTCCCAGAAGGGAGTGGTAGGAACGTTGGGCATATATCCAGGCCGGGGTCTCAAGATCACGTGGGAGTAACCCGGCCCGAATTCCAGGCACGCTTCGTCAACAGAGAATGCGTGTAGGTCCCCTACCCTCTTAATGGAGGCCAATGCAGTCAGAAGCGCTGTCTTCATTGACAGAAAGTTAAGCTCAACTGATTGCAAAGGCTCAAATGGAGCAAATGTTCTTTATCAAGCTCACAGATAATTGGCTTTATGCCCAGCTGCACTACTTCCTGAACTTCAGCCAGCTCCTTGTTTCCTGTCTGCCATTATTGGACAAATTGATTAGTTCAGGTGCGTCTGATTATTGTTGCCATGACTACTGAGGTCAAGCACACCTAAATTAATCAATTTGACCAATAATGGCAGACAGGAAACAAGGAGCTGGCTGAAGTTCAGGAAGTAGTGCAGCTGGGCATAAAGCCCATTGTATGTGCATTTCTTAATCAATATGATTCTAAACTTATAATAAAGTATACTACAAAAACCAGATAAGTCCAGAATATAAACACAAAGCGTTTCATTTGACGTTAAGCATTTTCCTCCCATAGAAACTCATAATAAGACCCATAATGTGGCTTAATGCATATTAGAATGCACTCCTTATATCAAAATAACGACATATTATGTAATAATAGGGATTTATTATGTTGTAATAATGATTTATTATGTCGTAATAACAAGATATTATGTCAAAATAATGACTTATCAAGTCGAAATAACAAGATATTATGTTGTTGTAACGAGATATTATGTCGTAATCACAAGATATTATGTCAAAATAACGATTTAAGTTGAAAAGTTAAAGAGTAAAGTTTTCTTCTTTTTTTTTTCACCTTGCGATTCAGGGCTTCCGTACTTCCGTTAAAAATAGACTGTAAAAAAAAAAAAAGAAACCTTCAAAATGAATGAAATCATTTGGCGAAATGATTTGGAACTGTAATGCGGTCAAGACCTGACTGGAACTACTTTAGCCATGCGTTTCCATGAAAATAATTGAATGCCGGTTTAGAAAATAATAATTCCACGACATTGTCAACCAATCAGAATCAAGCATTCAAAGGCCCCCGCATGATTATCGCGACTAATATCGAATAAAATCCTCTTTAAAAATTAAAATAATTAAATATCTATTAAAATATTTGATATAAAAATAATTAATTAATTTAATTTAATATTTAATTGATATTTAAATATCAATAATTGTATTGTCCATGTAAATATCTACTGAAATTATTATAGCATCTGTTTATAATGTATTTGATTGATTGCCCATTACCTGATAAATTCCAAGGCCATTATCTGCATCTCCTGTGAAGACAATTGGTTGTGTATGATATATATTAAGCAACAATATGTACACACATTCATTCGTTGTATATTTTCAATACCTTCATCAGTTCTGCCATTTTCAACTCTTTGCCCTAAAAAATTATAATTACGGTAAAATATTCTGTACAAAATAGAATAATTTAAAAACAGTAGTTGCTGTAATTGTATTTCAGGTTTTATAGCTTGTAGAGAAACTGCAGAGTTTTTAAAAGCAGAACAGTCTGTGATTCATTCTCCTTTTCTTCATGTCTGATGTTTTTGAGTAAACCTAAATCATGATTGCTGTGGGTTTCATAAACATGCAGTTATTATTTTGCTGAAGCAACGTATATGAACCTTGTTAATGTATTTGGGTGAAAGTCTTACTGTGATGGTATTTGTAAAGGCCGTAGAACATGATGCACAATCCCAAAACACCCATGAGTGTTAATCCACTTGATAGCAGAATCTGACCAGACGTAATTTTACCACTAGAACCATTTCCTTGGTTAACTGGTGAGTTCTCACCTCAAAAGAAAACCAGAAAATTACTTTTCACAATTGTTCTGGTTTAAGTTCTGGTCCTGAATATAATATGGCGAGTGCACAATGATCAGCTCACCGGTAATATCTACGTGCTGTTCTGATTCTCCATATGCATTTGAAGCACTACAGCTGTACGTGCCGTAATCTGAGCTGGTTATGTTGCTGATGTGTAGAGTTTGGTTCATCTCGCTGAATGAGTGTCTGTGTTTCTCTAGAATGGGGACTCTTTCTCTCCTCCACATCAGCTGCAGAAATGACCCGCTCACTTCACATTTGAGAGTCACAGATGTGTTGGAGGTATGTGAGACCACAATTTCTGTTACACTTGGTGGGTCTTGAAATAAAAGGTGTTAATGAGCAAACACAGATAAACAAAAAGATGAATTACATTTGAATGATTAAGATTCTCGACTTACATTGAATAATTAATGTATAGTTTCGGGATTGTATTGTTCCATTTCTTCTAGTTATAGTTTCCATGAAGACTCCTTCATCCTGTGCTGTCATGTTCTTCAGAATGAAGGTGTTATTGTTAAAATAGTAACTAGCCTCTTTACAGCAATCACTGTAGCATTTGATGCCAGTTCCATTGTTATAATATTGAATACACATCTGACTTTTATTAGGTTTTAGTTTGGCCCATGAAACTGACTCAACAGTCTCTTTCTGATGAAGCGACATTCCAGTGAGTTCAACGCGACTATATAAGCCCGTCTCCACTTCAAGATTTTCTTTTGCTGTTAAATCAATATGTATAGTCAGTACAATCCATAAACAGATTTAAACATTTGACTGAAAGACATTGTGAAAGAAGCGTATTCATGGTTGTCCATGAAGAATTACATGGAGAATTTTCAAATTAATAATATACACTGGTGTGTTAATAGCCCAAAAAAGCAGACACAGCCAAAGAGAAGAATCAGAGACACTTACCAAATACCGCAAACAGAAACAGCCAGACGAAAATGAAACATCCAGGCATGGTAAGCCAGCAGTTAGACTTTTTGAAGCTAAATTACCATTTATTGTAAATTATAACCATTCATATAACCATGACAATCTGCATGTACCTTATGCGCTTCTATGCACTCGAAACCTCGGAGTAAAAAATAGCCACTTCAAACCACAACAGGAACACAAAAGTGGGTAGAACAAGGAAGAAAGCAGAGCGGCTCCTATTCAGAGTATCTAGTAGATGTACATGTTATGTTCATTTAACGCAGTACATCGGATCAATAACTCATAAAAGACAAACTTGCTCTGATTCAGTTTATCATTCAAATGTAATATGTATATATATATATATATGTATATATATATATATATATATGATTAAGATGTCATCCTGCTTTGTTAAATCTCCAGATGACTTTGACTGTTTAGTGATGATTTGGTTTAATTCTGTATTATTTTTATGGGATATTTACAGTAAATAACTGTCCTTTCTGTAAATGTCTGGTCCTTTACTGAGTTTGGATCAGCTCTTTTTTAAAACATCTATTAATATGAGGAAGTGAGCTCAAAAAGGAAACCCATCATATGTAGATTAGATTATTTTGAAGATACTTCCATTTAACGCAGTACATCGGATAAATAACTCATAAAAGACAAACTTGCTCTGATTCAGTTTATCATTCAAATGTAATATGTATATATATATATATATATATATATATATATATATATATGATTAAGATGTCATCCTGCTTTGTTAATTCTCCAGCACAAATCTCCAGATGACTAATTCAGTATTACTGTATTTTTATGGGATATTTACAGTAAATAACTGTACTTTCTGTTATTTAACAGTGTATGTCCTGTCCTTTACTGAGTTTATACATTATACTCTAGTCAGCTCTCTGGTGTTACCCTTCAACAAGAAAAGACCAATTAATTGCAAACTGTCAAATAAATAGGTAATGGTGTAGTAGATTAGATTATTTTAAAGACACATTTCCAGTCTGAATGGGGGGAATAGGTTATCAAAAGTACAACTTCCTAAAAACTGAAGCCCCTTAACTGACTATTATTTATCCTTTTGTCATTTTTTTATTGTTTATTTATATTATTTGAACCTTTTTTGTGTTCATTCGGTAAAGTAGTATACATTTAAGAAAGTAGTATGTTTTACAGTAATATAAATTAAATATAAATGTGCAATGTATTAGCAGTAGCCTTATGAGAGCATAATAGATGTGGATATGTATGAACAAACACATACAGTTATGTGCAGTGTAGTAGCAGTATAATAGTACAACTAATATAGATATACAGCGTATTAACAGTAATATGATAAAAACATCCTGCAAAAGTTGCATGCCAGACATTCCTCCTCCTGTAAATCATGGCTGGAAGATGGTAGGAGATTTCTATGGAGTGGACTGGATGACTGGAGAGGCCCACAGAGAAGGAAGTGAATATTTGAAATAAATTCGTTATTTTTGTTTGTTTTTGCGCACAAAAAGTATTCTTGCCGCTTCATAAACTTAAGATTGAGCCACTGAAGTCATTTGGACTATTTTAACGATGTCTTTAATAACTTTTCGAGGCCGGCAAGTTTCAATTCCTCAAAAAGCCTATGGACTAGTATGCAAGAGTGATCCAGCTCTCAGATTTCATCAAAAATATCTTAATTTGTGTTCCGAAGATGAACGAAGGTCTTACGGGGTTGGAACAACATGAGGGTGAGTAAATACTAACAGAATTTTCATTTTTGGGTGAACTATCCTTTTAACAAATGTCTGCACTCAAGAAAACACACAACACTCAGAATAATTATTTATTCATAAATTAATTCATCCATACCTACCTCCATTCATCCACCCATCCTTCCCTACATCTATATCCATCCATCCCTCCTCCATCCTCCCTTCTCTATCCATCCTCCCCACCCTTCTATATCCATCCCTCCCTCTTCCATCCTTCCCTCCCTTTTATGTCCATCCCTCCATCCTCCCCTCCCTTCCCATCCTCCCCTCCCCTCTATATCCATCCTCCATCCATCCTTCCCTCCCTCTTCCATCCTCCCCTCCCTTCTATATCCATTCCTCCTATATCCATATGTCCTATATCAAAATAATTTCTTAAGTTTCTCTTATACAATTTATTACATTTTTAAGACACACAGACATCAATAATTAGCCTGTGAATATCAACAATGGTGACAATTAGCATGTTGCATTGCATTCTGGGTGCCACCAATCAAAACTCATTCATGGCTCCCTTCATGCATTGCTGCATGAATAAATAATGAGCTTATGTTCAGAGGTGATCTATTTGTCACTATTGCTGAGCTTTATACGTAAATTATTGATGTCTGTGTGTTCCTACATAACATATTTTTTTTGGATTTTTTTATTTATTTGATCGTTTGGATTTCATTGAAAAGGCTAAAAATGGTATGTTATAAAATGACCGTGCTGCTAAAATCCATAAGGTACATTTTTCTCAGAATTTATGCTCTTAATGGGTTCAGTGATTCAGGTCAATTAATGATTATGTTAAAACACAACCAACACCATCTGATCACCTTTTCTATTTGTTCATCTGGCTGTTATAATTCACATACAGCAGCGAAACAAAATATAAATTTAGTGATTTAAGGTACAAGAGCCCAGCTAAACCAAACACCGATCACCATAAGGGTGACTTAAAGGACAACTCCGACGCAAAATGAACCTTTGGTCTAATTACACATTGGTACCTAGTCAACCGTTCTGAGATTTGTTTTCATGATTATTGAAGGTAAAGAGTTTGATCTCTAAAAACTGTTTAGCTTATAATGCTAGTATATGGGGCATAGAGTAATGAAAATAAAAATCGCTAGTTAATACCACTAACAAGGCTCAAAATAGCCCAACACTAACACAGTAGCATAATAAGGGTCCCTACATGCAAACTGAAGCATTGAGAATGTTGTAAGTGTACAGACCGTTTAATAAGAAGATATTTTATAAAGACAGTTCACTTTGCGAATACAGACAGGAGCCATCTTTGGAAAATAGTCTCGAGCAGTCGAACCACGAACGCCGAGACAAGTTCTGTACACTTACAACGTTCCCAATGCTTTGGGTTGCATGTAGGGACCCTGATTATGCTACAGTGTTAGTGTTGGGCTATTTTGAGCCTTGTTAGTTGTATTAACTAGCGATTTTTATTTTCATTACTCTATGCCCCATAAACGTTATTAATTTATGCACATTTAGAAAAAGTGCACTGTACAGTTATCTACATATGTCTGTTTTATTTTTGTTTAATCTTTTCTTCCTTTTGGCTATTCTGAAGGAAAAACAAAGAAAGGAACCTAACCTGTTGCAGTGTGTATCCCAATAAAGACATTGCTTCAGGTATACATCGTGGTGCTCTACTCTAACTGTAAGTGAAAGATGTGGTAAGACTTTTATACTCATCAGGTAACTGACGGCTGTCTCTAAAGTGCTGTTTTTGTTCTCTTTTGTGCACTGTGAGCGTTTGCACCTCTTTACTGACATCTAGATTTGCCTTTTAACATCAATTAATCTGCCGCTGACTCCATGGCATGCCATTTAATTGATATACAGAACCTTTAACAGAGTTTTTTTGTCATGCAAGACAGGCAAGTGAGCCCAATAGCTCTCAAAGTCATTTACCTAATCAGTATGTATGACAGTCACTAATGGGTAGGATGGAAACTTACGACCTCTCATAGTGTGTCACTTCAAATACTGTATCCTTGACATTATTGCAAAGGCACAGTTTTCAATGAAGCCATTTTATGTATTCATCAAGTCTTTATTGTGTGTTTATACTATTAACCAGTGACAAGTGCAAGAAATGAAACATGTTTCCTCTATTTCTTTACAGAATGATGCTTATTTAATGTAATTGAAACGATTATTCCAGAGACGCATTCTTGCTCTTTGTGAGGATCAGAAACAATTATGGTTGTCCATGGTCGAACTGCTTTGTTTTGATCTGTTTTTGCTGCCATCTGGTGGTTGATCAGGATAAAACATGTATTTTCTGCTCGGCCTGATTGTCGCTCTTGTAATTTGCGCAGCAACAGATTCATGAATATGAAAGTGTGTTCGTATTCGCTGTTTGAACTCCAACGTGGTTTTTAGTCTCTTATATTAGATGTGTCATTCATCTTCCGCCTCAGGACACGCTGTGGTCTGTTCTTCATCACAATACTGAGCAACTGTGTCCGCACTGCACGTGGGTCCAACCTCGGAGTAACCAAAGTCAAAGTGTTGCGCTGCAGCAGAGGCCTGGTTGGGCTCTTTCGGCTTAATGAAGTCCGTGTAGACGTACGGCAAAGGGGTAAATTCTACAGTGTCAGGTACTTCCTGTAATAACAATAGCGTAAACAGGTAAATAATTATAAAAAATATGTAGCCTGTTAAAAAAAAGGATATTTTTCTTTCATATTAATGATAGAGGGCCATGAGACTTAGACCTGAGTGCAAAAATGGAGTCTAGTCTAGACCTTTCCAGAGCTGAGATATTGAGATCCCACATTTATGCCATTAGAAATAGTGGGTTCGTGGACGGTGGAATTATGGGATGGGGCTTGGTGCCACAGACTCAGGGGGCCCCTCTGAGTGCAGTAAAATAGTTTTTTATCATGACAGGAACTTTAATTAAAATGTCCAAAAAATACACTACTCAAGTCCCCATTCAATAGATTGCAGGCGGGCCATGTGGGATCTCAATATCTCAGCTCAGGAAGGGTCTAGAGACTCCATTTTTGCACTCAGGTCTAAGTCTCATGGCCCTCTATCAGAAGTTTCAAGAAGATCAGAGAAACTCAAAATTTCGACCCGAAAAAACTAACAGGAGTACCCCGTCGACTTTTTCGGTGCAAGAAAATAAGTTCTCCAATCTTGCTTGAAGAAGTGTCCTTGTGGGTTTTGATTTTTTAGTCGTTGTAGCCTAGTAGGTTGTAACCAGACTGTAACAAAATAAAATAATACTAATAATTTGGCGAATTGATTTGGAACTGTAATGCGGTCAAGGCCCGACTGGAACTACTTTAGCCATGCGTTTCCATAAAAAAATAATTGCACGCCGGTTTAGAAAATAATAATTGCGCGACATTGCCAACCAATCAGAATCAAGCATTCAAAGGCCCCGTATGATTATCGGGACTAATATTAAATAAAATCCTCTTTAAAAAAAAAAAAACTTTAAGATATGGAAAATAACAATAATTGAATTGTCCATGTAAATATCTACTGAAATTACTATTACATCTGTTTATAATGTATTTGATTGATTGCCCATTACCTGATAAATTCCAAGGCCATTATTTGCATCCCCTGTGAAGTATATTTCACATATTATATGACAATTGGTTGCATAATAATATAGGCACCAATATAACATCCATTTATTGGTAGTATATTTTCAATACCTTCATCAGTTCTGCCATTTTCAACTCTTTGCCCTAAAAAAATATATAATTACGGTAAAATATTTGGTGCAAAATAGATTAAAAACAGTAGTTGCTGTAATTGTATTTCAGGTTTTATAGCTTGTAGAGAAACTGCAGAGTTTTTAAAAGCAGAACATTCTGTGATTCATTCTCCTTTTCTTCATGTCTGATGTTTTTGAGAACATTTACTGAGATTGCGTGGTATTTACATTCATGATATGAGTCACACAGTAAACCTAAATCATGATTGCTGTGGGTTTCATAAACATGCAGTTATTATTTTGCTGAAGCAACGTGTATGAACCTTGTTAATGTATTTGGGTGAAAGTCTTACTGTGATGGTATTTGTAAAGGCCGTAGAACATGATGCACAATCCCAAAACACCCATGAGTGTTAATCCACTTGATAGCAGAATCTGACCAGACGTAATTTTACCACTAGAACCATTTCCTTGGTTAACTGGTGAGTTCTCACCTCAAAAGAAAACCAGAAAATTACTTTTCACAATTGTTCTGGTTTAAGTTCTGGTCCTGAATATAATATGGCGAGTGCACAATGATCAACTGCTCACCGGTAATATTTATGTGCTGTTCTGATTCTCCATATGCATTTGAAGCACTACAGCTGTACGTGCCGTAATCTGAGCTGGTTATGTTGCTGATGTGTAGAGTTTGGTTCATCTCGCTGAATGAGTGTCTGTGTTTCTCTAGAATGGGGACTCTTTCTCTCCACCACATCAGCTGCAGAAATGACCCGCTCACTTCACATTTGAGAGTCACAGATGTGTTGGAGGTATGTGAGACCACAATTTCTGTTGCATTTGGTGGGTCTTGAAATAAAAGGTGTTAATGAGCAAACACAGATAAACAAAAAGATGAATTACATTTGAATGATTAAGATTCTGATATGTCTCGACTTACATTGAATAATTAATGTATAGTTTCGGGATTGTATTGTTCCATTTCTTCTAATTATAGATTCCACGAAGACTCCTTCATCCTGTGCTGTCATGTTCTTCAGAATGAAGGTGTTATTGGTAAAATAGTAATGAGCCTCTCTACAGCAATCACTGTAGCATTTGATGCCAGTTCCATTGTTTAGATATTGAATACATATCTGACTTTTATTAAGTTTTAGTTTGGCCCATAAAACTGAGGCAACAGTCTCTTTCTGATGAAGCAACATTCCAGTGAGTTCAACGCGACTATATAAGCCCGTCATCACTTCAAGATTTTCTTTTGCTGTTAAATCAATATGTATAGTCAGTACAATCCATAAACAGATTTAAACATTTGACTGAAAGACATTGTGAAAGAAGCGCATTCAACAATTTATCCAAATTTACCCCCCCCCCCCCAAAAAAAAAAAAAACAACAACAAAAAAACAACAACAACTGGTCTCTATAATGTATACTCTCATGTATAGTACTATACATTGAGAATGTTCAAATTAATAATATACTCTGGTGTGTTATTAGCACTAAAAGCAGACACAGCAAAAGAGAAAAAATGAGAGACACTTACCAAATACATCAAACAGAAACAGCCAGACGTAAATGTAACATCCAGGCATGGTAAGCCAGCAGTTAGACTTTTTGAAGCTAAATTAGCATTAATTATAATTTATAACCATTCAGATAACCATGACAATCTGCATGTACCTTATGCGCTTCTATGCACTCGAAACCTCGGAGTAAAAAATAGCCACTTCAAACCACAACAGGAACACAAAAGTGGGTAGAACGAGGAAGAAAGCAGAGCGGCTCCTATTCAGATTATCTAGTAGATGTACATGTCATGTTCATTTAACGCAGTACATCGGATCAATAACTCATAAAGGACAAACTTGCTCTGATTCAGTTTATCATTCAAATGTAATATATATATATGGTTAAGATGTCATCCTGCTTTGTTAAATCTCCAGATGACTTTGACTGTTTAGTGTTGATTTGGTTTAATTCGGTATTATTTTTATGGGATATTTACAGTAAATAACTGTCCTTTCTGTAAATGTCTGGTCCTTTACTGAGTTTGGATCAGCTCTTATTTAAAACATCTATTAATATGAGGAAGTGAGCTCAAAAAGGAAACCCATCATATGTAGATTAGATTATTTTGAAGATACTTCCAGTCTGAAGCTTGAGGAAATAAGTTTTATTAAAATGCAATTGTAGTGATTATTGCATCACAATCATGTTGTGAGAACACAATCAAATGAAGAATTCATAGTGTAATGAATAAAATAGCACTTAACAGAACTCAGTTGGTCACATGACAGCTTAGAAAAAAACAGGATGTAATAAAATAGGCCATGATGGAGATATCAATCCAAAGTGAGTCTTTCTAATTCAGCAGTAGCTGTCCGTGAAGCAGGCGGTGTGTCGGACTTCTGGCCCTCCCCAACAGATTTAAAGTGCTAATCACAAATGGGGAAAAAATAGGTTAGCAAAAGTACAACCTCCCAAAAGAGATGCAGCAACCATTAACACACTCACACACACACATTAAGCATTTAAAATCTTGTGTTTTTACAAAAATAAATCAATATTTGCAGATTGTGATGGGTAAGCCTATATTTAACATTTTATTTCAAGGGATAGTTCACCCAAAAATCAAAACCCTCATGTCATTCATCTACGGAACACAAGATATTTTTGATAAAATCTGAGAGCTTTCTGTCCCTCCATAGACAGCTACGCAACAACCACTTTGACGCTTCAAAAAGATCATAAAAAGATTGTAAAGCTAAGCCATATGAATTAAAGCGGTTTAGTCCAAATTTTTTGAAGGAATAAGAACGAGAATGAACCTCATTGGTCCACACACATCGAGCGAACATGCTTCAGCTTCTGTTCACCACAACTGATGTGAGAGTTGATGAATCTTTATATGTGAATAAAAGCCTAAAATCTGTTCATCATATAAAGCGATCGAGTCTCTTCAGAAAATCTGGACTAAACCACTAAATTCATGTGGATTCGTTTTACGATTTCTTTATGAACTTTTTGAAGCATCAAATTGTCAGTCGCGAAGCTGTCAATAAAGCTCTAAGATTTCATCAAAAAGATCTTCATTTGTGTTCTGAAGATGAATGACATGAGGGTGAGTAATTAACTAACCCTATAATATTGTAGAGCATATAAAACTAACCTGTGAGTTTTTGAATTCAGAGTAGAGAGTGAACAGGACGTGAAGTGAGTGAATTCGGTTCTTGTACACAGGGATGTCCAGGATTCCTGAGGGTACACGAACAGTCATTACAAGAACCAACAAAAGCATCAAAGATGAGAATGCAAGAAACATGCAATGGACCAACTTACCACAAATAATGTCAACATAATCAGCCAAATCACAGTCAATGTCTGCTGTGGGGAGATTCACCTGGCGAACAGAACGTGAAGATGAACACGGTTTAATGAAGGATCATATTGCTGAACATATTTTATACAAAAGCTAACCTTCCCCAAAAGCTCCTCAAATTCAGCCGGCCACTCTTGCATCAGGCTGTCGATGTCTGGCATGGGTCTGAAGAAATATACGAGACTGGTGTCATGGACATTTTTAATTAATCATAACTTACATTTCTTTTTCTTTTATGATTAACATTTATATGCCAAAGTGTGTCTGCATATGTGTCCAAATGAGCTTTTACAGAGAATTATGCATATGAAGAATCAATCAATCAATCAACTTTTATTTATAAAGCACAATAAAAACAACAGTAGTTGAACATTGTGCTGTACAAAAGAAATAAAATATCGTAAAAAAAAGCAAGACTGACCGCAAAACTAACTAAAAAGAACCAAGGTTCAGGAGGAACAGTGCAGTTTTTGTCCAGGAAGTGGACTTTAGACTTTAGGGAGCTTACTTCCATTCTCAAGTGATTGTGTTTAGTGGAGCACTAGAGATTTTATTTTCATTTCTAAGTAATAGTGTTCATAAAGGGCAGATTCGGAGGAAACGAAGCAGATGTCATTTAGCTTAAGTCTGGTGCATGGGGAATTTCCACCACACTGGTTACAAAATATGAGATGCTCTGCTTTCTATAGTGTTCGTGGTTGACTCATGTCAGTTCTTGCCTCGTGTAGTGTACGGTAGCTGGAGGTTTGGACCGGTGCAGCTCAGTAATGCTCTCGATCCAGTTGTCTATGGCTTTGGGGTTCTTCTCTGGGTTTTCGATGCTCTTAACTTTCACTTCCTGTGAAAGACATGTGCATCACATTCTCATTTCACTTGTCAGGTCACAACCATCAAAGCTCTTTAATGAGTCTTCTAGTGTGTGTGTGTGTGAGGACTCACAGCGACATTGTGTTGTTTGCTGTTCTCTGACAGCCACAAGGAAAGCACTGTTGGGTCTGACTGTTTAACGCATGGCTCATCTAGAACGAGGAGACCAAGATTGTCAGCCTTCCCATCTGGCCGTGGTACCTGCAGAATGCAAATAGTAAAAAAAAAGCATATAAAAGAAATTGTTAGTTGACACTTTCAAACCAGAACCACACCTGAATGTTCACTCACTTTGAGGAAAGCATCAATGTCCCCCACAGCTGGGATGAAATCAGGGATAAAGGGCTTCAGTTTGTGGTCAAGCTCTATCGTCTGAGGAGTGTATCTGAAGGAAACAGTCATTCGATAATACCAGTAAGAATCCATGAGATATCGACAACTCAAATAAGTGTGCTTCTTCATCTATAAGCATTGTTTTATGTTTTTTTTTCCCCCTTTTGTTATATGAAGGTCACATTATTATTGTGTATTATTTGAATATTACTTTATATGTATATAATTAATTTTACTTTACACTTAATTTAGTTAACAAAATGAAAATTATTTATGTATTTATTTCAGGTTTATTTAACGGGGACAATGCACACTAATAATACTTAAATAAATGTATAGTGTTGCAGAAGTAGCCAAAAGGCTACTTACATTAAAATTACATTTAATTACATTCAAATGTAAAGTAGTAATTATATGTATATAATTGTGTTTATATTATAGTTCATTATAATTTATATACATAGTCATTTCCAATCAAGCTATAATTACCAAACTAAATATTATTAGATTGTGTTTAATTAGCCCTGGTAAAGAAAACGTGTTTGTCATTATATTAAAAACAAAAATGTAACTGTAATTTTCATCATATTTTCCACCTGAGAATGCCATCAAACAATACATATTTTGAGATCTTCATGGAAGTCTGCTCCTGAGTTGCATGTATATTCACTGTTAGACATTGCTTAGCTGGGATTTTATTTGAAGAAATTAGAATTTGTAACGAGTTGTTTTTCTTTTTTAATGTCCACAGGGCCAAAGGTGCTATTCAAGAAACATTCATTTGCAGTGTAAGAGGGTTAAGGGTCAGTTTCATGTGCAGTTGCAAATCAAGTGGTAAGAAGTTGTTTCATGCTCACCGAGTGATGTACTGAAATAGCTCCTTGATCTCGGCTGTGACAGGAAGGTGTTCATAATCGGCAGGGTCATATGCACTGTCAAACAGAGTCAAACACACACACCACTATATAAAATAAAATAGCTTGAGTTTTTGAGTAAATACTGTAACTTTAATGCTTTTAGTACTTTTGTTAAACACTGAAATTTTACATTTGCATCTTCTTACGCACAAATACGCACTTCCTTATCGTCCAGACATTTTAAGCCAAAATGGGGGTCAACCTAGAACAAATTGCAACAAACAAACTCAACTGATTTTGTATCCTCAGTATGTCCTAAGTAAGGGGAAAAAAACCCTGAAGAATCCCAATTAGGGGACAGTTTTGAAAAAGACCCAAATATATCCTATTCACATGCCTATTCAATCTTTTTTTTTTTTCACTTGAAAATGTTAACCTTTAGATATCACCATGAAATTTACTGAGTTGATTACTTACATCAAGACAAACAAAAAATGTATTGCAAGTTTTTTTTAATTGTTTGTTAACATGGGCAAACGGTGCATAATCTAATTACGTATGTGCTAATTTGCATAAAAAACACAGCATATTTAAACATTGGGTATAGCCAGGTGAAAATGTCTTGTTGACATCTTACAGTAAAAGACTATAGAGGCAAACAAATGTCATCATACGGGGTTTGTTTCTCCTACATGGATTAATTTGATTGATCCAGACACTTTTTATTTCACCTACCTTTTGTCTTCTGCATTCTCCTTACTCGTGTCTCCTGTTCTTCCCTCAGACTTGCCCCCCAGAAACAGTCTAAACAGACCCAGCCCAAACCCCATCTTATGTATTAATAATAATCAGGGTAGCCTAAATGGGTTCCATTCAGACCTTATAATGTTATATGTCAAGCAATGTTTAGATCTGTTGTGGTATTTATGCAAATTAGCACATACATAATTACGCACAGTCTGTCCATGTAAACAAACAATTTTTAAAAACTTGTAATAATGTTTGTCTTGATGCACCATCATTTTCATGGTGATATCTAAATGTTAACATTTTTACCCTATTCACGTGAGAAAAATAATGAATAGGTGTATGAATAGGGTCTTTTTTTGAAACTTCCCCTAATGAGATTCTTCGGTGCTTTTTTTTTTCCCTTTCTCAGGAGTCAGGACATATTGAGGATACAAGATCAGTTGAGTTTGTTTCTGTTGCAATTTGTTCTACCTTTTTTTTTATAAAATGACTGGGCTATTGCTGTATATCTGATTTCAGTCTGTATATCTGTTATTTCTCCTTAATATATTTTCTCAGTGTGCAAGTTTACAGCCCTACCCTTCTGGAGCAGATCCAGGCTCCCCTTCCTCCTCATCAGACTCTGTGTCATCAGAATCATCATCATCGTCGTCGTCATCATCATCTTCTTCCTCCTCATCTTCTTCATCATTCTCCACAGTACCATGAGCACCAGGTGGCGGCTCTTTCTTTCTCTGTTGTCAGATGAAAGGTAAGGTAAATAAAACCTCACTTAAGCATTCATGAAAATTAGCCAGTTATCTTTAATCTTACTTTAGTGTCATCTTCTAGTTTCTCACCAGCATAACTGGCCATGGCGCTGAGCTTCTGCCTGCCCGCCCTCCTGGAAACTGGCATGAGGAAGAAAAAAACAGTTGGTGAATGGTAAGGTGACAGGTCAAATATTAAAAAAGTGTTTTAGATGTGTCACCTCTCTGTCGTGGGGATGGTGTGTGAACGCTGGAGGCCTCGTCTGCGTTCACCTCAAAACTCTCGTCGTATGGCTGGTTGGTTGTGAGCTGAATCTGATAGAAGAGTTATTTGAACTTTAGTTTGTACTAAAACTGGGTCTCTATGAACATATAGAGCTGCTGCCTAACCACACTTCATTCTGAACAGACATAATGGTACAGAAAAGGCTGCTGACTTTCAATGATGCACTAAAGTAAAAATGCCAATGAAGTTGAAGGTCAATGAAGTTGAAGGTAACGTTAAATGCTGAAGTAGTTCGGCAGTTTCGCTTATGATGGGGTTTATGATAGTTTTAGAAAGCAACTATTTCGTAACTCCATGACATGTGGTGAAATATTTAACGTTAGAGAATGTGATAAACTGTTTTACTGCAGCTCGTCAGTGTTTAACTCTCGCGCTACATTGATTCAATGCCCACGTCTCATTATTGAGGCAAAAAATAAATCGCAATATCATGTTCTATATAGTCTTCTAACATATGTACTATGGTATCAACGCCCTAATTAATGAGATTTGCGCTATAATAACAACAAACCTTTTGTCGCTCGGACCTCTCCATTAAAACACCGTGTATTGTTGCCAAGGAAACTTGTTCTCGCGAGATGTTCAGCGGAAGTGCGTGAAACATCAGTTTGTCAGACGCACTGAACTATTTATTTCAGATTTTATTTTATTTCTATGCCAGATGAAGATTCGTATCATTAACAACTTTAGCTGCCAGAATAATAACATCAATTTCTGTGTTTTTAAAACATTACGTTTTTAGTTTGTTCCGAAATATAATTTTAAAGTCATTTTTAAAATATAAGACATAGTTTGCGACGAGCCCACTTCTTTTTGTGTATTGCATTATCCAAATAAAATATATAATTGCATAATGCCACTCTAAATGAAAAGAAACATCAACTAGACAAATTTCTGTTAATATTGGGTTCTAAATCCTTCCAAAATAATGTTGAGTAAATGCAATAAATGCACTGTGCTGTGCACAATTGTTTCTTTTTCCACTCCACAATATTCACAGATAGTTTGATGCAGACTGAAAAACAAGAAGCAATGTGGGTAAAAGTGCACAAACTATCCCTAAAAGATTACTGATGATAAATATTTTGCTTTCTTTCGCTCTTTTGTAAAATTTTTAATCCTAATAAAACTTTTTATTAAAAAAGTAAAAAGAAAAAAAAAATTACTGATAAACTTCAAAAGCTTACAGTCACAAGTGTTTGTTCTGAATAAGAGACACTTTGTGCCACCATTGTGAGATAGTGAAAAAGAACAGAAAAACTAAAAAACATTATGCACTGTAGTAGCAAGGAGGACATAACATTTATTATTTCAGTGACCTATTCTCTTCGTGCTTGTTTTTTTACCGTAACACTGACAATGAAAACGGCTGAGATTCATGATTTGAGTCACAAAGATAAGCAGAGCTTCATAAAATGGTCATTGGTTTCATAAACATAGAAAAAAATATATACCAACCATCAACAATGCTGATGATAGGGGAACTCTTCACTAGCTAGGGGACAGCATTTCCAAAGTTTCGACATATCGAGGGAAACTTTTCAAATATGTGATTTGGTTTTGAAAAAAATAAAAAAATAATCAGAGTTGAATAAATTCAGACTTCAGACATACAGCAGTTACAGTAGTGCCATGGATCTGCTCTTGTGAACAGGATGTGGTTCTCAGACTCTTTTCTGGCTGGTTCAGCAGTTTTATGTAGCACATTACTTTCAACCCCCTAAATCGCTTTAGCAAACCTGAAACTATTCCATGAGGGTTTATTTGTAGAAATTTGCTTCGTTTTTTTTTTTTTTTTTTTTTAACACATACACATTTTTTACACATATTTTCACATGCTATATGCACTTGCAATGTAAAATGCTGTGTAAATATTACATTTTTATTAGTTCATGACAAATCTTAGACATCTGAGACGTGTAAATACAACATAATCAATGATAATGTTTTACATTTATTAATGACTCTTTCACAGGCATTTCATTATTGTTGATTAATTGCTTTATGTGCAGTAATGAGTGGCTTAAATACTGATTAAATGTTATACATACATTATCAAGGGATGCAAAATAAAGCCTGTGGCAGCTGTTTTAAAAAGCTTGTAAAGGTCACAGCCCTGAAGTGCGAGTTCCGTCTTACTGTCAACAACAGCGGATATGATATTTTCCTCTTTATGCTTATCTGATCTTGAAGTCTACACAGATGGAGAGGTTCTGCACGAGCTGTGAGTTGCAAAGTTTAATCTGGATTTGTTCCAAGTAGTGTAGAGCTGTGTCTGGAGCAAACCAAGAGTCAGCTATCAGACCCTAGACCAATAATTCGTTTAAAGTGTACTCTAGTCCAGCTCTCAAACATTCCTCTTGGTGTTAATGAGCAGATCTCTGTTGAATTCAGCCTCCAGATTCCCAGCTCCACTCTTTCCTCCAGGAGGATCCGTTATCAGAGTGAGTTTGTTAAACACTCCACGGCCAAAATAATCAGCGATGACTGAGAAGCCATCATTAGAGCATTTCAACTAAAAGAGAGAGAGAGAAAAGACCATTTAATTCATCCAACTTTCATTTGCATTGTTTTTTGATCAATTCAAGACTGCAGGGGAAAAATCAGCACCTGTCTGTGGAAATGGTCATGCAGGTCTCGTTTCTGATCTTGGGCACGCAACATGTCCATCACCTTCCTGTTCTCAGGGGTGCAGGTGGGGCACTCGGCCTCACTCTCAGCGAAGCTCTCTAAACAGTGCTGGTGGAAGGAGTGGCCACACAGGAAGTGCACAGACGGCAGCTCTAGCGGGCTGTTACACATGCTGCACTTGGTCTTCTGGAAGATCTTTGCACTGAAAAAGCAACGTGAGCAGCTTACTCCACATACCACAATACTTGATTCTGACTGATCAATTGTGGCATACATTTTTTATGCCATTCAGAAATGAATGAATCAACAGTTTTACGTACTTATGCACTATTCTATGACATTTTGTAGCATAAGGCCGTGTGTCCACCAAAGCGTTTTTAGCCAGCTGAAGACGCCGTGCTTTGGGCGCTTGAGAGTGTTTTTTCCGTTGAGACGTTTTGTTGCTATGATACAGAATATCCGCAGCACAGTTTACTTGTAACTGATTTCGCAGATAATTTGTTTCATAATTTGTTTTTATTTTTCATCCATTTTTTTCGGTTAACTCTGTTGGTTTATGTCGTACAGAAAGAATGTTGTGACAGTTGGTCAGTGTGGTTTAGTCCCGCCCCTCCTCCACTGTGATTGGACGGGTGGGTAAAAAGTGTCAGTGATGAGCGCTGCATTTTATTCAAAGTTGAACATTTTTCAACTCTCGGAGACCAGTACAAAATGCCGGGCGCTCGGCATTGAAAAAAATGAATTTTTTTTTTTTTTTTTCAGCGTGAAAAAAATGCTTAGCGCCTCATTACGCTCATGGCATTTAAAAAAATTTGAAAACATACGCCAGGCAGGTGGAAAAATGTTTCGGTGGACACGTGGCCTAAATTTTTCAAAAAGAAAAACTCTACTTTAAATACCCGAGTGATGCACTAAATTAACTGAAATATAAAGTGTGGAACTGTCGCAGAAGGAAAGTGGCTATAAGAGTCTGATGTTGAATGACAAAATTACCTTTTAAAATTCATACACCTCACGGTTGGTCATTTGGCACAGCTCGTTTCACTCACCTGGTTTTAAGTTCCTTTATCTCAGCACGTAGATTGGTCGTCTCCTCTCTATACTGTTGAATCTTCCTTTCGTCTTCCTCAATCTGCGAGGTCTCCCTCTCAAGTTTATTTATCAGGTAGTCTTTTATGACTGACAGAGATGCTGTGGAATTATGGGCCAAAGTCTGCACCACTGCAACACAGACACTCACATAAGGTCAAAATGCACAATATTGCAAACGCTACAATCTGGAGTTCATCGAAAGGTCAAGAACATGACCTTCTTCTGCCTTTTTTAAGACACATTACTCACCCAGAAGAGGCGGCATCAGGTTATTTTCATCAATGTGCTGCAGGACTTCACTAATGTAGGCTTTGCAGTTCTCTTCTTTCCGTGCAAAATAGCCTAGCGCCTGTTCCCACAAACACACCTCTTTGTCACCATAGCGCTTACAGGCCTCCACAACTTTCCCATACTCTTCATTCTGCATGTGGTAATGCATGATCTGTTGGTACCTGCAGAAACAAACAGTTCTGTCACGATGTCCTTTGCTTTTATTCGATTAAAGGTAAATGTAAATTTGCAGTAGAGCTGCTCAATTAACCGTTGAATCGTTCAAACACCCATGTGATCTTATTCCTAAGTGATAACGATTTAGCTGTCTATTAAATCTCAAATCTGTGTTGCGCTGCAGCTGACCCAAAGAGAGCAGTTATAATGTACAGGCTACAACAACTTTACAGTCTTTCAGCATCTCAGTGTTTATTACAAATACAAAAGTTTATACGTTTATAGTTCAGATATAAACACGGATGTCTACGGTAGCAATCGAATAGAGCAAATCACCTTTTGAAAGTAACTTGAAGCTTCAAATAATGATTGTTTCGTTTACACCGTTATACCTGTAGGTGGCGACAAGTGACTTAAAACAACTATTTGTCATTGAATCGTTCATTCAAGACACTGTTCAAAAACCCTGATTCGTCCAGTATTGAAACAAGTGAAGTCCTTATGGGTGAGTCATTGAATCATTCGAATTAATTAAATACATTAACATTTTGTCATAATCTCTAGTAAATGGCCTGTTATTTTGGAGTTTTTAGTGTGCAGAATCGTGGAAGAATTGTAATCTCTATTTGAAACAACAACAAAAAAAATTCTCAATCTCAATTTATCCATAATCATTCAGCTCTAGTTTGAAGTCGTTCAGTCACATAAAGCTATCCACCTTTTTTTAAACGCAAGAACGGTCACAGCAATTTGTAACTTGAATGTGCGAGGCTTTTGGTGTCATCTGCTTCCAGTTATTTTATGCTGCTTTACATAGCAAACTGGTGTGTATGATAACATTTTAATTCTTTATCTTAAACACACTGGTTTGTAGCACAAGTTTAGTGGTAAATAGTTTTACCATTTACTTCACTTTGCTATTTTTCAAGTTATGATATATATATCAGATAATAAATCGGAAGTAGCTTACTTCCATGTTGCAAAATAAGGTGTCCTTAGAAGTCAGGTAGATAACTTAAATAGCACTTTCTGAGTAAGTGAGATTGACAGTGATAAGAAAATGAGAAAAATCGCTTACAGTTTGCCCTTTTCATACAGATACAGCACTCCTTCCTTGAAGTTGTGCATCTGGCAGAGCACCAGGGCCTTGTCAAACACAGTGTTGTCACTCCTCAGAAGGGACAGTGCTGCCTCCTGCAGGACCTTCTTCTTCTGTCACACAAAAGACAGAAAGAGAGGTGAGTTTCCTATATGCTTTCACAACAGCATGTGTACAATCAATCAATCAGAACTGAAGACTTTTTTCTAGGGATGCACTGATTCTGGCCAATGCAAATAATATTTTCATGTTTCAGGGTTATGATTCTGTGGAATCATGCAAGATATGTATGATTCTTGGTAGACTAATATTGTAAATTTAATAAAAATTAAAGTGCTGCTAAGAGTGCACATACGTTAGTTGATAAAAGCATTAGATATTTTTGCTAATTTCATAAGTAAACATTTAATTTGGGTGGTGATGAGTCAAATTCTTCAAAAATCTTTCGAGCAGCAGATGGCTTCTATAATAACATAATAACATGAGGAGTGTGTAGCAATAGTATAAAGCATGTTTTTACCCCTGGGTCCTGTTCATGTGCCCAGTCCTGTAGTCTGAGCTCTAGTAAAGTGTCATAAACTCCCTCGGGAGAGAACGGATCCACCTGAATCATGTGTTCCAGGAACGCCCGCAGCTCTCTTGGGTTATTTGCAAACACTGGGATGAACTCCTCTGGATTGGCCTGTCAAAAGAACATTTTGAGATAAAAGAGATTTAATCTCTGATTATTTGCTATTGCTAATCTAAATTAACTACCTTGTTTTCCACAGGCCTATCCAGACTGTCCCGGTCAGTTGAGTCTTTGCTGGGGTGATAGTCGGTGCAGAGACGTTTTAAGAGGATAGTGGTGCTCTCAGGCACATGGTGCATTAGTGTTTTACCATAGCGCTTCATATTACTCTCCGCCTGATCAAATGGCAACCTTCCTATGTAGCGTAAAGCCTCCTGATAATTCTGAGAGTGAAACAAAAAAAAGAACATTTTTGGTGGAAAAAATGTAAAAAGTATTGGCTTACATAAAGTAAACTCACTGAAAAGCATTAGTTATGCATCATAATTCATATCATAGCCCCCCAAAATTCTGTATTCACCTTCAAATCCTCTAGCTGGATCTTCAAATACCATTCATGGTGCATGTGTCTCTCTGCCAGAAACACGGCGTGACTGTGATAACCGGCCTGACGTAATACCTTGATGGCGATTTCAACATCGAAATGCACCTCGCTTTCATTGCTCTACATTTATAGGAGGGGTGAAGAGTATAAAAAGCATTGTTAGTGGTCAAGGCTTTTTTTCAAAAGTCAAAATGCACATTCAGAGCAAGTGATTTTTCTCCAGACCTTTATGAACTCTTCCAGCTTGGAGCTGTCCTTCAGTTTGGTGTAACAGTTCAGCAGTAGAGTAGTGTGGTCAGCGTTGGCCAGGGACTGCCTGTGGAGGGCCTGTAGGTACGCTGTCAGGTTATGTATCCTCTGTGCATCCAAAAACTTACGAATTACGTACGAGGGTTCGAGCTTCCCAATAGTGCTGAGAAAGACAGGTCAAGGTGGAACCATGAGAAAGAGCTTTCTTGTTTACCATTTTAAATAGAAATCTGAACTGCACACCTACCGAATGTACTGTTGAATGGCTCCATCGTGATCCCCTTTGGTATAGAGATGGTCTCCATAATGTCTAAATATCTCAGACAGACCATCATTGTCCAGGTGTTGACTTTTAGCCAAATTAATGGCCATCACAAACAGGTTCTTCTTAAACAGCATCTAAGTAACACAACAGTATAAGCTTTTATTAGAAATAAATATGTATCATAAAAGATAATATTATGGACAATAATAAAAGTTGAATTGACAATATCACATTTATTACGGCTTTGAATTGTACATTTAGTTTTTTATTTTCAATTTAGTTCCGTTTTTGTTTAATCTATATAATTGTTAGTATAGTTAGTTATAGTTGATTCTTTCAATATATTTCATTTATATTTTAATGTAGTGTATAAAAGCTGCCAGTAATGTGTGAACAAATAAAATGTTTTCAACATTGATAATAAGAAATGATTCTTGAGCAGCAAATCAGCATATTAGATATGATTTCAGAAGGATCATGTAATAATGCAGAAAGTTAAGCATTAGCATCACAGAAATATAAGTTACACTTTAAAAATGTATTAAAATACAAAATCTTTATTTTAAATTGTAATAGTAATATTTCACAATATTCCCGTTAATGTATGTTTGATCAAAGAAATTCAGCTTCTTTCATTAACATAGAAAAAAACCCAAACTTTTGTACGGTATTGTATATAACATTTTACTTCAGGTAACAGAAAAAAAAGATTCCTTTAATGATAATAACACTGTGCAAACCTCTAGCTTGGTCTGTGTGTCTTTTTCTTGCAACATATACATTGTTTTATCCCTTGTTAGGACATAGAACGACCCCCATTCTGCCAGAACGTCAATGACATCATCAAACGCCGCACTGTAAGCGATGAACTTGTTGTCCAGGTCGTAAATGGTCAGGATGTGCTTTTCTGTAGGGGATGTCTGTCTGCTACCATAATCAGATCTGTACAAATGAAATGTAATAAATGTGAATGCATATTGAAGTTAAAATCTTTAAAAAAAAAAAAAAAGATAAAAATGAGTCTTACTTGCTAGGCGACTTGTTATTGTGCGTGAGCAGTAGCAGGTATCCTCTGTGCCACTGAGTTAGAAGCTTGTGCCCATCAAATGCGAAACAGGGTCCTCTCTCGTCAGGCTGATACAAATACACACAGTCCTCTCCGGCCACTATGAACTGTGAGTCCTGCGAGGGGTCTGTGAGCGCCGAGCAGCGCAGCGCACAGCCGTGAGTGTCCAGGTCTATACGAGGGTACTCTTTCACTGACAATGTGTAACACTGTCAACGTAAAAATATCCCTGCATTATGTACATCTGCTTTCATTACAAAGCCAGGATATACCATTCCATACTACTAAAACGTACCTGCACTTTTTCTAAAGTGGCGACAAACAGGTGTGTGACTTTGCTGGCCTGCCGGAAAGCCAGGCCTGTGATTGGACAGCTGCCCTCATGGAGGCTGAGGGTTTTACTGTGTCTGTCTCTGGTGATGTCACCTTTTGTCAGCACAACACTGCCATCTGTAAAACCTGAGCATTCAACACAGATATTAAAACCAACATAAAATCTAATGTGGTATTTGGAAATGTATGCCCACTTTTCACAATCCAATCAATTATTGATGGATAAACTTCCAACCAACACTTTCTGTTTCACTCTGAAATGCATCATATTACAGGAAGAAATTGGTTGCAAATGCCATGGAGAAAAATCCTGGAATGTTTTCATCAAAAACCTTAATTTCTTTTACTGAAGAAAGAATAACGTGGACATCTTGGGTGACATGGGGGTGAGTAAATTATCAGCAAAAGTTTTTTTTTTTTTGTTTTTTTTAAAGTGAACTATTCCTTTAAACCCTGTTATTTAACCCTGACATGGAATTAAAAACTCCTACCTATAGCCATAAAATTAAGGTTTTCATGTACACCGAGACAAGACACTTCAGTGGGTTTGTTTCCAGGTATGGCAGGGAATATCCGGGTACACAGAGGACTGCCACTGTCCTTCTTATCAAGGTTCCACACCTTCACCTGATGAACAGACACACACACACTCTCTAAATAATTTCAAAAGCGCACAGACATGCAGCTGCAGACACCTGTGATGAATCTTACCAGAGGATTGATGCCATGCTCATCCTGACCCACTGACACCAGGATGTTGTGTTGTTTCAGCTGGTACAGGTGTGTCACGCGCAGTTTATAAGCCTGAAAGCTGGACAGCTGCAGGGAGCGGGTCAAAAACCAGATCTGTCCATCCATATGTGCAATACATGAGTTAAAGAACAGAAAACAGGCACATATGGCATTCCTGAAATCGCCATAATCAGCTAGAAAGTGTTGACTGTTGGAATACATTCAAGGAAACGCGTATGTCAAGCATAAGCGATTACCGTTTTACAAAGCAGGGTTGCCACAGCCTAAATAATACAATGACTTAGACGACTATAATTATGAAATGCGCTCGGGATTATTATTTAACAGTACCATAATTGCTAGCTAGCCACAAGAATGACTTCAGCATTATAAGGATATCTCCAAGCACAATGTGTCCTCGACCTGAATCACAGGCTGATATACCCATCGGTAGTTGGAAATTTTTTCCATTTTCACTCGGATCTTTCACCGTTTCTTTATCAAAAAACACAAATCGCCTCCACTGTAAGAACGCTGCCATTTTCCGAGCAGTTCTTGTTTAGCAAAATCATGTGACTCACATCACGGTCATGTGACTTGTGTCAGGATATTTTTGTTTCCGTTATATATTTGTATCGCACTCATATTTTAAAGTTTGATTCTTGACACAGCACGCTATAAACCAGTTTGATTTAAGTAGTTTACATTTTAATTTAATTTGAAATTTAAATGTAAATGAAATAATTTATGTTTTTAAACCTAAGTACACACAAAACAGAATTACATATGTGATTTAAGTGGGCTCTTATTGAAGTTAGAATAAAAAATGACCCAAAGACGTAACAAAAAGTTGCTCGATGCGTGAATGAAGCGTTGTTCTTTGAAATTTTATTTGCGGTTTGGGAAAGAAAGAACCGTTTTTTTTTTTATTCGGATCTTTTCAGTGAATCGTATGAACAATTCGTGAACAAATCCGGTTCTTGGGTCAACAAAGCATGAATGAGCCGGTTTAGCAATTCATCTCGTTGAACCAGGAACAGTCCCTTTCTTATCGTGATTTGGTGAAAACTCAGTTTCCTGTAAATAGGATATGTTACAAGCAAAACGCACATACGAGGTTTAATACATGCCATTTTATTTTGACCTTAATTGGAACATAATAAACAGAAATATATCCTACATATAGCTCTATTGGACCGTTTTACAACATTTTATATAAGCAACAAATCGGTGTTATGTATCTTTAAAAGGAAATGTTCGAAATAAAATAAAAAAGTTCGGAAATGATTCGGACTCCTATCGCTTGCACCAAAAACTACAACCTGTCGCACAGGTCACACAGCCGTTATGGTCTCCTATTAAACGTGGACCAATCAGATCAATGCTTACTTACACGACTAACCACTCGCATGCACTGGTTGGCACGTGGACCAATCAGCGCTCTCCACTCAAGGGAAAAGGGGTGGGGCTTGGATCATGGCGATCAGCGCTTCACTCGGCGAGCAGCGAATTGTGTAGATCCAATGAGATCACGCCGCGTTCCGGGCCCAATGTGTTAGAACAAGCCGGTGATTGCAAGAGCAAAATCAAGCAAGCGAGGTGGCCTGGTCAGAGAGCATTGCTGGTTAATGTGAACATATTGTCATCTGTAAGGAATTAGATATTGAGGACCAACACAGGAAACTTTTGGTTCAAAATTAGGGCAGGAGAAGCGTTTTTCTAAATATTGTTGTTCAGGTGTCAAGAGAGACTTATCAGTTTACAAGAATCAAAATAAAACTTGATCTGGCAGAAGGTAAGTGCCATGCCATTACTTTCTTTGTTGGAAATGTTTGTGATCATCTGGGTGGGTGCATGTGTTCATAGATTAGTCTACTATACTACATTTAGCAGATCATCCGCTTCGTTTACTTATGTTTGCGCCTTTTGAAAAGAAGGTTTAATGTTACATTATCAAGCGGTGCAATGACAGTTCGACATGATGCTTAGCACCATTAGGATCAGTCAGCCTCAATAAGACTTACGTCACACAGCTGTGTAACTAGAAGTTTCCTCATTGCATTTTTGAATCAGGATTTAAAACAGCCAATCGAGAGAGAACTGTGTTGTAAAAATCAAGTCAAAAGAAGACAATTCGTCTTTAGAACATATGAACTAATGTTATTCTGTATGCCCCTGGTGTCTCTTTATTAAGCAGGAAAGCTCTTCAAAAGTGGTTTCCAATGTTGAAGCCCCTCAAAACATTTCAGGTTTTGTGGTTCTCGATTACAGAGGGAACTACTATTGGTTGAATTGGGTGTTTGATTGGCATGTCATCCAAAATGTACTGTTGGGGGCCTCTAGGAACAGGTTTAAGAGCCACTGCTCTACACTACAGTATTGAGATCCATGTGCTCTCAGGCTTTGTCTCAGACTTGTGGGTGGGATCCCATCAGATCAGCATGTACCTATCCATACCTGTCACTGGCTGACTGTTTCCACCTACACAACGATCCATATATGGCGCTTGGGCAGTTTTTCATATCAGGGACAGGGTCGTGATGCAATACTGTCCCAACTTGTGTGCTTTTGGTATACGTTTATGGTAGTTGTGTCTTTTAGCTTAATTTTAACTGAATGCTTAAACCAGTTTTTGAATCTTCTCTGCAGGTCACAATGAGGGAAAGGCTGTCATTATGGGCTGTTTTTTGCCTAATAGCAGCATTCCTGCCTTCTCAAACAGGTAAGACCATATAAAATTATGGTTATATTCTTATATTTGCTGTATGTTTCCAGTGCTGATGTCCATCAGGATGAATTTAAAGACCTATTCAAACCAAGAACGATAACGATATTGTCCACACTAGTGCACAGAATCGTTCGGGTTATTATATGCATGTGCTGTAGTTATGTCACTTTAAATGCTCAAGCGCTAAAAGAAATTCTATGTCCCTCCATCTATGTAACAACCACTTTGACGCTTCAAAAAGTTCTCAGAACTCATTTTAAAACTAATCTATATTAATTTACCATTCACAAAGACCCGCCCCCCTTAGTTACTGTCTCTATGTTCGACAAGCTATGCTGCTCTCACGCCACACCATGTTCTCACGCACCGAAAAACACATCGCGGAGCTGAGAGGAGACAGGAAAGACCAGGTTACTTTTCATATTAAACAAAGTCTTACCTTTCAAATTTGGTAAAAAAAAATAAAAATTAAGAAATTTAAACAATAAATACCGTTTTATGGCTCTTTAATGTGTTACCGATCGCTGTAGTGGAGCATAAGCTAAAGCTGCTCGTGATATGATCTCTTCCTTGTAGTTCATTTATAGTATCAAATAAACAAGAATGAACATAAGAAGGAATTTTGCTTTAACCGCGGAAAGGTGTCAGTACACACTGTTTCAAGTTCAATTCCTCCCATGTTTATCTAATATCTCTCCTGACTGCTTTGTCAGACAAAATGACGGATGACGAAGTATGATTGGTCATATCACCTGTCAATCAAGCTCCCTGAGTTGTTTAGCCCAAATTTTCTGAAGAGACTTGATTGCCTTTTTATGAACAAATTTATTTTTGGCTTTTATTCACATATAAACATTCATCAACTAACTGAATTTTTATTTAAACGGAAGCTCAAGTGCGAGAACGAACACGTTTAATTGTATACTTGTATGTTACGCAGCACGTTTGAGCTTCAGCAAGAACTATAAAGTTTTTTCCTCGCGTGTCAAGCAGGTTCGCTTCTGTTTATGTACGCTGAGGAATGTTTATAAGTGAATAAAAGACTCAATCGATTCATCATATAAAGTGATCGAGTCTCTTTAGAAAATTTGTAATAAAACCGCTCAATTCAAATGGATTAGTTTTTTTAAGTGTCAAAGTGGTTGTAGCATGGCTGTCTTTGGAGGGACAGAAATATCTTCGATTTCATCAAAAAGACCCTTTGTGTGTCGACAATGAACAAAAGTCTTGTGGGTTTGGATGGAAAGACATAACTAGAGAGTTTACATTTTTAGGTGAACTATCCCTTTAAAAGCAGGATGAATTATTTTACATTTAAAACAATTCTTAAAACTAGGCCTATATCTTTATCGTTTTTTTGGTGAGAACATGCCTTGAATCCATCAAGATGCATATAAACGTGCATTTTTATTAATTAATATGGGTTTCTTTACTGATCCCTGATCAGAATTTCTCTGATATCTGATATTTTTGTGTTGCAGAATCCGTGGCTGTGATGTCTGTGGACTTGGGCAGTGAATGGATGAAAGTCGCTATAGTGAAACCCGGTGTGCCGATGGAGATTGTATTAAACAAGTATGTTTTGGAACAGAGTGAAACTTTTTGCACCAAAATCAACAGATCTTGTCAAGTGATTTCGATTTATTAGTTTCAGACAGCAGTTTACTCCGTTGTGACATTTATCTTCTTTGTGCAGGGAGTCCCGGCGGAAAACACCAGTCGCTGTGTGCTTAAAGGAAAACGAGAGGCTTTTTGGAGACGGTGCTTTAGGAGTGGTGAGTCTTTGTACTCCATAATACCTTCTGTAAAAGTCAACATGAAGTGGCGGTTGCAATGTATTTAATATAACTTAGAATGTGACATTTAAAAATTAAACATGAAATTCAATTTGATGGTAAAATTCTGATAAATGTTCACTTTAAATTCCTGATTTTTAAAAAAAATAATTTTCACCACCATAACCTTCTTTTGATGAAAGTTATTGCGTATAAATGTTTTTATTTTTTTATTTTTAAAGATTACATTGATAAACAATGTACAATGTTTAATGTTTGTGATGATCATCAAGGCTGCATTTATTTGATCATTAATATTGTGAAATATTATTACAATTTTATAACTTATTTCTGTTATACTATGCAATGCAATCGAATTTATTCCTCTGAATTCAGTCACATGATCCTTCAGAAGTCATTCTAATATGGTGATTTGATGCTCAAGAAAAAATGTAGTATTGATTTTGAAAACTTCCTGGTTTTCAAAAGAACAGCATTTATTTGAGATGATAATATTTTGAAAAATAAGTGTCTTTACTGTCACTAAATAGAAGTATAAATTTTTTTATTTTTTTATTTTTTTATCACTGACCCCAAACTTTTGCACAAGAGTGCATGACTCAAAATAAGACCAGGAACAACAGGCCAGTAAATAGATTTTTTTTTTTTTATCAACGTATTCAAAATGGATTGAGTAGATGAAAAAAAAAAATCCCTTCACATTTTCTTAAAGGGATACTGCACTTTTTTGGAAATCATTTTACAACTCCCTAAGAGTTAAACTGTAGAGTTACCGTTTTTGAATCCATTCAGCCGATCTCCAGTTATGGCGGTACCACTTTTAGCATAGCATAGCTTAGCATACATCATTGAAGTGGACAAGGCCATTAGCATTTCTCAAAAAAAAAATTCGATATTTTTCCTATTTAAAACTTACTAAGACCGATGGAAAACTCTCATTCCTGTGTAATAATCAAGAAACTTTACTGCTGTACCATGAGTGCAGTAGGCGTAATGATATGAGGGGCTGAAAATAGGCTAATACCGAGCTGGGGACTATTTTCAGGCGCTGCGTCATATCATTGCGCCTGCTGCACTCATGGTCAAGTTTTAAATAGGAAAAATATCGAAACTCTTTGTTGTTTTTTATTGAGAAATGCTAAAATCTCTAAAACCTTGTTGCAGAATTTGTGACGAGCTTTGACTCTAGCATACTTGAATCATGACAGGCTGTGAAGAACCCCAAGGTGGTCTACAGATTCCTCCAGAACATTTTGGGAAAGACGGCAGACAACCCACAGGTGGTACAGTATCTGAAACACTTCCCTGAGCACCAGCTGGAGAGAGATGAGAAAAGAGGAACCGTTTATTTCAAGTTCTCAGAGTAAGTATTCAAACACTTGCTTGGTGTGTTAGCTGTTACCAATGGGTTTTCTATAATATCTGAGAATATATTTTCATCTAGAGAGGTGCAGTATACTCCAGAGGAGCTTTTGGGCATGATGTTGAACTACTCTCGGGTTCTGGCTCAAGACTTTGCAGGTTTGATAATGAGTGTTTCGAATAGTTCAGCTCTCTTGATTTTTGCAGGTTAGGATATTTGACCATACCGATAATTTTATTTATTTTTCTCTTAACAGAGCAGCCCATAAAAGATGCAGTGATCACAGTGCCAGCCTTTTTTAATCAGGCAGAACGCAGGGCTGTCTTGCAGGCTGCCCATATAGCAGGTCTAAAGGTCCTTCAGCTTATCAATGATAATACTGCTGTGGCTTTGAACTATGGAGTATTCCGGAGAAAAGACATCAATTCGACTGCACAGGTACTACTGACAAGATTTAAGTGAATTTTATTTTTTTGGTCAACCAAGAATGTGAGCGTGTGGCCAGACAATAGCAGACTGGGAAACCAGAAATAATAATTTTGGTGACCAATTGAAGGAATAGTTCACTTAAAAATGAAAATTCTGGCACTTTTGGGTTGAGCTTTCCGCGACTGCGCAACTGGGTTATACACTCACCGGCCACTTTATTAGGTACCCCATGCTAGTAACGGGTTGGACCCCCTTTTGCCTTCAGAACTGCCTCAATTCTTCGTGGCATAGATTCAACAAGGTGCTGGAAGCATTCCTCAGGGAGTTTGGTCCATATTGACATGATGGCATCACACAGTTGCCGTAGATTTGTCGGCTGCACATCCATGATGCGAATCTCCCGTTCCACCACATCCCAAAGATGCTCTATTGGATTGAGATCTGGTGACTGTGGAGGCCATTTGAGTACAGCGAACTCATTGTCATGTTCAAGAAACCAGTCTGAGATGATTCCAGCTTTATGACATGGCGCATTATCCTGCTGAAAGTAGCCATCAGAAGTTGGGTACATTGTGGTCATAAAGGGATGGACATGGTCAGCAACAATACTCAGGTAGGCTGTGGCGTTGCAACGATGCTCAATTGGTACCAAGGGGCCCAAAGAGTGCCAAGAAAATATTCCCCACACCATGACACCACCACCACCAGCCTGAACCGTTGATACAAGGCAGGATGGATCCATGCTTTCATGTTGTAGACGCCAAATTCTGACCCTACCATCCGAATGTCGCAGCAGAAATCGAGACTCATCAGACCAGGCAACGTTTTTCCAATCTTCTATTGTCCAATTTCGATGAGCTTGTGCAAATTGTAGCCTCAGTTTCCTGTTCTTAGCTGAAAGGAGTGGCACCCGGTGTGGTTTTCTGCTGCTGTAGCCCATCTGCCTCAAAGTTCGACGTACTGTGCGTTCAGAGATGCTCTTCTGCCCACCTTGGTTGTAACGGGTGGTTATTTGAGTCACTGTTGCCCTTCTATTAGCTCGAACCAGTCTGGCCATTCTCCTCTGGCATCAACAAGGCATTTCCGCCCACAGAACTGCCGCTCACTGGATGTTTTTTCTTTTTCGGACCATTCTCTGTAAACCCTAGAGATGGTTGTGCGTGAAAATCCCAGTAGATTAGCAGTTTCTGAAATACTCAGACCAGCCCTTCTGGCACCAACAATCATGCCACGTTCAAAGTCACTCAAATCACCTTTCTTCCCCATACTGATGCTCGGTTTGAACTGCAGGAGATTGTCTTGACCATGTCTACATGCCTAAATGCACTGAGTTGCCGCCATGTGATTGGCTGCTTAGAAATTAAGTGTTAACGAGCAGTTGGACAGGTGTACCTAATAAAGTGGCCGGTGAGTGTAGGTTGCCAGGTTGAGATGACAAATGGGTTGAAATTGCATATAGTGTGTGAATATAATGCATTTAATACAAGATCTGGCAACTGGTCAACATTAGACAAACATATTGGTCTGATGAGTCATAAAGGAGTTTGGGCCATGCATATTACGGTAGTTTCCCGGGAGAAATAACAAAACGGGAGGGGTTTGGGAGAAAAACGGGAGTGTTGACTGGTATGGCGTAAATGACGACAGAATTTTCATTAAGTGAACTATCCCTTTAAGTTGGATTTATGACAGATTTTTGATTAACTTTTCTTTTCTGTGTATTATAGAATGTCTTGTTTTATGATATGGGATCGGGCAGCACAACAGCCACGATTGTCACGTATCAGACAGTAAAGACCAAAGAATCTGGCACTCAGCCACAGCTTCAGATCCGTGGAGTTGGGTTAGTCATGGTTGTCAATGTTTTAGCCTCATTTGTTGGCCACTTCGGTACATTTCATATGTATATATATATATTATGTACAACATCTGACTATCACTTTTTTATATCCAGTTTTGATAGAACACTTGGTGGCTTTGAGATTGAGCTGAGGCTCAGAGATCATCTCGCCAAGCTCTTCAACGAACAGAAGAAATCGAAGAAGGACGTGAGGGAGAATCTGCGTGCCATGGCCAAACTTCTTAAAGAGGCTCAGAGACTCAAGACTGTGCTGAGTGCCAATGCTGATCATACGGCACAGGTACTGAAATTGTTCATTTTGTTCAAATTTTTTGTTTTTTACACAGAATGTTTGTTTAGTCAACATAAAATGTTATCAATTTGCAAAACAAACTTTTTTTTTATCTTCTTGAGAAATACTTCTTGATTTTTATTGTGGACGATTCATCCATGAATGTTATTTATTTTTTCTGAATCTTCTTATATAATTGAATTTTCTGATGAAAGAAGACTTATCTCTTTTTTTTGTCTTTTTTCCTTCAATCAACTGTAACCTTACATTCAGATCTGCCTCAATTTTTGAGTGCAACACCAAAAATTCAATCAACCGATGGATAGAACTAAGGTCATGACCTATTGTGTTTTTTTTTTCTTTCTTTCTTTTTTTAAATCCATTTCACATGGATGACCATCACAAGAAGAAAAATCTGTCACTGCTTCCAATTCATCGTGACTAACTCTATGGAAACATTTCTAGGTCACTATTCAAATGTAAGCAAATTTGTGACATTGGCCATGTGAACTCAGATGTTCTTGCTTCCACTAAAGCTTATGATAGTTCTCAAATGCTGAATCACGTGATCATCAGGAGTTCATGCAGCTTCAGGTCTGCTGTCATTAAAACAAATGAGCAACAAGCCAAACACTAAGACATTTTTCAAATGTGTTCATTTTTTTTCAATTTGACTGACTCAAATTATTATGAGGATAGCCTAATTTGTAATAAGAGTAATGCAAAATAGGAAACGATTCTCTATTCTTTTTTTTTTTTTTTTTTTGAAAAATGGACCATACTGGGACAACTTGGCCTTGGTTGAATAGGTATTATTAAATGATGTCTATTTTCTTGACTGTGAGATTTGTTAGACATTCATTATATGTAAACAGACAATGTCTATATGAAGAGTTCAGATGCAAAAGCCTCTAAATGCCATTTGAAATTTTCTTCTTTAATGATAAATTTTTATCAAACTTGCATATTTAAGTTCAGTAATTTCACTTAAATAACAATTAATAGGTAATTATCATTGCCATTTAAGTGAAATTACTGAACTTAAATATACAAGTTTGATAAAAATCATCATTAAAGAAGAAAATTTCAAATGGCACTTAGAGGCGTTTGCATCTGAACTCTTCATATATTAGACTTACTACTTGTACAGTTTTAACCTAACTCTGTTTTGTGAAAGACGATTTGGTAACATCTTGATTTTCTTGTTTCTTCAGATTGAAGGTTTGATGGATGACATTGACTTCAAGGCAAAAGTGACTCGCTCTGAGTTTGAAGCCCTCTGTGAGGATCTGTTTGACAGAGTACCAGGACCTGTGAAGGAAGCTTTAGCTGCTTCTGAGATGAACATGGTAAGGAGCTAAATATCAAAGCATTGACTTTATACATGTTTTTTGCATAGCTGTGATTTCAAAAATAATCTGAAATATCTATTTTGTCCAACAGGATGAGATTGAACAGGTTATTCTGGTTGGAGGAGCCACCAGAGTGCCTAAAGTGCAGGATGTGCTGCTTAAAGCTGTGGGAAAGTATGTTAGTTCGTTTTAATTTTTTTCTATTTCCCATTTAACCTATAGGAGATACATTTGATTGGCTGTCAATGGATGCTATTTGAAGGTAGGCGGTGCAGTTATGACATCAACCCAGTAGCACCTCATTGCAGTACACGAGATCCAGGGGGCGAAGTTGGATCCAGATCTAAGGGGTGGAGATAGGTAGGATTAGGGGTGGGGTTAGGGCTGAGGGGGTGGAGATGGGTAGTTTTACGGGAGGGGTTAGTAATCAGGTGGTGGAGATGGGTAGTTTTAGGGGAGGGGTTAGGGCTGAGGGGGTGGAGATGGGTAGTTTTTAGGGGAGGGGTTAGGGCTCAGGGGGTGGAGATGGGTAGTTTTACAGGAGGGGTTAGTGATCAGGGGGTGGAGATGGGTGGTTTTAGGGGAGGGGTTAGTGATCAGGTGGTGGAGATGGGTAGGTTTAGGTATATGTAAGGTGGGAGGAGTTGGATATGGATCCAACTCCTCCCCCTTGATTTCGTGTTCTGCAGTAAGGACCATCTTCATCAACCAGCAGAGACAAACTTGTCTGTGCTAAGCAGCCAAAACTTGACACCTTAGCGTGTACTAGTAGTTTAGGTTTGGTTCTTTCTTTGCACAAATTAAGAAACATTTAAAGGGTTGCACAGTTTGATATTGGTTTATTAGCCGCAACACTTAGTGTGCGGTTTGTTGTAATTGTTTTTTAAATTACATAAGCCATGAACGATTAAAGGCCTTTAGTGCCTTGGTTTCATGGTTTTCATCATTTTAATGGGTTAGTTCACACAAAAAATTAAAATTTAACATCAATTACTGACCGTAAACTCTTCATGCTTCAAAATGAGGAAATCTCTTTATGAATTCAAAATTCATAAAGAGATCATACAATCCATGAATCGGGTGGTCTTCTGAAGAGACACAATTGCTTTATATAATGAATAGTTTTAATTTAGGATTTTATTCAAATTGTGTTTTATTCAATTTAGCATTTGATGCACAAGAACCAATGAGGTTCCTTCTCGTGTGTCACGCCAGCACATTTGAGCATTCACAGGAAGTAATGAGGTTTTTTACACATCAAGCTGGTACAGTTAAGCCTCCGTTTTCCTGTTTATCTCTATGGCTGTTTTGGAGCAGTAGACTTTTGGTTGAATAGACTTTCAATGGAGGTACAGAAATCTCTCCGGTTTCATTTAAAATCTCTTCATTAGTGTTTCGAAGATGAGATGGCGTGTCATGTTGTTCAAAACCCATTGAACTTCATTGACAATTTTCATTTTTGGGTGAACTAAACCTTTTAAAGAACGTCTAATAAGCTGGATTACACTTAGCATTGACTTCAGCTTTGTTCACTTTTGGTCTCCAGAGAGGAACTGAGCAAGAACATCAATGCAGATGAAGCTGCGGCGATGGGCGCCGTCTATCAGGCCGCTGCGCTCAGCAAAGCCTTCAAAGTCAAACCTTTCTTGGTACGAGATGCAGCCGTGTTTCCCATACAGGTGAATACAAAGTCCTTGTGTTGTTTCCTAAAATTGGATTTGTATTAATGGTCTTTACTCATCCCTGACTAAAACCACTGAGATGTTAAATTTAACAGATAAGTAGTGTGAAGTTTTATTTATCATGCCACAGTGCTTGTGCGTTTAAGAAGTTCTCTGATGTTTTCTGTTGCTCTCTTTAGGTCGAGTTCAACCGTGAGACTGACGAAGAAGATGGCTTGAAGACCATGAAGCACAACAAGCGCATTCTGTTCCAGAGAATGGCCCCGTATCCCCAGAGGAAAGTCATCACGTTCAATCGTTACACAGACGACTTTGTCTTTTACATAAATTATGGAGACCTCAGCTTTCTCAGTGAACAGGACATGAAGTAAGACCCATCTTGTTCATTCCACTCATATTCTGTGTTTTATTTGTTTACACTTTTACTATCAGAAGGTAGAACTTCTGAATCAAACCTCAGTGTCTGTCTCTTTCTAAGAATGTTTGGCTCTCAGAATCTGACAACGGTGAAACTGTCTGGAGTGGGCAGCAGCTTTAAGAAGCATTCAGATGCTGAATCTAAGGGCATCAAGGCCCATTTCAACATGGACGAAAGCGGGGTGTTGATTCTGGACCGGGTCAGTACTGCATTTTAGATTGCAGAATAAAACGTGACAAACTAGTGGTAGTATTTTTCCACTGTTACAATGCTAGTAGATGCTTGATTAGCCAGACGATCCTTGATTTTTCAGGTGGAGTCAGTGTTTGAGACCATTGTGGAGGAGAAAGAGGAGGAGTCAACGCTCACAAGTAAGTCAAAAAAAAGTGTGTGTGACTGTGTATTTTGTTGTTTGTTGGACTAAAGAAGACTTTTCAAAAGCATTAGTACATATCACATTGCAAACTGCCTTATCATAGATCCAAGTCTTTTATCAAGGCTGCATTTATTTGATGAAAAGTACAGTAAAATGGTGATCTATTGAAAAAAATATATCATATCAAATATATATTTTAAAAGAACCGTTTTCTATTTGAATATACTTGGAAATGTAATTGTAATGTGTATTTTATTACAATTAAATTTTAAAGTGAATTAAAAAAAACAAAAGAACTGAAATAAAAAAAATTATATACTATTACACACGCATATATTAGGGCTGTGCAAAGATTAATTGCAATTAATCGCATCCAAAATAAAAGTTTGTTTACATAATATAATATATTTGTGTGTGCTGTGTATAATTTTGTATATATAAATACACGCACGCATGTATATATTTAAGAAAATGAGTTAATCCATATTATATAAATACACATTCATATATAACATTTATTTATATAATATCAGTATTTACCTGCAAATCATTCTTAATGTACATGGATGCATATGTATTTATATATACAAAATAATTATACACCGCACACACACATTATGTAAACACAAACTTTTATTTTGGATGCGATTAATCACAATTAATCTTTGCACAGCGCTAGTATATATATATATGTTATAATTTTTTATTTTTTTTTATTAGATCATTTTTTTAAGTGGAAAAAGATATGCAAGTCTGCTTCACTTGTTTCATCTCTCTCCCCCAGAGCTTGGAAACACAATTTCTAGCCTGTTTGGGGGTGGCAGCTCAGAGCCGAATGCAAACGTGTCAGAACCGGTTACGGTAAATCTGCTTAATGTCTGTTTCCATATAAGACAGACATTTTCTCAAACTTCAGCTCAACATTTTGCTTTTTCATAATGGTCCAGGATGAAGAAGAAGTGACTCCAGAGGCTGGGAAAGATCAGGAACAGTCAGAGAAACAGGAAGAGACTGCCCAGGAGAAACCTGAGATGGAAGAGGGAAAAGAGGGAGATCCTCAGTCTGAAGAGCCCAAAGATGACAAAGAGGATAAAGCGGAAAGTCAGGTGAGAAGATTTACAATTAGGCTTTGAAGAGAATCAGATTCACTTGTTCTGCCCTGTTATTCTCAGGAGTCTTTTGACTTCCTCTCGTTTTCTATTGCACGGCATGCTATATTATACGCCTGCAGAACCCCTGCCTATTTCATTAAGCTACAGTAGTTAACCTGATCTAAAAAAAATTAGCTAATAATTATTTTTATTACCCAATATGATACAAAATTATACTTTTAGAAGAAAAATCTTTCTTACTGCCCATTGAAATGGTATTTTGCATTATTATTTTTAATAATTGTATTACTATAATATAATATTTACATTGGGATTAAAACATTAATAACATTTTTATTGTAATTACAAAGGGATTATTTTGCTAAATATTAGTGACCGGGTTCCCACAGTCCCATAAAACCTGAAAATATTAGGGAATTTTTAGGGAAAGTCATTACAATTTCTATAGGAAGTTTTTTTGCTACAAATTATATTTTATGGGTGCAGAATCAGTGATTTTTAATTGTTTAAAAAAATTCTTATAAATTATGGAAATTCAATGTTAGAGCCCTATAGAGACAAATGTTGAATGTCTATGTTGAATTGTGCTATATACAAATCTGTTCTCTAATGATTATAGTGAGTGATTCAAATGTTTTGTTTTGTGACGGCTACAAATTTAAATAACCAAATGTCAGACTATAATCAATAAATTTTGGTTTCAACCATGTATTAAATTGCAGTTTCCATGTGATTTCGTTTTGGAATTCATCTAGAACTGAACTCTCACTTTCATCACGCAGGGAGAGACTGAAGCAGAGAAAACTGAAAAGCCTGAAGAGAAATCAAATGGTGAGAAAGCAGAAGAGGAGACGGACAAGAAACCCAAACCACAGAAAAAGAGCAAAATATCAGAAGACATCACCGTGGAGCTCGAGGTGAACGATGTTCTCATTCCCAGCACAGAGGACCTTGACGTGTCCAAAAAGAAGTAAGTGTCTCTTGCTTCTAAGAATGAATGAACAGAGTGGGAAATGGGGCAGACTGTAGTAACTGAAGAATCTTGAAAGAATTACCATGTGTTCCTCCCTCATATCAGGCTGCAGGACCTCACTGACCGCGATTTGGAGAAGCAGGAGAGAGAAAAGACCCTGAACAGCCTGGAGGCTTTTATCTTTGAGACGCAGGTATAATGAATCGCTCTGCAGCCCTTCCCAGTGTTTGAGCCGTGACTCATAGATCCAGTGACGTGACAATGACGGAACTGTCTTTGTCCAAGTCTAAAAAGCTTTATTTGCAGAGCTCGAGGAGAAAACTGTACTGGGCTTAAGCTTTTTGATGGAGCATTGTGGAAAATGTTTTTACAGCAAAATAATTTAATATAAGTCAACTTTTTTTGAATTTACAAAACATCTAGTTAAAGGAGTAGTTCACTTTAAAAACACTTGGTGATGATTTACTCACCCCCATGTCATCTAAGATATCCATGTCATTCTTTCTTCAGTCGAAAAGAAATTAAGGTTTTTGATGAAAACATTCCAGAAAAATCCTGGAATGTTTTCATCAAAAACCTTAATTTCTTTTCGACTGAAGAAAGAAAGACATGGATATCTTGGGTGAGATGGGGGTGAGTAAATTATCAGCAAAAGTTTTTTTTGTTTTAAAGTGAACTACTCCTTTAATTTTTTGTTCTCTCTCCATCTAGGATAAGCTGTATCAGGATGAGTATCTGGCTGTGGTGACGGAGGAGGAGAAGGAGCAGATCACAGGCAAGTTGAGCGAGGCCTCTAACTGGATGGATGAGGAAGGATATTCCGCTGGTACAAAGGAGCTGAAGGAAAAACTGGTTGAACTGAGAAAGCTTTGTAAAGCCATGTTCTTCAGAGTAGAGGAGAGGAAGAAATGGCCCGACAGACTGGCAGCTCTCAACAGCATGCTCAACCACTCCACCATCTTCCTCAAGTGAGTGAGCTGCATCATATTTGTTTTTTGTTTTTTTTTAAATAAATGTAGGAATGGTATTTTCAATTTTTTTTAAATATATTTTATTTGAAAAAAATCAGTTTATTTAAAATAATTAATGTATTTTTAGAAAATAAACTTTTAAATTATGAAATGTAGAAATCTATTTATTTAAAGAATTTATTTTTGGAAATATACATGCATGTATATTTAAATGTATAAAAGAGATTTAAAAATGTATGTGTATATTTTTATTAAATTATATTTGTTAAATTTATTTTTTTTTAAATCAATATTTAAATTAAATACGCAATGTTTTATATATATTATATAAATGTATATTTAGATAAATACATTTATTTCAAAAAAATATATTTTTACAAATTTAAATAAAATTTTACATTTGAAAATAATGATTTTTTACATGTAATTTAAATATATAAATTTTCTTAAACGTAAACGCTTACAAACAATTATATATAATAATTTATATATTTAAATACTTAATAATTATATACTTTTTTTTTTTTTTTTTTTTGGAAGAGTCCTTGGACTCTTGTGGGCAGTGCAGTTTTGAGTTCAGCCAGCAACATGTTCAAATAAAAGAAAACAACTTTGCATGGCCCTTTGTTCACAGGAGTGCTAGACTGATTTCTGAAGGTGACCAGATCTTCACAGAGGTTGAACTGAAGACACTAGAGAGGGTCATCAATGAGACAATGGTATGTAATGCCTTTATTTCCCTCTCTCTTTCCCATTGATTTCGTTCTTCCCTCGACTTCAAGTTAATTCTGCTCTGGATGCACTGCAAATTTTGATTTGTTTTAATTGCAGACATGGAAGAATGAGACTGTTGCTGAACAGGAGAAATTGTCCCCAACAGAGAAACCTGTTCTGCTCTCAAAGGACATTGAAGCTAAGCTGGCCCTATTAGACAGGGAGGTCAACTACCTGCTGAACAAAGCAAAGTTTGCCAAACCGAAACCTAAAGAGAAGTCTAAAGACAAGAACAACACCTCCACAGAGAGCAACAAAGCTAACAGCACTGAAGATGCAGAGAAGGTTATTTCTCCCAACAGCGATGACGGTGAGACAACATTTATTTTGAAAATTAGATGACCACTTGTTTTCTGTTAACGTGGAGTAAATCTGGTGTTTAAATTGTGCTTTTAGCTGAAAAAGTGAAGCCAGCAGAGGAGCCTCCAACTGAAGAAAAAGAGGAAACCATACCTGAACTAAATCCAGCGGAAAAAACGGATGATGCAGGTAATTCTCAGTCCAGTAACTAGAGCTGCATGATAAATCACTAAAAGATTGCGATCTTGATTCATACACCCTCACAATCTTATTTCTAAATGACAATGATCCAGCTATTTGTCTATTAAACCTCTGTTGGTGCTGCTGACCCAGATAGTGTTGGTATGAAACGGCTTCACACAGTCTTTTCAACCACAGTTTTGTTATTTCTGTGTGAGACTCATTTAAATGATCACACAAGTACTGGGAAAAACGTTCAGATGAAAATAATGTTTATGGTAGTGATCCAAAGAGTACATTTTGAAAGTAACTTGATTGTTTTAATAACAATTACATTGTTAGGCCACTAGGTGATGAGTGACAAGTGACTGTTCAGTGTCATTTTATCATTTATTCAAGAGATTAAACGAAATTGTGATTCTCAATTTCTCTACTACTAAACCATCAGTGTACATCATTTTAAAATGACCTAAAATAACCAAATCTATAGGTTTATTATCTTTATGTAAATGTAGTTAATTTGAAGGCTAATATGCAGATAAACTAATGCGTGTTTTTGTTATTTTGCAGAATCAGCAAAGAGCAGTAAATCAGAAAACCATGTAGGGGATGAATTATAACATCTGGAGTTCTTAAAGGTTTTTTTTTTGTTTTTTTATTTATTGACTCGACTCCATTAGGTGGTCAAAAATATTGTTTTTTTCTGCCCCACCCCTCAACAAATTGGAACGGCTTGAAAATGACAGTGTACATTTCATAGTTCATGTTCAGTGACCCTGAGCCAAAACAAAATGCCCAACCCATGGCCGTGTACTCCTTCCATTCACATTTAATTTAGCTTCTTAATCCATGAATTATTAATCTTCTCCCTCTCAGAAGCATGACCCCCCCCCCCCCCCCATCTGTTTTGGAAATGGAAATCAAAAATGGCATGCTTGACCAAAGCGAACACACTGTCCTTTTTATTATATGTAGGCTACATGGGAGTCATTTGTCATGCCCTCTGACTCAAGACACCTTTGCGTCCAGATATCGAGGAAATGTGAAGTTCCTGCTGAATTGTCTTGCTTAATTGTCTCATCGTGTTCATTTTTGCTAGTTTAACTTTTTCCGTGTTGCCCATTCCCAAAACAACCCGTTCGTACCTGTGAGCATCTATGCCAAACATCTCCTGTATTTATGGACTTGAGTAGGATTAGTCTGCTGCACTGACATCAAAGGAATTTCACTTGGCTGAAAGTGGAAATTGTTTGTTTTTTTTGCTTTCATGTCTTCGCTAGTTTCATCATTCACATGTTTTCATGTGTAAGTCTATGTGGAGATGGGAAATACACGGAAAAGGGAGAAGATTGTTTGTTTCTAAAAATGTTAATAAAGTCTCTTTTTTTAAAGTTCTCTGCACACGGTGTAATATCTTACTATTTTGACATATTTATGTAATATGTAATGCATTTTAATCCATTAAAGGGATAGTTCACCTCAAAAATGACAATTTTGTCATTTACTTACCCTCAAGTTGTTCCAGACCTGTATGTATTTCTGTCTTCTGCTGAACACAAGAAAAGTTATTCGCAAGAATATGGGTAACCAAACAGTTGATGGACCCCATTGACTTGCTGAGTGTTTTTTCTTTTCCTCCATACTCTGGAAATCAATGGCTTCCGTCAACTGTTTGGTTACCAAATTCTTCAGAATAACTGAAGACAGAAATTCATACATGTTTGGAACAACCTGATGATTTAGAGGGCTTTCACAATAGCACTTTTGGTGAAATGATCGCTCAAATGGTCTCCTTTCTCTGTACTCCGATGCACGTTCGTGACTCTCCGGTTCGAACTTGTTCGAATCCTTTTTCATGTCATTTGGTTCATTCAACGAACGAAATGAACAAATTGACTAAGGAAAACGATTTTTTCATTTTGATGAACGAGTTCGCGGCGAACATTTGAGCTTATAAAACTTAAACTTTGTTATTTTTTTAAATGAGCGATCGTTTAGCTTGATAAGACCCTTATTGATTGTCTGGAATCGTTTAAAGCCCTTTGAACAGTTTGCACTGAAACGGTCTTTTTGACCTTGAATCGTTTGGTTCCCATTGAAGTCCATTATATGGAGAAAAATCCTGAAAACCTTAATTTCTTTTCGACTGAAGAAAGAAAGACATGGACCTCTTGGATGACATGGGGGTGAGTAAATTAACAGCAAAAGTTTTTTTTAATAGTGACTCCTTTAAACAATTTCAGATTCTGATCTCAGATCTGATTGTAAATGTAGTTACATTAGTCCATGAAAGCTAGTGTTCACAACTGTAACTTAAAATGTAGTTTGTCTTTAATTAGACATAAAATTACAACAACATTAGCAAAATACTTTTTTTACAACAATGCCCTCACACAGAAAACCCCAAAATGCATATATAAATGAAATATAGTTAGTACCTAAATTAAACTTTGCATGCACAAAAAAATGTATGTTGAATCTAAACCATTCAGGAGACTTTTACTGTAAGCCACAGATGTATTATAATATTGGTGAGATTTTCTTATTGTGACATCTGCTCATCATTTCATTCCTATCCTCTGGAACTACAGGCCAGTGCAAAAGCCATTTCTAGAGTGTCTATGTGAACAGCTTTAACTGTGGCAAGTGAACCCTGCCAGAGTATAGAAATGGGATCTCTGTTTGAGAGATATCAATGAAAAAGGGTTGATTTGTCTACTTTGAACTTGTCCATGCGGATCTTGTAGACAAGCACAGCCAGCATGATGATGCACATCGCTCCCAATACCCCCGCGGCCACAGAGATGCCCACCACGGCCTCCGTTGACTTCTGAGCCTGAGACACTGCACAAACATCAGAACAACTGACTGACCTGAGCAAAAGTACACCGCTAACAGAAGGTTGAATTAAATCTCTTATTCAAATTTATATTGGGTGTCTTCTATTACTATGTGTTTGTGTTCATGTTGTATTGCAAAATACTTGAGAGGCTGTTGTGGTTGGTGGTATGGTTTAGGTGTAAGGGAAGGATATATTTATTATATATAAAGTGCAAAAAGTGATGTAAATTATGTAGTACATAGTGGTTAAAGACAATTAATATAAAGTGGGACCCATCATTATTTTATAAATGTCAGAAAACATGCATACCTGCAACAGGTGCGAATGGTTCTAAAAGGATCATGAAAAGAAAAGAAAATTCAAATGAGTTTCAACACATGACATTATATGGTCAAAATACAATCAATACAAATGATCTCTAATTTATTCATGCATACTAACATTCAAGTTTGCATTACTAACTTGAGCTAAATAACGATCTTTTTGTCCTCTGTAGAGCTGCTTATGGCAGAAATGAACTCATTTCTTGGGTAGGCAATTTCAGAGGCTAGCAACAGCGAGCTAGCTTTGAAAGCGTAAGATCCCACCCTCCTTTCAGAGCATCTCCCAATAACCATGCCTCCTTCAAAATGAGTATAGCAGGGAGCAAACAAAAGTGGCATGAGTGACGGCATTAAACTACTTCATGTCTCAAAGTACATAACATTACTCCAACACGGCGTCCGAAAGTTGCGGCTGGTCGTTAGTTTGTGTGTAAATGTACATTTTGATCAACGGTTTCCATTTATGATGTCATTTTTAGCAAGAGATTACTCCTTAAATATTAACTTAGTTTTCAGCTGGAGCCAAATCGCCAAACAATTGTATAAAGCGCTATAAAAACAAAGACGACTTGACTTGTATATTGAAATGGTTTCTTTCCAGCATCTGATTGCTCTTACCATCCACTTTGGTGATGATTGGTCCAGAGCTCACTGTAGCGACGTCACTCACTGAGGTTCCCTGAGCCGACTGGACTTCTCTCCTCTTCCTCGTTGTGCAATTCTGAAGCATGTCATACAACACATTTGAATACACTTCAGTTAGATGATGGCGTATATGGCGAGATGGTCCTTACTGCAGAACACAAAATCCAGGAGGAGGAGTTAAATCCAGATCCAACTCCTCCCACCTTACATATACCTAAACCTACCCATCCCCACCCCTAATCCTATATCCATCTCCACCCGCTGATCCCTAATCCAACCCATCTCCACCTCTTTGATCTGGATCCAACTCCGCCCCCTGGATCTCGTGTACTGCAGTGAGGTGCTACTGTATGTGGCTCTCTCCTGTGAATGACATATTGAGAATTTTGGTGGTGCACGTCGTTTCATACCTGGCGTAGGGATCTACAGAAAGAGCTCTCGCAGAGCCTGGTGGCACAGTGCAGATAAAAGGTCGAAACTGTCCTGTTTCTGTGCTCTATAAAGCGAAACGTCTCGAACGAGAAGCGCGCCACCTGCTGTTCTCCATTCACACCCATGATGGTTTGAAGATCATGGGTACATCTGAGAATGACCGAAATAGGCTACTTACAATTACTATTTTTTACATTCACAACAATTTTTCACGGAAGCCCTGAACCGCAACGTAAAATCTAGCTAGGCTACGAATCAACATACCACATAAAGTTTGGGCCAGGAGGACTGTGGAACCTATTCCGGTGGCCGTCTAAGCAAAGTATCGACTTTGTTATTAAAATATTTCGAGTTTAATCTCGAAATGCAACACTTTTCATTTTTTACGTTGCGGTTCAGAGCATCCGTATTTCTTCTCTCTTTTGACCTTATTTACCAGAAGAACCCTCTGAGATTTTAATTTAATAATTCAAAGGGTCATTCCACCCATTTGCATTAAGCTTTCCATTGTTAGAAACCCAGTTATACTATTGAATGGTCGTGCAACACTCTCTAATTTTCCCCTGAGGCGAGAGAAATCTGCTACTTACCTTTTTTTTTACTTCCTGTAGTAAACGCATTTATTATACTTGGGAATTTTTTTTTACACAAGAATAGATTCCTGAAAACACTACCAAACTTTTATGTTTTTCATAAAGAACTGTGTCATTACTTTCTATTGCTAAAATTGATGATGAAAAAGAATGCCTTAATCTTATATACTTTGATAGAGGATGTGAATCTTTCTGAAAGCCCCTAGTTTTTTTTTTTTTTTTTTTTTTTACTTTATTTGTATTTGTATTTTCTACCTCCTATGTGAAGGTGCTTGTCTGTTGTCTAAGAAGACAGTTCATATGTTGTACCAGGCCAATTATGGTTGTTAATATTATTTTTCAATAAAAAAATAAATAAATAAAAACTTTTTCACTTCTTCCTACTACAGTCATTTTATGTCATTGTAGGAGGAAATGTAAGAGAGGGGGATTACTGGAAAAACTACAAACACTTTATCCTGTTAAAGATACATTAATTAATAAACATAGAAGAGTTTTGTGTTTTTTGCCAATCTAATAAGGAGACTATTTTTCATTTATTTTATCACATGTCCACAACAAAAATTTTGGTCTGATTTGGAAGAATATATAATCACAAAATTGAATGTAAACATCAGAATCAATATGATTTTTGATATCATGTTATACTTTGATTTTTGTGGTTTGTCCAAAAAAAAATATTTTTGTTATTCAGCTGTTTATTATCCTTGGAAAATACCATATTCACAAATGTAAATGGTCTAATTCACAACCTTGTTTTAAGGCATTTCATTTGTACTTTAAATTATATTACAAAACAATAGAAAACATGAAGGCTATAAGAACATTTCATCTCCTGAAGGAAGTGCATATTTTTTTATTTTTTTTCCCCTTCTATAATTATATTAATTGAATTATTATTTTCCTCTGGTCTGTACACTGTTGATTTAATTTTGTTGAACAGGTTACAGTATTTGTAGTGTTCTCTACTATTGTCCTGTGTATTGTTCAGAATAAAGTTAAAAAAAAAAAAAAACTACAAGCACAAGGGTCAGGGGATCTCTGGATAATCGACCCATAGGGGGTTGGGCTAATAAGCTAACAGACCAATCACAGATCAGTGCCAGTGCATTTGATTTCACTGGCAGAAAAGTTTTGAAAATATGGACGAAGGTACTGAATACGCAGACGGATGCATTATGGAGGATTGGGATTACACATCTTTTTTGGACGCTAAACTAACAGGCTCTTGTTCTGTGGAGAAAGCTGAGTGGTTACCGTCCTCTTTTTCCTGGACATGTCCGGCCGTCGATGTCCGGGATTCAGCTTTTAATTTCTGCAGTCGCCATGCATTGTTTACAGGTAAATTACAGCTTTTGTTTCAATCTAACTGAATTCCTTATAATTGGTGAATCTGAAAAGTGTTTACATAAACAAACAAGTGATCGGTTGATATGCGTTTTAACATTGCTAAGAAAATTCCTGCTCCTCCGTGAGATATACGAGACCGGTAACTTAGGTCTCAGGTGCCGCTCATCGGTAATCAAGTCACCGGCCTCGCGTAGTTCTGCACACAGCCCTCACTCATCCCGCTCGCCACAGTAAACGTGATGAATGACGACTGTAGAACGCAAAAGCCGAATTCCGGACATTTTGGGCGATCTCGATTTTCGGACAGACTTATCACGGAGAATCACTAGTTGGACTGTTGTTTACCTACTGCGATGTTAGCGGTAGTAGGCGTGGCCTCCTAGGGCAGCGAAGCAAATGCATTCTGGGAGTTGTTGTCTTTCGTCCACATAAGCCAAAAATTATAATTTTCTGTCTTTTCTCAGTCTAGAAAGCTCCAAATTAAAAAATAATTCCACATTTCTTCTACATAAATTACCCATTTTAAATACACATTCATCTTTCCAGAGGTGGAATGACCCTTCAACATCACATTCACAGTTCTCTGATATCAGTTTTGATCACCTGTTATGCAGGTAATCAAATAAAACATTAACTTTTCACAAGTGTTTAATTTTTATGTTTTTATTTGTGTATTTTAATTAGACTTATTATGATTTAAGTATTATCTTTCCAACATGCCTGCAGTTCCCATGTTGTTTTAAAAAAATGCAATATAATTTCGTATTAATTAAATTTGTAAGTAATCCACAGGACTTGATATACAGTAATTGAGCTGTGGAATCACATTTAGATGCAAACTTGTATCTAAATCATCCTCTTGCAACCATCTTTGCTTAATTTAATTTAAAATTAGATCAAACATTAGTTAAAATGTATAAATGAAAGAAATATTTAAGCCTTCACTTACCCGACGAACAGGTCAAATGATGTGCTGTTGCCTGGGTAAGGATTAGTGGTTGTATAGCATCGATCCAAAAGAACATTGAACCTTTATGGGGGTATGTTTTAAAAAGTGATCGATCAACTTCTAAACTGAAGATTTATTGTAATACTTTGCATATAATGGTTAGGCATAAAAAAAAGAAAAAGTTTGGTTCCGGTTGTTTGTCAGTTGAGGTCATGGGTCGGTAGGAGATTTTTTTTCTTTCTCAGTGCCAAGTAAGAAACATTGGAAAGATACTAGGCTACTTTTAAACATAACACTAAACCGCCAATAGGTGGCGGCAGGCGGCCGTATTAATGAGTGAGTCATTGATTCATTAATTCAAACGCTTCGTTTAAACGGTTGATTCATTCACGAATGAGACAGATGTTAATGAAGGGGTCATTGAATCTTTGACTCAACCGATTCGTTCAAACGGCTGAATCATTCAGTAATGAAAACAGGATGAGTGTTCCTGTGAGATTCGACGTGTTTCTGCTGTGATTTTTGTTTGGAGCTATTTTCGCTGCTGAAACAGAACAAAAACAGCCAATATTGCATCTAAAATGTAAGTGACTAAAATTTTATTGTTTATTTAACTGTTGTAGGAACTCAATGCCACATATAAAATGTCACAAATAAATTTGGGTCGCACATAATTGGACAGGGTCGGAACCAAACAAAAAAAAATTGTTATGCCTTATAAAATTTTCATTCTGGACAACATCAGAGCTATTATATCATTTTCCCTTCTCCCCTGGGCTCAATTTGTGACATATCACAGACCACCTTAAGATGGATAACATTATTCATGATCTCAAACTGAGCAAAGTACCTCTCGGTGAGATTAGTGGCTCTAACTTCCGCAAAAACCCTTGTCTTCAGCATGAGACCCGTTGGAGGAATGAAGAGGCGAGTTGTATACGTGTAATCCTTTGAGTCAGTGCAGACAGACAGTTACGAACACATGCAGTTGGCCATTGTAATTGTCAATAAAGTGTAATGCTAAATGTCATTGCAAATCTAAGCCAATGGAACATATAATACCTCGAAAAGTGCCATGCTCAGAGTGCTGATGAAGCTACCATTATTGTCCTTAATTGCCAGACTCACTCCAGATCTGCCCCAAAAACACAGAACAACAGTGGTTTATGTAACTCATCCTAAAATGTGCTCAATTTAAATTTTAGAATAAGACATACAGTGAATGCCAAAAGTCTGTGACCACTGAAAACTTTTATTTTGTTTGTTTTTAATACATTTTTCATTACAAATTCATAAAATTAGACTGTTTTGTGCAAGTTTGATGCCAAAAAGCATTTTAATGCTTCAATGAACATGTACTTTGTACAACATTCACATGGTCACAAAGTTGCTTATTTGATTAGTGACCTAGAAGTAGACACTAACCTAATTAGACCTAGTTTCATAGACAAGACTTTAGCCTTTAGTCCCACAGACTAAACTGCATGTTTGAGCTGTTTCTACTGAAAGCAACTTACACTGACATATCACGTTTAAAAATAGCTATAAATTCATCTAAGGTCTAATCCTGGTTTAATCGAAACCCTATCTGTGAAACCAGGCTTAAATTTCTTCATTTTATGCCATAAAATGTCTCTTTAATGTTTAAAATGTTCTTAAATCCCAGGTTTTCAATATGGTCTCAGGCTGTTGGACCCCACTCTACATGGTCATCCCACTCACACACTCATCTCCGTGTTGTTGATCAAGTACTGCAGAGGGTATCTACAGGAAAAGAGGTATTTCATCTCCTGCCGGTAGGTGATGGTTCCAGCATTAGGGTCCAGAGTGTTGACAACCCCAGAGATGTTAACAACCTGCACACTAGAGAAGTCAGAGAACAGCCCAGATCCCACCTCCTGAGTGATCTGTAGAATTGAAACATGACCAAAAAAAGACCTGAACATTAGAAACACGTTTGAATATCAATAAAATGCATATATTGTCATATGGCCATTTTTAGATCCACAAATTACAAAATGTTTTAGACACACAAAATAATAAAATGGAATTTAAAGTTCTTTATGAGTTCTTTATTCAAAGTTATTTAATAGTTCTTTATAGGTCAGAATGTCCTACTACTACTACTAATAATAATAAGGGGGGAGTAACAACTGTAAAAAAAAAAATATTTTCAAGATTTGTTATCACAAATTTTTTGTCAAATCAACTTAAATAATTTATTTAGTTCAGATAACTTATTATTTTGAGTTTCTTATGATTAAATCAATATCCTTTATTGTATTAACTCACTTTTTTTAGTTCAATCAACTTAAAATTAAGGCAACCAGGTTACTTGTTTAAGTTAAACCAACAATATTTTAACAGTTATATATATATATATATATATATATATATATAGTAAAAGACTAAAATAATATCAAGAAATTTGAGTTGCATTATATGTATGAAAGGTGCTCCACAAATCAAATGTGTCAGCTATTGTTTATCATGGTAATTATTCTGATTAATTCTGCTGATAAACATCTAGTACCGTCAGCTTATTGGAGCAAGCAGATATGTATGGTTCACCGATGTAGAACTGGAATCTCAGTACAGGTGGGTTGACTGTCCAGTCAGCGGTTCCTTTGCACTCGGGCTTGGCAAAGTTACCATTAAGAGCCACCATGGATTCATTATATCCATAGAAGTACATGGGGCATAGCAAAATTTCCAAATCCATCCTGTTTGTGCCACACACAACTGTGATATCAGAGTTGTCTGTCAAATAAAAGGAAAACAGTTATCACAGTATCTCTCACGATGTTGGAAAATCGTTTAAGCTTTTTATGCTGCGAGGACATTTAAAACCACAAGAAGTAAGAGAAGGACACCTCGTTAAAATAATACCGCATGTTTAAGAAAATACACTCCTCAAATTGCTGGGTGGTCTCGAGTTCCCTTGTGGTTCCAAAGGAACTGAAAGATGAGATAGTGAAGAGAGAATTAAGGATGAAGAGGAGGAGGACGACGTATGCTTTGACTGACCTGGGTCTCTGAATGTGGGGTGGGTGAGGCAGGGACTCTGAGCCTCCGACTGGAGAATCAGGACAAGCTGACACACTAGGAGGGCAGGCCACATGATGCTCTGGCTGCAGGGAAAATCCCACACATCACATTATCACCTTGACCTCCATTCACTCAAAAACAGATTTTAAAAGCAAAAACAGACACTTACTTTCAGATCAGGCTACGGGTTTTCTGTTCTGTGTGCAGGTCTCACCGACAGACACTGAATGTTGCAAATCAAGTCAATCTGATGTCACTGGCCACACGTTTTTTAATGAAAGAGCGAGTCAACAGACATATATATATATATATATATAGATAGATAGATAGATAGATAGATAGATAGATAGATAGATAGATAGATAGATAGATAGATTACTTGTTTGTTTTTCCTTTAATAATTACTTTTCATAAATGATAACCTATTATATTTATTATTTGTGTTTTACTTTTTAAATATAATGTTAACGTAATATAATGTTTATATTATTTTAACATAATATAAAAAAGAATATAAAAAGTACATGCATACAAATAAACGTTATTGTTTATTAAATGTAAAGAAAACACAAATAAGTAAAACTATTACATCATAAAAAAATATAAGCAGTAATTACAGTAATTTATGTAAAAGACTAATATTTAAACTACAAATAAATAAAGATCACGATTCTACCTTGTTCACCTTCTCTCTTTCGCGGTCTCTTTTCTCTATGTTTATGACGATATTGCTAGGCTATTTATACTGGCCCGTTTCTATCTATAGGTGTGAGGGAGGGCACCAGAAACAAAATGCTGGGGTTATGAGAAATTCGGGACACTAGAGGAGGAACACGAGGAGCTCTGAGAAGACCATAAATTCAATATCAAGTGACATGTTTGGAGTTATAGGAGCATCTCGCTGCTTATGTAGCTCTAACTGGGCTTTTGCCAATACTTAAATCTATAAATGCATTTTATCAGGCTGCTCTTAACTGTGCTATTATGATGCATCATGCAACAAATATGTCCGCTTGAAGATGGAAGGTGGTCATTGTAATAACATTTTTACTAATTTATCATAAGTACATTTTTGAATGGTCATATCTCCTCATTTGATGATAGAAATGTTGTTTTTTTCATTAAAATAAAAAAAAAAATGAAAATGAAAATTACATAAATTATTTAGTATGAAAAATAGGATAACCGGATAATTGGAGGATATACACGCATTCTTTTTTCGTATTCACAAAAGTATGATAGAATCCAATCCAAATTGTAAATAACTATAGTAATTTCAGCACATTATATATATTTGTTAATTGAATGTAACTAAGAGCGTCGTGTCTTTCGTAAGCGGTGTTAGTTGTCTAATCTATTCATATTATTTTTCATAAAATCCGCATACAATATCCTTTTTATTTAGTGTAGGTGGTTTCAGATGCGTCTTCGTGAGAAAAGGTTTCCTCTCCTCATCCTTTTTTAGAAATAGATATCCCACCTTTTCGAACAAAGCCTGACTTCGTGTGTAATTTCAACAAAGACACCCCCTTCTTAAAACTACATAAGAAAGGAACAATGTATTACATGATCTTCTACGACACTGTCCGTTTGGCTATCTGGTTCCCTCCTCACATGGCTTCATTTTTAATCTTCTGGACCAGACAACGTATGGACCCTAATACCATAATATGTCGGCTTTATACCTGAATTTTCCTTTGCAAAATAATATCCTAGAAAAAAACATAGGTAATTATATTCCACAAATACTTATTTGGTTACTTGCTGTGCGCCACATGCATTTATTCAAGACCAAATGTCAAAACATGATCATGTGGATTCTTCTCAGCATTCTTTCTTTGCCTGCAGGGGAGTCATGATCAAATCATCTCCCTCCATTATATGTCCCAGTAACACAAGCCGGATGAAATCACAGTGGACAAATCGTACAATACGGTGTACAAATATCCTGATTCCACTATTAACAAGAGATTACCTCAGAAAGGCCGAATTTTATCTCCCAAACAAATTATTACCACGGGTTAACCATAATTGTGGAAAAACATTTTCAACCAATTGATTTAATTGATTACATTTTAAGTAGGTTATTTCATTTGTTTTATGATTATGTGATAATTTACTATAGGCTACATAATCCTTGACTCATGTCTTTTTATTTATATATCGACAAATAAGAAAATACACCTTCCCCACGAGCCAAAATGATGGGCGTGTGTGCCACTAAACACCATCACATGGGCAATGGATATAAACTCCCTATCAAGGTAATATTTCATTTTATATTAAAGGGTTAGGTCACCCAAAAATCGCTCACCCTCATGTCGTTCCAAACCCATAAAAGCTTAAGTCATCTTCGGAACACAAAATAATACATTTTTGATGAAATCTGAGAGCTGACTGCAAAACTGCAGTTCACGGCACTCAAGTTTGTTTAAGCTGTGGGTTGTTGTTCTCTTACGAATGGTTATCTCGTACTGCGTAATATCTTGTGCTCGGGGGGAAAACCTCTTTTCCACGAGATATTGAAGCCAAAAATTATTATTAATTTTGAGCGCTGCGGCAGCATGCAGACATAGGCAAGACAGCTTGCGTGCCTATTGGCTGTCCTGCGGCAACTGCAGCAGCCTATCGAGAGAGGACCTTGGTGACGTCAGATCCAATGGGGGAGCTTCGCGCCCACTACGTCACCTCCCGCCTTGATCAGATTTTTCATCTCTTCAGCAACGCTCACGCATCGCTGGGTCCGGAGTGAAGTAGCCGCGCGGTCTGAGAAAAGCTTTTTGCGGGACGAGCTTTTGACGAGAAATTTATGGCAGTCAACAATGCGCTGAGGCGTCTTTGTCCCCGAATAAAAGGGCACGACGTCTTGGTCCGCTTAGACAACATGTCAATGGTGCCCTACATAAATCGCCAGGGTGGTGTCAGGTCCCGAAACCTTTCCAGGCTGACTGATGCCTCCTGGTCTGGCAGCACATGTGCCTGGTCACCTGAATTTGGGACCAGACAGACTGCCCAGAAACAATGTTCCAGCAGGGGAATGGTCTCTGCACTCGCAGACGTTCCTACTGCTGTGGGAGACATTCGGCAGAGCGCAGGTAGACCTGTTTGCGTCCAAAGTTTTTCTCCAAGACCAGGGATGCGCTGGCCCATGTCTGGCCCCACTGCCCACTCTATGCTTTCCCACCGTCGCGCTCCTACCTCAGGTATTGGAACAAATCCGGGAAAATGGATGCTCAGTGCTACTTGTGGCTCTGCTCTGGACAAACCAAGCTTGGTTTCCAGTTCTGATGCAGCTAACAAGTGCTGCCCCATGGCCCATTCCGACGAGGAAAGGCCTCCTCTCTCAGGCCAAGGGCTCGATTTGGCATCCTCGCCCAGAGCTGTGGTCCCTCTACGCATCGGCCATCAACGGGTACCCGCAAACCTCCCGGAGGAAGTGTTGAACACGATCATGCAGGCTAGAGCCCTGTCTAATATTTCTCAAAATGGTCTGTGTTTTCTGGCTGGTGCAAAGCTTGAGGCTTTTCACTTCTAGACTTCGGGGTTACGGAAGTTCTCTCCTTCCTTCAAGAGCTACTGGATAAGGGCAGAACCCCAAACACCCTCAAGGTTTATGTGGCTGGCCGATCTGGTCATCCGGTTCCTTAAAGGAGCTAAAAGGCTGAATCCTCCCAGACCTTTCCACGGTTTTGGAAGTCAAAAGGTCCCACATGGGAACTCTGACTCTGCATTCTGACTGTGCATTTAACTCTTTTCAATCGACATAACAGGCCTATTGCTTAATGTATAAATGCATCAAAAATATCATTTTGTAGAATTTGTCAAATGATGTTCAATTATCAATGTTTCATCAGTCCACAACCAAGAGAATTACTAAATAAAGAAGACTTTACTATTCTACATGAATCAAGGTGATTTTGGCCTTTGATCATAGACTTTTAAGTGTCCCACATTAGGAAGCTGCAGATTGTCTCATAGGACTTGCACCTAGAGCACTAATGTCTGTTATATTTTACGAATTAATTTTATCTGCATTTTACTTATCCTGGTTTTTTTTAATGGTATTGGGTGCAGATTTAGATGGCTACAAATCGCGAAATGTCACAGTTGTCTGAAATACATGTAATACAAAATTTCCCATAGACCTACCTATATCGTAATTTAATAATTCTATACTCAAACATTCATATGCCTATATGAATTACCTAAATTCTTAAAGAAATTTAAGTAAATATTGTTTTGGTTCCTCAGTTATATACAGTCGAATATTCAAATAAATAAAAACATGAAACGTGTGAACCAAGTAAATCTACAATTAAGTAATAAACCTACAATAAAGTCATAAATAATGACAGTGCTTGTTTTCTTCCCTCCAACAGCTGCCTTACTGTTGCTATGGTTACGACTTCTGTTCGCAAGACCAGCGTAAAGTTTCGCAGATTCTGCAACGTTGTTTAAAAATGCTGTGTATTTACATTTAAACCATTAGAATCAATAATACCGCGCAAACGCACTTTTTGTGCTGCTTTACGCGCCTTTCTAATGCGTTCATGTCCTCCATATAGTAATAAGCTTCATATTACTTGGCAGGAACACTCGCAAATCTGGTTGTTGTTGCCATTAACCAATATTTATTTGTGGTAAATGGCAGGGTAATTATGAAGAAACATTCAGGCATAAGACATTTTTTTCCAGTATGAATACAGTACAGCAAATTTTTATACAAGAAATCAATAAAAACCAAAGCCACAGTGTTTCCTTCCGGTAATTTGAGTTCACACATGACGATCATATGCCATAACAGTACAAGTGTTCACGTGCAAAAACGATCAAACATGAACAACCTCAGGTGAATGTTGGTGTTATACAGATGGAAAGAACTGTGTGTGAGTCTGTGTGTGTGCGCTCTTCCAGAGCTGCGTTTCGCTCCAGATGAACCAGAAGTCCCCTCATGCGGACATCAAACAACAACAGTGGATGGTTTTCGTCTTCCATCCTTAAGGATAAGAGTCCAGTCCATCTTGTTAGTTCACTTTCACTTGGAGCTGGTGTATTTGGTCACGGCCTTTGTGCCCTCGGACACGGCGTGTTTGGCCAGTTCTCCCGGCAGGAGCAGGCGCACGGCCGTCTGGATCTCCCGGGATGTGATAGTGGAGCGCTTGTTGTAATGCGCCAGGCGCGAGGCTTCTCCGGCGATGCGCTCGAAGATGTCGTTTACAAACGAGTTCATGATGCCCATAGCTTTTGAGGAGATGCCGGTGTCCGGGTGGACTTGTTTCAGTACTTTATACACGTAAATGGCGTAACTCTCTTTCCTGGTCTTACGCCTTTTCTTATCCCCTTTCTTCTGGGTCTTGGTGACAGCTTTTTTAGACCCCTTTTTGGGTGCGGGCGCTGACTTCGCAGGTTCAGGCATTGTTTCGGTTTTTCACAAAAGCTCAACTGTCACAGAATCGTTGTGCTATACACGAACGAACTGCGCATATCACTGGCCCTTATTTATAGAGTCGGCATGCAAATAAGAGTGAGCACAGCCTCAGTATCGATAGGACGACTTCCTAACGTCATGGACCGAATTCTGAGTGACGATTGGCTGGTTTCTGTAGAGTGAATCGATCCAATCAGAGCACACATCCGGGTATATATACCAATCCCTGCTGACATCACAAGCGAAAACGCATTTGACTACCAACGCTAAACAGGACGATACATACAAGCCAAACAGGCGGTTCTTTTGTTGTCAAAACATGTCTGGAAGAGGTAAAACCGGTGGGAAGGCCCGCGCAAAGGCCAAGTCTCGTTCATCCAGAGCCGGACTTCAGTTTCCAGTCGGACGTGTGCACAGATTATTACGCAAGGGAAATTACGCTGAGCGCGTAGGCGCAGGAGCCCCCGTGTATTTGGCCGCTGTCCTGGAATACCTAACGGCTGAGATCCTCGAGCTGGCCGGAAACGCAGCCCGAGACAACAAGAAAACGAGAATCATTCCCCGTCACCTGCAACTAGCTGTCCGCAACGACGAAGAGCTCAACAAGCTTTTAGGTGGCGTTACCATCGCTCAGGGCGGAGTGCTTCCAAACATCCAGGCAGTGTTGCTGCCCAAGAAAACCGAGAAGCCTGCCAAGAGCAAGTAACAGGCCTTTACGATCACGGACAATGACACGCAGCTCCGCTCGTTTGAGTTCAAGCTATCTTATGTTCCCTTCGCGTTATACTGTGTTTTGTTTTAATGAAGACGACAGCAGCATCTTGTAAACTTTGATTTCGTATTATTTTTCTAATGTTGATCGCTCTTTTGGACGGAAGCACCCCCTCACACAAGAAGAGATCTGCACCACCACTGGTTATTAATGGCCATGGGACATTTAACCTGCCATCACGGTGGACTAAAGAACCTCCATTTGCGGGGTGAACGAACATCAGTGACGTTAGTTTATTGTATATGGACATTATGTTGGTTACGTTTTATTTGTCACCGCTTTAAATTACATGCGAGTCGTGTTCTTTATCTGCTGTTCAGTGGTTATGCTGTTTCAATAAATGTACAGTGCCAGTGGAAGGCACAAAGAAGCCGTGATTTGTTGTTTTTCTCGAAGCCGCATTGTGCTGCATTGTCTAAAATAGAAGCTCTAATTAGAACTACCGCATAAAGAGAGCACTTTTTATACATTAAGATATCGATAACATCCTTAAAAACCCTTTAAAATTATGTAAAAATATTAGCTGAAGATATAAAAAAAACATTGGCATAACGTCTCCTCTTAGAGATCACCGTGTTGACATCACATGACCATGACATGTCACACAACGAGTTATTGACAATATGGTCACCAATGCCTTACTGATAAAAACTTGAAGTATCCGAGCAACATATTTACTCAGTTAAAGTTACAATACTATAATTGTGCTGAAGTAAAGAAAATAATCTGACCACCACAAATAAAACCCCATATTATCCATTATATAATTATTCATACCATTAGCTGTATGCTAATTTACACATTCTGGGCAGTTTCTGAGAATGGAGGTAAAAGTTACACAAACAATACACACCTCTGGTTTTTCACAGACAAGACTTAAAGGAGTAGTTCACTTTAAAAAAAACTTTTGCTGATAATTTACTAACCCCCATGTCATCAAGGTGTCCATGTCTTTCTTTCTTCAGTAGAAAAGAAATTAAGGTTTTTGATGAAAACATTCCAGGATTTTTCTCCATATAATGGACTTTACTGGGAACCAAACGGTTCAAGGTCCAAAAGACAGTTTCAGTGCAAACTGTTCAAAGGGCTTTAAACGATTCCAGATGAGGAATATGGGTCTTATCAAGTGAAATGATCTCTCATTTAAAAAAAAGAACAAACAAAAACCAAGTTTAAGTTTTATAAGCTCAAATGGTTTTTATAAGCTTGCTCTGTTCTGTGAGGCACGTTCGTGACTCTTCTGTTCGAACTTGTTCATCAAAATGAACGAACCTTTTCCCGAGTCAACTTGTTCATTTCGTTCAGCCAAATGACATGAAAAAAGATTCGTTCATTTTGATGGACGAGTTCGAACAGGAGATTCACGAACAGAGCAAGGCGACCACTTGAGCTTATAAAACTTAAACTTTGTTATTTATTTTTTAAATGACCGATCATTTTGTTTGATAAGACCCTTATTCATCGTCTGGAATCGTTTAAAGCCCTTTGAACAGTTTGCAATGAAACTGTCTTTTGGGACCTTGAACCGCTTGGTTCCCATTTAAGTCCATTATATGGAGAAAATCTTGAAATGTTTTCATCAAAAACATTAATTTCTTTTTGGCTGAAAAAGAATGACATGGATATCTTGGATGACATGGGGGTGACCTTACTCGTATTTATTTTCAATGGCATATTATACACCCACGAGAATACTTTATTACTTGAACGAAGTAAATATACATTAATGAGCACATATATTTTTGAAAGAACTAAGTGTTTTTAGCTAAGAATAAACTAAAAGAGTTACACAGTGTAGCTTTAAGCTAGTTCTGGACTAAAATGCATGCATGTTTGAAGCAATTTGCATCTTTAAATATGCCATTGTTTTGTCTCAAGATGCACACCAGTATTTATTTATTTTTTTTTCTTTTCTGAGCCACATTTATAAAAGCTAAGCTAAAGCAATTGAAACCTGGCTTCATCTAAACCCTTTCAGTGAAACCAGGCCATAATGTTTCTTAACTTGTGAACACTGCTGTAGCCTGTTAAACAGTGATGGAATGGCTTTTTTGGGGGGTTATACTTCAAAGACTCAATAAATGGTGCCATTTACCAGTAGTAACAATTTAAAGGATTAATAATTGACTAATTAGAGAAGTGCAAATATCAATAAAAACAATCAAATGTTTTATATATATATATTTACACATTAACACACACTAAATATCTATTAGCTAAAGGATTGTGCTGGGTTTCATATCATGCCATTGTTAATTAGACTTAAATCACATAAATAGATCAACACCATTTAACATATTTGAAACTCTTTTATTGTACGAACATAACCCTTGTTATGTTACAGCCTTCATGAATGAGTATTTAATGGAAAAGAAAATGCGTCCACAGAATTCACATCTGTAGTGTGCTTAAGACTACTTTAAGTGTCTAGTTGTATTTACATCAAAAAACTTTGAAACAATTTTGTTGTGGCATTGTTAATAAATACAAGTGCTTCATAGCCAAGATGACCAGAACTTAAAAATTATTTTACAGGCAGCAAAGAAATTAAGAACCTTGCATTTATTCAAGCCAACAAAAATAATAATTCCCCTCTCAAATCATAATGATGCATGGTGTTCAGAAGTGGCAATTACATGAAATATTACAGTAAATGTAAAAGTGAATTAAACAATTTTTTCAACAGAATTTGGAATATAGCGATATATAATCTCAATTTTTTCTCTGACTTTAAGCCTCTTTCTCTGCGTATCCTTCGGTTTTCATGTCATTGAGGCCCAAGTCTTCGTTCTGCTCAAAGGTCCTGGTGTACTTTTCAATCTTCATTTCTGGATCTGGATCTGGGGCATAAACATTCTGCAAAAAGGAGTCGGATGATTAGCCTTCACATAAAAAGAACAAGATATAGATCCAAATGTTGAAAATCACATAATTGAAGACATTAAATCTGAAGCTTAACCATAAGATCCTTTAAATAAAACAATGTTTTATTTAGTATTATTTTTAAAAAAAAGTTCTGGCCTCACCTGAATATAACTATTGCCTGCTGGATCGTCCAGGATAACGTGCACATCCATTTCCCCCGCCATTATCTAAGAAACATTTAGTAAAAAAAAAAAAACACATTCACACACAAAAACAAAAAAAGAGTTCTGTCATATATTATTTTTTATAAATGCGTTCCTTATTGAAAATATTGTCATTGCATTTAACAGTAAAGAAGAGTAACAGAAATGCTAGTAATACAGTATCATTCAAACCTTGTCAATCTTTTGCCCAAAAAGCTCCAGTTTCCCTGCTCTATCCGCTGTAAAGCTGTCTCCACACATGAAGGGGTTTTTTGAAACAATCTAAAACAAGCATAAAATTAGCATATAAGAGGCTGTTTGTCGATAACAACCAAAGCCGTTAGCTGGTCTTTGATTCCTACCAGATCTTTAATGTCCTTGAGAAGTCCTTCCAATGTAGTGAACTTCCCTCCGACAGCCGCCATCCCCAACTCAAACTCCAGCTCGGGAATCAACACGCTACATGTCTCGGACTGTTACACACATACATTACACATGAATCATGAAAAGGTCGAGTATACACACATTAGTGTCACAGGGAGCCAACCCCACCTTCAGCAGGTCTCTGGACATATCTGAAGGGTCTGTTAAGTGGAGAGTTATTCTGGTTCCCTGATCTTCTGTGGCTCCTCCTGATTTCACCTATTTAATGATGTCAAGTCAACAATAAATTCTAGACCATAATACAAGAACAGCACAAAAAAACATAGCATGGTTTATTATTCTCACCTCATTGGTGCGATGTCCACAGCTGTCGCAATTAGTGGCCATTATAATGACCTCTTTAAAGTGTGGAATTTCTGCAATTGGGTTAAAGGGACCAATAAACTGCTTTCTTTAAATTATGACCCACAACTGTTAGACTGATATCTCCGTGCACCATTTTACACTAAAATGCTAGCGAAACTTAGCGCTGCCAATTTTAGCCACAACTTGAAATGAAAATCTCCAAGGGCTTCCATGGTACAAAGGTTTTTGAATGAATTTTAAACGAATGAATTAATGAGCACAAGAGACAGAATGTGTAATGTAACTTTTAGTAGTGAAGCGGTTTTAATATTAATGTTTCTTTGCGCACAGTTTTGTTTCCACCTCAAAAAAGTCTCGATCGTGATATTCGTATATCTCGAAGTTTTTGGTCATATCGCCAACCCCTACTTTGCTACCATCATTTGTTGAACCATTTTCTCTGCATTAAAAATAAATTAGTAAAGCAGGATATTCAAAAAAAAAATGTACATGGAAAGCTTTTATTTGGTAAGCAAGCAATTGAACACAAAGATTCATTTGAAAATGCATGTTGTTTGCTAGCGTGCTTGAAAGGATACGGACAAGCTTCATGTTTGTATTGGCCGGAGCGTTGCATTCTGGGCAGTTAGTGTTAAACACTAATACCTCATTTCTCATTGCATCTATATCATCGCCTGCCTTTTCGTCTTCTTTTTCCTCTTCCTGAAAAAAAAAAATGGTGGAAGTTGAAGAAACTGTAATCTTACAGTTCTGCACTCCTAGCACAACAGATTCTGTAGCAGCTTCTCACCGCTATTCCTAGCGCAGCATTTTGTTCAGCTGTCCTGTTGTAATACGTGACGGAGAGAGCCGTGTCTTTCTGAGGCGCGAACGGGTTCTCAATAAAACTATTCCCAGATGGATCATCAATAATCTGCAGATAGAAGACAAATGCGGCATTCATTAGTTCATGATAATAATACTGTTTAATCCTTTCTGAAGTTTCCCATCAGCAAAACTTACTAACGTGAATTCCTCTTGAACTTCTTTAAGATTTTTCAGCCTCTGGATGAATTCATCTATCTTTTCAGCAACAGCTGGATCTGTTCCCTGCAATGTGAAGAGGAACATGAACAGAACACTAAATAATTAGATACAGACAATTATTCTCAATATAAAACAAAACGCTTTGCATAAATAGTTGAAACATACAGAATGAAAAAGGCTATTGAAGAAAAAAGGTGCACTGCACAGATAAAACACCCACCTTTCTAATAGGTTGGTCTTGCTCTAAACCCGCCACTGCTCTGTCCACAAGGCCCTCGATTGTTGACAAGGCTAACCCATTAGAAAGAAGACAAAACATTATTAATGATAAACTTACAAACAGTATTTATTATGATTTGCAAAATATCATTCTGTAGATGATGTCTAATACGTCATAAAGCAAATTTGAAGTTGTAATTGCAGTATAATCCAGCAGAACATCAACTTTTCTATAAGAAGTTTGTACTTTATTTAGAGGTCAAAATGAAAATACATAACTTACAGCCCTTCTGTGTGAAAGGAGGAATTTCAAAATCAAGTTGTGGAATTCTGGTGGACGCACTGTCCGACTTTACAACCTCTCGATTCATGTCCTGCACACAAGAAAAACTACTTGCTGATTCCTTAGGGAAACTTCAAATGGGACTACATGAGAAGTGTGAATCAGCTCTAACAAGTCATCCACCCACCCCTATTTTTTCTTCTTCTCAGATTTAGATATATTGTAGATAAACAAGTTGACCAAAAGAAAACAAATTTTATGGAAAATTGCTCCCCTCATTACGTTGAAAAACAATCTAAAAAGAATAAATTCTAATAAAAACCACTAGGAGAAGCGCATGTTTTCTTTGATTGTTTTATACGTTGTAGAAAATTGATTGACGCACTTTTTGGGGGGCATCTTAAAGTAGATTTATCTCTCTATTTTGGGAATTATAGTTTTATTACTTGACCTTCCCGACATCTAAATAACAGTTTATAGTCAGAGTTACCAGTCCATTTCAACTAACTTTATTAATTATTTTATTCATAATAAACACGACAAGACAAACCTGTTTGGTCTTTACTTGTAAGGTGTACAGGACACCCTGCTCTTGTATCCGGCCAGCAGACTGGATTTCTGTGTTGGTCCAGTTACAGTGTGGACATGTAAAGGAGCTGATGATGATTTCTTTGAAGAAAGGGATCTTAGTCATTAGAAGACGTGTGCTTCCCTGGACAGGTAATACAGAATTGACATTAAATAAATGAATTAATTTGTTTTAAAAATATATATTATATTTGTATTTCCAAATAGTAATAATAATAAAGCTGCATATGTACATCTTTATAACAGTTCATGCACAAACTCTCGATCACTGTAGGTTGTTGATCTTCATCGTCTGCATTAATGTCCTTAAAAACGCCGCCGCGGACGCGCTCCTCCTCAATAGCTGACATTATTGTCAGGTACTGTGGGTTAAAAGTATCTAAACTGTCTGGTTTAGGAGGTGTTATAATGAGTGGTGTTCTCGTTCTGCTAGAAGTTTCCAGCAGCCTTCGCAGTTCGCACGTTTTTTGGTAGTATCCTGATGTGTGTTGAATCACCACCGGGTCAGACTCAGCTCAAGTTAACAAGACGTGTCAAAATAAAAGTCTCTCGATTGCATATTTGGTGCATTCATGTGTCATTGCTCATTTCATGTCTCACTATCGTGTATTTATAAATGCAAACTCGTCATTAATCACGGTTGCTTGATAAAATACTTTAACAATAACTTCCAGGATTTGTTGAACATTGCTTTTAATGCGGGTTTCACCCATGGTTTCACCGCTCACCCAGGGTTGAATGAACACGTTTTATTCCATTATTATTCAAACTAGACCTCGACTCACAAACAGAAGGAACCCCAAGTGTTTTACTGTGCGATATCCAAACTAAAATGTTTAGTTTCCAGATATCACATAAATTATATGATTTGTATGTACAATATATATTAGGGCCGTATAATAGGTTAGCTATTTTGCTGTCATTGTTTACCGTCTTAAATCAGCAGCCGCTAGATGGCGCTCCCTCAGCTTCTGTCTCTTTGCCTCATGCCTTTTCAGTTAAAGCCTTTCTCCCAGGTCAACAGTTACCTTTCCTTCTTATACCCTGAGCAAAGCATTGTTGAACATAAGTGGAATACCAACACTGAAACAGACTGGCAGGAAACCAAAAGATGAGGCAAATGGGTATCAAGAGGGGGAGAAGAACATTAAAATATTCTCCTCAATGCATGTTTAACCAATAGTAGCCTACCTAGATTGTACATTAGGATACTTTATAATCTCTATTAAGTTCACCACCATTCATTTCAAGCTGTCAGATGAGACCAAAAATGGCATAGTTACATATTAGAACACACTAGTAAATAAACATTATGTAGTTGAAAGCATATGTCCCGTGAAGCAAATAGTACAGACATGTCATTGAGGTGCAAATGTCTCCCCCGACAGAACCCGAGTGATAGATAGGCATTAGCATACTGTTATGATGAAGGCCTCAATGGTCATATTTGCTCAGCCCTACAATGTCATTGTGTCCTAACCAGAAAATTATTTAGTTTACTCATAGCAGACCGGCATTGCGTGAACTGGCCCTTGGTGGCAGAACATAAACTACTGGCTGGAATACAATATAGAATATGTAGGCTATTATAGGCTACTTAATGTATATGCAGATATATGTCATATTAGGCCTGCAACAATATGTGAGCTATGTTATAATGTGTGACGTCCTCTAAGGGTTGTGTATAGAAATGGAGAAGTGTCTTTTTTGTGTGCCTGTTTGGTGACGTGGTCAATGGTGTAAATTTGATCATGTGATTTACTTTCCCCCTTGCAAATATAGACCTTCCTTTTCCTGCAGTTGTTGAGCGTTTTTGTGTGATAACAGTTATGACACTTGGAGTGACACTCTCAAGGTGCTGTCATAGATTAAAAATATGTTTTATCCGATGTTCCGACAATATTAGATGCTTATGCTAATGGTGACCAATAACATCTGAATAATTTATTCACATAAATATCCAGATATAAACACAAGATTTTGTACAGAAATAGTTCGCTTTGAAATAAAAGAAACCATTCTATTAAAAAACATATTCCCAAGTTTAAAATAGATTTTGAGGATTGAAACTGATGAAAGTCTTTATAAGACTTAAAGGAGTAGTTCACATTTAAAAAAACGTTTGCTAATAATTTATTCACCCCCATGTCATCCAAGATGTCCATGTCTTTCTTTCTTCAGTTGAAAAGAAATTAAGGTTTTTGATGAAAACATTCCAGTATTTTCTCCATATAATGGACTTCAATGGGAACCAAATGGTTTAAGGTCCAAAAGACAGATTCAGTGCTAACTGTAAACTGTTCATAGGGCTTTAAACAATTCCAGACGATGAATAAGGGTTTTATCAAGCGAAACGATCGTTCATTTAAAAAAAAAAAAACAAAGTTTAAGTTTTATAAGCTCAAATGGTCGCCTTGCTCTGTTCTGTGATGCGCGTTCGTGACTCTCCTGTTCGAATACGGTCATCAAAATGAAAGAATCTTTTCCAGAGTCAGTTCGTTCATTTTGTTCGTTGAATGAACCAAATGACACAAAAAAGATTTGTTTTAAGTTTTTTTTTAAAAGTGAACTACTCCTTTAAGTGTATTACAGTAATATATATGGGGTCAGTAATACTGTGAAACACTACAATTAAAAATAACTTTAAACATATTTTAAAATGTAGTAGTTTATTCATGTGATGGCAAAGCTGCCTTTTCAGCATCATTATAATCTTCAGTGTCACTTTAGAAATCATAATATGATTTAGTGCTCAAGTAACATTTCTTATTATTATCAATGTTGAAATGTTGTTCCGCAATATATTCAACTGTGAGGTATTTATTTCAGGATTTTCTTTAATTAAAGATCAAAAGAACAGTTTTTTATTTGAAATAGAAATATTTTTTCGCATTATAAATGTTTCTGCTATACTAAAGTTGAATTTAATGTGCCCCTGCTAAGTAAAAGTCTAAACGTTTCTTTAAAAAATCCCCAAACTTTTGATATATTATACAGTATTATATTATTATTTGAACATTCACATATAATGAAATTGTTAAGTCTGAATTGTTAGAATTGAAGTCTGAATTAGACAAATTTGACTGAATAGATGTGAACTTAAAAGGTCAAAAGGGTGCAAGTGTAAATTTTCTAAATGAGAACCAACCTCTGGCCGAAATGCCCCTGAAACTTCACACATAAATTAGCATTGGGAAAAGACCATGACATCTCATGATGTCATGGAAGCCACTCTCTTTAAAAAGAGTCTTAGCAGAGGAAGTGAGCTTCAGAGTTCAAGAGCGTGCAGCATGGAGATCAAAACCGGCTTTGTTGTTCACATTCTGATGTTGATTGTAGGAGGTAAGACAAAACATATTTCTTATTTGCAACGGTTTAGGCTATATCTCTGACTTAATAAAGTGGCATTGTGGGTGTATTTACTTGTTACCTGCAGGTTGTTTGCATGGGCATGTGTTAGGGTCGGTTATGTTGTCTGATGTGTTAGTGCTTTCATCGTTTTATTGTACGATGATTTTTGCGTTTGATAGATCTCTACATGATTTTAACCGTCATTGTGCAACTCGTTTCATTTATAGACTGGGTTGAATGATATAACTTTAGTTAAGGTGTACTCACCTACAGGAAACTATTCAGAAACTATCATCACAGCAGTGGATGTAAAGCTTTTCAATAATGGACCTAAATGATGAAAAACAGTATAGAATATACTTTATAAATAAGTTATATTATTAAATGGAATTAAGTTCAAAGGTGAATAAAAGGAATGTTACATTTAATTTAATCATTGCACTGGAAAGGTTTTAGTGTACTAACTCCCACATACAATTGCACATTAGGCATAATGGGTCATTACACCTAAAAAAGGACAAAAATATTCACACCCCCATGTCGCCTGATTTAGAGCTTGATATGTTTACACCTCTGCGAATAAGGTTTTAACACCACTGTTTCCTGTTCCAGCACTAGTATGTCTCTCTATGTGTCACAGTGGCAAGTTTTCTCTCGCTGCAAGATTGAACCACACAAGCAAATAAAAGACCACTTACAGCAGTCAGTCTAATGCAAAGTGTAGCCCCTCTCACTTTCAGCCGCAGCTTGCGAGAGCGCTGAGAACACTCACATGAGTCAGAGCAGAGCGTAGGGTGTCTGTGGTCTTATCTGCCCCCTTATCAACCTACTGTTCTTCCATTAAACTAGCCCACCTCTCGACTGTATATGTGTTTAACTTTGATCATTGTCTTTGGTTGGAACGTTTTGTTAAAACTTGATGATTCTCACCCGCTTCTCTCCTTTCTGAACAGGAATAAGAGAATGTTCAGCAACAAAGTATATTACAGTGGCAGAAGGAGACACACTGGTATTGAAATGTCCACAACGAAATTTAAGTGAGAATACATACATGGAGTGGAGAAATCCAAATGGTCATGTTATGTACTTCAACAAGATCAGAGGTGAGGGCAAGAACAGTGTATATATTGTAACACAAAAACATCAAACACTGTTACATTTCCTCTTTGTTGTATTTTAGAAACATTAAAGATTAATGTCATGTTTCCGTACAGGTCTGCGAGATTCAAGGAGCAAAATTTTTACTTCAAACAACTCTGAATATACGTTACTCTTGTCTAACATTACCTTCGACGATGAAGGGCTTTATAAATGTCTTCTGTATGAAGATAAAGTCATTTCAAAAAGATTCAAAGTAAAAGTTCTGGGTAAATATATATATATTTTATCACTCATCTTTTCTGAAAGCATGCATAAAATTAATAATGGAATATAAAATTAGACTCTTTTTCATCTGGTCACAGGAACCCCCAAAATAGATATGGCTGAGTATGAAGATAAAATAATCCTCAAATGTTCAGTGACAGCGAATGGCAACCCACCTGAACTCTCTTGGCAAATCAGTGGGGTTGAAATTGAAGGTAAGTTACGAGAAGTGTCTCAGTCTGAGTGGGGAGACAGTTTCCAAACTGTTGACCAGTAATGTATTTGTGTGTGTGTGGGTGTGTGTGTATATATATATAAGAAATGAATACTTCTAATCAGCATGAATGCTTTAAATTGTGGCAGTAAAGACATTGAAAATGGTAAAAAAAAATATATATATTTCTCTTTCAAATAAATGCTGTTCTTTTAAACTTTCTATTCATCTAAGAATCAATAAAACAATTACAATTTCTACAATAATATTAAGCAGCACAGCTGTTTTTAACGCTGATAAAAATAAGAAATTATGTTTCTTGAGCACCAAATCAGCTTATTAGAATGCAGGCTTGGTGAGCAAAAACTTTACAAAATATAACCCGAAACAGTCTAGATATAATGACATATAAAGTCCCATGCCTTCTGACATTTCCCACACTGTGAAACTACAAATACCTTGTAAAAAATAGAGGAACCACAATATTCTGAAGCAGGTCAGCTAAGGATAAATGGAACAATGCTATCAATTGTACATTTAGGGTGTTTCTCATACTAGATGAATTAAAAATCACAGATTACTGAATATGCCCTGTTTTGCCCCTAACAGCTCTACCCAATACCTTGCGAGAGGGAAGATCCAACAGGTCACTGGCAGTTAGCATCTTAACAATCAAAACTCATATCAGGGAAGCAAAGGTGATGTGCATGGCAAAACACAAAGATCTCCCAAAACAAGTGCTGGATTTGATCATCATTGAAAATCACTGTAAGTACCACAAATGGTACATAGAACCCGTTTCAGTACATAAAACTAGTTTTGTCATATGAGCTTACACCACACCACCACCACTGATTTCTCAAGCATGTGACCAAAATAGGAGGATTTTGCCATATTTGACATTAGCCATTATTAGAAAAGGGAAATGAAATGTTAGGGGATTTTGTTTGGCTGTGCTGCACAGGGAAAGTTAATCTACACTTCAGAGTATTTGGTAGTTTCCTATTTACGTGAATGTGTGTGGTCCACATTAGAGTGATCGATCACATGATGTAAGGGAAGTCAGCTCTTTCTTTGAACAAAACAGACTGTTCCCCATCCAGAATATACACACTAACTAATTAACAAATATTTTAAAAAGTCAGATAAGCAAACAGTCAACAGTGAATTTTTTTTTATTGTGTCTTCACACAGCTATCACGGCCTCCACATCAAGGTATTCCAGTACGAGAGACGTGCTAAAAACTGAGACAATGACCACAGTCACTTCTGCTCCTGCCATTAGCAGTACCGGTGAGTGTTTCACTTAATTTCATGTGTTTGGACAAGTAATGAAATATGTGATATCACACCAATTACACTACATAAACTAGGAGTTTAGCCAGCCCATGACAGAATATTTTAAATGCAGGTCAGATAAAAATGAACGTAAAATCCCCTTCTGTGTGAGGGCTTCACATAAAACCACACACACTGGTAATAGAAATTGCTTCTACTTCTAACTCTCAGCCTCCGCCTACTGGTAGCTTTTGTAGAATGCACACAGTCACATCTTACCTTTTTGATTTTTAAATTTGATTACATTTGTATTAACAAATACACCATCTGATCACAGCACACATGGAATTGTCGTCAGAAAATACTGAAGTGGTCCCAACAGGAGACAGCACTACCTCAAACCACGGGCGAGGTAAATTATGCAATTTTGCATGATAAAACACTTACTGACAATATTACAATTTCATGTCAAAGCTGATGTGTGTTTTTCAGTATTTCTTCAGTATTTGTGCTTTGTGATTAATTAATTTGCTTTGTGATCTGTTTTATTAGAGAAACATTCTACTTCAACAGCTATAAACTTGACAAGTAAGTGTTATTAAATTCATTTCATATTAACATGACATTTTAAACATAATATACCATTCATTCCCTGCTTATTGCTCATGTTGTAAAATTAATCTCAAATCTACCTTTGTATTTCAGCAGAGAACATAAACTCTTCGGAGTCCATATCACCTGAAGGGTTCATAACCAAAAATGGCACCAACTCAGGTGTGTAACTCATAAAAAAAATAAAAATAAATTCCACCTTGTTCTCACATAAATGAGTGCTAATTGCAAGTCAAAATTAAAATCAAAGCAACATGTAATTATTGCAGTGCTTTTTCTTATGCCTTTGTGATGCTATCCTAAGAATTTGATGATAATTTATGTTATTTTGTGTATTTGCAGGCTTTGACATAGGGGGCCAAGACAAACAATACAATCATATTGAAAGCTCACCACTGCTGATCCTGCTGGTCACAAGCCTTATCATATGTTTACTTATTGTAGTCATCTTCTTTGTGATCAGACTGCGAAGGGCACATATAGCCTGGAAAAAAGGTATAATAAGATTATTTATAGATTTTAACTTTGATTCAAGCTTCATTTATATTCTAAGGTTTAGCTGGGAATTAATTCTGGATACAGTTTTTCATTTTAATCTGATTTTATAACAGAGAATGAAGAATCAGACCAGTCTGTGGAAAGCAGCAAATCAAAAGCCAGTCATGAAGAAAAGCAATCCCAGGGGAGGAGAAGACAAGGTATGACCACTTAAACCATCTAATCTGGTAGATCAAACACGCACGCTTTTGTGTCTTTGCAAACGACTAATTTTTCATGTTTCTCTTAATTTTCGTTCTAGGCTTCTGGAACTCAAATTTCACAGAATACAGAGTGGAAGAAACGCAACAGAATGCAGAAAATGCAATAGCTACAGTAGACGTGATCACTGAAACACAAGACAGTTCAAGAACAGCTTGTAACAAACTTGATGGAGCTTGTGTCAAGGAGACTGAACTTTAGATGGAAATTCAGCTGTACTGGATACTCATCAGAGATTGAACTCATTTTGCAGTTCTGTTATACAATGGTGCTCACTAAGCCTATTTTGGGGGAAAATAAAAGATGATGATAAATATAGGCTTTTGTATATAATGTTAGCTATTTTTATACTGAATGTAAAGTGTTTTTTATGTGTTTTTTTACAGTTTAATAACTTTAACTTTTGATCATGTAGCCATGATCAAATTGGAAAAGACTGCTTGACGTTTCAACATATTGTGTCTTTTTTAAAATACTGAAATGGCTGCTGCTCTCCCTGTTTCAAAAGTCAATATGTATGAAAAATTAAATTAACTGTTTTTTTATGAAATAAAACTCTATTTTATGTAACGTGAGTTTGGTGAATCTTCTAGCATGTGATGATAAGCTACATATTTTATAAATTGGCTCAGGATCTGAAGTAACTTCCTCTTCAGTCTTGTTTTAGACCAAAAAACAACAACAAAAAAAAACATACACGCTAAATATTAAGATTTTTGGCACCTAATATATTACTTTTCTGAAATCCATGAAAGATTGCACTTTGCACGTTTTGGTGATTCGAATTGTTCGTTCGTATCCCCCCCTATTGGGCGATATATGCAATAGTTTCCCCCCTCTGATTCTTTCACTTTCCTTTACTCATTTAGTTTACTTCATATACCCTTTCTCGATCATATAATATTATTTAATAAACAAATATTTGACACTGCCCAAACCTTAGATCAATCAGGGCTCAGGTTTCAGTCGGCATTGTGTGTTCAGCTCCTCGTGTGATATACAGTGGAGCAGAGTTTTACCAATCCAACCATTGTGAAATAGTATCAAACATGTGTGTTACTCGATTTCTATTAGCCTACAAACTGGTAACGTTAACGTTAACGTTATATAACGACTGGTATGTTTTACAAGGCAACCCCTCATGTTCCATCCAGACCAAGGTCATTTAAAGTTTGGCTTTATATTTGTTTTATTGATACATTTATTTATGTGATTAATCTTAACGTATTCGACTAGGCAACGCCTTTGTATTTTGCAATATCATTGTCGCATTTCTAGTGAATTGTGTTCATATATGTACAGCAGGACAAACTGTTCCGCATTGACATCGATTGCGGCAAACCTGAGGGGGATGGTCTGATTTTTTTTTTCTAACCAGCTTTGTTTTATCCTTGGTTCTTCCTCAATGGGCGTGGCTACACGAAGTATTACGATTTTACATTGGTGCTTAGGGAGTGAAGTCCAGTAATCTAAAATCTCATTGGCTCAGCTACCGGCAATATATTCTGTTCTAGAACGTTCGATCATTCTCTCTTACCGAAGCAAGGCGAGGCAGTTAGTCGCCATTCCAGCTCTCCAACCGGCATCTTCACTCATCTCTGTAATTTCCAGCTTGGTAAGGTTTTTGTTCTCCTTTTTCGATTATATTGTATTGATAATGTCACAGTAAAAAAATGCTTCTCTGCTTGCACCGCGTTACCACAGCTTTGTTATAAAATATGATTTTAAAGAGCTAACTCAAGTGTAGTTTTATATTTTGTTTTATAATGAATGTTTCTATTAATGCTGAACCGCTAATAACGATTATGTTGTTGTTTCTTGTATTTAGTGCCGTTGTGTATTAAGAATATTTTCACTTAACGTTACCTAATCTGCTTTTTAGTATTCACTCTTGCTCTTTTTCGAAGATAAAATGAGTAACGTTTGCTTAATCTGTCTGACTAATTACTACAGGCAAATACTCGAGAGAACAATAACGTTACGTTAACTTTAATTTAAACTCCAACTGGCACCTCGTGTAACGTTAATCTTACCACGCGCCTCAACCGACCTTTTGAGTAGATTTAGCAGCCACATAGCTCATACAATAGTGGTTTATCTTGCATTGTTCATGCTTTCTTTTACCACAGTAATCGAAAAGGTTTGAAACTACATTTTGAACCGATTCCGAATTCAGTGCTTGACCATAGAATATTCCAGAAGCTCAAACCACGTGGTCTGACGCATATCCGCATGTGCTCCCGGCCTGGGCTTGGCATTATGTGGTTTCACAGTAGTATAGTTGGCTAATCGAAGAGGTCTGGATGACTTTCTCTCTTGGTACTTAAAAGCACCTGACTCAATTTTCCTTTTTTTTTTTATTTCAGACACAATGTCCAAGGGACCAGCTGTTGGTATTGATCTTGGGACAACCTACTCCTGTGTAGGTGTCTTCCAACATGGAAAAGTTGAAATTATTGCTAATGACCAAGGAAACAGGACCACTCCAAGCTATGTAGCATTCACAGATTCAGAGAGATTGATTGGAGATGCTGCGAAAAACCAGGTCGCTATGAACCCCACCAACACTGTCTTTGGTAAGTAGTCACTTCATAAAAAAATAATTTCAGATGACTCGCTGTGATGAAGTTGATTCCTTGCCATTCGTAGTTTCCACCAGAGGTTGAAAAACCAAAGATGGCCCAAGCACCTTCCTTGGATGTCTGAGCGAAATCCTTGCTAAAATAAATGGGATTTTATTTGTCAAACCTCTATCCTAAACATTAACCAATATCTTGTTCTCCTACAGATGCCAAGCGTCTGATTGGCCGCAGGTTCGACGATGGCGTTGTTCAGTCTGACATGAAGCACTGGCCTTTTAATGTCATCAACGACAATACCCGCCCCAAGGTCCAGGTTGAATACAAGGGTGAGACCAAGAGCTTCTACCCTGAGGAGATCTCCTCCATGGTCCTCACAAAGATGAAGGAAATTGCAGAAGCCTACCTGGGAAAGGTGAGCAATCATTCAGCTATCAAGTACTCTATTGAACTCCTCTTTTACTTGATGTGTTTCGCTATGATGAAGTTGATTCCTTGCCATTCGTAGTTTCCACCAGAGGTTGAAAAACCAAAGATGGCCCAAGCACCTTCCTTGGATGTCTGAGCGACATGCACAATGCTGTAGTTGAATTGTTAATTTTGCCTTTTGTTTCAAGTGGCAACAAGCATCTTAACATGCACTCTTCTTGCAGACTGTATCCAACGCTGTGGTCACCGTGCCTGCTTATTTCAACGACTCTCAGCGACAGGCCACCAAGGATGCTGGAACCATCTCTGGCTTGAATGTTCTGCGTATCATCAATGAGCCAACTGCTGCTGCTATTGCTTACGGTTTGGACAAAAAGGTTAGTTACTAGCATATCAAAGTAGCTTTATAAACTGCTGACCTCGTTCAGTTCTTTTATAGCTAAAGTTTCGCTATGATGAAGTTGATTCCTTGCCATTCGTAGTTTCCACCAGAGGTTGTAAAACCAAAGATGGCCCAAGCACCTTCCTTGGATGTCTGAGCGACGTTTTATTCGTATTGTTCTGCTTATTGATGGGTGTGCAGATATTTAATGTTATTCCTCTTTACAGGTTGGTGCTGAGAGGAATGTCCTCATCTTCGATCTTGGTGGTGGCACCTTCGATGTGTCCATCCTCACCATTGAGGATGGCATCTTTGAGGTTAAATCTACTGCTGGAGACACTCACTTGGGTGGAGAAGACTTTGACAACCGCATGGTGAACCACTTCATCACAGAGTTCAAGCGCAAGCACAAAAAGGACATCAGCGACAACAAGAGAGCAGTTCGCCGTCTCCGCACTGCCTGCGAGAGGGCCAAGCGTACCCTCTCCTCCAGCACTCAGGCCAGTATTGAAATCGACTCCCTCTATGAGGGCATCGACTTCTATACCTCAATCACCAGGGCCCGTTTTGAGGAGCTCAACGCTGACCTCTTCCGTGGCACATTGGACCCAGTTGAGAAGTCCCTTCGTGACGCCAAGATGGACAAGGCTCAGATCCATGACATTGTCCTGGTTGGTGGCTCCACTCGCATTCCCAAAATCCAGAAGCTGCTCCAAGACTACTTCAATGGCAAAGAGCTCAACAAGAGCATCAACCCCGATGAGGCTGTCGCCTACGGAGCAGGTGAGCTATTTAGATTTTTATTTGTGCTCTTTATTATTGTTCATTCGCTGTGATGAAGTTGATTCCTTGCCATTCGTAGTTTCCACCAGAGGTTGAAAAACCAAAGATGGCCCAAGCACCTTCCTTGGATGTCTGAGCGACTGTTGTCCTTTCTATCTGACCTTCTCAAGTTGCCCAAGGTTCTTATTTTTCACTCTTCTGTTCCAGCTGTCCAGGCTGCCATTCTCTCTGGTGACAAGTCTGAGAACGTTCAGGACTTGCTGCTGCTCGATGTCACTCCTCTGTCCCTTGGAATTGAGACAGCTGGCGGAGTCATGACCGTCCTCATCAAGCGTAACACCACCATCCCAACCAAACAGACTCAGACTTTCACCACCTACTCCGATAACCAGCCTGGTGTGCTTATTCAGGTGGGTACCAAGTAATTCTGTTATCAGTTTAGTCTTGTCACTTGGATCTCTTTAACATTGCTTGCTTATTTTAACTTCCCCCTTCTGCTCAGGTCTATGAGGGTGAGCGTGCTATGACCAAGGATAACAACTTGCTGGGCAAGTTCGAGCTTACTGGAATTCCTCCTGCACCTCGTGGTGTTCCCCAGATTGAGGTCACCTTTGACATTGATGCCAACGGCATCATGAATGTTTCAGCTGTTGATAAGAGCACTGGCAAGGAGAACAAAATCACCATCACCAACGATAAAGGTAAATCTTTCTCTAAAGTATTAAAATATTTAATGACTATTTGAAGATCACTTCAGAGGTTAACTGAAAGTGCATTTCAGGTCGTCTCAGCAAGGAGGACATTGAGCGTATGGTGCAGGAAGCTGAAAAGTACAAGGCTGAAGATGATGTGCAGCGTGACAAGGTGTCTACCAAGAATGGTCTGGAGTCCTATGCCTTTAACATGAAGTCCACCGTTGAGGATGAGAAACTAAAAGGCAAGATCAGTGATGAGGACAAGCAGAAGATCCTTGACAAGTGCAATGAAGTCATCAGCTGGCTTGACAAGAACCAGGTACGTTTTGTATTAGTTGAGATTTATTCAATCATGTGGCTTTGATTACTCTTAACTTGCATTGACATACCCAAAATGACTTTGCAATTGTTTTTTGAAAACTTTTAGACCGCTGAGAGGGAGGAGTTTGAGCACCAGCAGAAGGAGCTGGAGAAAGTATGCAACCCCATCATCACCAAGCTGTACCAGAGCGCTGGAGGCATGCCAGGTGGAATGCCTGAGGGTATGCCTGGTGGCTTCCCAGGAGCTGGTGCTGCTCCAGGAGGTGGATCCTCCGGCCCAACCATTGAGGAGGTCGACTAAGCCATTCCAAAGCCACTATTGCTACCTCCATAGCAATGTTTACTGTTGCCCTCTGCAGTTGGATCACTTCTAAAATGTTACTTTTGTGACTTTAAGATTTCTTCAACTTGCAGAGTGATTGTTATAATTAATAAAAAAATGGGGATTAAGGGATCACATTTTCAGATCACAGGGAACAGATTTTCTACCTAGATTGCACAACCTATTTATCGACTTGGGAAATGTGAATTTCATAAGCCTTTTCCAACTGCCTCAATGCTTTGAAGGAAATTAATAAAATGTTGATTTATTCCCAATGCTGCCTCTATTTTTTTTTATTTATTATTAAATCTTGTGGTTAACATCTGTGTAATAAGGTTTTGACCTGAAATGCTGATGTTTAAAAAAAACTAGACCTACTATTCTTTAAACCCTAAATATAAGGGGTTAAATGTGTTCTAAGGGCACGTGGGCTTAAAAAGCTCTGACAATCTGGCCTTTAGCTGTACGTTACCTCGTGACCTTAGTCTGCACTAATCACTTGTAGAGAAATAAATTAGAGCTTGAAGTATAGATTTTCCAGAGGTGTTCTTTGGTTTAGCAAATTTGTTATGTAAAAATTAGATCTTGTACTAAAGTGTCAACGCTAATCAGCTACTGGAACTTGAAAATAAACCTTACCATGTATGGTTAAAAATGCGTATAAAAAGCTATAGGTCTCGTGTTATGCTCGGTCCTAGAGGGCCGATCTCCTGCAGAGTTTAGCTCCAACCCTGATCAAACACACCTGAGCAAGCTAATCAAGGTCTTCAGGATCACTAGAAACTCACAGGTAAGTGTGTTTGATCTGGGTTGATGGAGTTAAACTCTGCAGGACAGCGGCCCTCCAGGACCGAGTTTTGAGTTAACGTATGTACGTGTTAAATCAAGTATATTATTTTCGTTTACATTGAGAAACCTTGAAGTCTTTCGTAACGGTTCAAAGATGTGTTTGTCCGTCAGGGCCAGGGGTGCCGCTTAAATAGTTCTGCGCATGCGTGGACAGCCGTAGCGTCCGGGTTTCCACGCCAACAGTTCAGCAAACGAAACGTTTCCTGACACGAACGACTCATCTTTTGAGATAGATCGCAGGTAAAAAAAAAAAAAAGATCTAATCTGGAGCAGATCTATGGATTTGTGTATGAGGTAATGTTTTGATGCTGCAGAACTGATTTGCATTGTCAGAGTTTAAGAATCATTTGCCCAAAACAACAACATGGGCAATAGAAACACGCAGCTGAATTGAAACGTCAGCCAGTCAACGACCGGATGAACTTTCAACATTTAACGAAAATAACGCTTTATAACGTAGCTAGCTGAATTAAACTAAAAATAAATACTTTTTATCACTCCTAATGTTGATAATGTTGATTTTGCGGCATGAAGACGATCGTCTTTGAGCAACAACGCTATCATGAGCTCAACGGGCCTGAGGCGCTGAAACAGTCAAAAGTAAAATTTAATATGACCAAACACTCTAGTCCAAGGGATAATGTGCAGCTGATGTGGGATTCCCTGGAGTCAGACACAGAGAGTTTGGTGCAGGAGAAGGAGTACCAGCGAGAGCTTCAGGTGTGCAGTGACCTCCTCTCTGCTGAGAACTTCAAACAACATTGTGATAAGACTGACAGCAAGGAAGAGCATCTGGACGTTTATGATAGTCTGGATCTGAAACCAAGACGTGTGAAGGGACCACATGCGCTACTGAGGTAAAACAAGTGTTATCGCCACCTCCAATTATAGTTGACCTGGCATTTCAAGCAGTCTCTTGTGATGAAAAATGCTATTATCTTGTATAATTGTTATACATGAGGGTTTTATGACCTCATTTTAATTGAGGGACTAGGCTAGATTGGATATTTGTCATAGGATATTTTTAAAGGAATAGCCCACCCAAAACATTACAATTGTTTTGTTTTGTTTTGGGTGACAATTGCACAATTTTTAATCTTTAATTTCTATCAGTTCTTGAGCAGAAACCGTCCTGATCGCAACCTGATAACCTCTGTATGGTTGGATTCAGTCTATGATCATAATAAAGTTACCTTTTGCTTTAGTTGCACATCTAATATTTACTGACAGCTGCTTTAAAGTTACCCGTAACTAGGTGTGATTCAGAGGTCAAAAGTACAGAACAATGAGCCAAGCACATGAATGCTTGCCTGTATTGCCTTTTTTAGTACATTTAAAACATTTTATGTGGAAAAAATAGATCATTAGCAGATGGAAGACACCTTAAATCATCCTGAAAAGTCTAGGATTTCTTTCCTATCCAGGATAATTTAAGGTGTCTTCCATCACATGTAAAATGCAGGTAAAATGTTTTAAATGTACTATAAAAGGCAATACAAGCAAGCATTCATGTATTAGGTTGTAGGGTAGAACCATGAATCAGTGAAAATGAATTGACTATTGAACGTCAACAATGTAAACAAAGTAAACAATGACAATGGACCTTATTCACAGCAGCACTATCTTTAATTTTAAATGGGAATGAAAGCCAGGCTGTGAGGGATAGACGTACATCTCTTCAGTGAGTGTACTGTTATTGTTTTTGGATTGTTCTGAAGACGAAAACACTGCAAAAATATATTTCCAAGAAATGTAAATAGACAAAAAACTCCAAACAATGTAAGCTGTAAGTGATTTAGGAGCTTTATACAGCTTTTTACAGCAGATGCCACTGAAAACAAGTGTATCCCTAACAGCCTCGCTTTTACCTATCATGGCTCTGCTCTAATAAGGTCTACACCTGAAAAAAAAAAAACTAAATGAGTTTTTTGTGTTTAGCTGCTCTGCAAACACGAGATGACTGACAGCTTTTATTCACGTCTAATAGATAATGACAGTCTTTGAAAATGATGTTTGCGCTTGCATTTTAATTGAGCTGAAAACCCCACTAATGTTTGTACTTTCCAAACAAGTACCCTCATTTAGGGAAAATTAGATTTTTAGTTTGCAGGACGTTACCACAATATGGTCTCATTCAGCAGTCTGTTAAAAAGCAGTTGCTTTGTTGCCAATGAATGAACGAGCTCTCTGCGCTGCCGGAACACAGATTGCTGGAATCTGAAGTGTGGATCACCGCATCTGTCTCCACTCCTTCATCTCCAGGCCGACTGTTGTGTCCGCCACTCAAAATCTGCCCTGTGATAAAAAAAAAAAAAAAAAAATGGGAGGCGTTTTTTTTTTTTTTTTTTTTTTTTTTTGCAGACTGATAGCCGATGCGCTGAAGAGGTACTTAACCGCATGCACAGTTTTTTTCATAATGGTTATGGCGAACCTTGACAAAGACTTTATTGTCGAAGCGAAGCAGCTCCCTCATAATATTTTCATGCTCAAGAATGAAATCCTGCGAATGAATGGCGTGCAGCAATATTTAACATAACATCATTGGAGCTAATAACTACCCATTTAGTATTACGTGCACACATTGTCTTTAAAGAGACTCGAGTGTCGCATTCAGAGTGAAACGAGTCCGAGTTTCCTATTGGATTTAATTCTGACACGTTTACATTAACACAAGAGAGGCTTTGCATGTTAAAGACCCCGTCACAGCTGCGAGCCCACGGCGCATTCTCAAGACCACGTCGGTGGAATCATTACAGAGCCATTCCTTGCCCTTTGCCCTCATTGGCTGAAGTGCCATGCATCCAGGCAGCCTCGTATTTGGCATCATGGGATGTGAAGAGCATCTTGTACTATTCAGAGGCACACAACAAAGAGGCACTCTTCTAATTATTTTAATGATATCTTTTCATCCAATGATGCTAGGAGCACATTAGGTTGTAGTTTGAACCTATTTCATATGTTTGAATTAGCCATTTGCAAAACTATCCCCAAATTGTGGTCTTCAGACCCATAGTCATTAGAGGTAAGAGAAGACGGTGGGGCGAGAGAATAGAACATGCTATTACCATTTCGCTTCGCCTGAGAAGTGTAGCTGATTTTTTTCCTTGTCTTTTGATGGCTGTTTGAGGCATTCTGACTGTCTTACTGACAATGCCGAAAGCACTAAATGAGGCGTACCCAGCCCGCTCTTCAATTTAAAGCCGTGTTTGACTTGTTTCTTCTGAACTCTTTTTGAACTATTTCAGACAAACTCCTCCTGAAGATGAATACGCAGACTTGCGCTACAACCCAAACTGGAGGAAGAATCAGGAAGGGGCTCTGGTTTTCAACCAGCTAAATGAGAGACTCTCTGTCGACTCGTTTGAGGGGTCTGAAGATAGTATCGGACCTTTGGAGAACTTTGCTCTAGGTGGCAGGCAAGATTATGTCGTTGTCAGTAATCCACCCACAGCTCAGAATCAGATGGAAAATGCTTTATCCCAGCCACCTTTCCACCTGCACCCACAACAGGAAGACATTCTCGATACGCCCGAATCAAAAAGTTCTGGAGGCACGCCACGGGATCATGGAAAGCATCTGAATGTCAAATCAGTTTCTCCCCAGAAGACAAGATCACAATATCTTTCTGATCTGAGGCCAGTCAGAGAAAAGAAAGACATTGTGGAGCGTAACAAAGCAACTCTTGGTATCACACATAAGCAGGGGTCTTACCTGAAAGTTCATCAGCATAAGGATAAACCAGATGAGACAAAGCAAGTGAGTATTTTTGGAACATTCCCCCATTTAAAGGAGAACTCCAGTGCAAAATGAACCTTTGGTCTAATTACACATTGGTACCTAGTCGACCGTTCTCTGAGATTTGTTTTCATGATAATCGAATGTAAAGAGTTTACATCTCAAAATAGCCCCACACTAGAGAAGAGGGCTCAAAATAGCCCCACACTAACACAGAAATGAGGGTCCCTACATGCAAAATGAAGCATTGAGAACTTTGTAAGTGTACAGACCGTTTAGTGTGGGGCTATCTCTTTACTTATTATATGCCCCCATATACTAGCGTATACGCTAAACAGTTTTTAGAGATAAAGCTCTTTACATTCGATTATCATGAAAACAAATCTCAGAGAACGGTCGACTAGGTACCAATGTGTAAGTAGACCAAAGGTTCATTTTGTGCTGGAGTTCTCCTTTAAAGAAAATAATTGGTTTATTTTTTCTCTCTCTGACACATTCTTTACTCAGTCTCTTCAATAGGAACTGCATGATTAAATTTAGCATTATACCATATATAGTCAACATTTGAAGTGTCAATATCAAAAAAGTAAATCAAAGTTGTCCTAAGACAAGAACGGGTATTGTTCAAAATTCATGTATAACTTTGATGAAAGATTTTGATCCACTACTGTATTTGACTGGAAGCATTGGTGACCAAATTGAAGTCTCATGGCTATCCACTAGAGGGAGGACTAACACAGGATACTGTCCCAGCTTCCTCAATGTTAGATTTGGGGTAGTTTAGGCCCAAGGCTAGTGTTATTCCATAGATATTTCCATTATATCATTTTAATTATCCAATTTCCTGAATTAATTATCGCTATCGTTTTTTTGATGTAATTCACGATTCATTTTAATAACCACATAATGACTGTGTAGTAGGTCTGTATTATTATTCTCTTTTTGTTAATTTTCGTATTCATATTTTTTAAATTTTTAGAAGCCATCAAGTATTTAAGTTAACTGCATATCACAAGTTGTGAGTTAGTACACTGTAAAAAAATATTTTCAAGATTTGTTATCACATCTTTTTTTCTATTGTCAAATCAACTGAAATCATTTATTTAGTTGAGATAACTTATTATTTTGAGTGTCTGATGATTAAATTATTCTCCTTCATAGTATTAACTCACCTTTTCCTGTTCAATCAACTTTGAGGCAACCAGGTTACTTACTTTTTTAAGTTAAACTAACAACATTTTTTTTCTCTCTATGTAATCTGCGTATCTAGAGACATTCCTTATGTGTTTGATTGTATATACAGTACATATTCAACATTTTTAAAAGGCAAACAGGATCATATCATGATCTGACCTTTATCTTTTAATCTGAATAAGTGACCTTGGTGTTTTCATTGCTGCCTGTGTCACGGAAATTAATTTGGCAGACACGGAGTGTTCAGATGGAGCAGAGAGAAGAGAATGAATCATGTCTGTCTATGTAGTGCCTATTATGAGTTGATCTGCACAACAGTGGCTGTTAAGAACATCAGAGGGGCATGGTTACCAATAGGCTCTTAGTTATTGGTGCACCTGGCCCAGGGTATAATTGGCAGGATTGGCTTGTCTGCACACTGTGGCTCATGTGTATTTGCTACATTTAAGACCTTACCCAGCCCATCTGAGCCCAGTCCCACCTTAATGTCTCACATCAGCTGCATTAGCATAGTGAAGAGCCGTTAGCATTGTGACATGGTAAACAGAGCAAAGCTCTCCCCGCTTTAGACGGTGCCCTGAATGCACCAGCGGTGCCCTGGTATGAATTCAGCGCATTGTCTTTCCAAGAAATATGGTGCACTGTCAAGTTCCATTTACAAGGCGGCATTGTAAGTCTTAAAGAGGCGGCTCATTGAAAAATTTTGAGTTTATTTATATTTCACATCAACTTCCCCAAGAAGAAAAGGACATTTTCCATAAAGCATTGTTTATTTTATTCTGTAAGAGAGTAAATATCAGTCAAGATCATTTTAAAAGGTTAAGAGATGCTCTTAGATTTGATAACTCAATGTGAACAGGTTGTAATACTTGAAATTCCTTGTATTATTTCCTTGTTTGTTCATGAAAAATATCAGTCAGATATATTTTTTTTACCCCAGGTAAGGATTAATGGAATGTATTTTTAAATATGATTATTAAACCATCCTGGGCACAAATAATGATGTGAAATATATTAGTATTCTTCTTGTTGTTGCATTGATCTCGATTTAAAATTACGTTAGAATGATAGACTTGGAAATTCTTTGACATGCGAAGGTCTAAATCCTAAAATCAGTTCTTCGTGGCAGATTATCATACAACAAGGCTTTTGCAGTACAACGCAACGCATGAAGGGCAATCATATACTTTGGCCACTTGGTTAAAGGTTTGCTTTTTTTGTCATTTGCCTACAATGAGAGAGAGCACAAAACCTCATGCCTTCCGTTCGTTATGTTGCTAAGCGCCTGCTCGTAAATTTGATACACAGCCTTTACTTTTGCCCTTTTTTCTGGCCCCGTTTCCTTCAAAGGGAATAAAAAGCCCCTCAGCTCCCATCAGTTTTCGACATCATTATCAGGGAGCGTCTGTTGGGCTTTTAAAAAGCCACTATTTACTCTTTCACGAACCCCTAACTCCCGATAATTAGCCGTGTTATTAAATGTACACAATCTCATAATGCACCAACTTCCTACCGCCATGTGTGGGAGTGATGATGAGCTCCAGCAGAGACCCCTTTGATAAAGACAGAAGTAGCAGTGCAATCTTCTGCCATTGCACTCAGCCCCAATCCCTCGTCATCCCCCAGACCCTCACTTCAAAGCCAGAAACATAATGTACAATCTCTTAATAGCTCTAGACCAAGGCTCCGCGGCTCTCTGCCACTGTATACCCTACCTCAGTGTAAACACCTAATCAAGATTGCCTGGGCGGTCACAATAGCAACCAAATGCAATTCAAGAATTGCGGCCCTTTGAAGTCTTCATCGCAAAAGCTGTGTTTCCCAGTCTTGAGGAAAATGGCAAGCTCCAATCGCCTGACTTTGTTGTGCCACGTCTCGCCCCAAGAGGCAATTACGGGCCCCAATTTAACAGAATAGATATTACACAGCTTATGAAGCTCAAAATGCAATTTTGTTTGATCATTTCCTCAATTTGATTGAGATTATTAAAATGGCAGACAAAAGGCAGTGGTCGTGGATGGGGCAGAGGTTGTGGCCTGCTGCGGCTAAGAGGACATGAAGGGCAGGTCTGTGATGTCTGCTACTCACACACCTGTTACAGCACAGCTCAATCTCTCTACTCGAAATGATACTTGCCTGATACAGGAAAATGAGCTGGATGCGCAGCCTCCTATTAACCGTGCAGCATGGCAAACAACGGATATTGCAATACATTTTTGCCCCAATAGATATTTTCATTTATAATGAGGATCGCTGCCATGAACATTTGCGCATTGCCTGCTCGTTGTTTTGCAATGCTGTTTTTTCGTGCGATTTCTAAACTTTGGAATTTTCAACTCTGATTCTTTATTTTATACAGTTCAATTGCTTTATAAAAATATGACCATCCATCCATTCATTCATTCATCCACCCACCCATCCACCCATCCATGAGTGGGCTATCCATCTATCCGCCCACTTATCCATCCATCCATCCATCCATCCATCCGCCCACTCATCCATCCATCCATCCATCCATCCGCCCACTCATCCATCCATCCATCCATCCATCCGCCCACTCATCCATCCATCCATCCATCCACCAACCCACCCATCCAAACACCCACCCACCCACTCACCCCGCCCTCCACCCAGCCATTCACCTATTCACCCATCCATCCATCCATCCACCCATCCACCCATCCATCCACCCATCCATTCATCCACCCACCCACCCATCCATCCACCCACCCACCCACCCACTCATCCCTCCACCCAGCCATCCACCTATTCATGCATCCATCCATCCATCCGCCTACTCATCCATCCATCCATCCACCAACCCACCCATCCAAACACCCACCCACCCACTCACCCCGCCCTCCACCCAGCCATTCACCTATTCACCCATCCATCCACCCATCCATCCACCCATCCATTCATCCACCCAGCCATCCACCTATTCATGCATCCATCCATCCATCCATCCGCCTACTCATCCATCCATCCATCCATCCATCCATCCGCCCACTCATCCATCCATCCATCCGCCCACTCATCCATCCATCCATCCATCCATCCGCCCTCTCATCCATCCATCCATCCATCCACCAACCCACCCATCCAAACACCCACCCACCCACTCACCCCGCCCTCCACCCAGCCATTCACCTATTCACCCATCCATCCATCCACCCATCCATTCATCCACCCACCCACCCATCCATCCACCCACCCACCCACCCACTCATCCCTCCACCCAGCCATCCACCTATTCATGCATCCATCCATCCATCCGCCTACTCATCCATCCATCCATCCACCAACCCACCCATCCAAACACCCACTCACCCCTCCACCCAGCCATTCACCTATTCACCCATCCATCCATCCATCCACCCACCCACCCATCCATCCATTCATCTTTTTGGAACCACTAATTGAAGACCACTGGTGCTGGTGGTTCACAAATCAGTTCCTTGCGCACATGGCCTTTCGTTAAATACATAGAGCAGCATGGCGGCCTGTTTATTGATGGATATGTTACAACTCAATCCACTCACTGCTGCATGTGTCTCTTTGACCTTCCTCTATTCACGCTTTCAGAATTAGCCGCATGCATTCAGGGACGCAAGCTGTCAATACCATTGATCGGTGAGAATTGTCCTCAGCAGCCAAAGTGACTGGAAGTTGACTAAATGATTTTCATTACAGCATTAGCTGCAGATATTCCGCCTCTGAACGGGTACATTAAGAAAAATTGAGAGAGTGCACTGATGTAACGTGGATGCATCTAGACACTTCATCATTTTACAGAGAATCAATAGAACACTCTTCTCGACACATACTGGTGGGCTCAGAGGAGCTGTGGATGGTAATTAGGAATAAAAAGTTGATCGTAAAAAGCCAATTGAATTGTTAAGTTTGCCAGACCCTTAGGGTCGAATCATTTTATAGACAAACCTGACTGGCTGTCAGCAGCACGTCGCCGAAAGCGGCATGTAATTTATCGCCCAGCCGTTTCTTCTCGCTCTCGCGGATGTCTTTGTTTCGCTCTCACGGTGCACAGCTCACCCCTGTTGTTTGCAGTCAATACTTGAATAAAAATGTGCGGCGGAATAATACCATTTCATCTACATTGCGACAGGTGAATTGTTAAAAGGAGGCTTATCAAGCAGTCACTCCCCTGACCCTTCTTTCTTTTCTTCCCACAGCCCAGGAAAACCTCTTACGAGACTATCAGCACTCGTAGCCCGGAGAGTCAAGACAATGTCCGGGATCCCGAGCTGATGTGGCTCCAAAAAACACAAAAACTGAAGGTAGAGCTCACTTTATTGATTCCATCCATCTCTATCTGTGCAGACGTAGATGGGGCTGCTTGGCACAACCCATTGGCCTAATGCATAACAGTCTGCGAGGGCTTCCTCTCAAGATGAAAATGTCTGCACAGTGGGCACACTGTCACCCGGGATTTCATTTCTGCTGTGATGGACGCAATTTCTGATAGAGTTGTTCAGGCACAATGGAGCCTCTGAAATGTCTTGAAAAGGAGCCTATGCCGAGGAAAGAGGGGGAATGGAGAAGCATCATTATTTTGAGCACTTGAACGGCCACCTTAATGCCGCCAAGCAGAGGAGTGTAAATATTTTCCCATTAAGAATGGTGCAAGCTGGTGTTGGCTAAATCAGAGGCATTGTATGCTGAGGCACAGCTCCAGACCTCACAAGAATAATGTCCGTCGGTCCCCCATGCATGCCAGGCTCGCCACAAAGAAACTATATATAAATGCTCCTGTCTATCTTTCCTCTCCTTCATGACGATAGCTGTGAAGCCACGGTTATATAAGGACGTATCTCTGCTCGATATGATTCTTTTAGCCCCTGGACTAAAATAGCTGGAATTAAATTAAAGTGCGTGGGAAACAAACAATTAGTCATGTTTTCATTCGGAATTACATTTTTAAGGGGCATTATTTTGGGCAAATGGTTTAACCTAAAGAGCTTTCATTTAAAGTATTTAATTGATGCTAATTTCATTCTTTTTGTGCCTTCAGACTTTGAAAAACAACATCCAGAATTTAGCTTCATGTCATTGTAATGCACAATCCATTTGCAGTGCTTTGATTAGTTCGGGTTTAAAATACATTGATTGAGCTATTGTCTTCTGTAGAGCTGTTTTATAGCTGAATCAAATACTGTTATTGAAATGAACTGAATCACTTGGGATGAATAACGACACTATTGTCCTCTGTAAAGCTGCTTATAGCTGAATTGAACTTGAACTTCATAATTGATTCACTTTTCACAGTAAATGAGTTGACTCGAGCTGAATAATGACTCTATTGTCCTTTTAGAGCTGATTTACTGCAGAATTTGAATTCGCCTCATATTTGACAAAGGTTGCATCCGCGATTCTGTCATTTTCCGGTTTATGACTGTGAAGGTGCTCTGAAACAATCTGTATTTTAAGTAAAGGTTACTTGACTTGAGATTTTAAATCAATCTTTTTTCCCCTAACTATAGCAGAGTCATAAAGAGAGGAAGGAACCGAAGAGGAGGGAGCGAACCAGCAACCACCAAGATCAGCTTGAATCCAAACACAAAGCACACCTTAAACCCCTTACAGAGAGACACGTCATCAGCGTTGATCACCCGTCAGAGGAACCTCCAATGGTCTACACCCATGATTCACCACAACACCAGTCTGAACTTCCATCTCATCGTCATGCTCCACCAACCGTCAACCTTAACATAAACCTCCACACACACGCCAATCCAGCGCAGCCACTGAATCTTTCCCAGAAAGAGACCATTTTAACGTTTGTTTCTCGAGCACTGCAATGGGACAGGCCTGGTCTGTTTAATCCACCCTTTTTACAACAAGGTTATCACTCTGTGCTTCCCAATTCAGCAGGGCAGATGGGATTAGCTCCAAACGCTGTTGTATCTTCTCCAGCCCCCCTCTCTGGAGTGGTATATGCTGTGGACAGAAGTGTTCCCCAGAGGCATGCTGGGAAACCTCTTACCAATGCGTTTGAAAATTCATCATTCAAGAATCACAACAGACTCAGGCAAGTCCACAAACATACTTTATGCAAGTATCCCAACATGAACCCACAGTATAAGCATGCATATTTATTGTTGTTAAGGCTAAGGTGTAGTTTTTAGTCCAGCTTAATGTGGATGTTTGATGGTCATATTTTGTCCTACCTGTTAATTTATTAAAAAATGGATTGCACATACAATTTATACTTATAATGGCTTCAGTACACTTATTCTTTAATAAGAATGATTTTAAAAATAATGTGTTTTCTTTTAATAAATGCCAGGGTGATACAACTGTTGTGGGGTCACAATGGAAAAAAAAAAGATTGATCATAAATTATTACAAAGAAAGTAGTGTGGCATGATCTTTTATTATAATTTCTTAGAATTATTTTTATTTTTTCACCAACAAAGCCTTGTTATGCAAACAACATGCAGAAAAAAATACATAAAACAGGAAATGATATAATTGAGAGGACCCCTGCAGACACTCATGAGTGTGGTCTCTTAAACACTTTTTATGACAAGGCAAGGTTTGTTCAGATTGTAATAAATATCTAAAATACTTAATGAAATGCATGTATGTATTTATTTATTTATTTATTTTTAAAAAAGGACTTTTACCTTGAACAATATATATATTTTTTGTTATTTTATTTATCATTTGAAATGTATTAATACCATTTGGTGATTTTAATGGTGTTAACTTTTAATAATGAAAAGCCTTGGCATTCATGATGTGCTCCATGTTTCTGTAGGATACCAATACTAAAATTGCCCACATCTCCTCAAGTGGAGGCCAGCCACTATCCACCTGAGCTTTTGCCTAATGATGAGGAGAGCGTGGGACCCTTTGTGCCCCCAATGCAGACATCTGCTCCTTACACGGTGCTGCCCCCTATAGGACGAGCTGACGGCAGTGACACAGAACTCGGCTCGGAGAGATCAGAGCAGCTGAATCCAATCCACAGAAGCAGCTCAGAAGGTTACCTTTCACAAATGGAAAAACTTAGACAGCTGAAGGCTAAAACAAATTATAAGGTGTGTATATGTGTTTAGTTTAAGAATCAGTATGCTTTGCGTTCATGCATCATGTATCTAGTCCAATTCTGCTCCAGGACTGAGTTTGGACACACTTTTAGCATCTTGCAGCCTGACACTACTTAGCTAAAAACAGGGTTTCAAATACATTTGAAATATTTAAAAATTCCATTTATAATATGCACAGCAAAGGAATAGTTTAAAAAATGGCAAAATTTTTGTAATAATTAGCATTATAGCTAAACAAATAACTCAATGACTACAACGCCCTGTCTATACTTAGTAACCATCTTTAAGTTGCCATGACAGTATCTCAATGGGGCCTGGTGCAGATGTAACGATTATTGTGTGGGCCGATTCAGACAGCAGGTTAATTGTATAAGTAATTGAAGACACTCTTAATTGCAATGAGATGATGATATAAGGCACGGTCACAAAGACGACATTGAAAAGCGTTAGAGGATAAGGTGATTAAGCAGCACCCCCGTCTGCGCGGACCAGAGCTGGTAAGATGGTGATTTGCATTTAATGATAGCCTCTTTGTCCTCTAGCACCTCGAGCTCTGCAGGAAAGTCTCTCTTAGGAGCAGACGTACTCAACAGCAACGTGCGACGGCCACCATTTACACAGAATATTTAAGTTTACTCAACAGTTGTGTCCATTCACTTGAAGGAGTGTTAAGGGATAGTTCGCATAAAAATACAAATCCCATCATCATTTATTTGTCCATACTATGAAAGTCAATGGGGTCCAATATTGTTTTGGACCCCATTGACTTTCATTGAATGGACAAAAAAAACTTTTACTTAAAGGAAAAGTTCGGTATTTTACAATTAAAGCCCTGTTTTAAGATCGTTTCTGATTAAATAGAATGGTTAAGATTGTTTTTTAGACAGATGCTGCTGTCCCGAGAATGTTCAGTTTTTGTAGTTGCACAAAAAAATTCTCGGGACAGCAGCATTTGTCCAACAAACAATCTTAACCATTCTAATTCATCAGAAACGATCTTAAAACAGGGCCTTAAAAGATGAACAAATCTTTTTCCGAGTCATTTGGTTCATTCAACGAACGAAACGAATGAATTGACTCGGAAAAAGATTCGTTCATTTTGAGTTCGAACAGGAGAGTCACGAACGTGCATCGCAGTACAGAGCAAGGCGAGCATTTGAGCTTATAAAACTTTATTTATTTTTTAAATGAGTGATCATTTCGCTTGATAAGACCCTTATTCGTTTAAAGCCCTTTGAACAGTTTGCAGTTTGCACTGAAAGTGTCTTTTGGACCTTCAACTGTTTGTTTCCCGCTGAAGTTTCCCTGGAATGCTTTCATCAAAAACCTTTATTTTCGACTGAAGAAAGAATGACATGGACATCTTGGATGACATGGGAGGGAGTAAATTATCAGCAAATGTTTTTTGAAAAGTGAACTACTCCTTTAAAGGATTAAAAAACATTCAAAATATATTAGTTTTACTGTAAAAAGATAGTTATACAGGTTTGAAGTAAATAACACATCATTTTCTAACATAGATCAGTAAAGTGTTCAGTGCTGCGTGAAGACGTCACAATTTAAGGGTCATTATGTCATGGAACACATCCACTTGATGCTGTGTCCGGATTATACGGTTCTTACACCATAAAACAGATTGCTTTCCTGGGAGAAGCTTGATCTCATCACCTTGATGTGCCCGCCATCATGTCTCATAGGATTATATGGGATAAATTTGTAAAACAGCTAGTGTGGCAGCCCAAGGGGAAGCAGATCAGAGTGGAAAACAGCCATCCTGCAGTGTCCATGACCAATGGCTGAGCCTTGAGAACTTCAAGGAGCCTGACCTGATTAGCGCTTTTGTTTGTGGATTGTAGCATGTGTGCACCTTAAGATCAAGACATCATTTTCTCACAATATCTTTTCTGTTTAGAACAGTTATATGCGGATAACGTAAAAAATATTTACGTATTGCAAAATGTCTTCTCAGGCTTATACGCTGAAGGACTACAAAGACATGAAACAGGAGGTGAAGCTTGGAGGTCTTGGACCAACAAACACAATACCAGAAGCTGTGGTAAATACTCACTTCAGATTGTATAAAGACTTAAGCATCTGACGATATACATAAATAATGTCGTTAAACCTGAATCATTTGTGTGTGGAGTTATATGAGAGAGACTCAATGGATAATTGGTGCTCTCTTTGTTGAATATTGATTTAGCTAATCCCTAATTGCTACGTCCAATCGTCAAGTATGGCCGTGCCTCTTTTAATTTCCTCATGAATTTAAAAGACTTGTGTTTCTGAACACAATGGAAATGGACCAACTAATCTAATGAGCACAGCCCTCAAAAAGCAAGAAGAGCTTGGCTGATGTAAAATGTTTATTTTTTTACCGCTCACAGCCTGGGAGAGGTGTTAACGCTGATTCTGTTGGGATGATGAGTTTTATTTTCAGCTGTTGAGTAGCTTCATGGATGGATGTACAAAGAAACAGAGGGGCCTTAGGGGAGAAATGGCTTAGGTAATTAAAGCTCCCTTTTGTAATCTTTTCTGTTGCTCTTTCTTTCACTGCTGTCAGGCAGAGAAAATTAGACGACAGAAGCTGTATTCAAATGTGATCCGCGAACAGAACAAGAAGATAAGTAGGATTCCATCTCTGTCGGCCAAGGACTCAGTGGGCAGTGACACCAAGGACACCGTTCCCAGGATGAAGGTATAGGAGAATCTCATTATGAAAACATGAGCTTTACTTAAAGAGATGGTTCACCCAAAAATGATAATTCTCTCATTAATTACTCACCCTCACGTCGTTCCAAACCCGTAAGATGTTTGTTCACATGTTTTTGATTAAATCTGAGAGCTTTCTGTCCGTCCGTTTGCGGATACGCAACTGACAATTTGAAAAACAGTTTATAAAGAGACTGTAAAACTAATTCACATGAATTGAGCTCTTTAGTCCAAATTTTGTGAAGAGACACAATCGCTTTATGCGATATAAACATAAACAGAAGCTCAACTTAAACCTGCTTGCTTCTGAAAAACACGGAAATGTGAAAAGGGTCAATTGGTTCTGCGTAACACACGATGAACCTACTTGAGTTTTCGTTTACCTCACCTGATATGTGAGTTGATGTATATGTGAATAAAAGCCTAAATTCAATCTGTTCATCATATAAAGCAATCTAGTCTCTTCAAATATTTTGGACTAAACCGTTCAGTTTATATGGATTATTTTTACGCTGTTTGTATGAACTTTTTGAAGTGTCAAAGTGGTAGTTGCGTAGCTTTCAACGGAGGGATAGAAAGCTCTCATATTTCATCAAAAATGTCTTAATGGGGTGATGAACTGAGAAATCAAATTTTTCTTGAGCTTTTGACATCTAAGAGGTCATATTATAAGTTTCAGAACTGAAAACGTCCTTGTTAGTCCAATAAAAGCTTTTATTGACACCAGCCTCAGCAAACGACTCATTTTTCAAAGTGGGGAACTATGACGTCAAAGAAGATAAAGCACCACCCCCGCAGAAGACAATCAACGCCTACTTCAAAACGGCCAGTTTAGCCCCGCCCACTGATTCGCGCATTACACGCATAGCTAAATAACATAGATGCCTACCTCGTGATGACAAACCGGATCGAGCTACCGAGCAATACAACATATTGTGCAGTGCCTGGTTGTGGCTGCGTAAGCTTCCTCTGGATTCCAATAGGACTGCATGAATAAACTTTATTTTTAATGACGTTCCAGCTGATGAGGTAAAACATCCATCTGTCTGTTCGCTTCATTTCACTGAGGATTGTTTTGTAAACAAGACTGGATTTGCAGACCGATTAAGAGTAAAGAACGGTGCTGTTCCATCTATATTGGTGTGACAGACAAGCTTGTTACGAAGTGTTTTTTTTTTTTTAATTTGCAGTTCTTCTTCCAAACCGCTAGGGGTGCTATGGTTCCTAAATGTGCTCCTTAAGTAAAGGTGGGTTTGTAGAGGAAGTGAGCAGAACAGCAGCAGTAGAAAGCATGGCTTACCTGTATTTGTGCTATGTCCTGGTTGGGAAATGTTACATTTCAAGCTCAACTTAAAGTAAGGATTTGTTTCTTTTCCTGTTATAAAATGTATGCTTCAATGATGGAGTTTGTTGTTATGAAGTTTGATACAGTTTATTTCAATGTAGGCTATTTTAGAAGGACTCTTTATTGATGACTTGGACTGGACGTAAACTTGGAACTTTTTTGTTTTGTTTATTGTAGTTGATTTGTTTTTTGGTTTGTACTTACTGTTTGGGTGTTGACAATTATTGTTCTTTTTCATGGGAATATAAAAACAGATATAGTGTTTATTCATTTGGGAATCATTTTTTCTTCTTGAACAACTATTAGACAAGCAGAATCCCCTGTTATTGCGTTTTATAACTTTGTTTTACATTGAGAATACGAGACGGTTATATTGGATCTGACAGGAATTGTGCAACACACGGACTCTGGGTTGAACATGTATGTGCGAATTTTTCTGGTTGCCATTTTACAACATTGGACGTTTTCAAAACAATTGCATCGACAAGTGTCAAACTCATTATAATATACAAAACTGTTATCGTCTCGCAGCAGTGGGCGTTTACTTCCAAGTTTACTTCAGTGTGAGACGCCCATAAAAACTGAGCGTTTTTCAGCTAGGCTCAAAAATAGGGTAGAAAACAAACTATTACTTATTCATTTTGATGTTTTTGAATGCAAAAACCAAGCGAACGTCATAAGTTGACCTCAGACAAAAATATAATCAAATTTAAAAAGCCAGTTCATGACCCCTTTAAATTGTGTTCCGAAGATGAATGAAAGTCTTACGGGTTTGGAACGTCATGTGGGTGAAATGACTATCCCTTTAATTCGTAAATCCTATAACTTATAGGATTATGTATATGTCATAATTTATTTCTTTATTGTTTATTATTAATAGATTGTGGCTATGATCTTCATGTGGATAATATATATATATATATATATATATATATATATATAGTTAGATATATAAATTCAGTTTTGGAATTTCATTTTGACCAGGCTTTAGAATATGCCAAAACTATTGCAAAGCCCAAACCCCCTCCAAAGTCAAAGGACAGAAACGGAAAGCAGCCCCAGAATCCACAGGAAATGGACCCGATCCATCTGGCCACTCTGGAGATGTTGAGACGGCACGAGGATGAGAAACGTGCCGTGGCTCGCTTCAGAACCATTCATGCCATTTAATACGAAGCCTTTATTCACTAAGATGCAACATGAGTTCTGTTAACTGCACTTCTATAGAACCCTCATTTTTCCTTGCTTTAAATTTGTGTGTATACTGTATACCTAATACTTGTTGTAATCCTGCTCAGTTGCAAAGCACTGAAAGTGGAACAGGTGTGTAGCACATAATCCACTGCTTACTGATTCCCAAAACAATTTTTCGATATATAAAGAAATCTGTAATGAAATGCTTTGGGGTTTTGTTTCTTGGCTTTGCATTATCCTGCTATTTTCCCCTTGTTTCAATAGGTCCGCGCACAAGAGCACCAATCTCTTCAAGCACACCTGGATGCACCATTAACCCAGTGTAACGTGCCGTTTTCTGTCAGTTCCCGGCTATTAGTCTGATTATATCCACTTTCGCCTGCCCTTTTCTTTCACCGAGAGAAAAAAATAGGTCAAATAAGGATGACACTTTGAAGCCTCCCTTATTAGAGCCCACAAACTTGTTTTCTGTATTTTAAAGTGATAATTTTCCCCCTAAAACAAGCTCAAGCACCTATTTCTTTAATGGAAGCTTTAGATCGTTATCAAAGAGCTATTTACTCCTATGTAATATTTTAATTAGATTATAGCCTCTATTTAACCCATCATGTCTGCTTTGATACTCTGCGTTTTCAGTGTTAAGCCTCAGAGGCGAGGCTAATAAATGCTGGACCTTTTGAATTAATGAGAAATGTTGCCTTTCCAGACCGACTCTCTTTGCATCTTTTTTTTCGCTCTCTTTCTGTGTTTCCTGCCATTGAAATCAGTTAATTGAATGGGGTCTCTCTCAACCGCACATGAAGGAGGTTGAATTAGCATCCCTTTTTACGGATTGGGAGACTGAGGCAGGCTTTGATCTGTGGACAGTGCTGAAGGAGGCGGCAGGCCCCTGAAAATGAGCTGATGGCTCTGCTATTAGAGCAACATGCAGATGCGTCCATGTGTTGCAAAACGCTTAATCTTTTAATTGATCACCCTCCGCAGGGCCTATTCTCTTGTAATGTTTTATTTTCCCCGGCTAAATCAGAATCACGTTTTGAAAACGACATGAATTGCTTTTCAAAGGATGGAAGTGTGCCACATACCCTGTTAGAGTTTCTTTTTTCTTTTTTTGCCGTAAACGCGACAAATAAACGCGAGCAACCCCTTGCCACACGTGTTAACATTGTAGATATTTTATTTACATTTTTAGCTTTAGATTTATTTTCTATCAGCAATGCATGTTTGGTTAGGCTATTTAAGGACACTGAGTCTTAAAGTGTGCTTTAAGACGATTATAAAGATAAAATAAAAACAATCAAAACTAAAGAGCGAATTATGGGGAGTTTGTGTCGGTATGGCCTTCCCTAATCAAGACCTATCCCAAATCAAAAAGGTTAAAAAGATATGGATCATATTTATATTTTTACACATAGTCTTTTTGCGAACAGAAATCGGGTTTGAGTGAGTAGGTAACCATAGCAACATTGCGATCGCTGTCTGCAAAGGACGGTAGGCTACCTCAGAAAGTACCCTACTGAATATTTTTTGTATTGTTATTATCCATCTTATTTTGGAACGCGGAAGTAAGCTATTTTTTCTTTTCTTTAAATAGCCTAGGGCCTACGCGCGAAACCTCTGATTAACGCCTATTAAATAACTAATTATAACAAAGTGCCTAGGTAAACCTATAGGCTAGTATTTGTGCTATATAGTGTTTCATGATAATAAATTAAAATAATATGATAACAAATTTAAAGTTTGCATTGCAATATAAAGCAGTATAACGGGCTGTTTTTGTTCAGTAACATAACTGAAAACAAATGACACCGGAAGCCAGACACGTTCAACAAATGATCGCGCGAAAAACAAGGTGGATAGATTCACACACACATCTTTAGTGTTATAAAAACATCGACAGTTAGATAACCACGAGCTCTGAAATATGAAAATTTCGGACAACAATTCTTCTTAAACGAATAATTGTAATTAAATGCAGGCCAAGTCTTTTTTTAAAATCGTGAAAAATTAAAGCGGCCCTATAACACCAATTTGAGTGAAGAGGCTTTGCAAAACTGAATTTAACCGTGTCATATGTGAAGGAATAGTCAATAATGTAGGCTATATGATGTGAGTTTACAAAGGACAAATTGTGTGTCGATTGTCCAAGAACAATTTCAATGATCAAAGATCAATTCCAAACACACAAACATATTCTCATCAGACATTCAGGCTCAGATATCAGCTGCACGGCCGAGAACAGCGATTTATTCAGTTAAAAACGAACCACTGAAAACAATAGGCTGCTTAAAGTGAGTCAGTCTCATTATTTATGTACTAAGTTTGTATAAATATAAAGAAAATATTATTAAATCAATAATAAATGAGAAACAAAAATCAGAGATAAATAGGCAATTTTGGAGCGTAGCTATTATGCAAGCTTGACAAATCGACTGATTTTATTTCTTATTGTTTTTATTCGGCCAAAACTCTTATTTGGTTAACGTTAATTACTGTTATGTAATAATTAGTACCATTCGTTATTGGTCCCTAATAGTTTCTCTTCACTTAAACATAAAAGTTCCAAAATGGGGTTTTCTCAGCCTCTGAATAACAATTTTTGGCTGCCCAAAGAACCTTAAGTGAGCAGTTCTTAAAATAAAATAAAAATATATATATCTTTGTCAAGAACATTTTAATAATCTATATACATTTTTTTTTTCACCAAAGATTCCATTGATGTGAAAGTTTCTTCATGGAACCATCGATGACAATAACCTTTAGAATGTTATAAGTGCTCGAAATTGTTACGCGCAGCTTTCATGAATTGAACGAAATATGAAATTCATAAGCTTTCAAAGAACAAAGAAGACGCTACTCGTTTAAGGATTGTCTTAGATAATTCACTCAATATACATTGTTTATATACATTATTAGTTTTAACAAATGACAAGTCACAGTTTTAGAGTTCATAAATATGTCAGTCCACATGCCAAACAAAACAACCAAGATCATCCCGCGAAAGTGCTGAAAATGTAAAATGTTACACTTCAATTGAAATGAAAATTAATTGTTACATTTCTTGAATGATTATTTAGCAAGTAAATATCATAAATCTATTTACAGATTGTCAGTACATTACGTACCATTAATTCCACATTTACAAAAAGATCAGTCGTCAGTCACATAGCCATGACTATTGTGATAAATAATAATAATAATAATGCTGAATGACCACGCATTATTTTTATGTCCTTCAGCTGTCCAAAATTTTTCTTAAGCGCTTGAACACTGATGTAAAAAAAGAAGAAAGAAAATAAACTATATTTAATTTCCTATCTAAAAAAAATTAATTACTATGTATTTTTCGTTTTCATGAGGGTGATAATACTAAAGTAAATGTTCAGGAGAGCAAATGTCATCTTCAATATCGACATCATCTTCATTGTCGTCCAGCGTGTATCTGTCCGGACTCATGCCGTTTTTACCGTCTGTACTTTTCTCGTGCATTTCGCTCTCGCTCGTGTTCTCCAGCGATCTGTCCACATCATTTGGGGTTTTCTGGTCGTCTTGTGTTTTCCTCAGCTGTTTTTTATGCTTCATCCTCCTGTTCTGAAACCACGTCTTTACCTGCATATAAGGCAAACGATGTATCTATGCCTTAATAAACTCCTGATTCGTTTTAAATTGTAGGCTATGTAAACAACACATAAAAGATCTTGAAAATTATGTCAGGATTCTCAAACAATATTTAACGTCATTACCTGTGTTTCCGATAGACTGAGCGCCGTAGCCAGTTCCACGCGCTCAGGTGTGGACAGATATCTCTGGATCTCGAACCTTTTCTCGAGTCCTGATAACTGTGAGTCTGAGAACACTGTTCTGGCCTTTCTGCGTCTGCAGTGCTTCCCTGGTAATTCCGGATGATGCTGAAATAACGCAGGCATCTGCATTCCTTTTGCAAGGGAAACATATTGATAATCATGAATTAATTCTTCAATATCTTGCAGCCTTACAGACAACTTTTCATGTTTAAATTTCAACCGTTTTTAAAGAACCAAGTGAATTTAAAGTAGAAAAAATGTGTAAAAATAAAACACGTAAGTTAGAAAAAATAAGACGTTTTAATAGAAATTAAATTATATTTTTAATCGATAGGGGATTTTTGATAAATAAAATCATACAGTAGGCCTATACCAATTAAAGATAGTAGATAGTTTATTATTGTTATTAAAATTAATTTACATTCACTCAGAGAAATAACATTTTCTTTAATCTATTAATATAACCTTTCTCTGAAAAAATACGTACAATACGTTCCTAAGGATTAATTCTAACTCTTAAAAATATTGTCGTTGGTGCAATCTAGATTTATTGAACCACGGTAAATTATAATTTTTACTTTAAATGTTTCAACAAGAATCACATTTAGGTTAATTTGCAGCAGGCCTATTTTTCAATTAAACAATTAGGGTTCAGTTTATGGAATGCTTTTTAAAATAGTAACTGGCACGTTGGTGTGCATTTGAATGATTTTTAGATGTTTATGTTATAGCGGGGATATCTTGACAAAAAATACACCAATACATGCATTAAATGTACAAAAAATATTAAGGCTCCTAATATTATCTCTTAATGTAAATCTTTGATTTTAAATTTAGCGTAGGCTACTTACCAGATGCGAAAAAGTACGGATGGTGTTCAGGTTTGTGTAGTGGATGATGCGGATGAGGAGCCAGGATCGGTGTAGGCATGAGGGGATATCCATACTCTAAAAGAGGCATCCGGGAGGCAAGAGAGTTTGAAAAGGGCGAATGAAACACCTCTCGCAAAGGTTTAGGCTTATGTAGTAAAATATCTTCAATGAAGAACGACGTTGACCTTTGAGTCGGCATCTGGGGAAGCGGAGATGTATAGTTCAGATTCATTTCAAAACTTTTTGTAGAAAACACGGGCAATTCCGTGAGGCTTTTTAGATGCCTGTGTCACAAACAAAATCACTCAGTTATTGGTCCCAGTCTTCAGGACCTTAAAAGCGGAAACGTAGTCTTCGTTGGCAACCTGTGCACGCCAGTACAGGTACATTACTATTTATTTGGATCGAGACTGACAGCAGCAAATCAGGAAGTAGATTAGCACTCAGCCAATAGCGCGAGGGCTGGGCGGAGAATGGAATGAGTTCTTTGTGGATTAATTATGCAGGCGGCGGGAGGAACGGCTTGGACAGGGTCGCTCGATCCCCGTGGTGCTGAAAAAGCCTCGCTACAAGAGCCCTGTTCCGCAACAGTCACTCAGGCATAAGCCTGCACTTTCACTGTACACTGGCTTAAAAGGCGCGTGGACCTGTCAAGAACCCTAACAAAGGACTAAGACTGGCTGATAGCGTTTAAAGAATTCAGAATAATGCACCGCATGCACCTGTTACAATCCATTTGAAGCTCCTGTTACGACAGTTACAATTTTAAATGGTCTCCGCGAGTTCCGATTTAACCCTGTTTGTTGGGTTGTTGTATCATTTTTAAATAACCCAGCGTGACAAATTATCGTGGTTATAATAATAATAAGCTTGTTATAGGATATTCAAAACGGATTAACCTACATCAGCTGCAACTTGTCACTTGTCAGTTACGAATGTTATAGCGGTTTAAATATTCGTTAGTTCTGTATTGTTAGTAAAATAACCTAATTAAAATAACCCTACATAAATAAACATTTATGTGTTAAATAAGGACATAGGCCTACATGTTAAATGGTTTACAATGCCGCTTCTGTCATTTACGACCGTTACCATTAAAATTTCGCTCTCGCTGCACGCTAACTCGGACTTAGGCTATAACAAAAGTTTTTTTTTTTTTTTTTTTAAAAACCATCAAAATAACTAATTAGAGTATGATAGCCTTGGGTAGGCCATTTACAAAAAAACATAAAGGTAACAACTTTTGAAAAAGTAGACAACGTGACTGCTGAAGCCTAACTTTCTGTAACGTAGTTCTAATTTCTTGGCGTTTTCTTATTTCATTTATTGGTGAGCATGCGCTATGTGTGTGGTATAATTTTTTATTATTATTTCATGTTACGGTACAGGGCAACAGGGCTTTATGAAATGGGATTTAATTGTAGATATTGAAATCTGCGAGGATACAAGTGTGCTTCAGTTCCGTCTCAACTGATGGAGCGGTAATTTGTTGATATCGTGTTGTCACCACATCTGCAATCACGGGAGCTAATGGTAAAAGTGTTTCATTATTGGCAGAAGTCTTGCAGCAATACTATTAGGTAATTAGGTTGAATGTTAGAGCGAAAGTAGTAATCCTCGACCGCAGGATTTCCATTTGATCTGATGGGTTAGAAGAACAAATTAATTACTAGATTCATTTGGTCACAAAACAGTATTCCAGCAAATGTGAAATACGGCTTCATTAGTCTTCTTCGAAAAAGAGAAGATCCTCTAATTACAAAAGTTGCTCAGTTTGAATGAGTTTAGTCATTTAATGAGCATATCTCCCACGAATGCACGTAATGGTCTTACTGATTTATGAGTTTGTATTTGTAAAGTAGCCTGGCTAGTCTACAGCATGAGATTAATGTAAATTGTTTTTGTTTAAAACTAACCATTTTGTGTGGGGTTTATGCTCAAAACAAGTAAAATGATCCCCCAGGGCTATCTTATGCTTTCAATTTGTTTCAATGATGCTTAGGCATTAAATTTTTTTACTATTACTGAAAACAATATAAAATACCGATTAAGAAAATTATATATATATATATATATATATATATATATATATATATAGGCCTACTCAAACGATATAGCCTAATGTGATTAGGCCTTCAGCAATCGAAACCTTTTATTAACGGGCACGTGCGCTCCACACTGCTAACAAATCACGGGAAACAAGTTGCTTTTGGCAAAATGCGAAAGTAAATGTACTAATGGTGATGGAATCGCCTTTACTTGAGAAGTCGATAGAATCCGCACCCATGCAGAGGCAGTTAAGCAGCTTTTAATAGCCATTTAATCAAGTGAAATTGGGAGACAGCGCCACTGCGTCACACCTAAGTGGTGCTTTTCTTTAAGAAGCTTGTGGCATTAGCTCGCGCACCTTATACTAAGAGCAGTTTATCTACTAGATTAACTTATTGTGTAATACCAAGTCCTTATGTATGTTAAAATATAGTGTGTTACTTTGCACACACGAATAGGCTACCATTAAAAAACTTGAAAATGATGTGATCACTCTTCTAAATTTATTTAATAACGTATATTTTATATTCTGGATATCAATGTTTTGTTTTGTTTTGTTTTTTGTATTGAATTTCCTTAGGATGACTGCAGAACCCCATTGTTTTATAGAAAGTGTTTTATAGAAAGAAATAACAAAGGAAACATGAAGAAAGGATTGAAGGAATATATTATTTTGAATGTTTTGTTTATTTATTTGAAGTTCAGATGCTCCACCAGTTGTTTTGTAAAGTTTTATTAATAAGATTGTAAGTGTTCACACATTGAAACTATAATTCTTTATTTTAATTTGTCATGACTTATTGGGGTTTTGGTGATAGGGTGGCTTCCAATATTGGTGATAAAAAGCCCAGTCTTCTAGTGAGGATTCGAGCTTCTGGGGCATTCATGCATCCGGTATGCACACATATAGAAAATACCTAAATGAAAATTAATAAAAAAAGAACCACATTAAAAACAGTTTGTGTTGTTTTGTTCAGTATAAACTGATTTAAAAGCAATTTACCTCCCTTAAAATAAGATGTTTCAACAACAACAATAAAAAAAACCCCAGAAATTAGTTGAGTGTGTAGGCTATAAGTAGTTACACTACATTTAAATCATACGTTGTTTTTTTGTGAGTGTGTGTGTGTGAAAAATATTTTAAAAATGAAGTAGATAATTTAAAGGTGTGTTTTTTTTAGACTTGAACAACTATCATTACCTGAAAAGAAAGTGAGCACAACAGACACCCAGCCAATGATGTAAGACCAGGAGAACCTCCAGTTACCATAGCGTTTACCATAGTAATTTATTGTAACTCCTGTGTACACAGCCATGGCCAGAAACACAAAAAAGCCTTGTGGGGGAAAAAGGAGAAAAGCAGGATTAAATAAAAATAAGATGTGATTAAATAAATAAATAAATTTAACAAAATGATTAAATATAAATATTTAATATTGTAGTATTTTTCATAATTTTCATTTAACACTACATCATAATATCCTGTCCAAAATATCCCCAAATTTTGTCATTAATTACTTGTCCTCATGTCGTTTTAAATCTGAAGGACTTTAGTTATTTTTGATCAAATCTGAGAGCTTTCTGTCCCTCCGTTGACACAACTACCACTTTGATTCATAAGAGTTCGTAAAGAGATTGTAAAACAAATCCATATTAATCGAGTGGTTTAGTCAAAATTTTCTGAAGAGACTCGATCGCTTTATATGATGAACAGATTTAATTTAGGCTTTTATTTACATAAACATTGATCAACGAACATAAACAGAAACTCAACTGTTCCTGAATGTACCTTATTGGTTCTTGCTGAAGCTCAAACATGCTGCGTAACATGAGAACAAATCTTATTGGTCAACCCGGTCTCATCCCAAGACGTCATATAACTGACGTTTTGGGACGTCTTTTGACCATACGTCAATATTCGCCTTTTTAGGGCCCCCTTAAACGTCGGTAGATGAGGTTATGGGATCCTAACTCTACCCCATACCTAAACCTAACCCTAAACTTAACCCGTCACCTAACTGACGTTAAAGGTAAAGCGTCAGTTGTATGACGGCCCGGGATCGCCATCTACCGACGTTTAAGGGGGCCCTAAAAAGGCGGATATTGACGTATGGTCAAAATACGCCCCAAGACGTCAGTAATATGACTTTTTGGGATGAGACTGTGTTATATTGGTTCTTACAGAAGCTTAAATGTGCTGCGTAACACAAGAATGACCCTCATTGGTTCCCGCGGAAGATCAAACGTTCTGCGTAACACAAGAATGACCCTCATTGGTTTCCGCGGAAGATCAAACGTTCTGCGTAACACAAGAATGACCCTCATTGGTTCCCGCGGAAGCTCAAACGTACTGCGTAACATAAGAATGACCCTCATTGGTTCCCGTGGAAGCTCAAACGTTCTGCGTAACACAAGAATGACCCTCATTGATTCCCGCGAAAGCTCAAACGTACTGCGTAACATAAGAATGACCCTCATTGGTTGCCACGGAAGATCAAACGTACTGCGTAACACAAGAATGACCCTCATTGGTTCCCGCGGAAGCTCCAACGTACTGCGTAACACAAGAATGACCCTCATTGGTTCCCGCGGAAGCTCAAACGTACTGCGTAACACAAGAATGACCCTCATTGGTTCCCGCGGAAGCTCAAACGTACTGCGTAACATAAGAATGACCCTCATTGGTTCCTGTGGAAGCTCAAATATACTGCGTAACATAAGAACGACACTCATTGGTTCCCGCGGAAGCTCAAATGTACTGCGTAACACAAGAATGACCCTCATTGGTTCCTGCGGAAAAAAAAAACGTACTGCGTAACATTAGAACGACCCTCATTGGTTCCCGCGGAAGCTCAAATGTACTGCGTTCAGGACCCCCTCGAAAACGAGATGTTACATCTCAAGGGGCTATCCTTCGAATAAATTTCAATAACACAAGAATGACCCTCATTGGTTCCCGCGGAAGATCAAACGTTCTGCGTAACACAAGAATGACCCTCATTGGTTCCCGCGGAAGCTCAAACGTACTGCGTAACACAAGAATGACCCTCATTGGTTTCCGCGGAAGATCAAACGTTCTGCGTAACACAAGAATGACCCTCATTGGTTTCCGCGGAAGATCAAACGTTCTGCGTAACACAAGAATGACCCTCATTGGTTCCCGCGGAAGCTCAAACGTACTGCGTAACATAAGAATGACCCTCATTGGTTCCCGTGGAAGCTCAAACGTTCTGCGTAACACAAGAATGACCCTCATTGGTTCCCGCGGAAGCTCAAACGTACTGCGTAACATAAGAATGACCCTCATTGGTTTCCGCGGAAGATCAAACGTACTGCGTAACACAAGAATGACCCTCATTGGTTTCCGCGGAAGCTCAAACGTACTGCGTAACACAAGAATGACCCTCATTGGTTTCCGCGGAAGATCAAACGTTCTGCGTAACACAAGAATGACCCTCATTGGTTCCCGCGGAAGCTCAAACGTTCTGCGTAACACAAGAATGACCCTCATTGGTTCCCGCGGAAGATCAAACGTACTGCGTAACACAAGAATCCGCGGAAGATCAAACGTTCTGCGTAACACAAGAATGACCCTCATTGGTTTCCGCGGAAGATCAAACGTACTGCGTAACACAAGAATGACCCTCATTGGTTTCCGCGGAAGCTCAAACGTACTGCGTAACACAAGAATGACCCTTATTGGTTCCCGCGGAAGCTCAAACGTTCTGCGTAACACAAGAATGACCCTCATTGGTTCCCGCGGAAGCTCAAACGTACTGCGTAACACAAGAATGACCCTCATTGGTTCCCGCGGAAGATCAAACGTACTGCGTAACACAAGAATGACCCTCATTGGTTTCCGCGGAAGATCAAACGTACTGCGTAACACAAGAATGACCCTCATTGGTTTCCGCGGAAGCTCAAACGTACTGCGTAACACAAGAATGACCCTCATTGGTTCCCGCGGAAGCTCAAACGTTCTGCGTAACACAAGAATGACCCTCATTGGTTCCCGCGGAAGCTCAAACGTACTGCGTAACACAAGAATGACCCTCATTGGTTCCCGCGGAAGCTCAAACGTACTGCGTAACACAAGAATGACCCTCATTGGTTTCCGCGGAAGATCAAACGTTCTGCGTAACACAAGAATGACCCTCATTGGTTCCCGCGGAAGCTCAAACGTACTGCGTAACACAAGAATGACCCTCATTGGTTTCCGCGGAAGCTCAAACGTACTGCGTAACACAAGAATGACCCTCATTGGTTCCCGCGGAAGATCAAACGTTCTGCGTAACACAAGAATGACCCTCATTGGTTTCCGCGGAAGCTCAAACGTACTGCGTAACACAAGAATGACCCTCATTGGTTCCCGCGGAAGATCAAACGTTCTGCGTAACACAAGAATGACCCTCATTGGTTCCCGCGGAAGCTCAAACGTACTGCGTAACACAAGAATGACCCTCATTGGTTCTTGCTGAAGCTCCAACGAACTGTATAACACGAGAATTAATCTCATTGGTTCTTGCACTTCAAGAGAACATGCTTGAGCTTTCGTTCACCACAACTGATGTGAGAGTTGATGAATGCTAATGTGAATAAAAGCGTATGTGAAATCATATAAAGCCATTGCGTCTCTTCAGACATTTTGGACTAAACCACTTAATTCATAAGGATTTGTTTTACAATCTCTTCATCAACGTTCTGAAGCATCAAAGTGGTAGTTGTGTAGCTGTCAATGGAGGAACAGAAAACTCTCAGATTTCATCAAAAAGATCTTCATTTGAGTTCTAAAGATGAACAAAAGTCTTACAGGTTTGGAAGGACATGAGAGCGAGTAATGACTGACCGAATTTTAATTTTGGGGTGAACTATCTGTATAATTCCAAAACAATAACACAGTGTCCACAAAATAACTGACGCGTCTATTTCTCTGATTACTTGCAACAGTTAGTTACAAACTCAAATTTCAAGATTAAATAGGCAGAAGAAAAGGGAACTTACATGAGATGAAGAACAGAATGCCTGCAGCAAAGCTTTTATCAAACCTGTCAAAGGAGGAGTAGTGGATGAAGGCCATGATACCGATGATGATGCCAAAGAAGCAGGCCAACAGAGATAAGATCATGAAAGCCCGTGTAGCATCCCAGTATGCTGTGAAGTCAGAAGGTCAAAGGCCATGTAATCACCACTTGTTTGTAATGCATGAATAACGTGTGATTGAATGTCTAGAGAACAACAACTTTAAAACACAAGTCAAATGTGCATTTGATGCAACTAAAGTAGGTTTGATAAATGTCAGTTGTTTTGGTTCTTCTGTTTATGACTCCATTGGTAAATCTCACCAATGCTGTCAGTGTGTGTGAAGCATTTTCCCGGCGTGCAGTATCTCCACAGCCCCTGATGCATGTAGTTGTTTGAATGACGGTACTGCATCCAATAATCTGTTGCTGTGGAAACAATCAGGAGTATATTGCCCACTCCTGCGCAAAACAGCCCTCCTCCCATGAAGCTGTACATTCTGCACCTATACAGACAGACTAAAAACAAAAGGACACACACACTTATAAACAAGCACACATAGGAGACATGCATTAATGCACACACACACATGAATGTCAGGGTTGTGTTAGCATCAAGGGACTGGTGCAGACTCCTCTCAATAGCGCTGCACTTCACTCAGAGGCATGTAAGTGTCTGTAATTGCATTGTAATGAACACATTACTTCCTCTGAGTGAGCTGAGAGGTCAGTATCAGGAGGCTACTCACACACACTCTCTTCAGGTGAACTGGCTGGAAAATATTTAGTTATTGTGAATAGGAAAAAGCAACATGTTGGTTTATCAAGTTTGTACTTGAATTGATATGTTTTATATTCCTTTTGCAAAATATTCTCTTAAAGTGAAAATAATCACATAATATTTCGTTAGCCTGCGATTCTTCCAGTCTCGTGTTGATGGGTATAAAACGAGAGGTTAAGTGAGGTACAAAAAAGCACCATTCAGTAGAGGGCGCCGTATTGTAATTGGTAAAAAAAAGCATCTATTTTGTACACTGCGACTCAAACTCTAAAATTTTATTAAATGAAATTTACTTTTTCTATTTTTTTTCAAATGGACACTGTGATCTCTGTCTCTCTCTGAAACTTCATGTCCTTCCTAAATATCTTCATCCGCTCATCCTCTCGATCTAGTTTTCTCTTGGCTGTCGCTGGTTCCTCGTCCTATCCTTCGTGGCCCGGGGGAAGAAGGGCGGTAGGCAGGGTTGCCAGGTCTGTGCAACAATAGCCCAAAAAGACCATTGGCTTTTCTCCATCAGGCGGCCGAATTCTCCGCAGGATTTGTGCAGAACACAAATTCCAGGATGGGGAGTTGGATCCAGATCCAACTCCTCCCACCTTACATATACCTAATCCTGCACATCTCCTCCCCTTGATCCCTAACCCCACCCCTAATCCTACCCATCTCCACCCCCTGATCCCTAACCCCACCCCTAATCCTACCCATCTCCACCCCCTGATCCCTAACCCCACCCCTAAACCTAAAAATCTCCGCCCCCTGATCCTTAACCCCACCCCTAATCCTAAATCTCCGCTCTCTGATCTCTAACTCCACCCCTAATCCTACCTATCTCCACCCCCTGATCTCTAACCCCACCCCTTATCCTACCCATCAACTATGCGTAGCTCAACATACGCCACTTACTGCGTTGCTCTTATTGGCTGTTTTTTTTCTTCCTGGTTCGGTTAAGACACGATCATAATCAAAGCCCTATATGAAGCAGATTCAGACTCACATTCTGACTAGAATATGAGTATGATGAAGTCAGGCTTATGTTTTTGGGGTGTGGGATCGGGAAAACGTCGGACTTATAACGGTAGCAACAATATAACGGTAGGCCACATTCGAAGAATCGGGAAGGATCCTTCGAATTGAGAAAGCCTTCGTCGAGCCGCTGTGTGGCCTTCGGAGGTTACAGCTCCTTACAAAAAGGATGCAGTCCCTGAATTGGGACACAGCTCTTCTCTCGGTTTATAAATGTCTATGACGAATCACGCAGGTACTGGGCTACTCCGCAGCAGTTGTCTTTCAGTGTAAAGTAGTCTGAATATAAACACTTTATTATAGGATAGGCGTACTGTATAATTCAGGATAAGACAAAAACACAGTTTAGAAGATGGATTCATGATGTACTCAACTCATTATAAATTATTTGTACATTTTGGACAAAAAATTACATATAGTAAATGAAAATGATAAAATCACCATTATAAAACAAAGCCTACATTTTTTATTTGACACGTTGTCTAAATTTTGGTAACAATTTATGCAGAAAGGTTCTGAAATTTACAGTTTATTTTACTAAATATGCCTTTTAAAAACTCAATTTAATCAAATAATAAATTTTTTAGAAATATATTTATCATCTGAGCAGCTATTTTAGAGTCAACACTACATTACTATATTACATCTGACAGAAATTAATTTTGTCTTATATTCTTGGATGGTTTTCCCAAATGTATGTCGATGAAAGCCAGAAACGCCAAAAACAGCCAAACACAAACAAATCTGTCACCAAACATCCACTGTTCCAACAAACAATCTGATAATCTAGTTATGAAAAGTAGTCACACTCACCTTAATAAAGTCTAAATAAAATACGCCAGGGCCCTATAATGGCAGTACAGGCAGATTTCCAGCAGCTCTTAGCACTAGCGTTTAGCGGGTGAATAGAGAGAACAGGGGAAAGACCAAGCAGAGCTCTGAAACAAAAGAACAGGCAAAAACACAGCCAATCAGCTAGGGCTATAGTTTTGTGATTTTGGAATCTGCTGAAGAAACAGAACTATCTACAAATCCTGATGACTGGAGGCTTTCCATTGAGCGGGCGCCGCTAACCACCCTATAGTTGGGAAGAGGCCGAGCGGAAAATCTGGATTGCTGTTGGGCCAAGCATGGGGCAATTAAATTTCAAAACCAAATTAGAATTTGATTGTTCTGCAACCAATCTAGACATACGAAATTGTGCTTTCTTTTATATGAAAAACGCTTAAAAGATCCACAGTGGATATCAAAAGGTTGTGGACTGTGGAGTTCTACATTAAAAAGTCATAATACAAGAACCACTAAATACAATTACAGGCATGCTGCTTTGGATAAAAGGGATTTACTGAATGGATAAATGTAAATGGTCTCTTAAAAATACTTGATTACTTAAAATAAATGTATTAAACCAGCTTTCTGAGGCTGTCACGATCTACGCAATATGCTAAAACATCTCTGATTTCTTCAATATTTCAGATGAACCGCGCTATTGAGAATTAGTTTAGGTTTGCTTTCCCTCGCCCTTATGTGTTAGAGTTGTTTTCTCCTCCAGAAGGGTTCCTCTCCCATCTCCCGCACATGGTCCCGAAGATGAAAGGACCACAGTGGATCCATTACCTGCATTAGAGCAAGTTGCTCTGACCAATTGACGACTACAAAATGCAACAGGAAAGGGTTTTTTTCAAAGATGTGAGTGCCGTACTTACGTCTAACTTCATTTTTATAGACCACCGCCTATTTTGTTCCATTTCAACTGAGGCAGCAGAGGGGCATTTGATATCATTCTGAGGTTTCAAAGTGGACAATATGAGTGAAGCATTTCTTTCTCCAATGCAGCTGGCTTTTCAGAGGATGATTTTGTTATGACATGTGTATTAAAGCAAACATTTATGATAACAAATGTAGCTACTCTGTGGATGCACAGAAAAAGAATATTCCTAATATACTTGCAGGGGATTCTCGGTACCTTTGTGCGCCGGTTATATGACAGATGACAAATATGCAATGCCACTGCTAACCTCAACCCCAGTCCTATCAAATTGCATGCGTTTATTTTCACTGCTGTCTTTTCTACGGTATGCAAAGACAGATATAGAATGAATATAAAGATAGATAGACAGACAGACAGACAAAAAGATGGGATTACAGACAGAGGGCAGGCTTGCCAACTCTCACACTTTTAGCATCAATCTCATGCACACTCAAGAAATGTCACGCCAAAATCCATTTTTCTCCTATCTCAATCGAATCTGTTAATGTTCTGTTAATGATTAACTACCACAGCGTATTATAGGGCGGAGTGGCAGTCAGGAGAGTCAGACTTTTTCCGGTGGGCCGGTATGTTTCGAGGCCGTGGGGGCCGATCTGATAGTTCAGAAAGCAAGATAAGTTCTTAGCAACACCATCTGGCGGCCTGGTCTCTTATTTAAAGGATCTCTTACTTAATAGCAAACTAAATGAATGTTTTTCATAGATAGATAGATAGATAGATAGATAGATAGATAGATAGATAGATAGATAGATAGATAGATAGATAGATAGATAGATAGATAGATAGATAGATAGATAGATAGATAGATAGATAGATAGATGGGATTACAGACAGATAGATAGATAGATAGATAGATAGATAGATAGATAGATAGATAGATAGATAGATAGATAGATAGATAGATAGATAGATAGATAGATAGATAGATAGATAGATAGATAGATAGATAGATAGATAGATAGATAGATGGGATTACAGACAGATAGATAGATAGACTGATGGGATTACAGATAGATAGATAGATAGATAGATAGATAGATAGATAGATAGATAGATAGATAGATAGATAGATAGATAGATAGATAGATAGATAGATAGATAGATAGATAGATAGATAGATAGATAGATAGATAGATAGATAATGAATAGTCTTTACCATATTGCAGCTAATAACTCTTCCAGTTTACTTTTGGGTCAAAAACGGATATTGAAATAATTTCTGTTTCCAGTGTCTCCCTTTCAGTGGTTTGCCCTTTCATAATGGAACAAAACACGAACCAGTTTCAGCCCTGACCCCTCCAACATAATGCACACTGCCTGAGAAATGTCTTTGAATCCTTTAAGCTGCCAGGCGCATCCCCCCTAAATGCCTAAATCAACTCTTTAGAATTTCATTCCGCAGCCTTCGGTTGGCTAATTTGTATGGCAAGTGCTTTCAACATTTTCCCAGCATTTAAGCGGCTGCCTTAATCAAAAGAGCATGCAGACGATTCTCCCTCCCATCCCTGCTCGACGGCACCGAGTATGGAATAAAACCCTTCCACTTAACCACTTAGATGAATATATCAAGAAACTAATTTGTCATTTTAATTGCATGATTTGAAGAGACGCTGCCTCACTTTGCCTCTTCCATTTTGCTGGATTTTCAATGTGAGCGCACATTAGATTGATCTATGAAAGACAGCAGAAATCACAACATTTATGTCTTTTCATTTTGCCGTAATTAGATAATTGAAATTCCTGTCACTGTCTCTGCACTTTTGCAAAACACAAACAGCACACAGACCCCAGACGGAAGAGATTGCTTTTTTCGCTCTTTGCGTCCTTTTTTTAAAATTTTTTTTTCAACTTACTTTTCCTCTCTGTTGTTTTATTTTTTTTTCCTTTCCACCAGAGCCAATCACTCACTCCATCTGCCGAAGCCAGAAATAGCACAGTGCATGTCCATTTTGTTGAGATTTACCGCCCCCATTAAGTGATTGCTAGCCGAAATGACAGGGCACCTTTCTCTTGATACACTCCGAGAAACCCGGCTGGCTCACATTAAGGACACATTACTCGAGCCCATTTTCATCTAGCTGCAAGGATATCCATTAAGGTGCCTCACAACCCTAAATTTTTCCATTTTCTCTCTCACTAAACTTGACTTCACATATTATTCTCTGCTCTGTTTTGTCATTTGCAGCGACAAATTATATCAGGGCGAGGCTATCTCTCTCAATGTTTTCCCTCTCGACTGAGCAATTTGCCATGACTGATTCTGAAGTGTCAAAATGGACACATCATTAGTCCTAACTATGACTGATGGATGGTTCTCCTCAGAAGTTCTGCGGAGTCTGCCAAGTTTTCAACTCTAGAGTGAGCCAGAGTGTTATGGAATCATCTCACAAATGGACATCTCAGGACTTCGTCTCGACCTTCTAAAGCAATTTTGTCAATACCTTTAAAAAAATGTATAAGGAATCATTTTTTAGTCAGAAATAATAATAAAAAATATAAATAAAACTATATCTATTGAAAACTAATAGGCTTTATGCGGAGCGTCACGTCACCAAACCGGAAAACGGGTCTCATCACATCCGCTTGTCGGAGAAAGTGTTAACAGCGGTAAGAACTGACTACGATATATGGATTTTTTAAGGTAATCAGCTAACCTACCTAGTTCACTTTGTTATTGGCGTTTTATTCCGTTTAAATATCAAAACGTTACGTTACTGTGAAGAAGAAAAAATATAAAACGTTTAAATATCAATCTGCTTATGTGAGGGACATTGGTTATGCTAATCTTTGCTCGCTCTTTTTAAGTTATCTTGAGTAAAACCGCAAAAAATTTCATGAAGCACATACAAAAGACCTGGACCGGAAGCGATGAGACCTGTTCAAACAGAATGCGGAAGTAAGTTGTGGATAAATGGATAATAGCCAACTTTACAAGCAGAATGGAGCCATGCAGGTCAAATGCTAAAACAATGCCTAAATAGCTATTCGCTTATTGTTTAACATTTTTCAGTTAACTGCATCGCATAAGTACCTCAGCAAAAACAGAAAGTTGTTTCAGCGGAAGAGCAAATCACAAAACATCACTGGAGGCCATCTTTCATTGAATGGTTAATATATATATTAACCATTCATATATTAACCCCCAAAATTGGATTAGATCAAAATTCTTAATAAATTCTAGTTTAAGCAGAACTTGCAGATTTTTATCTTGTAGGCTACATTTTAACTACTCAAATTAAATATTTTTAGTAGTGGAAACTTGGCTAGCTTTAACGAGCTAATTCAGTAACTTGCTTATTTGTAACACAATGCTTCGATAGCATTAGCCTAGCATAGCATAGCAATTGCTGAATGAATACGGTAACATAAAACTGTTCTGACTGTATTTGTTCTCAAACCAAGCTACTTCACTTGTTGCCATGAAACAAGATATAGAAATAACGTAGAATGGCGTAACCAAGAAGAAACCATGTGACGCAACAGTCCGGATCATTAATATGTATGACTCCAAACATTTGCATATGCCAGCCCATTTTCAATGACAGGCGGAACTGCGTGCGTTAGTCGAAGCATGGCAGTTGCTCAGTGTTTGGTACGAGTGTTCGTCCTCTGAAGAAACAAATGTTATTTTCTCTGGAAATGTTCAAACATTTCACCGACGACAGTTTCCTCAACTTGCCAAGAGCTGACCTCGGATTGATCTGATGTGTAATTGTTGTTCAAGTTCAGACAGGTAACGTTAATCTTTTCTCTCAAAATCGTTCAATACTGTTTATGCAAGTCAAGCCAGAGACTAAAATATTAACTTCTCGTTTCTTTTAGTATGATGAAAAAACAAACAAACAAAAAAAAACATCTTAAGTTGTGAATAAATTATACAGAAAGCGATCAAAGAACAATCTTTCCACACAGAGTTTATCTGGACACTTGCCAAACTCTATGAATTCAATGACGCACGTTACTCTGCACAACGAAGCTCTTAGCCTACTGTACATGATTGTGTCATGATAATATCTTCATCCTTGCGATCGACAGACTGTCCTCTGCTTGCTCAACGCTCATCACAGCAACATTTTATGTGATGGGAATAGATCTAAGTACTTCAAAAACATCTCACGATTTGTTAATCTCGATAGCTGTAATAGTAAAAACGTATAATAGCTGTAGTAAAATTATTCGAGAGAGTTTCACATGTAATATATAGCTATTTCATATGCAAGCATGTCAGCCAATCACAGCAGAGGCCGATTACACGCAGCAGACACGCCCCTTCAAACAGAGCGTTCAAATCAGAGGCTAAAATCAGGTAGGAAAAATGTCTTTTATTTCTAAATTATGACTATTTTTGATCTAAAAAACATACTAACATTATAAGGGCAACCCAGGAAACATTATAAAATAATTTAAAAAAACATTCTAGGGCACCTTTAAATTTAAGTTTGTCTAAATAAAAAGAAAAAAAAATCATAAAACTTAAAACAATGAAGCAATTCCGTTTGGAGGGGAAATAAGATCTCAGTTTTCCCCAAACTGGGCAATAAAATAAACAAAACAGCCATTTGGTGCAGGTTGCCAATATTTTTTTATGGCCAAAGTAAGATGAAATTGAAAGATTGTAATGTAAATCAATGATTTCCTTATAAAACTATAGCAAGGTACTTACAACAAATATCAGCTGACAACCAATAATATGTCTTAGTAAGATGATAGTAAGTGCTTATTTTTATGAACAAAGTTCTGTAATTTTCATTGTGGATGGCAAAAAAATATAACACAATGCAATAAAATGATGATTAAGAGATGTATATAAATGTTTCTCAAAAGCCTGATGTATTATACTTGAAAATCACATTTTAACATTATTTATTTTATGGAAATCAAGTGGCTAAAAAGTGTAAACCATCAATCAGATAACAGAAGGGATGTAGTCGATTGTGTACAACAGGTTATTCATCAAAGTTTTGACCATGTTGATCATTTACAGGCCTTAAACTTTGTATCAAATATGAATTTTAGGACTAATATATGCATATTTCTATACAGTGCTTTTATGTGCAACTGTTTAGAGACAAATCAAATAAAGGGCATTTGACTTCACACCAAAACAACAGATGCTTTCAAACGCACAAACAAATGCAAAAGATCCAACGCGGGCGTTTGGCAACACAATCACCTTAAGAGCAGCCTCTGCTCTGAGCACGCTCCCCGTCGCGTTGACATTCTCATTGCGCTTTACCCATTAATTCTGCCATTGTTGTTCCCGAGGTCTCATGGGGTCCTACGAGGGACTCAATAAGCAGTGCTTAACCAGCCTCCTATGTCCCTTCAGCTTCAGTTAACCCAGACACAGAGTACAGTCAACAAACCCAAGCCACGTCCCTGCTCCCGGTCAAAAGCCTTTATCACCCTGTAATTGTACAAGTCGATCCCAAATAAGCAAATCAAAGCTCGGCCTCACTCGGCGCCTCACTTTGCAACACAAATGCGAGCGCCCAACTCTGACTCCCAGAGGGAGACATGTTGCTAATTGAGTTCTCACTGGTCATTTGATCACTCTAAGTGAGCAAGAAGAAAAGGGGTCTTGGGTCTCATCTGCCGGCCAGAGGGCTTCGTAATCCAGGGAGGTGCAGATGTGACTCGAGGCTTACGGAATCGCAATGGAAGCCCTTTCAGTCGGCACCACGCGAAGGCCGATGACCTTTCTTTTAGCTAACGCCCAACACCACGCAGAGCCATTGCTTTAAAAGCACTCCCTTGCTGAGAAAAGGAAAAATGCATGGCACAGGTTCTCATAAAAATAAAAAGTTACAACTAATAAAGCATTCAAACATTTAGGGAGAGAATTGTGGCACGGTGGACGTCAATACGTTTTTTTTTTTTGCGCATCGATTTTTATTTTGTCTGAATGAACAGGCTCTTGATGAGAAATACATAAACCTACACTTCCATAAATTTAGGCATAATGTGAGGTCCAAACAGCTATAGGTTACTTTTTTTACACTAAAATACTCTGAAAAATGTCTTCAAAAACAATGGCGCTCTAGCTGGATCTGTGAGTGTAGACAGCTGCAGGTATTTTTGGTTGGCCAAAACCCTGAAATGGGTTTTTAGCATTTCCGGTTCCATCTTCCCTGAATCAAACACTTTTTAAAATGGGTTTTTGGTTAATATAAGGTCTGTGGTTAACGTAAGCTATTTTCACATTTTATTCTATGACATAAAATACATCCGATTTATTGGTAAAACTTTATTTCAGAAAAAAAGGTACGAAAGCTGTCACTGGGGCGGTACCTTTTCAAAAGGTACACTTTTGTACCTAAAGGGTGCATAGGAAGGTACCAATATGCACCCTTTAGGTACAAAAGTGTACCTTTTGAAAAGGTACCGCCCCAGTGACAGCTTTTGTACCTTTTTTTCTGAGAGTGAATGGTCCTCCTTAGACAAGTAGCTTTGCAACTATGTCAACTAACTCCCATTACAGCAGTATACTATCTGCTTAATATATAGCATTAGTAGACTGTCTGATTAAAGGGATAGTTCACTTTGAAATTAATTTTTGGTATGTTTTAGCTTATACCTCAAGGGCATCTGGTGTCTTTGTTTCCACGGTAGTTTCAATTTTGATATTTTTAGGTCAAACCGTTCTTGTCTGTCAGTCATATAATGCAGGTCACCACCTCAAAGAGCATGCACAGAGAAGTCCAAATGAAACGATTTTGTAGAGGGAATCAGGGTGATGCTAACTTCCAGGCTGGCCTACAAAGACATGTCATCATCACAGCAGCACTCTTTAGCTTGTGGCCCAGCAAACAAAGTGAGCACTCTCTGAGTTAATTCAGAGTGCTGTGATCTCATTTGTCCCTCACTCCCACTTTTGTGTAGGTCAGAAAAGAGGGGTCTTCATGGGTCAGTAGAGACATCCTGGTGAAAAGCTTGAGCCAGAGGGACCCTCATTTTCACAATCTCTTTATCACCATGTTCTACTCAACACCTTAGACCTTTACATTCGGCCTGGTTGAGGCTCACGCTGGCAGGATCACACAAGGGCAATGGGAAAGTGCCATGGGACACGAAGGCTTGCTAAGCTACTTATTTGGACCTGAGGCAGAAGAATGGGTATCAAAGTCACATTATTTAACCGAAACAGGCCTTTTGCCAGTTTGTAGCTACTTTGTCAAATTGCATCTCACCAAATGGATACAACTTTTTCAACCAGCTAAATCCTGCCATTTTATCTTTTTGCGCGACATATTGTTAGCCTGGGTTTCCCCATACTGCCTTTGCGCACCGCAATTTTATTCACGCTGCTAGGCAGTCTGGATACCATGGACCAAATTTTGGTCCCAAGCACAGAACGGGGAGGGAGCAGCAAAACGATGACGGTGTCTATGCGACACACCAAAGCAGTTTGTTTATTCCCATGGATCCAACATGGCAGCAGACGTGAAGTTACCTTTCGATGCAGCCTTGGATATTGTTCTAAGAAGTTTAGAATGCAAATAAATCTCTGACCCATCGTCTCTGTTGCTCTAAATACGTCATCTGGTATAATTGAAACGATTGGTTATGAGACGCGTACCGGCGCATTTGATAGACATTCGTAGCACCCAATAAACAGCTCTGGGCATTTGTAAACCCTGCCTCAAATACGAGAAAATGAACATGTGGTTCCCAGATCATGTCTCAGTGTCAATGAGACGTGATCTGAAATTAGCCAGGCTAACGTATTGTAGGAATCCTACCACAATACAGGGATTATACACCAACAATGGCAGACTCTTCTAAGAGGTTGTTCTTTCATAATTCAAGAGATTCACATAAACATCATTTGAAAGAAACAACACTAATAAGATCTCTTCTGAAACACAGATTTCCTCAGGAAAAGCTTCTGAGAATCAGGAAATGTAAGAATGAGAAATGTAATCTCATTAGGAGAAACAATTGAGATAAAGAAATCGCATTTGTGTTGTTTGTTATGTTTATGATTAAATCAATGAAAAACAGATATGCATTTTTTATAATACATGATTGTAATTCTTGAATTTATTTACATTTTTAAAATAAAAATGTAAATGTATACAAAAACGTATACAACAAAGACATAAAAATAAAACTGTATACATATCAATATTAAGCAAGGGTCCATTAAATTGATCAAACGTGACTTTGTTACGAAATTCTGTTTCAAATAAATGATGTTTTTTTTCATAAAAGAATCCTGAAAAAAAAATCATGACAAAATGTATGACAAAATAAATGTTTCTTGAGCTCAAAATCATCATATTAGAGTGATTTCTGAAGGATCATGTAACTGAAGACTGGATAAATTATGCTACAAAAATCATAAATTACATTTGAAAATATATAAAAATAGAAAATTTCACAATATCATTACCTAAAAGACATCCTTATATGCGTACACCTATATATGTGTAAGGTAAAAAGAAAAGCAATTATTATTGTTGTGTGTCCTTCATTTTCAGTGCTATAGAGAATTAACAAAATAAATAAATTCACAGCTGAATTTCCTAACACTGATGATGACTAACTTATTCCCCATTTGTAAGCGTCACCTACAGTTAACGGCTAATTAAGAGCCCATTTTTCCACTAATCTACAACCCAAGTCTCTGTCAGTCACGAAACGACGGCTGCTTAAGCACAAATGTGCCACTTTACCACGAGTCTGGGCGAGCAGACGTTAATTAGCCTGTTCATAGAGCAATCTCTCATCAGCTCCCCCCACCCCCACAATCCTCTGCGTCGCATGGGCTGCACTTCCTTATTACACACCTATTGACTCGCAGTTCAATAGAGGGAAAAAAACTTCTTAATGGACTCTGAAAGAGGAGTCATTTACAAATGATGACTGCATTATTAAATTGAAGTGCCTACATGGAAGTTTAAATGTAAGTGGAAGTGCATTTTAACCTGTCATTTGAAAATGCTATTCAGCCCATTCATGTCAGGGTCATCCAGACCTCGCTGCTAATAAACCCACGGGCAGAGCAAAGGTAACCCTGTTATTTGGCTCTATTGCAAATTGATACATATGGAAAGATAAAGAAATCTCGGCATCACTGCTCAGTAATACTTATAGGAATGAATGAACAACAGCAAAATTGGCTTGAAATCCACATTTTCAGTTCTGAATATGACAGTTTTTTTTTTTTTTTAAATATAGAGTTCATATACGTCCCATTCTCGTATAGCTAAACGTAACTGCGGTATCCGACAACCACAAATTACTCCAAATTATAATTTGCCGATTAAAGCGTTTAAAAATCGACAGGGAGGCAAACGTCGGCAGTGGTAAATGCACGAGGGTGGAAGTTTCTTGCAGACCTATTGAGCTGCTCAGCACGGCTTTAAAGGCAGATAATGAAGAAATGGAAAATGGAGCACAAATTGACCCTTTCACAGCGTGCTCCAAACATTTGTATGGGTACCTGCGGAGGGCATCCCACTTCCCATCCATAAAATAACTTAAGAACACATTATACTCCTTTAAAAGGTCCCATTTGTCTGACCAGGTGATTTTTAAAAGAGCCTCTGGATTAGAGACACCCTGCCTCAGGTACTTTTAAATCAGAACACAATCAATATGACTTAGCCAAAGCTTTGTTTAAATGAATATTATAAAAGCAATGCAGGTGATTTCGCTAGAATTTTCTCTCTTTTGAATTTCAAGTCAATGGAAGAAAGAGTGGCAATAGATTCCCCCCCAGAGATATTTTATTCATGCATTGAGGTGAAAGTCACCATTTTCTTTTTCTTTTTTACCTTGAATTTTTTTTTTTTTTGAGATTTAACATAAAAACAGAAAAATGACAGGAAACAATTGAAATCAAATTTTCTTGTCTTCATCTTGCATTACAAGACACGATCTCTAATCTAACCTATCCATGAGATTTCTTTTCCATTATTTTTTCACCAAGTTCTGGATCGTAAGAACTGGAAAAAGGCAAGCAAATCAAAGCTAAATGGACATCAATAGCCTATTTTTCATTCAGGATGTGATTCTGACAGGTGGCAGGGTTTGGAAGTGTGTGCTCGAGCGAGTGTGAGCGGATGCGCGGGTGTGTACGTCCAGGGCCGGGCTCTGGGCTGCGCTACGCACTAGTGATTTGGCATGTTAGTGAGTGTGTTGTGCCTAATCAGACAGAGGGGCCACGGTAATGGAGAGAATACAAGTGGAATCACAGAAACACACACGGCGGCAGGGCGACAGTAATACAACTAATTCCTCCTCTGTCTCGGCTGCCGCGCAGAACAAAATGGGGTCAAGAAAAGGTGCAGGCAGCTTCAAATGAACAGCTGTTCTCTGCTAACTGCGTGGAGCGGCAAGATGGTGGCATACCAAAGCATCCACGTCAGCCCCTCCCTCTCGCATCAATGCAAAAGTATGTACGTTCAAATAAGGCCAGGACCTCTGCATATCTCTCCAATTCTATACTTAATCATTTCTGACGCCTGCCCATCACCAGGTAGGTGTCTGGAAACACTCAATATCGGCAGACAATGATATTCAGTCAGATTGCTTTCGGTTGCCCATGTTCGGGAGGGTGGGGTTATGTATCAGCAATTGCCTATTACATCGCTCCTCGTAGGCAAATAAGGAACTGGCCTGTGCATAGGAGAATCTTGGAATGGGGATATGATATCTAAGTCCTAGCAATCACAAGACAGACCGAGTTTAATGGAGTAATGAAACTGTGAGATATGTGAGATTCAAAAGAACAATGCCATGCTCCTGTTTGAGGAATACGAGGGTTCATGTTCATGAAATTGCTCGCTCGCTACACATATTTTGATGCTTTGTATTGACATTGTAGTTACAGAAAGATGGAATGGACTTTTTTTTTTTTTTTTAAATATAAACACGTTTTAAAAAAACATTTCAACAACAAACTACTTGTTGTTTTATTGTCTCGTTTAATTAAAAAAAAACAGTTGGTTTACCTTAAATTAAGTAACCTGGTTGCCTTAAAATTTTAAGTTGATTGAAATGGAAAAAGTGAGTTGATTTAATCAGAAACTCAAAATAATAAGTTACCTGAACTAAATAAATTAAGTTGATTTGACAAAAGAAACTTTTTTGTGATAACAAATCTTGACATTTTTTACAGTGGCAAGTACACTGTAAAAACTAACATTCTTGATTTGTCATCACAACTATTAATCTTGTCAAATCAACTTAATGAATGTGGTTCAGAAAGCATAATATTTTGAGTTTCTATTCTCTTAATTTTTTTTAATTTCAATGTACTCAAAATTTTAAGGCAACTAGGCAACTTGTTTAAGTTAAACTAACACTATTTGTTTTACAGTGTATCTGTGTTCCTTCAGATACCCAAACAGTTGTAAATGTAAGATTTCTGTTCGAAAATCTGACAAGCCATGAGTGAAGTTAGCTTCTGCACGTATAATTTGTCAATAGTTTATTGATTTTTCATAACGTACAGCAAAGTTGTAGGCAAATCAATTAGGATTTGCAGCCGGTCACTTAACGCAGTGGGTCTCTCATGTACATCTCCAGTTTGACAGCAGAGCTCCATGCAAATATAATGTAAGACAGGGATGCATTAAGCCCTCCCCATCAGTCGCAATAATGGATTCAAGTCGGCAGTCGCTCTGCAGTTTGCCAGTCAATGTTCTTTATTTTCAGCATCAACCCAATTTCATCTTCTTCTCCTGCCTTTGGAAGCAGTCGATTTGCCGTCAATTGCCATCTCAGGCAGCGGCATTAATGCGCGCCCACAAAAGGATGACACACCGCATTATCACCTCACTTGCTTTCAAATTAGAGTGGACCGCTGCCTCGGCGCAGCTTGTGACTGGTTAACACTATCAGCTATTTGTTGTGATTGGCCCTAATTCGCGGTGTCTAAAGATTTCATCAGGCATTTGATGAGTGAAATAAACCACTGCCCACAGGGAAATTGCTCTGATTAATAGAATTAGACATTGGAGGGGAATCAATACGAGAGAGGCGATCACGTGGGGATGGGCCAAGCTGCCCATCAATTCGCCCGCCGTCGGCTTGGGCCGTCCAGCACATGACACTTCACCATTAACAGGCTTCGGGCTCTGTGTGAGACTCAAGAAAGCGGGGATTAGCAGTTGGCCGATGCTACGGAAAGCGCCAATCTGTTCGGATAAATGTCCGGACCATATGGGTACCGTTGGACGCGGATTACTTCAATAGCCAAGATGCGATTCTTCTTAGCGGAAAGTACGGGAGGAGCAAACTATACTCGTCTTGTCTCTTTTCATTTTCATTTAAGGAGCGGCCTGTTCCTCCTCCCTACACTTTTAACCACTTAAGTGCACTCAGAGGGGGCATCACTCCCTCCTCTGAACCTCTGCCCCCGACCACGCCGCCCCATCCACCCTCTTTGTGTCCGATCCCACTCCTTTACATTAAGGGCTTCTGTCGGCTGGTGACTTGCGTGAACCCCTCCATCCATATGATTCAGCCATTACCGCGGGGCTATCGGGAACATCTAGTGTCCTTGTGAGAGGGGGATAGAAATAAACCCAGGCCCACTCTCTGTGGACGCTCATAATGCCTCTATTCACTCTTTAATTCTCTTCCCATCTGCTTTCCCCAGATGCCTGTTGCCGGGATAGAACAGCTCATAAAAATGTAAATGAATTCTATTAGATTTAAGTGGTTGTTTGTAAATATAACTCTATTTGGCGTCACTGGTGTCAATTAGGTAGCGTGAATGCATTCTTCCACAGATGTTTATCTTAGCATAACGGATGCGTCGTGGGGGACGGAGCGCGGTCCTCTGGGTGCCCTGCACGACCCAAAACAGACTACTCAAATTACTATTTTGTTTGTTTCTGTCAAGGATAGTCACTGATAAAAAAAAAAAGTCCTCATTCTGCACAAAATAATTAGTCGGTATGTTCTGAATGAAATAAAAATATGAAAACAATTTAAAGACTCAACTAATAAAACATTCAAGGTAAACAAGGTTTTCATGAGAACACCTGCTTTACTGACAAAAATAGTGTCCTCTGGTGGCAGGAAATGGTAGTAAATTTAAGACTTTACAGACCAGATGCAGGTAGCCTATATGCAGTACATGAAATGCTGGGTTGTTTCAACCCAAATTTGGGTCAAATATGGTCAAACCCAAATGTTGGGTTAAAAATGTAATTTCAAATTTTAACCCAACTGCAACTTTCACTTTCAACTGTACATTTTTTAATTACATTTTTAACCCAACATTTGGGTTGGTCCATATTTGACCCAAATTTGAGTTTGAAACAACCCAGCATTTTTTAGAGTGCAGTGGGCCAATCCCAAAGTCTTTCAATACTCTCTCCTAAGGGCGGATTTTGTGCACTAGGTTTCTCCAATTCATATAGCTGACTGCTGCTAAAAGCCTGTAAAATTAAATGAGCTGATTTACATGTGCATACATGACTTATGTGTTATGGATTTGTCCATCTGTATGGAATGAATGTAATAACTTTGTGGTAAGTGTTTGAAGACACTGGCCTCTAGCGGCCATAACATGAAGTGCTATTTTTATAGTCAAGCCTATTTTTTTTGTCTAGGCTGTCAGATCAAATTAATGACAAGGGCTTATTAAAAATGCTAATACCCCTGAAAAATCGGAGCCATGAGGCTGAGAGATGCGTATCCATCCTAGACATACAGGCTCCCGGATATCTAGACCTCTCACCCCTCAGCTTTCTTACCTCTAGATCATCCATCTGTATCCGAAAGACCTCTCACCCCTCTGCATCTCCCTCTAAATGAAGCCACGGCACCTTCCATCCCATATCCAAATTATACATGGGCTTCTAGTTGGCAGAATCCACCGTGTCCACTCCGCTAATCTGGAATTAATGGGCAAAATCTTCAAGGGACAGAGAGTTTCATTGTGAGATAGCAGCAGGTGCTTTGGAGAAACGGTTTGGGAAGAAAAACGAGTACGAGTTAATCACTAAAGATTTGTTCCTCCCGCTCTCATCTTTAGTAGATCTGGAGCCGTGCGGTCTAATGGTCTTAACAGCACACACAAACACACTGGAAATGAATCTAATGAGATGAGTAGAAAGGAAGCTGAGCTGCTTAGCTTTTGGCCTGCGATTATATGAGATGATTCAGGAATATGACCCTCTTCTGTATTGTTATTCAGTAACTCACCAACGGCAAGTAAAAATGTTAGATATTTTAACTTGATTACGAGGAAGTGTCCTCTTTCAACCATGTTCAGTGATAAATATCCAGGACTGGTGCAATCTAGGAATTATTGAGGATGTGTTTTGAAGGGTATTACCAGCGTCCCAGAGGGGAGTCTTTGTGTTTGTTGAGGAGCCAGATTTGGCAATGTAACATCATTTAGAAGCATGATAGCTCTGCCTCCTCTTCGCTCCTTCTTCCTCTTCCTCTTTGTTGTTTTCTCTTGCTCGCTCTCCAAGCAAAGGCCCCCTGCTGCCGGAGAGAGATGGTCTCAGCATGATATCAGTCAAACAAAAACTTTCAAGCCTCTTGCACTCTCTCTGTACACACACACACACATTACTAAATTGTCTGACAGGAGTGTTGCACACCCTGTGAGCTCAGGCTCCGCTTCTGTCTCATCCACTTAGCCTCGTGATTGCTCTACGTTAGAAAATCATTTAACTAGAGCTGGCCAAAAACATTCAATAACACCAGACACCAAAACTGCTCTTTTCAGACACTTTTATGGCTAGAGTCAGTTAGACTGTCTCGGATTAAGAGCAAGAACAAGAACTCAACTTTTATTTTTGCCGTTTAACAGGGTTGCACAAAATTCAGAATTACAGAATTGGATATCTATCTGTCTATTTCTATCTATAGGCCTATAATTACGGAAAAGTATTGCATTCACTTGAAGAAAAAAATCTACTCTGTTTTTCTGAATTAACGAGTGAATTTTTCATGAGAAAAAAAAATGTTGCTCTGTTTTTCTGAATTAATGAGTTAATTTTTCATGAGAATTTTTTTTTGCTCTGTTTTTCTGAATTAATGAGTTAATTTTTCATGAGAAAAATGGTTTTGCTCTGTTTTTCTCAATTAATGATTTAATTTTTCATGAGAATATTTTTTGCTGTTTTTCTGAATTAATTAGTTAATTTTTCGTGAGAAAGTTTTTGCTCTGTTTTTCTGAATTAACTCATTAATTCAGAAAAACAGCAAAATATTTTTTTTCTCATGAAAAATTAACTCATTAATTAGAAAAACAGAGCAATTTTTTTTTCTCATTAACTCAGAAAAACAGAGTAGATTTTTTTTCTTAAAGTGAATGCAATACGCCTTCATATATAATCATTCAAACTTCATTTTAAACTTTTTTCTTGTTTCTATTGACAGACTTTTCCTTTCAAATCCAAAACTTGTAATGACAGCTCAGTTTGGCCACAAAAATAAATACAAAATAATCATTTTTAATAGAATTATAACATTGACGTCACTTTTTGTTGTCATAATTGTAACTTTTATCCAAATTTGACTTTTTTGTCATAATTTACATTTGTTTCATCTCATAATTATGACTTTTGTCTCACATTTTTTTTTTACATTTTATCTCCATTCTTCACAACTGAATACATCTGAGATGATTTGACAGATGTCAGACCTTCTAGTCGAGATAATAGATCGTTATGTCATTATGTTGCTTTCTTTACCTAATTTGAGGCAAAATGTTATGTTGCTTTTTTTACCTAATTTGAACAGCCCTCTACCTAATTTGAGGAATCCTAAATAAGAAAAAGAAATAAACAACATAAACTTCCCTCAACTCCTTCGCTATATCAAAAAAAAAAAAAACAGAGACAGAGACATAAACAGTATCAAAGAAAAAAAGGCACTCACCCCTAGTGTAAAGCCTGTACAAATACAACAAATAGTTAAAAAATGGAAATGATTGGGAATCGTGTAACAAACATTTACACATTTAATTTATCTATCTATTAGAACTTTTATGCAATTTTGGTCTGCTTGGCTGTTGCTTTTAATTATATGACGCCATTATGTTGCTTTCTTGACGCCAGCCAATCGCTGCACTGCTTATCATGGTTTCAAGATTCGATCCATCTGTCCTTCCAATGAACTCAAGATCACGCAGACAACTCAGTCCAGATATTTTAATCAAATTCACAAATTAGTTTCAAGAACCAAATCAGCCAAACATCAATTATCTCGATTAGAAGATCTGGCATCTGTCAAATAAATCATATGAAGAATGAACCAAAAAATCTGAAATTCATCCTAAATAATAAATAATTTATCCACTTTATAACTGGTGATTTTTAATGCAATATACAATACAAAATGGTGAGCTGCCAACTGCCATTGCTGCTGTGGCTACATATTGTAACAACCAGCTCCACTTGAACTGAGGTTGTAACTCATTTAAACGAGCACCAGGGGGCAGCCTCGTGCCATGTCTGAGACTAAATATGAATGAGTGCTAAACAACATCTAAAATATAGTAGCATAATAAATCACTGAAGTAATGACAAAGAACAGAACTATATAAGAAGATCATAAATATATATAAAAAATACTATTATAGATATATAGCGTTATGCAACCATGGCAACCTCAAGGCAAAACAATCAATCATTCTGAATTCATATATTCTCAGATAACATCAACATTAAATGACATCAGTCTCTCTTATGACTTACTTCATAATACTTTCTGACATTAAAAACGGTTCCCATGCATCCGGTTTTCAATATTTATATTTATGATAAGTGAGATATGAGTATGTGCTCAAATTTAATTTTTTTGCCATTTTGCAATGACTTACCCACCAGGATAAGATGAATTCTCAGCGCTCACTTTGTTTTGAATATTGAACTCTATTTTGCCTCTAAAAGGTCATTCGTAATATCTTAATAAAACAGCCAATTTTGACAGCAAAATATAATCACCTTCCATTTTTCTTCCACCCCGTTCGTTCTGCATCCTGAATCTCAATTGGAGTCACACTCCCTCTATCTTTCAGGATTTATGTGGACGTTGATATAATATACTGCCTCTATTATACGTCCCCAGCTGATTATCATGGCAAAGTCTGGTGCAAATACTTGTCAGAAATGTTGCCTCATCCATCCCCTTTCTCTCAGCAGAGACGTGGAATCATTTACCATGAAAATGATTAATACCGTATAAGCCTCCCGAGAGCGCAAGCACAGTACCCATCAACTTGTATAACAGAAATTAAACATTCATCAAAATTCAGAACACTTCCTTGTCATCCAGAGCTGAGCCTCTGTGATGGAGCAGCACAGGGAATCTCTGCGGTAGAGGAAGTTTCATGTAAGCCAGAGCTTATTACCACGGGTGTGAATTAACAAATTACAAATACTACGTTACTGTAATTAAGTGCTTTGTATCAGAAATTGTACTATTTTGAGTAGTGGTGTACTTTTACTTTTACTTGAGTACATTTTAAGTGATGTATCGGTCAATTCAACTGAGATATGCAGCGTCTTCCTCTAATAAAGGTACATTTCACATTTATGCATGCATGATCTTTATAGAGACGTATGGCAAGCCATTTTAACATTTAATTTTTTTTAACCGACTAGTACCTATTTTCATGCTACGAGTACCTATTTTATTTTTATTTTTTAGATATCTATTCCATTAAGTACTAGTACTTATACATTAGCTATTATTAGTGCTTATTCTTTAGAGCCTATTCTTTAAATACTAATGCTTATTCTTTGGGTACAAAACTTTTTTTAAAGATACTAGTATTATATGGCAAGCCGTGTTAGCTTACATTGTATCCAACCTTAAAGCTACACGGTGTGATTTTTACGCCCATCTAGCGGTGAAAAGGTATAGGACAATCCAGTGAATATGTTTCTGTTCCTCTCATTTCCGATTTCGTTTTAACTCCTACGGTGGCCAATGTAGTCCAAGATTAACATGGCTTCCAGTTCGACCTCGTCCATGAGTGTTAACTCAAACGTAAACGCAAAAGGCGAAGCTTGAATTAACAGGTATGTCCCTCTTTGGCTAATGTACATTCAAGATGGAGGGGCAACATGGCGACTGACATTAGAACCCCTTACCCGTATGTATTTTCAATGGCGTATTATACACTCACGAGAATACTTTGTTACTTGAACGAAGTAAAATAAATTAATGAGCACATATATTTTTGAAAGAACCTAGTGTTTTTAGCTAAGAATAAACTAAAAGAGTTACACAGCGTAGCTTTAAGGCCATTGCACAGTCCAAAATTCGCATCTGAAATTTTCACACGTTAAAATTTTTTTTACCTCATGTTATGTCAATCACGCTTGCATACCGCCTCCGAAACTTTCCAATCGCTCGGGATAAATTTGCAACTCCTCTCCTTCCCATAGGTGCAATTTCAGGATTGGATGGACTAACACAGTCTCATCCCAAATCGTCATATAACTGACGTTTTGGGACGTATTTTGACCATACGTCAATATCCGCCTTTTTAGGGCCCCCTTAAACGTCGGTAGATGGCGATCCCGGGCCGTCATACAACTGACGCTTCACCTTTAACGTCAGTTAGGTGACGGGTTAGGTTTAGGGTTAAGTTTAGGTATGGGGTAGAGTTAGGATCCCATAACCTCATCTACCGACGTTTAAGGGGGCCCTAAAAAGGCGAATATTGACGTATGGTCAAAAGACGTCCCAAAACGTCAGTTATATGACGATTTGGGATGGACCCAATATTTTCTCTTTCTTCTCTTTTCAATAAGAGAGAGGCCAACAAAATCATCCTCACTGCTTGACGAATCCATTTAGTATTTTTTTGCATTTTTTTTATGCAAAAGTTTAATAAATATGCATCGGACTCAGTGTGCATCGGTTTCTGTGCGTGACGAATTTTTAGGCTGACGAACACGAAAAAACGCATACGAAAATTTCAGACTCAGTGTGCAATGGGGGTTTGGGGGTATTTTAGTTGGACTTGGTCAGAGCTGTTTCAAAAATAGTTATCTGCATGATGCCTGCTACCTCAGTGATATTGAATTTAAACGACGTTAAATAAAGCCATGTTATGTAACATTTAATGCAATGGCGTTTTCTGGAAGAGACTAAAGAACAAAGTATTTTATCAGCTGAAAGGCAGAATACAAATGTTTTTATTAAATTATAAAGAGATTATATAACAGTTTCAGGTTATGTTTTAGTGTTGGTAACATGTCCCACATTGTCCCACACAAACGTAATAATCGTCCCACATTTGGTTTGATGGTGGTCACCCTAGTTTACTACTACACTCAAGGAAAGCATGTGGATTAAGGACCAGCTTAAGAAAGAAAAAAAGGGGAGAAACCTGTTTTCAGATCAGTTCTCATGTACTGTTAGAGCCCCACAAACGTTGCAATCCCACCAAACATTCCAGATTCTCCAACACTTTCATCTGTTTCCCACCTAGAGGACTGCAGATACAGAACCGGAAGGGAAATGAACTCCAATCCATCTCCAATGCACAATCTCTAATCCTCACCGGCTCTGCCGGTTTTCCGACACTCCCAGAAAAGATATTAAGAAAAGATTCATATATCAAACAGTAAGAATAGCTATAATTATAATGAGACAGAGAAAGCATGAATAATATCAGTGTGTGTACAAAAGTGTGACTGAGTGTGTGGTCTATATAAACAACTTTTACAACTTTTGCACTACATCGCATGAACCAAAATCATATTGTATAAAAGTAAACAAAAAATGGCATGAATACAAATAATATTACAAAGAGCTGCTTAAGTCATATAATTTAAGGCTTAATAGGACAATGTTGGCCTCTTGAATTTTGATGGTTTCATGCTCTTACAGCCAATGATATACAGCACAAAAATTGTGGTCTACACATAATATGTATACTTATCTCTGGTCTCGGTGATCAGAACAGACCTACAGCTTATTTTTGGGTCATGACCCACTTGTTGAGAACCACTGGCTTGTATAGTACATCATATGTAGGACAGATGAAATAATATGTTGACAGACAGCAATTTGTCTCATAGGAACTACAGTTTTGAAAATAAAATGTAGATTTTCAATAGTAGATTATGTATTTTTTCATTTCCCTCAATTGTATTCTTTCTAAAGATTGAGAGAAATAAAATGTTCTGTGTGAAATCTGTGTGAAAATTCTGTGTGTCCTGAAGGAATTATGAATTCCTGACAGCAAGATCCATTACCTCATTACTCAAAATGTGTTGAAATATAATTTCACAGCTGTTTGTTTTGACAGTGGGATTAGCTTTAAATCAATATAGAAAACATCAATATAGATGCATTTGATACACATTATTTCCCTAATATGGTAGCACCATAGTTCCATTCATTACGGCATATTAGATATGAGGCAGAATATATTGTAAACAACATGCTCTCGGTGGAAACATAAGCACATAATCGCATGAATACTGACAAATACTGTTCCATAACCTAGTGAGCTGTCTTTCCATCCATCCATCCATCCGTCTATTTATCTCTCCAATCATCCATCCATCCATATATTTATCTCTCTATTAATCGTCCGACAGTCTTTATCTATCAATATAGAAGATCCATCCATCCATCTATTTCTCTATATCATGCAACAGTCTCTAACTATCAACCTATACTTTAATATATACAATTACAAACATAAAAATCAATAGAAATTTAAATAATGACACATTGGTAATCAATTGGCAATCAAATAATAAGCAGTTTTAAATGTACTGAATTAAAAGCAAGCAACTTATTTGTAATCAAAATAACAAAATTAACATTATTTCTCATAATCATCCATCCTGGGATTGATTTTTGACAGCAATAACTCAAATTTGACCAAAAAAGCTATAAGTTAAGTGATAAATTATGATAAATTAAAATGCAGATGGCACAGACATTGAAAAAATAAAATAAATCAAAACAGCGAAAGGTATACGCCCAACTGCCCTGACAGACAAAATAAAGTCATGAAGCTTATTTGATGGAGCTGTAGCACATCTGAGAAGAATTCGCTGACTAATGTATCTGTCAGTCTCTCTGGCTAATACACTTCAGGCTGTCCTCGGGTCAGCCGAGTCGAGCCGACCGAGACAGCAGTGATTTAAAGGATCACAGAGTGAGCAAGGTGACTTTCTGCATTTCAACTGTCCCAATACTGGACTCTCAAATGGCCTGGTTGAAACACTCTCCTTCATCGAGTTTCCTCCAAGCTTATGCACTTCTCTGCAGGGTCTTTCATTTCTCTAAGCATGGTCTCACAGTGATCCGGTCTTATGGTCTGTTCAGTCAACAGGCGAAAGAGCAGGACAGGCTCATCTAGAGAGCTGAAACTCTCAGAGCGTACTAACAATGTGGTTTGTTTGCTGTAGATTAACTGACTCTTTCTGATCTCTGGTTATATCAAGCAATGGCTTTCCCAAGGGCAACGATATGCTGCCAGTCTGCAGTGCTAGTAAGAAACCAATTTATTTGGACTGATACGAACACAACAAGGAACCGATTTAGGGCTGAAACGAAAATCAAGCAAGTTTGATTAATGCTAGAGTTAGATATTTGAGCAAATCTCAAGCCTAAGGATTAGACTACTGTCTATATAAACACGATCAACACACTAGGAAAGGTTTGCTGTTATTTTTCAATGTGATTACACATACAATTATAACAAAAAACAGGTGAAAAAATTTAATATTCTTACATTAAAGTTGGAATTAATCTATTTTCTAAATGCACGTTATAGATTTTACTGTGAACAATTCATCCGTGCATGTTTCATTTTTAACTTTTTTTTTGTTTATTCAAAATATCATAACCAGATCTTCTTGTAAAATGACAGATCATTTAATCTGCGCACATTTCAATTTCCATTTCCAATCAACAACCAATGCATAGAACCTGCCCTTTTTCTTTTTCAGTAATCCGTCACAATATGGAAGGAAAATTCTGTTGCCACTTCCATTTCAACACGCATTTAAAGTGGCCCTTTTAAGATTTTTGATTTTGGGGTGTACTAGAACATGGTTTCATGCTTAATTGTTCAAAAAAAGTTTTTTTGTACATTATTGCAGCTCCTCTCTCCCCAGTCTGGTTGAACGCTTCTTTTCGATGAAGCCCCTCCTTCTGATGAACAGAATGTGTTGTGATTGTTTAGTTGGCCCCTTTACAATCGCAATATCAATGATACCGCCAATTTCAAACCATTTTGATCCCGATTCAGACCCTGATAAGGTTTTCAGAGTGGTATGTTTTTTTTCCTAATAGATACAATGTTATCCACTATTATATTTGTCGAAAAAACTATGGTAATGCAAACAACTGTGCCGCACAAGCCCTCAAAAGTGAAGCCAAAACGTCTCCATCGCCCCCCAGTGACCGGTCCTAGTATAGGTCATAAACCCCGCCTCCCCATGTGACTCAACGGGACGTGAGACCAACTAATCAATTAAATTACATTTCACATATCCCTTTCCCAAAGATAGTTTCTGTCATTTACTGTAGTTTCTATCACTTTGATGTAATTTCAAATGTTTGTTTTTAAAGCAAGTTTGCTTTTAATTAGTTCTATAATAATGTGATGCTATAAAAACGGTGCTGTGACATCATGATTGACAGCTGTGATTGACAGGTTCTCTGTGTGAAGTAATCACTGAAGCACCAACAGACTTTTTTTCACAATGTTTACTATGTGGTTAGTAGTTGTATTTACCTTATTTTAACGAGGTTCAGCGATCAGCAGACATCAATGGAGAGGAACGGAGCAGCCACTTAATAAAAGTGCGGGGCGTGTGCTTGCGATTGATTCAGCGAGAATGAGGGTGGGGTCTTGATTTCGCGGCTTTACATCCTGCTCACGATTGCGCATGTCTGGTCCCGAAAACGTAAGTGCGCAGACTCTAATTCCAAGATGTCAGCGCCATATCGGCACGCTGGTGGCTTCAGTTCTCTCTGATGGAAAAGAGCGAAGGGGCGGCGTCCATCTTTTTTTACAGTCTATGAATACAAACAGTAATAGAGCTAACAAAAGCTATCACTAATGTTAAGTTAGCAGGCTAGTGGCAAAGCTTTGCCCTTCCTTTACATCATAGCTATCATAGCAACTAAAATAAAGCTTATAATTGGAACTGTTAATAGAAAAGTACAAATAATAAGACATACAAGTTGTGATCCATTCTGAACAAAATGTGAATGCCTATATGTCTTTCAGGAGAAGTCTGCATTGTACTCTCCTCGGGAAGCTGTTCTCTTTAAAATGTGCCGCGACAAACATTGTTATATAAAGTTTTGCTACTCATTCTGACCTGTTCAAGCTTGTTATCAAGGTTGCAGGTGTATTTGTGTCCGAGATGTCAATAAACATAATCATCTTTACAACATGGCTTGACGTACTCAGTTAAGCAGGATTGTCAAATAATCAATTTTTTTCCACACACTTAATTTTCTGCCAAACAGTTTGCTGTTTCGACTCCAAATTGCTTCAGGGATTTTTTTTTTTATTCCTCGTGTGACGTAAAGGGATTCATTGACATTGGAGATGACAAGCAGTTTCACTTCACTGAGCTGGTTTAATGATTTTTCACAATCACATTCAAAGCCAAATTTAACAGCAAGTCACCTGCTGAGGTCTTCAAGGAAGGAGAACAGAGAGCCATTATTACATGATTAATTTATGTTCACCTTTCGCACATCGTACAGAGTTACAACAAAATGCAACGACCACAAAATGTTTATTCGCTTTCTCAACCTGTTTCTGAAGTGGTGCTCCACACCTAAAAAAAACCCCAATTAATTATAGTGCTTCTCTAAAGTAGATGCTGGCCTTGGAGCGTTTTACTGACACGAGGAAGTGTGTGCATGTTGTTAAATTGCATTAATGACCACTGGAAGTAGGCCAACATTTGTTTATTTGATTCACCAATTGGCAGTAGAAAATCACATAATGTTTTTAATAACCTTCTGATGTCTCTCATAGGTCCACTTCCTCATATCATAAAAGTGCTTAGGAGAGACCAGGGAATGTTGAGAGTTGTAACAGTCAGCTAAACCAATTAAAAATGAGCTACAGAGGTCTTCACTTTACGTAAAAATGGATTGGAATGGAAAAATAGAAAGGATTTAACCCCCCGAATATTTAAATGTATACATATCTCAACATATGCCACGTTTTAAGGTCCGTTTACACCATTGGTTCCCAAACCTGTCCTGGAGGACCTACAACACAGCACGTTTTCTATGTCTCCCTAATGAAACACACCTGATTCAACTCATCAGCTCATTATAATGAGCTGATGAGTTGAATCAGGTATGTTGCACACAACATCATTTTTAACTAAAAACAGAAACCTTTATGCATGGATGATTAGGAGGCCATGATGGACAGAGGCCACTGGGCAAATTTGGCCAGGATGTTACACGCCATACTCTTTTGAAAGACATCCTGGGATTTTTTTGTGATCACAGAAAGTCAGGACCTCGGTTTGACGTCTCATCCGAAGGATGGTGCTCTTTGACAGTATAGTGCCCCATCACTTTACTGGGGCGTTAGGAGTGTTAGGTAGCTGGCCTCACTAACACATCTTCCAGCAGCAACCTGGTTCTCCCAGGAGGTCTCCCATCCAGCTACTCAGCAGGCTCAATCCTGCTTAGCTTCAGTGGGCAACCAGTCTTGGGCTGCACTACAGGGTGATATGGCTGCTGGCATATTAAAGTTTGAGACACACAGTGGACTGACCTCACCCCCCAAAAAAGTTAGATGCTGAAATAAAAGTAGAAAGCTGTTCGTTTTCCATCAATAAAAGAACAATTTTGAGACAGTGGGCTGAATTAATTTCAAAGGGCATGTTGGAAAAAAAAACAGTGCTAAATAATAACTCAACAACTGGTTAAAGGACTAAGAAATAAAAAAAAGGCATTAGGACATTCAGTAAATACACTACTTGGAAACTAAACCAAGCATTGCACTTCAAATGCACAGTCTCTTGAGCAAATGAAATCAGCGGGTTCTTTTAATCCTGTGGAAGCAGCCAAACAGCTCCATAGGCAGTACCTCACCGAAGGAGGGACTTCTCAGCGCAGGCGTAGGTGAGTGAGTGAGCAAGTGTCCACTTCATAGTTACTTAGAGTCTGGGACTACACTAACACTTATTCCTCCGGATTTTCACATTGGTATTTGCAAGAAGGAAAGCAAACCCGCAGACCTCACGCGCGCTCGATCCGCTCCTGACGCCATGAAGAATCCCGTGTGCTGGGTCGTCCTGACTGGAATATCCATCGCTTTTATTCAACAAGGTAAGATGAATCTTTTCGAGAGATTTAATCATTCTTCGGAAGTGTTTTTGTGGCAGGAAACCATTGGTTTTAATTATAAGATTATTGTGTTGGTCTCGTATTGGATGCGTTCATGTCAATAAAGACAAGTGCAACTCTGTGGCGTTTTCTGCGGCTTCAAACTGTTACGATGGGCATAATACTGTTTGGCTTTTGATGTATACAGCATTTTAGACGGAGGACTGATGGTTTGACTATATTCGCGTTTGAAAGTTTTCTGAAAAGCGCATTGGATGGTGTGTATGAAGACGCTGTCTTTCCAAACGCGTGCACTTGTTTCACATCTGTGCGACTGCGCAACAGTGTAATGAGTGCGTTTAGTGAGCAGCTCCCATCGTAGTTTCTGATAAACTGGTTTAAGTTGGTTGTAGAGATATACTAAGTTGATTTAAGAAGGGTTAATCTGTCGAGGGAATGACCTCGTGCTTAACATATGCCCTGTAAGGAGGACGCGCCAGTCTGCTTGTTAGAGATGTGCTTTGCTGTTCATGGATGATTTGATGAAGAAATGAATCTGTCATCGCTCACCCTCAAGTTGTTGCAAACCTCTATGTGTTTATTTGTTCTTCTGTACACAAAGGAAGATATTTGGAAGAATGTTTTAATCAAACAGATCTCAATCATTGACTATCATAGTATGTATTTTTTCCTACTATGGAAGTCAGTGGGGATTGAGATCTGTTTGATTAAAACATTCTTCCAAATATCTGGTTTGGAACAACTTGAAGGTGAGTAAACGATGATAGAATTTTCATTTTTGGGTGAACTATCTCTTTAATATACGCGGGATACTTATGTAAAAATCTGTCTTTATTTACTCACCCTCATGTCTTTTCTATCCCAGTATAGGCTACAGGAGAGAAAAGTTATATATATATATATATATATATATATATATATATATATATATATAATGTCATAGTCTTTTCTAGGCAAATACAATGAATAGAGGTGAATGTCAAGAATAGGCCTATTAAAAAAATATTAAAAACAATCATAAAAGAAATCCATATGTCTTGTATGATATATTACACGACTTCTGAAGTATTAGGACACCGACTGTATGAGGAAGAAACCGTGAATATTCAGTTATTCACTGGAAATCATGATTTATGTCCGTGACAGAATAAGCTATTGTGATTAATCAACAAATGATTCGCTTGAATCGGATCTTTGTTCAACAATCTGATTCGTTCGATTTGTGAGTTCGACTCAATGATCTGGTCCCATGTAATGGATATAAAAAAAAATGCATTTTACTATTATGAAATAATAGGCAAATATATTCAATTTCTAAATGCATTATATTATCGCGAATACAATTTAAAAAAAAAACTTTTTTAATTTAATGTTCTGGTGAAATGTCAGACTTCTCTCTGGTGACTTATGCTGGACTACTCAGTCCATTAGTCAACTTAGTCACCATGAAATCAAAATGGACAGTTGCATGTAATAGATGCTGAATGCAGTCAAAATGTGCCTTCGGAGAAGCCGTAATTAAATGTCTGTTTTGGTCACTGATTTTCGCCCCTAAATTTTCGGTAGACAAAAATTCCTAGGGACAACCTGTCACTCACAGCAATAGCAAACCCCAATGATCCAATCAAATCCTGATAGACAAAATCAGGTCCCGCCCTACATTTTTTTCTTGTTCAAGAAGCCGTTTCACTCAGATACATCCTCAATAGGGAATGAAAGACTATCAGAACTTCCCTTTCATGCTGACTTTAAAACAAAAGGTCACTGAACCCCGGTTCTCTGGAACAGATGCCCTTCCCATAGGTGGATCTTAAACACGAGATGATGAAAGAGAATGTGCCCTTTCTTTTACAGTCAACTGCAAGCTCCCATTCAGATCTGCCTTCGTCTAATCAACAACCGAAGGATAGATCTAAGTCCCTGCCATATAGATTGTGTTCTTTTTTCTGTTCCGGATGTGCATCACAATATGGAAGAAAAGATGTTTCTTCTGTTGCATTGCTACTTGACCATCAGTTGATGATTTTCTGTCAATAAATTTGAGTTTCATGATACACAAAGCTATGGCATGACTTGAGACTTGGAATATAGCCTGCAATATCAATGTATCACAAAAGTGGTCAATACATGTTGAAAGTTTTATATATTTTAGGCTCACATCTTCTATTACCATTCACTGAAATAGTATGAAAAAACCGACTAGCACAACCTTAATTTTATCTCCCTTGTTCAACAGAAGAAAGATAATCAATTGACATCAGGGTGAATAAATCATGATAGGATTCTCAAGTGAACTATATTGATTAACATTTAAAAGTCTATGTCTCAGACACGGTAATGCATAGTACATGTTGTTGTTCAAAAAATACAAGTGTGATGACTTCAATTGAAAATGTGGCAAGTACCCTACAGTCTGGTTCTTAAGTGCTCGTAACAGAATCCACACACTCAGCATCTGACCGTGACGCGTCCCTTCAAAAAATGTTATGTATCCTTAGCAAATATACATACTTGTCCTTGCAGCCCCTTCTGTCTGCACAAGCAGCTCCCACTAGTGTAGAATTAGACTTGTCAGGGGTTAAGAGTCTTTTTTGGGACAGAGGGAGGGAGAGAGAGATGTCATTGGTTGCCAGGAAGCTGCAGACTCCCTTGGAGCGCTCAAGCCAACATCCCTCCAGGCCTGAACTGTCCATTGAACCCCCTGTCACTTTTCTTACTCTCCCTCAGCCAAGGCAGGAATTATATGTCATTAAATTGAAATTTGGTGCCACAGCTGTGGTCCAGCTTCACACAGAGAGAATGGAGTACAGTACAGTGATTTAATGGAGAGAACTTCCCTTTGAAATAGACTTTAGGATCATTGCTCAAGAAGAGTTCAACTCATGAAGTTTAATCAGTGATTGATTGACAGCAGAGGCATCTTTACAGTAAAAATAGAATCTACAATAGTTAATTCCCAGAAATTAACGTCTAGGGCGATGTATTACATTTTCATCATATATTTGAGATGATTTCACTGACTATATGAAATTAAACAACATAGTGATGAATATCATGGATCATTTTATAGTGGGTTTCATTAGACCAGGTTCATTTGTATTTGTGATATTAATTTTGTGGAAAAATGCCTTAACATAAATAGCAAACATTTCAATCTGCTTGGCAATAAAAAAACTGTGTGTTTGCATATATAATAATTGTATATAATCACAATTAATTGCATCCAAAATGAAAGTTTATTTGCATAATATATGTGGGTGCACTGTGTATAATTATTTATATAAATACACACACATGCTTGTATACATTTATGAAATATTTTCATGTATATACTGTATATAGATTTATATATAAATATTTTATATATAAATAAATATAATAAATAAATAAATATATAATTTATTTAATTTCTTAAATATACATGCATGTATATATATATATATATATATATATATATATATATATATATATATATATACACACAGTGCACCCACATAAACACTAACTCTTATTTTGGATGCGATTAATCGTGATTAATCGTTTGACAGCCCTAATATTATATATATACATATGCTCTGAAATTACATAAAAGGGCATATATATATATATATATATATATATATATATATATATATATATAAATCTCTATTGGGCACTGTCAAAAGGCTTCACAATATTCATATATATTTGTTTTAGCCCTAATTAGGACAAGCAACAGTTTCGTCAGCCATTTGATGCTCTGAAAAATCTTAAGAGATTACAATCCTTGCTCTTAATGTCAAATGACCTGTTCTTTAGTCTGATTATGCCTTTATTAAGATATCAAATGCAGCTTCATCTTTCCAAAGTGACACAGTCCCGCTGAGTCTCAGCATGATGTGTTATTAGGCTAATTAGACCAATTAGTTGTTGATGATTGATGACAGAAAGTAAGGGGTGCCGATTTTAGCCTAAAATGATCTCTTTGCTAATCTGATCAAGAGGACAAGAGTGCTTGCACATTTTCTCAAGTTATAGTGTGTCACTATTATATTGACTTAGCCTTTACAGCCACAATTACTTCTCGGTTCGTTGTTGTGCCTTTAATTCAAATTACTTTGGGGAATGTGAGTTTTAGTGCTAACTGAAATGTGTTTTCCTTTCTAAGAACTGAAAATGACTAATTCCAGAAAACTAATATAGAAATCCCCACATCTACAGGGAGTTGTGAAGCTGCAGTGATTCTGGTTGTGAAAAAGAATCAAATATTATAAGATGTATATGATATTTTGTTGTGTGTGTATATAATATTGAAGTGGGCAGTTTTGTGATTTCCCTCCTTTCACCAATTCCACATCCGTTTTGGCTGGTTTTTTTATGTGTCTATGTAAATTAGTACCTAAAAATTAGCTGTCAGTGGCTAATAAGTAGCTTTATTGAACATTTCGGACTCTGACATTTCTATAAGCATCAGGTCTGCTTGTTTATTCCATATGGTACAAAATAGCCTTCATATATTAAACAGCAATTTCCTAGAAATACTGGTCCAAATTCATTAAACATCTGCCACAATGACATGCGAGGATTCTGTCAGATACTGTGCCCATTCACAAAAGCCATTGAAGAGAAGTTCAGCACTGTGTCCAGTGAGTGATTCTGTGAAGAATGACCTAGACGTTTAGATTAGGACTCGGTGCAGTGAACATCCATAGATGGGCTATTCATGGGTTGTCATGTCTGAAGAATGCGGCTTTCATAAGTTGGCTGCCCAATATGTTTCTATGTAACCAGCATGTCAAACAAAATGCAATTGAAAAACTTTTGACATTTCAAATATTCACTCAGGAACAATCAAGTTATTGTTCAAAGCCATGAGCACTTTAAAATCTTAACAATCCTTCAAGAAGCTGCATTTTCTGACCTGTGTTTACGTCTCATACACAGTGTCCAAAATGGTATGGTTCGGGTTTGAGTTCTGTGACATTAATGGCTGTTTCTTTTCATGCTTCTGGTGTCCCACTGTTCTGAAGCTAACAATAAGACGAGTTTTAGCCATTGCTGAGTTACTTTGGAAACTCTTTCAAAATGGCACACATACATGCTCTTTCTCTTGAAGCATTGATGAACCTGTCAAACTCGTCTCTTCTACACTCACCCAGAGGCAAACATCTCTGATCACACAGACTGCATCTCAAAACATCTGCATCTAAACTCTGATTCAGCAGTTGGTTTGTCATTTCTCAAGAACGTTCACGTTAATGTTCATTACACCGCAGCTCATTTCCATACTCCAACTCATTTTGAAATAAATGTAGAATTATTTAGTGAAACGACGGCGATAATGGTGGTGTTGAAGATCAGTGTTGTGTTGTTCTTCATCTAACAGATGGTGGATCGAGTGATTGAGTAGCACATGTTGAGACTCTAATCCCTGTGTTTTTGATTAGTGTGTGGCCTCTATGAGGAGAGAAGAGGTAGAGCAAAGCCTGGACATTTCAATTAGAGCTATCAGGGATTGTGCCGTTACCCCGCGCAAACCCTGATTAAAAAAGCTCTGCTAATCTATCAGAGTGCTGCTACTCGGCTTTTAAAGAGTAATGGGCGTTACTTGTCAATACAGAAGTCTTCCTACTGAAAACGGCATATGGATCAATCAGCCTTTTAGTTAAAGCCAAAATGACTTTCAGTAGTGTTATGAATCCAAGCAGGGTTTTTTATTAATTACATTTAAAGTATTTTTATCATTTTAATTCCTAAACATTCATCTAGAGGTTAGCTTTCAAAGGTTCTCGCAAGAACTCAGTCAGCATGTTGTCAAAGCTAATGACATTCATTGAGTAAAATCTAATATGTGTGAAGTGGAATAAAAAGAAGCAACAAGCATTTAAGGCTGATATACGGTTGACTCAGCATTCATTGAATAGATCTCCGGCGCAACCTTTGCTTTGCTTGTTGGATTTCATGGGGGCTTATGGAAAGGTTGTTATAATTAATGTTAAATGCTTGAGTGGAAATCTTAATGGCCTTTTTGGGTCACTGTTCAAAATGGAATTTTCTCATTAATCATAAGCTCTTTGTTATCTGTTATTTTTTCCTCTTACAGTGTTTTCACTTATGTTAAAAATTTCCTCACACCCTTGTGGGTTGAAATAAAGATGCTGGCTCATTTCATGTCAACTCGACCAGAAGTCCCTGGTTACATTTTTGGGATTTTGATTATTTTTTTTGTGAAAGAAATGCATAAATAAAGAAGAGGAGCCACTGAATGCAATAAATGTATATTTACCGAATAATCCACTATTTTGTCGAACGGGGGTCACAGTGACCAATTTTTTACATCAGATTTGGAGCCAAGTCATATAAAATGACTTTTATTTTTACACAGAGAGATCTATTAGTTGAATCGGTTGACTTTAGTGATCTTTGTTGCATTATATGTCAACAGTAAAAGTTAAACAATGAAGCTCACTTAATAGGCATGCAAACTTTGAAAAAAAAACCCATATTTATTTTACTTTTACTTACAGATTTTACAGATTTTACTTATATACCAACACTATCTCACAATCAATTTGATTGAGTGATTAAAAAGTTGCTAATTCGTACTAATTCATACTACCTCACTCGTACGAATTCGTACGATTTGTCTAAACCCACGTGATGGGTTTAGGGGCGGGGTCAGGGGTAGGTCATTCGTACAAATTCACACGAATTGGCCAACTCGTAAAATTATGTACGATTTAGCAAAAATCTTAGTGAGGTCCGATGAATTGTCACGAATTGGCCACCTCCTAAAATTCGTACGAACTGCCGTGAGATCGGATTGAATACCAATCTCTGTGTAAAAATAAAATTTTGCAATTTTCAAAGATATTGCAATCTTTTTAAAGTAATATTTACCCTGTAATTTGGCTCTAAATCTCACTTGAAAGCAAACTTTCTCTGTGGATTTCTCAGTAAATATTCATATGTGGCATTTAATATTTTTTTTGGTTTTCATCACTATTTATCTGTCTTTATTCAGAAAAAAATATTAACAAAATAAAATGGTTTGACTCGGAATGACCCTTAACCGATTGCAATTTGCTCGGCCGATTCCAATTTATTTGTTTATTTTTATTAATTATGAATTTTTGCAGATTCCGACGTTTCTTCAATGTCAATTTTTTTCATAAAAAATTAAAAAGACAGTAATGAAATGAGAGCAAATAAACATTTTAAGCAACAGCAACAGGGGATAAAAACAACTTGTTGGTTTAACTTAAAAAAATAAACAAATCATGATTTTTTTTTTACATACAGTTTATTCATGTAAGAAATACAACAGAAATTAAAGGAATCAAATGTAAAATAACACTGAATAGCACACATTAATGCTTACATTTAGTTACAAAAGTCAAGAGCAGAGAGTGATTTTCTAAATATTTTGTTCTTAGATTAACATGACAGACAGCAGCAAAAATATGAAAACTCAATCTAGTATACAAACTCACATACAACATCATAACATGAATCTACAACAAATCTTGGAAATTACAGACAGCGTTTTGTGTGGGGAAATCTAGTATGCTGAATTCCCTGGCCATTCCACTTGTGCTTCTGTTTCATTTGCCATCAGCATTGGAAATGAGTAATTTCCACAGGCTGTCAAATCACAATAACCTCTTAAGCAAGCTATGGAAATATTCATTCCCTTGAGAGGTTTGGTTATAAGTGGACTTTGCGTGGCTCAACAACTTGGCATTCATCTCGTTGAAATTCGAGGATGTCAGCTCTCTTGTCACACACATCAAACATTGTGTGACCCAAATCTTGTAAATATAAACATTTCAGTTTCATAGGTATTTTTTAACCTCCTTAATAACATTAGATTAAGTTAGGACTGATAATAGCTCATCTCATTAAAATTTGACACTTAATCAAGCAATGTTTGCAATCGCTCATTTGCATCTCCCAGCAGAGTTAGATGCATATTTATCAGGATGCTTTAATAAGGAGGGCATACAATATAGAGCTCAAGACCATTTTAGATGAATATTGTTTTTTAATATCTTGATGTAGTTTTCCTTCCAGGTTTTTCTTTTGTACTAACATCCAGGTCTATCTCGTTGTTTGGGGATTTTTTTTTTTATGACTTTGCCATGTCATTGAATAACATACTCCTCTTTAGATTCACTACAGTAGTCATTGTGCAGTTCAAGTCACTGACTACTTAATCTTCAGGTCAGACACTAAATTATAAAATGAAATGCTAATACCGGTGAGTACAACCTTAGAAATTCAATATTCCCTCTGATATGAGCTAAGGCAGAGGTTTATGTAAGGAATGCTCAAGAGTGTGTCTTCTACAGCTGTAATATAATAATGCTTCTCTTAGGGACTCTCCTTGTATCCTGCTGTCTAGATTTGATATATTTATATGCTGCCTGCTGTGAACGAGGATATTAGAGCAACGCAACGCTGAGAAAAGAATGAGTTATTTGGAGAAATTAATTTTTTTAAGCTGGACTTTATATTCTCACAACGTAGTTCAAAATATTTCTATTAGGATTTTATCAAGCAACGAATACTCGACAAAATCAAATTTGTAAAAATAATCGACAGTGAATTTCATTAATATTTTTGCACAGCGAACAAAGATGTCTATGAAAACAAAAGTTTGAGCATATTTACTTAGATTTTATTGTATTATTATTTTTAATGTCATAATTGATGACAGTAGTGCATTCTAAAGCAAGCTAGTGATTAAAAGCACTGTCATCGTTAAGCTCCAGATACTAAGGCGCTGATGCACTTTTTAAAAGTCGGCACAAAATGAAAATTTCGAAACTCTGATTGCTGGTGATGGCTGTGGTGGGCTGTGTGGAGTGATATTAAGATGTGAGAGATGATCCAAAAATCATTTTATATATTCATAAGAGCCTTCAGATATTCAGCCAGTCCATAACATCTTACTGACTGCTCATCAAATTCAGTATTGTTGTTGGGGACAATGTCTTGTTATAGCTTACGGAGAGCCAAATACATCAGGATTTAGTTAAGTGCCTTATTTCGGTTGCCTTCTCTCTCGGCAGTGTTTATTCTTGTACTGTTATTGCAAATAGGCTTAAGGAACTGCAAGCTCAGCCCGTTCTTCTATTGGAAATGATGAAGATATTTCTCAGGAGAGGTTTAGAGGGACATTGGTTCAGCGCTCATTGGTCCGTACATGGTTTTCGATGAAAATCAAGCACTTATGTACATGCTATGCAGTGGGATGCCATTTAGTTTAAAATCTAAATGAGGAAATCCAAGCAGCAATACTAGAATGATTCACTCCATGGCCTGTTTGCACACTCTCTATCGAGCTTTAAAGTAGGGATACACTGAAATTTTGGCCACTGAAAATTATCTGCCGAAATTGAGAAAATTTTTTTTAAAAAATATGAGCCGAAAATAGTGTTCAGCATTCTGGTTTCACTCTGCGGTGTGACGGGTTAAAGGAGTAGTTCACTTTTAAAAAACTTGAACAAATCTTTTTTCGAGTCATTTGGTTCCGAAATTCATCTTGTTCATTTTGTCACGAACAGAACAGAGCAAGGTGAGCATTTGTGCTTATAAAACTTAAACTTTTTTATTTACTTTTTAAATAACCAATCGTTTCGCTAGATAAGAACCTTAGTCATCGTCTGGTGTTGTTTAAAGCCATTTGAAGCTGCACTGAAACTTTCATTTGGAGCTTGAACCGTTTGGTTCCCGTTGAAGTCCATTATATGGAGAAAAACCCCGGAATGTTTTCATCAAAAACTTTAATTTCTTTTCGACTGAAGAAAGAAAGGCATGGACATTTTGGATGACATGGGGGTGAGTAAATTATCAGCAAAAGTTGTTTTAAAGTGAACTACTCCTTTAAACAGATCCGTGATCTTACGGACCAGACACGCATGCGTTTTGCGCATTAATTGCAAAGTTTCACCATCAATTTGGTACTGCACGCATCATCTCCATGCGCTTGAATGGAGACATACAATATTATTAGTATTTAGTACAATATTACAAGTTAGTTACAAGTATTCTAGTAAAAGACAGTCGGTTATGTCTCAAGTGAGCGTAAAGAGTTGAGAGACTTCTGAAGTCATGAATGATAATCAATCTACAAATCATAGCTTTAACAAAGATTAATCTATATTTAATTTATACAGTGTAAATAAACAGTTAACACTACAGTGTTATTTTACATTTAGGCCTAATTATTTTATTAGATTTAGGCCTAATTATCATCTTTTTACTTTGCGGCTGGATAGTGTGAGTAGCGTCATAATGTGTTTATTTGTATTCACAGGTATTATGAGAGAATTAATGTGTACTTTAGTATATGCATGAGCTGTTTACTATTGGTTTAATCTAATTTAAAAAAAAACATCTGTTTTTTTTGCCTGTTTACTTTGTTCTAGTAGAACTATTTTAAAATTAAAATACCAATTATGGATCAGCCCTCCGCAGTAAACTGACCTCACTGTTTATGTTTGACTGTAGCTCTGAGAGCGATGCATAAATATTACTGTGATGGCAATCTATAAAGATTGATTTCAGTGGCGTGGGTCTCGGGGAAGGCAAAGTTGCACATTCAAGTGAGCATTTGGGAAGCCCACATTTAAATGCATGACTTCTCAGACTATTTTTATGAGAAATTAAATAGATTTCTCTCCAATCTTTTATTGAGGCTCTGCTTAAACGCCTCACGCAAATAAATGGAAAGCAACAAATATTTCTTTCTCTCGCGCACGGTATTACGGAACGTGGTGTCAAACAATTTGTGAAGTCGTTCTAAGGTGACATATCTTGATTGATTTTTGTCTGTCCTTGGACAGAGATGTGCGATTAGCACCAGGAATAACAAGTGTACTAGTGATTTTAATCAGGACATGCAATGTTGTTGTTAGCTTAGCTTTACGTAGAGATTAAAAGAGGAGGCTAGGACAGAAATAAGAGCAGCAGGTCTAAGTGGTAAGTCTCCTCTGTGAGCATAACTCTTCAGAAAAGACGAGTCAAGGAAAAACAGCGCCCACGTATAACCAAGCCATGTTTTCCACACCGTAACTCAGTCACATAGAAGTGAGGGAGTGTCAGCTAGACACACTCCTTCTAAAAACATCCTGCGCTTTCCTTGCTCATCTCGCCATTCTCTATTTTTACTCTTTTACGAAGAGTTGCTATGGATTCATGAAATGTCATGATAAATAACAAGCTCCTATGTGAGCCACAAACTTGTTTGCTGTTTGTCCAAAGGATGGAAGGACTTCACATGATAAACTTGTCGCAGTGTAACTTTGCTGCAGGATGCTGGTTTCTGTGGGAACAAAATAAGTTCCCATGGGTTGATTTGTACTTCTCCGAGTGGGAAGTACATCAGTGAGAATTTTCCACAGTATAAATAAAAAGGAGTGAGAGAAGGTTTTGAAATTCAACCAAAAGTTTCTTTTTGAATGGTCTGATTTAGTATATCTCAGAATAACTACCATTTTTTTTTTTTAGAATAACCAGTTAGAAGTTTCTGGCTGTTGATGCTAGCAGGAAGAGATAGCATCATGTATTTTTAAAAATTTGTTATTGTTCAAACCCACGTGACTCACTTTCTTATGTGGAACACAATTTATTGCTCACTTTTTTCCTCATACATTTACAATTTGGTGTTAATTCACCCAAATTGTATATTTTTTAAGGGGTGGTGATGGTGCAGTGGATAAGACACATGCCTTTGGTGTGACTCGGACATGTATAGCAATTGTAAGTACCTTTGGATAAAACAAAGCGTCTGCTAAATGAATAAATGTAAAATGAAACATTTCAGATTTTTAATTCATGACTGAATGGTTTCTTATGGAAGCTTATTTCCACTGAATAAAAAAAAAAAGAAAAATACAATTGCGTTTTTTTTTTAATCTCACATTTGTGCTATAAAGTCGAGATATAAAGATACAAAGTCAGAATTGGGTGATCTAAAGTTGCAATTTTGAGAAAAAAATACAGAAGTGCGACTTTCTCACAATTCTGACTTTTTTTCCTCACAATTGCGAGTTTACATCTCGCAATTCTGAATTTATAACATAATTGTGTTTATATTGAGTTTATATCTCGAAATTCTGACATCTTTTCTCAGAATTGTGAGATATAAAGTCGCAATTGCGAGCTATCAGGCTAATTCTAAGAGGAAAAAAAGTAACTTATTATAACACGCAATTGCGACTTTATATCACGCAATTCTGACTTTATATCTTGCAATTACAAATTTATATCTCGCAATTCTGACTTTATATCTCGCAATTACGACTTTATATTTCGCAATTGCGAATTTATATCACTCAATTCTGACTTTATATCTCGCAATTGCGACTTTATATCTCGCAATTCTGACTTTACATTTCGCAATTGCGAATTTATATCACTCAATTCTGACTTTATATCACTCAATTCTGACCTTATATCATACATTTCTGACTTTATAACACGCAATTGCGACTTTATATCACTCAATTCTGACTTTATATTTCGCAATTGTGAGAAAAAAAGTCAGAATTGTGAGATAAAAAGTCGCAATTACCTTTTTATATTTTTCATTCTATGGTGGAAACAAGCTTCCATAGTTTATTTTATCTAATCATCTAATTTATTATGTTTCTTAGAGCTTCACTAGTTATTTTCTACAAAGTGTCTGCAGTCAACAAAAGCTCCTCAGGGTAATACAATGCAGTAGTGAAGACACCAATTTGTTTCTCAGCATTAGGAAATTCTCAGCATCTTGAAAGTCATGAAATGATGAAATATTTTCACAGCTGATCTGGCTAATACTTATGCAAAATAACTTTTTGTTTCATTAAGGAAAATAAATCCGAGTTGTTCCCTCAAACAGGTTTGTGACGCATTCCCTAGGAGGACCTTGCCATAGGCACGGAGAAACAGGCATGCTGTCAATAATCAATTAGCCTTCCGGGCACCTCTGCATTAACATCTGAAGGAGTCGGCTCGAAGTGTCCACCTTCTCTCTCATTCACGAGTCGAGTAATTTCAGCCTTGCTGTTTTCTTTTATTAGATGAAGACAATAAGCCACTGTGATCTCTGTGTCTGATCTAACAGAGACGTTGAAGGAGAATTCTGCCATTCTGGATTTAGCTGTGTTTTTAATTTTATAGTTGTTGACATTTACTGCAAGCTAATTGAAGATGAAATAATAAAACTTTCTGTTAACCAATTAACAGTCTTTTACCGTTAAAATTAAGATACATTTATTTTATAAGTTCAGGACAATACCTGCAGCAAGAAAAAAGACTAAATGCACTTATCTCATTTAAACCGTTGAGTGTGTTAGCTGGTTACACAAGGTTAACAAATAGAAAAAAAAGGTACACGATGCATGTTGTGCAGTTTCACTCTGTCAAAAATAACATTTTTTTTTTAAACAGCTTTTAGCAAATCAGTGATGATACTGTAAATAGCATAGGGAAAAATTAGCTGAATGCACAAGAGATTAGCTGTCAAAAATGTGTAGTTTTTGCTATACTGACAAAATGCAAGAATAGAAACAGCCATGTTGTTGACTGTCTGCATTGCACAATGTCCCTCTTCCATTTGTTTGGAAGGTTATTTCTATTTAGCAGCTTGCTGGCTTTGTATATTGTCCCTTTTCAGTGCAAAGGATAAACCAGAAGATGTCTGGAATTTGGAGGGCTAATGGCACGGTTGGACGCCCATTAACATTCCTCGAGCAGCATATTGAGAGAAGTTTCACCATTCTTATGTAATAGAAAGTCATTATCTCATGCTGGAGTTGTTTGGCTGTCCGTTCACAAATTAGCTGCCAAACATTTATCTTAAAGAGCTACACCTGAACCTGAATACAAATCAGATTCAGGCTGATCTGATCTTTTTTTTTTTTTTCTCGAGGGTATTGCATGGTCTGGGCAGCAATAGATTTCCTGTAAATTCACTTCAGGTTATGACAAGCTTCAAGGATGTCAGGGAGAAGGTGAGAATGGAATAAACTGGAGAGAAAGTGTATTCTGTGGAAACGGTTTGGTTTTAATCTGATGGAGTTTTGGCTCTGAGATGATGTGGCAGAGGGGCTCCAAGCGTGATGGTTTTTCTACAGCTTGTTTGAATAAATTTAGACTCAACTCAAGCCTCCTGCTAGTAAACAAGTCCTTAGGGTTCTTTAGGTTTTGAATGCTTCAAGAGTTTTTCAAACCTGTTAAATAAAAGTCTCTTTTAACAATTAAATTAATGTCCAGAAATTTGATAGCTTTTTCTAGTAAAGGGAAAGTCTGACAAGTGAACTCAAAATAGATACAGCAGCATGTGTTATTATACTTCTTACAGGAAATAAAAGTGTTTGCAAGCATCTTTAAAGGGATACTCCACTTTTTTTTTGAAAATAGGCTCACTTTACAACTCCCTCAGAGTTAACCAGTTGAGTTTTACCATTATCGAATCCATTCAGCCGATTTTCTGATATTTAGAAGAATATCAGTAACCAGACAGTTTCTGGTTCCATTGACTTCCATAGTAGGATACTATGGAAATACCACATGAGGGGGTGTTCATGTGCATTTTCCACGTCGGCTTTTGGTATTTACCATAATTACCATAGCACGTGTCGTGAACGGAGCATTAAACCTCCTTTGTGGGATCCATAGCTAAGTCAGAGGGGTGAAATTCTCTGTTCTTGTGATTTTATGAGCACCAGGCCGGTCTCTTCATAAACAACTAGCCTCTAATTGCTTTGACAGCTCATGCTCATTAAGTTTTGCTAGGAGATGTGGCTTTGCAGCTTCACCTGTAGTATAACGATTACAGTTCAGGCCAAACAGCGAGAGCCACTCGGTCACTGGGCCTTGACTTTTAATCATTTAGTGATTTTTGTTTTCCTTGCCTTTATTTGATGAACGAGTTGCATTTAGCCTTGTCCTCGATTTTCCGGCGAATGCTGTAAAGATGTAGCATTATGTTTATTAAGCCGTAGCGAAATGTTGATTTGCCCTTCGATCATCATCTCATTAAATGAACTATTTAGTCTCGACGTCCACTCGAATGGCTTTTGCGTTGCCATGTCACAACATAGAGGGATGATCATTAATTAATAAGAAGAAACCTCACAGAGAGTTTTAATGTAGCCGCTTGAATTTCCACACATCCACGGCATCCAGCAAGCAGGACAGGTGAGACAGACTGCGGGATAATCACTCATTCTGACAGTTGAGGATTCGTGCTGACGTGGGAGATTAAAGGTCTGCCAGACAGCTACCAGCCCCCCCCCCCTTCTCTCCTCTTCCTCCAGCTCACCCTAAATTAGCCTTGCAAATGGGCGAGTGGAGTTTGTCTGCGACGGGAGGTGGCAGTTTTAATCCAGTTAGGAGACACGCATTGGCGGACTGTAATCTAATCTGAGCTTTTCTTCAAGAATACACTTTGTCCCCTCAGTGTATTGCTCCTCAAATAGATATTTGGCTGCATATTTCATAATTTTTTTTTTAAATGCTGCAAAACTTTGAAGCTTGTAGGCTATATAATGTGACCGTGACAGAATTCCCACAAGGACAAATGCATATATATATATATATATATATATATATATTGTATATTTATATATTTATATTGTGTGTGTATATATACATATATATATATATAGTGTGTGTGTGTGTGTATATGTATGTGTATATATATATATATATATATATATATAATAGGGAACGACGAACAAACGGTGGAGAGACTTTGAGGATCTCCAGCTCTCCAGCCGCAGATTTACAAAGCAACCAAACAAAGTTCACTTTAAAAATGGCATGTCTGCCTTTTATTTCTGTGCCCTTGCTCATGCTAGGAAAGAAATAATAGAAAGTAAAGAAACCCATTACAAAAAAAATCCAAAAACAAAAATATGACCTTGGTAGGAGGGCCCAATTCAAAAGAAAACAAAATAACCTCTTCCTAAAAGGGAAATAACATTAACTTACCTACACAACAAAGCAGATAACTTCCCTTACTCAACCATTAAACAGGATAAAAGTTCTGGGTATCCTCTACCCTACATTAACCACAAACTCTTATCATAAATGGGGAAAAAAAAAAAAAAACGTTTTAGGACACACATTGTGACCACACATCACGTCACTTGTCTTGGCTTGGAGAGTCCCAAAACGCTGCAACCCTAAAACGCTGCAATGCATGAATATGTCTGTAAAAAAAAAAAAAACATATATATATATATATATATATACTGTATATGCATTAGTCATCCTTGCAGCATAATGCCCATTTTCAGCCCACTATGCAGTTATTACAATATGTCGGTATATACTCATAAAATACTAATCACTGTGATTATGTCTCTTTGGCGTGTTACTCATAAAGCATCATCTGCTGAGAGTAATGGCTTTACATAAGCAGCCTTTTTACATGGCTTGGTTCTGACCTTTGGATGTTGGGATTTCTATGGCAATGCTCTCTCTCAACCAAAAAGGATTGTAAAGTATATAATATGCTGTTTCTCTCTGCTGTATTTATGTACTATGTTTGTAGGGATCCAAGGTAAAGGTGTACAAAGCTAAATATTTATATTTTATATACATATATATAGATAATATACATATTTTAAAAATCAACTAGATTCTAGCTAGAGGTTTGCCTGAAATCGTAGTCGATCTATTTATTACTTGTACATTATTTCTGTTTGCAGTTTACAGTATTATTTACATAACATATTTTGAATTAGCTTTTAAATGTATATTTTCCGTTTATTTTATTAGTTTGAATGATTTTATGTGCTTTTGTCATTTTTAAAATATTTCTGTTGAGCTTTAATAATATTTCTAGTAAATTTAGTACTTCAACATTTTTAATTTGATGGTTTTCATCTTATATGTAATTTTTATTTCAGCTTTATTGCATTCACTGGAAACTTATTCATACAGGTTGGGATTCTGATCCATCTTTGAAGAATTTTTTTAGGAATTTTGCATTGAACACCCACGAGATTTGAGAAGAAGTCATCAGTAAAATGACCCAGGGTTAGGGTTAGTTAGGGTTGGCATAGTGCCCACCACAAGACAACATAGGCGGGCATTATTAAATGCATTTTCTAGTGACGTAGAACCATAAAGCTGTATACTTCTAAATACAAACGACTCGTTAAGGTAGTTCAGAGACAAATCTTTCTTTTGGGAGACCATAACTTTATCGTACACTTTCGACTTTACAACTTTCACAAACAGCCAAATCGAACACTGCATGAAAGGGAAAGTTAGACCACAATAGACAACTTTACATTATTAAAATTGTACTTATTGAATTAGAATTAATTGTGCGTATAATGTGCATAACCCATATGTGGCTACTTCGCCTTGCCCATTTGTCTGCCTGCAAGAGCCCACTCCAGGGGAGTGTTATGTGTGTGTGTGTGTGTGGCATTGAGAGCAGAAAACACTGCTGTGAGGAGGTGACTGCATTACAGCGATAACAGGTGTATTGCTGATGGCAAAGCTGATCTGGAAATACAGTGGAGATATGACAGGCTGTGTGAGTGTGTGTATGTGGTGGCTTGATAGATGTAGAAGCTTGATATTTGAGAGCAGCAGCAGGGTTTCTGAATTTCAATACTTGAGCATTGACTTTCCCTCAAGACCCCAGGTGCAGAGTAAAAGGATTCCAAGCTGGCATTAGATTAATATTCAGGAGCGGTTCTTTGTTTGTGCAATAAATGTTTGCATAGCATCAAACGAAGCAAACACATTAAATAGAGGAACAGAATAGCTGTCGTCATTGCAACGCCGTTTATACTGCTTTGACACTTTCATGGATTTACTTTTTTTTTGCTCTACTGCGCTGCAATATATGAAAGGGAAGAATAGCTTATGTTTCTCTAGCCCTCAGGGTATTTTTTAATTGATAATTTCATCTCGCATTATTAACAGCTGAATACACTTACAAGTACGATATAAGCAGCTCACAGCATTTTGAAACATTGTAGACTTGGATGAGACTTGGTATGCTCTTGAAGAATTTTGCCATGTTCTCGTCCTCGTGTTGTTCCAACCCGATCTCACAGGAATTCATACGAATTTTACGAGGTGGCTAATTCGTAACAACTCGTACGACCTTATTTGTACGAATTAGTACGATTTTTGCTAAATCGTACATATTTAACGAATTGGCCAATTCGTATGAATTCGTACGAATGACCTACCCCTGACCCCGCCCCTAAACTTATATACCCATCAGGTGGGTTTAGACAAATCGTACGAATTCGTATGAGTGTGGCCTTTTTAATCACGTGTATGAATTCGTACGAATTGGTCGTGAGATAGATAGCGTTGGTTGTTCCTAGCCTGTTTGACATTCTTTATTGAAAAACAAAAGGAGAAATTCTGAAAACCTGGTTGTTTTTTTCCATGCAATTACATTGATTGGAGACTAAAACCTTTTAAAGCTTAAGGAGGAATCTAAAGAACTATTTTGATTAGTGGTCCATAAGACGTTTGTGCTGGAGTAGACGTGCAATAGCTTTGTGTGAGAAACAAAAATTCAGTGATTTAATTTTTTTTTTTTTTACGCTAATACTTTGTTTGGAGGCGAGAATCTGTAAGGATTTATTTTAGTCTAAATGTATAATATTTAGACAGCTTACTGAGACAGAGACTGATAGGTTCAGTTCCCTGGAGACGTTTTCATATTCTTCAGGAGTAGATGGGTAAAATGAAGACACGAACATCCTCTTTGTGTTAAACTCAAGAAATACATCTTTTATGGATAGTTTCCCCTGTCTGACCTTAGAGGTCCATTGGTGGATTTTTTTGCTGTCTCTTACCTTCAAACTTACAAAAAAAAATGTTGTGGTACCAGACTTAATATGAATTTAAGCTTTGATTGCTAAGTGCTAAGATATATCATGTAAGGTGACAGTTTCTTGAGATTAAAGGAATTTTCAAGGTTAAATCCGACTTCTGTCCGCAACATGCTGTTGATTTATCACAGAAAAAGAACATTATTTTTTACGTTTTAGTATTTATTCTAATTGATTCATCCATGCACATCATATATATATATATATATATATATACACACACACACAAAACAATAGCAAACCACACTAATCCAATCAATGCCTGATGGACAAAATAAAGTCCCACCCTGCATTATTTTCACTCTGATATATGTCACAATAGGGAAGTAAGGACGATTCCAACTTCAGTTTAATGGTGACTTTAAACCACTTGGAATACCATACTCATCCCAGGCGTCATATACTGACGCTTTTGACATTTCGTCTACATCCAACAATGCACATGGCACCCTTTAGCGTCAATACATGGGCCAGAAGGCGCCTCCTAGTTGTCTAACCCTAACCCTACCCCAGACCTAAACCTAACCGAACAAAGCTCTGTGCGTGTTATATTGACGCTAAAGTGTGCCCAGTGCTTTGGATTTAGACAAAATGTCAAAAGCGTCACTATATGAAGCCCTAGGATGAGAATGTGTTGACATAGACTTCCATTGTAAGCATGTAAATGTTATTCTGATCAAATGCAGCCTTGATGAGCATTAAATATTTCTTTCATAAACTTAAAAAAAACTTAAAAAGACTCCAAACTCTTGAACGGTAGTGTATATAATGTCGTGGCCTTCTTGAGTAAGAGGTTTGTGTGAAAAGTCCATGAAAAGCCTTCTGAGTTATGAGAGATAACTCATATGTTATGAGTTATGAGAGATAACGTCTTATACTCTCTACAGGGGTCCTATTGATCCCGAGAGGAGTGTAGTATCTTTCAGACGGAGATTCATGTTTGTCCATCTATCAGGCGTTTAGAGAATATTACAGCTCATCTATTACAACTGAGTGAATTAGTTCAGCATCTGCTGTGTCAAAGGAGTGCAAGTATCTCTGGTTGCTCTTCTATACATGGTGAATTTATTATCAATGTTGATAACAGTGTTGTGCTGCTTAATGTTTTTATGGGAACTGTAATCCATTTTTTTCAGGATTCTTTGATAAATGGACACATTTGATCAATTTAATACATATTGAACTTTTGAACGTCAATGTACATTGAAATTGAGTTACAAATAATATAAACATAAATTATGAACACATACACTATATGACTTATGGTTGGGCTGTAAGTCACATTTTTTTCAGTATCTATTTTTAATCTACAGGACTGTTGGATGCTTGAATCTTATTGTTTGACGATCGAAGGTGTGCAATTATTTTCAGGGAATCAAACTGCTATTTAGAGTAGATCGAGCAGGTCTTGACCGCATTACAGGTCCATGATACTTCGCCAAATAATTTCAGTCATTTCTAAGGTCCTTACAGCCTACAACAGCAAAAGAACCAAAGCCCACAATGACACTGACCAAGCAACAATAGGATAAAAATGATAACACATATACACAGACTCTCTCCCACTCAACCGCACACACACACAGTACGGACACACACTCACACAGAAAAGTTTCAAGTGGCTCAAGCCTCTGTACTAACTCTTAAAATTATGTTTTGAAATTAGCAACTGATGCATGAGATGCTTAAGAAATTAGTCCTACAGTGGTGGGAAAAACGCGTGGGACTCAGTCGTCACCTTCTTCGTTGCTCTGATTGGTTGTAGCGCCATCCAATTGCATGCAGAGAGAATTTTTAAGACGACCGTTTATCCCGCCCCTCGGATTGAGCCCTGTCAATGATGAGTTCCCAGACCGAACATCTTGATGTAGGTCTGGCACGCCAGGCTATTGATCATCATGATTTTGGTGAACCTCAGGGCTCATCGCTGTTTAAACCGGCCATGTTTGGGGATTTCATGGTTTTGAAATTGAAAGTGATTAAACCATTGTCGACAGAGAAAGAGCAGCAGACATTCTCTCCCTTGCACACCTGGTCCCTTGAAGAATGTCCGAAATACATTTTGTGTGCCTCTGGTGGGGAATGAATTTGAAGAGTATTGTTTTGGTTGCTGTTTGGGGAAATGGAGAGGTTGAGGATGGGCTTGAAGGTTTCTGGTTCCACCCCCTCAGAGAAAGGAGAAAGGTTTGTGATTATCTGGCTGCATGCTGTTGCACATGGCTGTGCCTAGATCAGCCTGGCCAAGGGGCTTCTTGCTGCCAAACTGAAAATCAGTATTCTGCTCTGCTACGTCGTGGCGTTCACCTTCCCAACTGTGTTTCAGCACGCATGGCAGATCGGGGAACGCTTGTTGGTAATTCTATTCATTGTTTCAGACTATTGGTCTCTATTATAATATCTGAAGGGCATTTGTTTTGTTGAAAGTGAGCTCACATGTGTTGCTTTGGTTATTCTTTTTTTTTTTATTATTATTAAAAGGGGTCTCAACTGTCAAACTGTACACATTTTTACCCAATTGGTGATGGATGTCTGGGGGCATTTTGACCCAACACAAAAGCATTGCTGAAATTTACACAAAAGGAGGGTTAAATCCAGCCTACAAATCAATTGTCTCTTGCAACATATTGATTTGGGCTTTTATCTTTCAGTTTATTAAGGATTCTTAAATAATAGGCTTAAATATTAAAATGTGTTTATCTTTAACACAGAAAAAAATACACAATAATGAAAGTCTATGTATGTATGTGTATATATATATATATATATATATATATATATATATATATATATATATATATATGTATATGTATATGTATATATATATATATATATATATGTATATATATATATATATATATGTATATATATATATATGTGTATATATATATATATATATATATATATATATATATATGTATATATATATATATATATATATATATGTATGTGTGTATATTAGGGCTGTCAAACGATTAATCGTGATTAATTGCATCCAAAATAAAAGTCTTTGTTTACGTAATATATGTGGGTGCACTGTGTTTAATTATTTTTTATAAATATATACCAGCATGTGTATTTATATAAGAAATATTTTCATGTATATACTGTATATAGATTTATATATAATTTATATTATGTATAAATAAACATATATTTTATAAATAAATAATATTTTTTCTTAAATATACATGCATGTGTGTATATTTATATATACACAAAATAATTATACACAGTGCACCCACATATATTATGGAAACAAAATTTTTTATTTTGGATGCGATTAATCGCTATATATGCATTGTTGGAAAAACGTATCATGCTTATAGAAATATGAAGAAATAAGCATATTCAAATGATTTCTGAGGGATTATTTGACACTGAAGCCTAATGATGCTAAAAATTCAGCTTTCCCACGACAATGACAGGCATAAATTAAATTCACAATATCACATATTTGTATTTCAGATAAAAACAGCCTTGGTGAGCAGAAGTTTTAATTTTTTTTAAATGAATGTTTAAGTTCACTGTGCGAATAGTAAAGGTTAAAATATTTAGTTTTTAAATGTTTTTAAAATATGCATCTTGATTTCATTGTGATTACTATTCTGTGCTCAATAGGATACCAATTTGTAGCTGGAAACTTCGCTCTGACTTCATTGTCACAGCTTAATATTTTCTTTTTCATAATTAGAATAGCTTAATGCTTTATTTTTCAGAATGCAGAAATAATTAAACGCTCTCGGCAGCCTTGATTGTTTCCTGTCACCCCTGCCTCGTCATGCTAATAATTTTACATAGATCTAGATGATCTCCCAGTATTCACGAAGGGCAAGAGCCCCCACTCATCATGCATTTCCAAACCACCAGGAGTTCAGTTGTATGTATAATGGATGTCCTCCTTCCTGCTGATATCAGGTTGGTGTCAGCAACCGTGATTTTTACCCTGAGAACTCCATTCGTAGCTATGAGTGTCTCATTTCCTGGACCTGTTACAAGTTGTTCTGGGGAGTAAAGTGCGTCATGCCGTGTGTGTCTTTCAGGGTTTTTTTTTTTTTTTTTTAAGTCTTTGTTTGGCTGCGGTTTTGGATGTTGCATGGTATCATTTATTTTGAAGCTTGCTTTTTGGCCTTGGAGAGATTTTGTGTTTTTGTTTTGTTTTTTGTTTTTTTTCTTTTTTCTTTTTGCACATGCACTATCCACTGAGCCACATGCCATGTGTCAAATAAAAACAGAAGGCCCTTACAAGAGTAAAAAAAAAAGAAGAAGGTATGTTTAATAAGTTGCCAAATTATCATCAAGGTTGAGGCCATTTGTATTCAGATTTAAGAGAAAATATGGCCTTCTCAAACTACAAGAGTAAGAGAAAGCTATTTAAAGCTGTTTCAGATTTCCATTTGACGTGTATTTTACATCAGATGTCAAAAATGTGGGGTTTTCGCTACTTGATAATTTAACAGCATGCTTATTATTATGTAGATGTTACTATGTTAAATTCTCCTTTATATTAAATGGCCTTGCATAAGATAAGTTCGACTATTAGATCTGTCTTTTGTAGTTTATGGAACTATTTTACATATGAAAGAACTGAGCTGTTCACTTTGCATTTGTCAGATATTTGATTTGAGGTTTGACGCTCAAACACTTGTGTAATGGATAAATCTCCCTTTTTCCCTTTAAGAATGTGTGGGCATTTGCTCTTGTATTCTAGAGCGGTGCTTCGGCACAAGGGCAACAGCTGTTTTAGTGACCTAAAGTTTAAAGACATTGGAGATCAGCAGATTAGCATACGGCCCAATTTAAAAATGGTTCTATTTTGCATGAAGCATACTAGAAAAATGCGGAATCATTTAATGACATTTTAAATGTTAGTTTGGATTTTAGTAAAAGCTCAAACCTCCATCACAGGCATAAATTACTTTTTAAATATCTTATTTATTACTGCTATACTGTATCAGAAATCTTAATGACCCCAAACTTATAAACAAGATTTATAAATATAAATATTCTCTATAGTGTGATTCCTAATCTAGTTTTTGTAAATCAACTTTGCATTATATATTACATATATTTTTGTTTCCTTTAGGAATTGCTTTGTCCATGTCTTGTTAGTCGTGTTCGATAAAAGCGTCTGCTAAATGCATAAATGTAAATGTGAATATTGTACCAAAATCATATAAATAAGTTTCAAATTGCTCAAAAAAGAGTATTTTTATATAGCTGACATACATGAATTCTATTTATCTAAATGAAGAAAATACTTGCAACACTAAACCGTACAACATAAAAAATGAATATTGAGAGTACATTTAACAGTGCTATTCAATTGTGGTATGGTGATATATGATATGGTCCTGTTATATTGTGCATCTCATTAATAATGTAATGTAAAAATGTGTCTAATGTTTTGTGAACTGAAAAGCTCTCAGGCCCTGAGTCTGAGCATTAAATGTGCTCTTTCACTCGCTCTTTTATTTATAAAATAAAGTGCACAGAACACCAGTCCAGCCTTTGCTGTTTGACCCTGCAAAGCCTTTTTCCCAGTTACCATGCCCCCCCCCCACTCTCCAATCTGCAGTTGTATTCTTTCTCCGTCCAGGATTGCTCTGTATTTTGTGAGCTCTACTGAAGAAGGGCTAATTTTCTCACTCAGACGGCTCTCATCTTCAGCGCAGTGAAAGGTGCTGTTCTATAAGCCTCCATGATAGGAGCAGGCCTGCCTCCTCTAAGAGCCTGTTATTAATGTAAAGGTCAGTGCAGGGAAGGGGACGGCGGCGTAGAGGACAAACCTTGCGCTCACTATACTTCACATTACAGCAAGATAAAGTCAGAGATGAAAGTCTGGCTTTCTCCCTTAATCCTCAAGCTGATCTCACTTTATTGAATGATTTTTCCAAGACATCTTAGAAATAGCCTGTTGGGCGTTACATATACCAGCCACGTTCTAATAAGAACTACTACAGCTCTTTGTCTGTTCGGAGAGATGCTTTAACTGTCGCTGTTTGTACCTGCCGTTACCTGGAAAAACCTAATTTGCCGAACTTTTGATAAGTGAGAGGCTTTTTTTTTTAATCTGTTATATTCTCAATAGCCGGCACGAATGTCTTCAATTATTCACAGGATCCGAGTATTAGGAAAATCCCCCGGAGGCTCGGATGATTGTGAATGAATAGCTGGATTATCTGTCTGTTTTATTTGTCTTGGAGAGGAAACGCCTAACCTATCAAATAATATCAGTAACCGTCTGTGCATTTTGACCTCACTTTAGACTGAAACTAAATTTTGCAGTTTGAAAGTTCTTGATCACCAATATGATTTGAACAAAGTTGTGTAAAATGCTTTCACTAGCTATGTTTCCATCCACCTGTTTTTAAAGGAGTAGTTCGTTTAAAAAAACAAACAAAAAAAACTTTTGCTGATAATTTACTCACCCCCATTTCATCCAAGATGTCCATGTCTTTCTTTCTTCAGTTGAAAAGAAATTAAGGTTTTTGATGAAAACATTCCAGGATTTTCTCCATATAATGGACTTTACTGGGAACCAAACAGTTCAAGGTCCAGAAGACAGTTTCAGTGCAAACTGTTCAAAGGGCTTTAAACGATTCCAGACGATGTATAAGGGTCTTATCAAGCGAAACGATCGCTCATTTAATAAATAAATAACAAAGTTTAAGTTTTATAAGCTCAAATGCTCGCCTTGCTCTGTTCTGTGATGCGCATTCGTGACTCTCCTGTTCGAACTCTTTCATCAAAATGAAGTTGAACAAATCTTTCATTCAATGAACGAAATGAACGAATTGACTCGTTCGTTCATAACTTTATTTATTTTTTAGCAATCGTTTCGTTTTATAAGACCCTTATTGATTGTCTGAAATCATTTAAAGCCCTTTGAACAGTTTGCAGTTTGCACTGAATCTGTCTTTTGGACCTTGAACCATTTGGTTCCCACTGAAGTGCATTATATGGAGAAAAATCCTGGAATGTTTTCATCGACTGAAGAAAGAATGACATGGACATCTTGGATGACTTGGGGGTGAGTAAATTATTAGCAAAAGTTTTTTTTTTTTTTTTTAAAGTGAACTACTCCTTTAATGTGCCTTTTGGAATGTCACATAAAAAATAAAAAAAACTGGATGAAAATGCCAAGCTGCGAATAAATTCAAAAAAATGCACATACAAACTTATGCCTGAGTCAAAGTCTGTCATCAGAATGATTTTGTATAATGTCCCAGAAGTGTCTCACATGATTGGGTTCCCAAACACCAGGCATCCAAACACAAGATAACATGACAGCATTTATTGCTTTTCGTCTTTGCGCTCTGAGAAGCAAGTCATTTATGATGTAGGATAAAAGAGCCACAGCAGCTTCCCCTATTCCAGCAACTTCCATTTTTAATTTGTGATATTTTGCCCCAGTTTTCCAGGAAGTGACGATTTTGTTCTCTTAAAAACACATGGTATGGAAATTTTGCTGTTTTATGCAAAATTCCAGTTATATTCACAACTTTGGATGGAAACTAATGTGAGGAGGAGATCCAGTCTGATGATTAAATCAAATTTAACTTCTTGGCAGAAGACAATCAAATAATAAATGAGAAATAATAATATTTAATCCATAATCAGGATTAAAAGTTGAATAAAGAAACATAACATGAACAGTTAAAACCACTTCTAATATTTCTAAGTAAAATATATATATGTAACTAATGCAGTTGCTTATCGGAATAGAGCTAAGTTCCTCTTCATTTTTTTTTTTTTTTTGTAATTCAACGTTTTTATTGTTCAACAGTCAAACCTTCAGAGTACATCACCACATTATTTAGTAATCAGTAAATTACCTTTGCCATTACACTAGTCACCATCAGTGGAATACAACCAAAATAAAAGCACATGGAAATTAAACAATCATTAAGCAGTCATATTCATTTACACCACTTTAATATGCAGCCCAAAATTATCCCATGTTTTTTTTCATTTCTCCCTCGTTATGCAGTCTCCCCAACACGCACTCATATGAAGCAATCTCAAGCATCCCATCAACCCAGTCTTTTAGCTCTTTGGGGCATTTCCCATTTCGTAAAATCATCCTGGCAGCTGTAATACAGCCACTCTTAATAAGGGTAAATACATGTTTTGTTGTGTTGGGTAACACCGTTTTATCCCCAAGAAGTCATTGTCGCGGTTCCACGGGTAAATTAGACCCCATCCACTCTTCAAGTGTTGCCAAAACTTTACACCAGAATGGGTAGACTAAAGAACATTCCCAAATTATATGTAAATAAGTACCCTCTTCTTCATTGCATTTCCAGCATGGATTATTTCCAGCTATCCTCATCCTGTAAAGTCTAGATGGTGTATAATAATATCTCTGTACTATTTTGTACTGAATGAATAGCTTCCCTTATGTTCTCACCCACATTAGATAGGATGTACTGCCATTCATTATCATGGATATTAATCCCCAGATCCTTCTGCCATATTGTTTTCAGGTTTTACCTGCAAGTTACTCTAAGTATTGATTTGTAACACATAGAAGCAGTCTAGTTCCTTTTTTTCATAGTATATAGCATTCAAGCAGCCCCACAAGACAAACATACTTCGCTTTCATTTATGAAGCCTATAATTATGCGTTCACCTTCATACAAATCACTTTCCTTTTAACCTTTTCATGTGTCTCCTTCCCCGCGAGAGGTTCTCTCAAAAGACAAATGCAGTCCCTGAAAAGTCAAGTGTTATTTAAAGAACAGAGCGAGACGTTAGATGCGTTTGACAGACTCTGATCAGAGGAGGTTGCGCTGGTTGCTGAGGCTACGACATGCCTGATGACAACATAACGTCAGAGGCAAAGTGTCTGAATCACGCTGAGCTCCCTTCACTAGTACCTCGTAGCTCATTTTATCTCGAGCCTTTTCTTTTGTGAGGCTCTTAAACTGTGGATTAGTGTTGGAAAGTGTTTTGGAAAGTGTTTTTAGTGGAAGCATATGCTTAAGCTATATTTACAATAGTATCTGCTGTACTGTATTTGTGACTCATGAAGCCTGTGCTTTCACTGTGAGCCATGTTGGTAATCGTTTTAGTAATGCGGATTAGATCAAACTACTGTATGCACAGAAAGCAGCCCTATTCAGTCAACTATTCCTGCCTCTATTGACAGAAACTGGCTCAAGTTCAGCTTTTCTCACACAGTTTGGAAACACTGCCCTCCATGATGCGACAAATGTTGTTGTGTTGTGGAAAAACGTTTAGCATGGTGACAACGCATGTTGCGCAACTAGCAACTAGCGCTGCGGCATGTGCAAAAAAAAAATTCTCATGTAGATTATTTGACAAGCTTGAGTAGATTTTTCTAAATGAGAATTGCAGATTGATTTTCAATGTAACGTGTGTGATTTTATTTACTTATTGTTGAGGTTTTAAATTCAAAAACTGAGGCAAAGACCCTTGTGGATGCAAAACAAAAGAGATATGACAAAAGATGTCCCACTATGGTTGCTGACAGAGCAGGATTATCCACACGGGCACTTGGGCCAGTGCCCAGAGGCACCAACCATTCACAACCACTGGGGGGGCACCACATGACACAAGCTTTACAAATATTTTTCATAAATTGTTATATTATTAACTTGAAATTCTTGAAAGACCATACACAACTCATTTATGAACACTAGTTTAACAATAACACACTCTAAAAATTGCTGGGTTGTTTTAACCCAACTTTGGGTCATATATGGACAAACCCAGCCATTGGGTTACATTTTTTAATGACATTTATAACCCAACATTTGGTTTTGTCCGTATTTGACCCAAAGCTGGTTTAAAACAACCCAGAATTTTTAGAGTGTAATAATAATAAATTATAAATAAATAAAGATTACATGACCACTTTCATTATCAGAGTTGAGTTGGTCCACATGTGTGTGTATTTATATATATATATATATATATATATACAAAATAATTATACACAGTGCACCCACATAAACACAATCTTTTATTTTGGATGCGATTAATCGCGATTAATCGTTTGACAGCCCTAGAATATTTAAAACTTTCTTAAAAACAATGATAATATAAGGTAATAACCTTCTCATCTGTTCCCCCCTCCCCGTTTTCATGCCTGTAAAGGTAAGAAACCGGATAGATTTATTATTTTTGTGCAAACGTGAATTGACGCTGTCAATTAATTGATGTACATTTTGAATTGACATATTTGAATATAAGGGGCCTTTTGAGGTAAAGTGCCCAGGGGGCGTCTTATTACGGCCCTGGTTGCTGACAGGCGGGAGCATCATATTCCCAAAACCTCTACTTTTCTGGAAATGGAAAAACACTATTGTCAGACACATGTCAAGTCACCTTTAATGTTTTATACAATGCTGATTGATTCAAAGCAGCTTGTGATGGGGGGGAAAAAATATAAGGATCTTTGTTCAACTGAAAAGATCAGTTCTTCAGAAAATAGTTGTAATCATCCAGCATGTCATTTATATTGTTGAAATCTCACCATATTCAAGCTCAAATGGAGTTTTTTGACCAGTGAATTTTGGACATGTGTGTTTCATCTGAAGCAGTGAGTGCATTGCATTAAGCAGGTTATTGTAGCTATGTGGGCGCCCGCTTTTTTTTTTAGTCATCTGTCTGAAATCTCAAGTTATAATAGATTAAGTGCTAGTCACATGCTATTTAAGAGCATCAATGACAAATGCTAGACTAAGGCCGGTTCTCATAGAATGTGTTTTTGCTGTTAAAAACGTGAGACGCAGTTTAGTGGAAAAACAAAAAGCATCTAGAGATGCGTTCAAGTTTTACCTTGAGCGCGAGCACAATGGTTAAGATGTCTGTCTAGCATGTTTCTATTGAAAAACAATGAAAAGTAGTGCAGTGGAATGGATAAACACATTCTCTTTGAATGGCCCCTAACACTCTTCTCTGCTCCTCAAATATATAAAGCATTAGCCTTTATAGATAGTGTTTCTTGAGAAAAGAAAATGCTGGATTTCTTTGCAAACAAGTCATTCCGAAATGTGTGCCGCACTTCTTTCAGGAGTGAGGTGAGGAGTCTTATCAGGTTTAGTTTGAATATTTTCATTGGTTAAACATTTGCAAAGCCCACAGACAGATGTAAAGGGTGACCAATTAGTGATGATTTATGAAAAAATATGAAATATGGAGATACAACATCCCACAGTGACGATATGCAAATTTTGATGGAACGCAACATTATAAGGAACATTTTAGCTTTCAAAACAACCACTTTAGGTTTCATATCTGTCATTTCATAACCTTTTAATGTTTATTTTTTTTAAAAATATATAACTCTTATTTTGCAGCAGGCTTCTTTTTTTCTTCTTTTACAAATGAATCCCCATTGTGATTGGAACAGTCATTATTGGCCCAGTTTGCGCATATAGTTGATTTATTCCCTAATTATAGAAATTTTTTGGCCACCGTTTTGCCTCAGAATGTATGTGATTATTATAATAGGGATTCTCATTAGCTATAAGTTTGCGACATTGTCAAAATTATTATCTCAAAATTCAGCCTTTTGTTATTGCTTTTGTTATCTCACGAATGATTTGCTGTTTAGTATCTAGGACCTTCTTTTTTTTAGGATTTTCCCCTGAATACTTTCTGCATAAACAGAGTTAGTAAAATATCATATCATAATGCTGGATGGTCTCAAATCAAGTTGTTTAAGTTCATTGAGCTTTGTTATCTATCTTAGCATTAATAATGGGTAATTGGACAAACATTCCTCCTTAATCCACAACCCCGTAAATGTTAATTTGATTGAGTGGCGTCTCTACAGTGGCCAAACAAACTAAAGCCATTGCTCTGGGGGAGTTAACCATCTCGCTGGACCTTTACATAGCCTTTTTGCGTTTTCACCAAACGGCTCTCCTGTTGGCAGACATGGGAAGCTACTACTGCCAAGTAAACACATTAACGAAATAATTCTGGGTTAATTGTCATGCACGGTGTCACTTTGGGCTGTTGCTGTGAGACTATTTGTGCGTATGCGTATGAGAGGGAGCAAAAGCGACACACACCGCATCATTGCTGTGCTGGATTGAGTGTTACTCTACCATGTTTACCAGTTAAGCCTTTTTGAATGGACTTAAAAAATAAGACGTTTTTTGTGCTTGTTGCTATTTGCCGATTTAATATTTGTTATTGCTTGCTTTGAGTGTATTTGAGACATTTTACAAAATTATTATAATGCCAATTGCCAAAAAGTCACTCCTTACAGCTATAATGGATTTAATATTGCTTTTACTGAATGAAATGGCACTTCTCTTAAAGAGACAAGACTTTTCACTATACAGTTGCATTACTGTACTTTCTTAATGCAAATGAATTGTAAATAGTTACAGATTTTTTGTTTGGATGCATATATTATATTATACATCATGCATTACATATCATACATTTATTATTATATCATAATATAGTAATACTTTTGTGTCAGCTAATCATTGTTAAAGTCTTTATGTGACATATTTTTAAAGAATTCATTGTATTGCTTTGTTTTTGTTATTTGTTTATATTTATCTATTTAGTTAATCGTTTACAAAATGTAATGGAAAATACTGACTTAAAGCTGCAGTTTGTCCTCTTTGTCGCCATCTCTGTTCGAAATCTGCAATTGCAGATTCAACTTTACGTGAGTTGTAGTTCGACACGGCACAGAGCGGATGAACCAAGCGGCAACGTTCTAATCTGAAAAATGAAGCCGGACTGCGGAAAATTGCAATACATCTAAAATCCGCTAGAGGGAGGTCCCAAAAGGGAGCAAATATCCATAGACCCCATGTTAAAATGTCCGTTTTCACAGCATAAATTCATGTTTTTACAGGTTGGTCCCTTGGACTTTTATTGTATTTTTCGATGGTTACGAGTGCCTAACAACTGTGAGGGTGGTGAATGTTTTTCCAACTCGTTATTTTAGATCGTGTTTGGATATAAAATGCATGACAAATAAGGGCGTGGCTAACTTTGATTGACAGCTGATAACGAGTCACAACACATCATACCACCTCTGTATCCTTTCTGAACATTTGCATTGAAATATCATACATAAAATGGGTTGCTCTGCTATAAACTGCACTAATCGACAATGTAGGAGTACTTCGCTCCTTTTTTTAGGTAAGTGTCATTCACGTAGTTAGCACTATTTAGCATTAATGTTTGTGGGCAGTGCCGCTGCAACGGTTAGCATTAAATTCCCTCAGATAAGTTAGCTACCGCAGTACTTTACCTATGGTTATAACTAGTGCTGGGTGGTTTGAGCCGAGAAGAATCTCCCGCAGAAATCCACCGGTATCACTGCAATTAAAAACATTATTACAAGCTTACCGCTTTGAATCGAGCTATGTATTTTCTCAAATATTATTTTGGCTAAATTTTAACCCAAAAAAGATACAGACTGAAATAAATATAAAATAAATATATATATATATATATATATAAAGCTCCAGCTTGTCTGGTGGTTGACAGTCGTGATCACCCATTTTATTGGGGATGTTGCGGCAGACTTTTGATGGACAGTGGCCTTGTTTCCCCTCCTCTAAATGAAAGCAGCCATTGTTTATATTAGTGTGTGCACTCAATGGATTCGCTCATTAATTATTCATCTACATACTGTACATCAACCCAGCTCCTTTTGGAACATATTAGCAGCGGCTCTGCAGAGCCCAGCAACATTGAAAAAGCATGATGTTTTGCAGAAATATTTATTGCTGGGAAGAAGTGATGTTAATCACGTGTTCTCTCCATTTAATTGTGATTTTGAGTCACTGTCATTGTGTAGAAGGACAATTTGTTCCAGGTTCAAATTTCCATTTTAAGAGTCAATGTGTTTATTTTGTCAGGTTATATTGATTTATTAAAAATAAATAAATGAATATAACCTTGTGATATGATAATTAGTGACTTTAGTAATTTGGCTTATTTTAAAAACTGCTAACTACTAATTATAATTGTTTTTATTTGATATTATAGATTATTAATTAGTGTGAATGCTTCAAGCATTCACACTCTTGAAATCCAAATCTTTCTTATTATTATTCCGTATTCTTCCGTACGTTTTTCGGTCGCTTTCTTCTCCTCTCTACTTTGTGCTACAAAAACCATTCAAGTATCAAAATGTGCAGCTTTTCAAGGACATGTGTGCTATTACTTTTCTTTTTTATAACCTTTATAATTTTTAAATTATTAAACTTTTTGTGCATATTTTTTAACATGGAAGTCAATGGAGAATTCTTCAAATTCTGTTTTATGCTCCTTCTGCTTTCAAAGCCTACAACTTCTGCATACTTTCAGCTATTTCTGTCATTTAAACTTTAAAATGTTGAGAAATTTGTCAGCTATTAAAGTTGTATTCAACTTTTTGATATCTATTATACTTTTTTCACAATCTCTACTTTAGTCTCATGATGTTTTTCAAGCCGTTTCTGAAATTATAATGGGAGTGAATGAGAGAGACTGTTCAGAGCTAGAGCACGTGCTAGAGTGAGCCAGCTTGAAACCTAATGCTAAAAAATATTTTTTAAATCGCTGGCCTGGCCACAATTTTCACTCTTTGGGCATAAAATTATACTTGAAACGTAGGTATTTTTGTTGTGGTTCCTCTCATGTGTTTAGTAAATCCCTGGGACTTATAGTTTTTTCACTGTGTCCTTCCAAAGGACAAGAGTGACAGACATTCCTCCATTGACAGCAATTATAAATTCAGGTCAAACTTTTGTGATCAGAGCAATACAAACCAGTTTTTTAACTTGCCAAAGTGGTCCCTTTTTTTAACTCTATCCACAAAAAAAATACATCACATCGTTCACAAAGGCCTTGTCTCGCTCACGGTCAGGTCATTTCGCCGATACAACTTATAGTTTTGTCTCTATTGAGGTTTGTTCGAGGGCAAGTATCAGCAATTTTGGCCTCTGTCTAAATAGGAAAGCTGATTGCACAGGTGATGCTGATTAGCAAAGATCAAAGGGAGACACACATAACTGGTCCTGTGTTCTGATTGGTGGACAGTCACTCAGCTCTTTTCTGAAGGATACTACAAGTTTTTGTTGCATTTATGCCTCTACTTCTCCTGTTCTCCCTCTCTCTTCCCTCCTCTTCTCCTCCTCCAATCCTCTACTCCTCCTGTCCTCCTATTCTACCCTCCTTTCACAATATCTTCTCCTTTCTACTCTTCCTTTTATCCTCTTCTATCCATCTGCCTGTCTTAACTATTTGACTTTCTGTGTCCAAATGATCTATCTATCTATGTATAGACTATGTATGTATCTATCTATCTATCTATCTATCTATCTATCTATCTATCTATCTATCTATCTATCTATCTATCTATCTATCTATCTATCTATCTATCTATCTATCTATCTATCTATCTATCTATCTATCTATCTAATCCATGTATATTTCTAACTAATCTATCTTTCTTTCATTCTAGATAATCTATCTTTCTTTCTAACTATAATATCTTTCTTTCTAAATAATCTTTTCTTTCTAGCTATACTATCTATCTTTCTAACTGATCTATCTTTCTTTCTTTCTAAATAATCTTTCTTTCTTTCTAACTATACTATCTGTCTTTCTTTCTAACCAATATATCTTTCCTTCTTTCTTTCTAACTAATCCTTTCTTTATTTCTAACTAATCATTTCTTTCTTTTTTCATCCTTTCAAATCCATCTTTCTTTCTAACTAATTCTTTCTTTCTTTCTTTCAAATTCATATTTCTTTCTTACTAATCATTGCTTTCTTTCTTTCTTTCATCTATCTATCATCTATTTTTCTTTCTTTCTTTCTTTTTTCTTTATTTCTAATAATCAATCTATCTTTCTTTCTTTCTTTCTTTCAAATTCATATTTCTTTCTTACTAATCCTTTCTTTCTTTCTTTCAAATCCATATTTCTTTCTAACTAATCTTTATTTCTTTTTATCTTTCTTTCTTTTTTTCTTTCTTTCTTTCTATTTCTTTATTTTGAATAATCTATCTATCTATCTATCTATCTATCTATCTATCTATCTATATATATATCTTTCTTTCTACCTAATCCATCTTTCTTTCTTCCTTTCTACCTAATCCTTCTTTCTTTCTTTCTTTCTTTCTTTCTTTCTTTCTTTCTTTCTTTCTTTCTTTCTTTCTTTCTTTCTTTCTTTCTTTCTTTCTTTCTAATAATCTATCTATCTATCTATCTATCTATCTATCTATCTATCTATCAAATCCATCTTTCTTTCTAACTAACTAATCCTTTCTTTCTCACTAATTCTTTCTTTCTTTCTTTCTTTCAAATCCATCTTTTTTTCTAACTAATTCTTTCTTTCTTTCTAATCCATATTTCTTTCTTTCTTTCTAACTAATCCTTTCTTTCTTTCTCTCTCACTAATCCTTTCTTTCTTTCTCACTAATCCTTTCTTTCTTTCTTTTAAATCCATCTATCTATCTACAGTCTGTCTATCTATCTATCTATCTATCTATCTATCTATCTATCTATCTATCTATCTATCTATCTATCTATCTATCTACCTATCTACCCCCTGTCTTTCTCTACCTTTCTTTTTTGTACTCCTTTACTTCTCTACCTCTGTCTCTTTCTCTACCCCTATATTTCTTTACCTCTGTGTCTACATCTCTACCTCTCTTTACCTCTCTAAGTAAACTTGAAGTTTTCTACAATTTTTTGGATCTTGTTTTGCATTTCAGCTTATTAAATGCATTTGAATTAAGCTTTTTTTTCTTTTTTGCTCTGTTTTGCTGTTGTTTGATCTGCAATATTTTTTTTTGTTAAGCATTTAAGTTAAGCTTTTGAAGCATTCACATGCATATTCCGCAGGAAATGCAATTTTTCTAGTTAGTGTGAATGCTTCAAGCATTCACACTCTTGAAATCCAAATCTTTCTTATTATTAGTGTGAATGCTTCAAGCATTCACACTCTTGAAATCCAAATCTTTCTTATTATTATTATTCCGTATTCTTCCGTACGTTTTTCGGTCGCTTTCTTCTCCTCTCTACTTTGTGCTACAAAAACCATTCAAGTATCAAAATGTGCAGCTTTTCAAGGACATGTGTGCTATTACTTTTCTTTTTTATAACCTTTATAATTTTTAAATTATTAAACTTTTTGTGCATATTTTTTAACATGGAAGTCAATGGAGAATTCTTCAAATTCTGTTTTATGCTCCTTCTGCTTTCAAAGCCTACAACTTCTGCATACTTTCAGCTATTTCTGTCATTTAAACTTTAAAATGTTGAGAAATTTGTAAGCTATTAAAGTTGTATTCAACTTTTTGATATCTATTATACTTTTTTCACAATCTCTACTTTAGTCTCATGATGTTTTTCAACCCGTTTCTGAAATTATAATGGGAGTGAATGAGAGAGACTGTTCAGAGCTAGAGCACGTGCTAGAGTGAGCCAGCTTGAAACCTAATGCTAAAAATAAATTTTAAATCGCTGGCCTGGCCACAATTTTCACTCTTTGGGCATAAAATTATACTTGAAACGTAGGTATTTTTGTTGTGGTTCCTCTCATGTGTTTAGTAAATCACTGGGACTTATAGTTTTTTCACTGTGTCCTTCCAAAGGACAAGAGTGACCGACATTCCTCCATTGGCAGCAATTATAAATTCAGGTCAAACTTTTGTGATCAGAGCAATACAAACCAGTTTTTTAACTTGCCAAAGTGGTCCCTTTTTTTAACTCTATCCACAAAAAAAATACATCACATCGTTCACAAAGGCCTTGTCTCGCTCACGGTCAGGTCATTTCGCCAATACAACCTATAGTTTTGTCTCTATTGAGGTTTGTTCGAGGCCAAGTATCAGCAATTTTGGCCTCTGTCTAAATAGGAATAGGAAGGCTCATTGCACAGGTGATGCTGATTAGCAAAGATCAAAGGGAGACACACATAATTGGTCCTGTGTTCTGATTGGTGGAAAGTCACTCAGCTCTTTTCTGAAGGATACTACAAGTTTTTGTTGCATTTATGCTTCTTCTTCTCCTGTTCTCCCTCTCTCTTCCCTCCTCTTCTCCTCCTCCAATCCTCTACTCCTCCTGTCCTCCTATTCTACCCTCCTTTCCTAATCTCTTCTCCTTTCTACTCTTCCTTTTATCCTCTTCTATCCATCTGCCTGTCTTAACTATTTGACTTTCTGTGTCCAAATGATCTATCTATCTATGTATAGACTATCTATCTATCTATCTATCTATCTATCTATCTATCTATCTATCTATCTATCTATCTATCTATCTATCTATCTATCTATCTATCTATCTATCTATCTATCTATCTATCTATCTATCTATCTATCTAATCCATCTATATTTCTAACTAATCTATCTTTATTTCTTTCTAGATAATCTATCTTTCTTTCTAACTATACTATCTTTCTTTCTAAATAATCTTTTCTTTCTAGCGATACTATCTATCTTTCTAACTGATCTATCTTTCTTTCTTTCTAAATAATCTTTCTTTCTTTCTAACTATACTATCTGTCTTTCTTTCTAACCAATATATCTTTCCTTCTTTCTTTCTAACTAATCCTTTCTTTCTTTCTAACTAATCCTTTCTTTCTTTTTTCATCCTTTCAAATCCATCTTTCTTTCTAACTAATTCTTTCTTTCTTTCTTTCTTTCTTTCTTTCTTTCTTTCTTTCTTTCTTTCTTTCTTTCTTTCTTTCTTTCTTTCTTTCTTTCTTTCTTTCTTTCTTTCTTTCTTTCAAATTCATATTTCTTTCTTACTAATCATTGCTTTCTTTCTTTCTTTCTTTCTTTCTTTCTTTCTTTCTTTCTTTCTTTCTTTCTTTCTTTCTTTCTTTCTTTTTTTCTTTCTTTCTTTCTTTCATCTATCTATCATCTATTTTTCTTTCTTTCTTTCTTTTTTCTTTATTTCTAATAATCTATCTATCTTTCTTTCTTTCTTTCTTTCTTTCTACCTAATCTTTCTTTCTTTCAAATTCATATTTCTTTCTTAATCCTTTCTTTCTTTCTTTCTTTCAAATCCATATTTCTTTCTAACTAATCTTTCTTTCTTTTTTTCTTTTTACGTACGTATCTATCTATCTATCTATCTAATCCATCTATATTTCTAACTAATCTATCTTTATTTCTTTCTAGATAATCTATCTTTCTTTCTAACTATACTATCTTTCTTTCTAAATAATCTTTTCTTTCTAGCGATACTATCTATCTTTCTAACTGATCTATCTTTCTTTCTTTCTAAATAATCTTTCTTTCTTTCTAACTATACTATCTGTCTTTCTTTCTAACCAATATATCTTTCCTTCTTTCTTTCTAACTAATCCTTTCTTTCTTTCTAACTAATCCTTTCTTTCTTTTTTCATCCTTTCAAATCCATCTTTCTTTCTAACTAATTCTTTCTTTCTTTCTTTCTTTCTTTCTTTCTTTCAAATTCATATTTCTTTCTTACTAATCATTGCTTTCTTTCTTTCTTTCTTTCTTTCTTTCTTTCTTTTTTTCTTTCTTTCTTTCTTTCATCTATCTATCATCTATTTTTCTTTCTTTCTTTCTTTTTTCTTTATTTCTAATAATCTATCTATCTTTCTTTCTTTCTTTCTTTCTTTCTTTCTACCTAATCTTTCTTTCTTTCAAATCCATATTTCTTTCTAACTAATCTTTCTTTCTTTTTTTCTTTTTATCTTTCTTTCTTTCTTTCTTTTTCTTTATTTTGAATAATCTATCTATCTATCTATCTATCTATCTATCTATCTATCTATCTATCTATCTATCTATCTATCTATCTATCTATCTATCTATCTATCTATCTATCTATCTATCTATCTATCTATCTATCTATCTATCTATCTACCTAATCCATCTTTCTTTCTTCCTTTCTACCTAATCCTTCTTTCTTTCTTTCTTTCTTTCTTTCTTTCTTTCTTTCTTTCTTTCTTTCTTTCTTTCTTTCTTTTTTTCTTTCTTTCTTTCTTTCTTTCTACCTAATCCATCTTTCTTTCTTTCTTTCTTTCTTTCTTTCTTTCTTTCTTTCTTTCTTTCTTTCTTTCTTTCTTTCTTTCTTTCTTTCTTTCTTTCTTTCTTTCTTTCTTTCTTTCTTTCTTTCTAATAATCCATCCATCTATCTATCTATCTATCTATCTATCTATCAAATCCATCTTTCTTTCTAACTAACTAATCCTTTCTTTCTCACTAATTCTTTCTTTCTTTCTTACTTTCAAATCCATCTTTCTTTCTAACTAATTCTTTCTTTCTTTCTAATCCATCTTTCTTTCTTTCTAACTAACTAATCCTTTCTTTCTTTCTCTCTCACTAATCCTTTCTTTCTTTCTTTCTTTCTCACTAATCCTTTCTTTCTTTCTCACTAATCCTTTCTTTCTTTCTTTCAAATCTATCTATCTATCTATCTATCTATCTATCTATCTATCTATCTATCTATCTATCTATCTATCTATCTATCTATCTATCTATCTATCTACCTCTGTCTTTCTCTACCTTTCTTTTTTGTACTCCTTTACTTCTCTACCTCTGTCTCTTTCTCTACCCCTATATTTCTTTACCTCTGTGTCTACATCTCTACCTCTCTTTACCTCTCTAAGTAAACTTCTAGTTTTCTACAATTTTTTGGATCTTGTTTTGCATTTCAGCTTATTAAATGCATTTGAATGAAGCTTTTTTTCTTTTTTGCTCTGTTTTGCTGTTGTTTGAACTGCAATATTTTGCATTTGTTTAAGCATTTAAGTTAAGCTTTTGAAGCATTCACACGCATATTCCGCAGGAAATGCAATTTTTCTAGTTATTATTCCGTATTCTTCCGTACGTTTTTCGGTCGCTTTCTTCTCCTCTCTACTTTGTGCTACAAAAACCATTCAAGTATCAAAATGTGCAGCTTTTCAAGGACATGTGTGCTATTACTTTTCTTTTTTATAACCTTTATAATTTTTAAATTATTAAACTTTTTGTGCATATTTTTTAACATGGAAGTCAATGGAGAATTCTTCAAATTCTGTTTTATGCTCCTTCTGCTTTCAAAGCCTACAACTTCTGCATACTTTCAGCTATTTCTGTCATTTAAACTTTAAAATGTTGAGAAATTTGTAAGCTATTAAAGTTGTATTCAACTTTTTGATATCTATTATACTTTTTTCACAATCTCTACTTTAGTCTCATGATGTTTTTCAACCCGTTTCTGAAATTATAATGGGAGTGAATGAGAGAGACTGTTCAGAGCTAGAGCACGTGCTAGAGTGAGCCAGCTTGAAACCTAATGCTAAAAATAAATTTTAAATCGCTGGCCTGGCCACAATTTTCACTCTTTGGGCATAAAATTATACTTGAAACGTAGGTATTTTTGTTGTGGTTCCTCTCATGTGTTTAGTAAATCACTGGGACTTATAGTTTTTTCACTGTGTCCTTCCAAAGGACAAGAGTGACCGACATTCCTCCATTGGCAGCAATTATAAATTCAGGTCAAACTTTTGTGATCAGAGCAATACAAACCAGTTTTTTAACTTGCCAAAGTGGTCCCTTTTTTTAACTCTATCCACAAAAAAAATACATCACATCGTTCACAAAGGCCTTGTCTCGCTCACGGTCAGGTCATTTCGCCAATACAACCTATAGTTTTGTCTCTATTGAGGTTTGTTCGAGGCCAAGTATCAGCAATTTTGGCCTCTGTCTAAATAGGAAAGCTCATTGCACAGGTGATGCTGATTAGCAAAGATCAAAGGGAGACACACATAATTGGTCCTGTGTTCTGATTGGTGGAAAGTCACTCAGCTCTTTTCTGAAGGATACTACAAGTTTTTGTTGCATTTATGCTTCTTCTTCTCCTGTTCTCCCTCTCTCTTCCCTCCTCTTCTCCTCCTCCAATCCTCTACTCCTCCTGTCCTCCTATTCTACCCTCCTTTCCTAATCTCTTCTCCTTTCTACTCTTCCTTTTATCCTCTTCTATCCATCTGCCTGTCTTAACTATTTGACTTTCTGTGTCCAAATGATCTATCTATCTATGTATAGACTATCTATCTATCTATCTATCTATCTATCTATCTATCTATCTATCTATCTATCTATCTATCTATCTATCTATCTATCTATCTATCTATCTATCTATCTATCTATCTATCTATCTATCTATCTAATCCATCTATATTTCTAACTAATCTATCTTTATTTCTTTCTAGATAATCTATCTTTCTTTCTAACTATACTATCTTTCTTTCTAAATAATCTTTTCTTTCTAGCGATACTATCTATCTTTCTAACTGATCTATCTTTCTTTCTTTCTAAATAATCTTTCTTTCTTTCTAACTATACTATCTGTCTTTCTTTCTAACCAATATATCTTTCCTTCTTTCTTTCTAACTAATCCTTTCTTTCTTTCTAACTAATCCTTTCTTTCTTTTTTCATCCTTTCAAATCCATCTTTCTTTCTAACTAATTCTTTCTTTCTTTCTTTCTTTCTTTCTTTCTTTCTTTCTTTCTTTCTTTCTTTCTTTCAAATTCATATTTCTTTCTTACTAATCATTGCTTTCTTTCTTTCTTTCTTTCTTTCTTTCTTTCTTTCTTTCTTTCTTTTTTTCTTTCTTTCTTTCTTTCATCTATCTATCATCTATTTTTCTTTCTTTCTTTCTTTTTTCTTTATTTCTAATAATCTATCTATCTTTCTTTCTTTCTTTCTTTCTTTCTACCTAATCTTTCTTTCTTTCAAATTCATATTTCTTTCTTAATCCTTTCTTTCTTTCTTTCTTTCAAATCCATATTTCTTTCTAACTAATCTTTCTTTCTTTTTTTCTTTTTACGTACGTATCTATCTATCTATCTATCTAATCCATCTATATTTCTAACTAATCTATCTTTATTTCTTTCTAGATAATCTATCTTTCTTTCTAACTATACTATCTTTCTTTCTAAATAATCTTTTCTTTCTAGCGATACTATCTATCTTTCTAACTGATCTATCTTTCTTTCTTTCTAAATAATCTTTCTTTCTTTCTAACTATACTATCTGTCTTTCTTTCTAACCAATATATCTTTCCTTCTTTCTTTCTAACTAATCCTTTCTTTCTTTCTAACTAATCCTTTCTTTCTTTTTTCATCCTTTCAAATCCATCTTTCTTTCTAACTAATTCTTTCTTTCTTTCTTTCTTTCTTTCAAATTCATATTTCTTTCTTACTAATCATTGCTTTCTTTCTTTCTTTCTTTCTTTCTTTCTTTCTTTTTTTCTTTCTTTCTTTCTTTCATCTATCTATCATCTATTTTTCTTTCTTTCTTTCTTTTTTCTTTATTTCTAATAATCTATCTATCTTTCTTTCTTTCTTTCTTTCTTTCTACCTAATCTTTCTTTCTTTCAAATCCATATTTCTTTCTAACTAATCTTTCTTTCTTTTTTTCTTTTTATCTTTCTTTCTTTCTTTCTTTTTCTTTATTTTGAATAATCTATCTATCTATCTATCTATCTATCTATCTATCTATCTATCTATCTATCTATCTATCTATCTATCTATCTATCTATCTATCTACCTAATCCATCTTTCTTTCTTCCTTTCTACCTAATCCTTCTTTCTTTCTTTCTTTCTTTCTTTCTTTCTTTCTTTCTTTCTTTCTTTCTTTCTTTTTTTCTTTCTTTCTTTCTTTCTACCTAATCCATCTTTCTTTCTTTCTTTCTTTCTTTCTTTCTTTCTTTCTTTCTTTCTTTCTTTCTTTCTTTCTTTCTTTCTTTCTTTCTTTCTAATAATCCATCCATCTATCTATCTATCTATCTATCTATCAAATCCATCTTTCTTTCTAACTAACTAATCCTTTCTTTCTCACTAATTCTTTCTTTCTTTCTTACTTTCAAATCCATCTTTCTTTCTAACTAATTCTTTCTTTCTTTCTAATCCATCTTTCTTTCTTTCTAACTAACTAATCCTTTCTTTCTTTCTCTCTCACTAATCCTTTCTTTCTTTCTTTCTTTCTCACTAATCCTTTCTTTCTTTCTCACTAATCCTTTCTTTCTTTCTTTCAAATCTATCTATCTATCTATCTATCTATCTATCTATCTATCTATCTATCTATCTATCTATCTATCTATCTATCTATCTATCTATCTATCTATCTATCTATCTATCTACCTCTGTCTTTCTCTACCTTTCTTTTTTGTACTCCTTTACTTCTCTACCTCTGTCTCTTTCTCTACCCCTATATTTCTTTACCTCTGTGTCTACATCTCTACCTCTCTTTACCTCTCTAAGTAAACTTCTAGTTTTCTACAATTTTTTGGATCTTGTTTTGCATTTCAGCTTATTAAATGCATTTGAATGAAGCTTTTTTTCTTTTTTGCTCTGTTTTGCTGTTGTTTGAACTGCAATATTTTGCATTTGTTTAAGCATTTAAGTTAAGCTTTTGAAGCATTCACACGCATATTCCGCAGGAAATGCAATTTTTCTAGTTATAGCTATTATTGCGCTATAATATTATTGACATTTTATAAAAAATGTGGCATTATTGAGTACTATTATTAGTGGTGCTTGCAAAGCAACACTATTGTTATCCTCCATACTTATTAGTGTGAATGCTTCAAGCATTCACACTCTTGAAATCCAAATCTTTCTTATTATTCCGTATTCTTCCGTACGTTTTTCGGTCGCTTTCTTCTCCTCGCTACTTTGTGCTACAAAAACCATTCAAGTATCAAAATGTGCAGCTTTTCAAGGACATGTGTGCTATTACTTTTCTTGTTTATAACCTTTATACTTTTTAAATTATTAAGCTTTTTGTGCATTTTTTTTAACATGGAAGTCAATGGAGAATTCTTCAAATTCTGCTTTATGCTCCTTCTGCTTTCAAAGCCTACAACTTCTGCATACTTTCAGCTATTTCTGTCATTTAAACTTTAAAATGTTGAGAAATTTGTAAGCTATTAAAGTTGTATTCAACTTTTTGATATCTATTATACTTTTTTCACAATCTCTACTTTAGTCTCATGATGTTTTTCAACCCGTTTCTGAAATTATAATGGGAGTGAATGAGAGAGACTGTTCAGAGCTAGAGCACGTGCTAGAGTGAGCCAGCTTGAAACCTAATGCTAAAAAATAATTTTTAAATCGCTGGCCTGGCCACAATTTTCACTCTTTGGGCATAAAATTATACTTGAAACGTAGGTATTTTTGTTGTGGTTCCTCTCATGTGTTTAGTAAATCCCTGGGACTTATAGTTTTTTCACTGTGTCCTTCCAAAGGACAAGAGTGACAGACATTCCTCCATTGGCAGCAATTATAAATTCAGGTCAAACTTTTGTGATCAGAGCAATACAAACCAGTTTTTTAACTTGCCAAAGTGGTCCCTTTTTTTAACTCTATCCACAAAAAAAATACATCACATCGTTCACAAAGGCCTTGTCTCGCTCACGGTCAGGTCATTTCGCCAATACAACCTATAGTTTTGTCTCTATTGAGGTTTGTTCGAGGCCAAGTATCAGCAATTTTGGCCTCTGTCTAAATAGGAAAGCTGATTTCACAGGTGATGCTGATTAGCAAAGATCAAAGGGAGACACACATAACTGGTCCTGTGTTCTGATTGGTGGACAGTCACTCAGCTCTTTTCTGAAGGATACTACAAGTTTTTGTTGCATTTATGCCTCTACTTCTCCTGTTCTCCCTCTCTCTTCCCTCCTCTTCTCCTCCTCCAATCCTCTACTCCTCCTGTCCTCCTATTCTACCCTCCTTTCATAATCTCTTCTCCTTTCTACTCTTCCTTTTATCCTCTTCTATCCATCTGCCTGTCTTAACTATTTGACTTTCTGTGTCCAAATGATCTATAATGATCTATCTATGTATAGACTATGTATGTATCTATCTGTGTATCTATCTATCTATCTATCTATCTATCTATCTATCTATCTATCTATCTATCTATCTATCTATCTATCTATCTATCTATCTATCTATCTATCTATCTATCTATCTAATCAATCTATATTTCTAACTAATCTATCTTTCTTTATTTCTAGATAATCTATCTTTCTTTCTAACTATACTATCTTTCTTTCTAAATAATCTTTTCTTTCTAGCTATACTATCTATCTTTCTAACTGATCTATCGTTCTTTCTTTCTAAATAATCTTTCTTTCTTTCTAACTATACTATCTGTCTTTCTTTCTAACCAATATATCTTTCCTTCTTTCTTTCTAACTAATCCTTTCTTTATTTCTAACTAATCCTTTCTTTCTTTTTTCATCCTTTCAAATCCATCTTTCTTTCTAACTAATTCTTTCTTTCTTTCTTTCTTTCTTTCTTTCTTTCAAATTCATATTTCTTTCTTACTAATCATTGCTTTCTTTCTTTCTTTCATCTATCTATCATCTATTTTTCTTTCTTTCTTTCTTTTTTCTTTATTTCTAATAATCTATCTATCTTTCTTTCGTTCTTTCTTTCTTTCTTTCAAATTCATATTTCTTTCTTACTAATCCTTTCTTTCTTTCTTTCAAATCCATATTTCTTTCTAACTAATCTTTCTTTCTTTTTTTCTTTTTATCTTTCTTTCTTTCTTTCTTTTTCTTTATTTTGAATAATCTATCTATCTATCTATCTATCTATCTATCTATCTATCTATCTATCTATCTATCTATCTATCTATCTATCTATCTATCTATCTATCTATCTATCTATCTATCTATCTATCTATCTATCTATCTATCTATCTTTCTACCTAATCCATCTTTCTTTCTTCCTTTCTACCTAACCCTTCTTTCTTTCTTTTTTTCTTTCTTTCTTTCTTTCTTTCTTTCTTTCTTTCTTTCTTTCTTTCTTTCTTTCTTTCTTTCTTTCTTTCTTTCTTTCTTTCTTTCTTTCTTTCTACCTAATTCATCTTTCTTTCTTTCTTTCTTTCTTTCTTTCTTTCTTTCTTTCTTTCTTTCTTTCTTTCTTTCTTTCTTTCTTTCTTTCTTTCTTTCTTTCTACCTAATTCATCTTTCTTTCTTTCTTTCTTTCTTTCTTTCTTTCTTTCTTTCTTTCTTTCTTTCTTTCTTTCTTTCTTTCTACCTAATCCATCTTTCTTTCTTTCTTTCTTTCTTTCTTTCTTTCTTTCTTTCTTTCTTTCTTTCTTTCTTTCTTTCTTTCTTTCTTTCTTTCTTTCTTTCTTTCTACCTAATCCATCTTTCTTTCTTTCTCTCTTTCTTTCTTTCTTTCTAATAATCTATCTATCTATCTATCTATCTATCTATCTATCTATCTATCTATCTATCCATCTTTCTTTCTAACTAACTAATCCTTTCTTTCTCACTAATTCTTTCTTTCTTTCTTTCTTTCTTTCTTTCTTTCTTTCTTTCTTTCTTTCTTTCTTTCTTTCTTTCTTTCTTTCAAATCCATCTTTCTTTCTAACTAATTCTTTCTTTCTTTCTAATCCATATTTCTTTCTTTCTTTCTTTCTTTCTTTCTTTCTTTCTTTCTTTCTAACTAACTAATCCTTTCTTTCTTTCTCTCTCACTAATCCTTTCTTTCTTTCTTTCTTTCTTTCTTTCTTTCTTTTAAATCCATCTTTCTTTCTAACTAATTCTTTTCTTTCTTTCTTTCTTTCTTTCTTTCTTTCTTTCTTTCTAACTAATCCTTTCTTTCTTTCTTTCTTTCTTTCTTTCTTTCTTTCTTTCTTTCTTTCTTTCTAATAATCTATCTATCTATCTATCTATCTATCTATCTATCTATCTATCTATCTATCTATCTATCTATCTATCTATCTATCTATCTATCTATCTACAGTCTGTCTATCTATCTATCTATCTATCTATCTATCTATCTATCTATCTATCTATCTATCTATCTATCTATCTATCTATCTATCTATCTATCTATCTATCTATCTATCTATCTATCTATCTATCTATCTATCCATCTATCTATCTATCTATCTACCTACCCCCTGTCTTTCTCTACCTTTCTTTTTTGTACTCCTTTACTTCTCTACCTCTGTCTCTTTCTCTACCCCTATATTTCTTTACCTCTGTGTCTACATCTCTACCTCTCTTTACCTCTCTAAGTAAACTTGTAGTTTTCTACAATTTTTTGGATCTTGTTTTGCATTTCAGCTTATTAAATGCATTTGAATTAAGCTTTTTTTCTTTTTTGCTCTGTTTTGCTGTTGTTTGAACTGCAATATTTTTTTTTAAGCATTTCAGTTCAGCTTTTGAAGCATTCACACGCATATTCCGCAGGAAATGCAATTTTTCTAGTTATTAGTGGTGCTTGCAAAGCAACACTATTGTTATCCTCCATACTTATTATTCTTATTTTTATTATTCCGGACACTTCTTCGGCGCGCTACTCCTCCCGCAGCTTTTGTCACAGACCCATGAATAAGGTGTCAAATCGACCGGCTCGTTTAGGAGAGGTGTGCTATGACTTTTCTAAGAGATCGGATGTACGATGTTCGCACAGCGGACCAAAAAGCGGCCAAAAAAAGGCCCATTGACTTACATTGAAAAATTTTCAAAAATTCAAATCCCAACTGTCACTTTTTCACAGACACAAAAGGGCCTGACAGCCCTGCTGTCAGGCAGACGTCTCTCTCTCCCTAGGAGGATTTATTTTATCAGGCAACCAATAAATAATGGCCTAAAATCTTCATGGTCACACCATAGCAACCAGTTACAGCACCCTAGCAACCGTGGGCGATAGGCACGAGGCCGCAGGCCTCGTGCCATACTAAATAACTCTATAAAAACTCTATAAAAACGAATTTTAGAGACTAAATAGTAATCATCTGTTAAAAAAATACACGCCGACATCACAGACCCCTGATTGAGGCGTCAAATTTTGCGGATTATTGAGGAGAGGTGTGCTGTGACTTTTCGTAGCGATCGGGGGTACGGTGTTCGCCCCAGGGGCAAATCATTGGGTAAAAAAGTCCCATAGACTTTTAGTGTTTTTCCTACTATGGTAAATTGCATAGGGATTTTGTATTGAACATAGCTCTGGATCACAGTGTCATAGAGACAAGGGGGCGGGCTCATTTTACTCAGACGACCAATCAGTCTCTCAGCATCATTGTGAAGCTATTAAGCCACGCCCTAGCAACCATTTAGAGCACCTTAGCAACAACTCCCATAGACTTCCATTAAAAGAGATCAAAGGGATATCTCAGGATAGAAGTGTCATAGAAACATGAGGGTGGGCTCGTTTGACTTGGGCCAGCAAACAGCCAATCATGAATCACCTCAACAATTTCTGGCCATGCCCTAGCAACCATTGTAGAGCACCTTAGCAACCAAAATCCAAAGAGGGATATCTTCCATTCTGAATGTCATAGAGGTATGGGAGTTGGTTTTTATCATTCATACTGACAAGCAGCCTTTGGAGTTTCATGATTGGCAGCTACCAAGCCACTCCCTAGCAACCAAACAGAGTACCCTAGCAACCATTTTGCAAGACTTTATCTCTGCATCAAAACATCGTATAGAGATGGGGGTTGGTTCATACATTCACATTGACTTTGGAGCTTCATGATTGGCAGCTGCCAAGCCACTCCCTAGCAACCAAACAGAGTACCCTAGCAACCATTTTGTAAGACCTACATCTCTGCATCAAAACATCGTATAGAGATGGGGGTTGGCTCTTTTTACTCATGCTAGCAAACATGACGTGCTACATGCTACACATGCTAGCAGAGAATAGCTACATGCTAATATTGATTAGCTAAGTGCTAAATCATGCCAAGAAAATGCTACAAATTCCATAGTAACCATCTGTGACAACTACCAACCACCTATACCAGAACATCCAAGCAACCTCCTAGCAACACCCTAGCAACCACCTAGCAACCACCCAGAACACGCTAGCAACACCCTAGCAACCACCCAGAATACCCTAGCAACCCTCTAACAACACCATAGCAACCACCCAGAACACCCTAGCAACCACCAAGAACACCCTAGCAACCACCCAGAATACCCTAGCAACTGCCTAACAACACCATAGAAACCACCCATAACACCCTAGCAACCACCCAGAATACCCTAGCAACCACCTAGCAACAACTCAGAACACCCTAGCAACTGCCTAGCAACACCTTAGCAACCACCCAGAACACCCTAGCAACCGCCTAGCAACACCCTAGCAACCACTCAGAACACCCTAGCAACTGCCTAGCAACACCCTAGCAACCACCCAGAACACCCTAGCAACCGCCTAGCAACACCCTAGCAACCACCCAAAACACCCTAGCAACACCTAGCAACACCCTAGCAACCACCCAGAACACCCTAGCAACCACCTAGCAACACCCTAGCAACCACCCAGAATACCCTAGCAACCACATAGCAACCACCTAGCAACACCCAGAACAACTTAGCAACCAACAATAATACCCTAGCAACCGCCTAGCAACCACCCAGAACACCATAGCAACCAGCCATAACACCCTAGCAACCGGGTGGTGAGTTTTGCCACTGCAAGCACCACTTCACATTTTCCTCTGGAAATGTACATTCTAGTTAGTGGTGCTTGCTGAAAGCAAGGCAACACTATTACTATTGTGTTTTTTGAGTCGGCCCAAAAGTTTGGCACGCTACTCCTCCCGCAGTTTTTGTCACACACCCATGAATGAGGTCTCAAAACGTGCGGAATATTCGGGAATGGTGTGCTATGACTTTTCTAAGCGATCGGGGGTACGATGTTCGCCCGAAGGGCGAACAAATTTCCCAAAAATCCCATAGACTTAACATTGCGACAAACTTTGACGACTCATAGCTCCGAGCGAGAATTTCACAGAAGCCTGCGATTCACCACATTTGAAGAGGCTAACAGGCTCTGTAAGAACATACCTCACAATGGGGTAAAAGTTGCACCCCTGGGGGGCAGGAGCTGCCCAAACTTTCCCCCATTGACCCAATGTTATTTATTATTTTTTTTTTTTTTTCAACTTCCGTGCGTTTTTTGGCACGCTACTCCTCCCGCAGCTTTTGTCACAGACCCATGGGTGAGGCGTCAAATCGACCGGCTTATTTAGGAGAGGTGTGCTATGACTTTTCTAAGCGATCGGGGGTACGATGGTCGCCCCAGGGGCGAAAAACGGCCAAAAAAAATCCCATAGACTTAACATTACGACAAACTTTGACGAGTCATAGCTCTGAGATCGGATTTCGCAGAAACCTGTGATTTACCACATTTGAAGAGGGTGACAGGCTCTGTAAGAAAATACCTCACAATGGGGTAAAAGTTGCACCCCTTGGGGGCAGGAGCTCCCCAAATTTTTCCCATTGAAAATTTTCTAGTATAGCATTTTACTATTCCAGGAAAAAGTTTGGAGCACTCCTACGACCACAGTTTTTGTCACAGACCCATGAATGAGGCATCAAATCGTGCGGCCTATTGAGGAGAAGTGTCCTATCACTTTTATCAGAGATCGGGGGTACGGTGTTCGACCCAGGGGCGAACAAATTTCCAAAAAATCCCATAGACTTAACATTGAGACAAACTTTGACGACTCGTAGCTCCAAACAAGGATTTCGGACAAATGTGAGATTTGCCACATTTAAAGAGGCTGGCAGGCTCTTTAAGAACATACCACACAATGGGGTAAAAGTTGCACCCCTGGGGGGCAGGAGCTGCCCAAAATTTCCCCATTGACTTACTATGGTGAAGGACGTCCCATCAAATGCATGTGTTTTTCCTACTATGGTAAATTGCATAGGGATTTTGTATTGAACATAGCTCTGGATCACAGTGTCATAGAGACAAGGGGGCGGGCTCATTTTACTCAGATGACCAATCAGTCTCTCAGGATCATTGTGAAGCTATTAAGCCACGCCCTAGCAACCATATAGAGCACCTTAGCAACAACTCCCATAGACTTCTATTGAAAGAGATCAAAGGGATATCTCAGGATATAAGTGTCATAGAAACATGAGGGTGGGCTCGTTTGACTTGGGCCAGCAAACAGCCAATCATGAATCACCTCAACACTTACTGGCAACGCCCTAGCAACCATTGTAGAGCACCTTAGCAACCAAAATCCAAAGAGGGATATCTTCCATTCTGAATGTCATAGAGGCATGGGAGTTGTATTATATCATTCATACTGACAAGCAGCCTTTGGAGATTCATGATTGGCAGCTGCCAAGCCACTCCCTAGCAACCAAACAGAGTACCCTAGCAACCATTTTGTAAGACCTATATCTCTGCATCAAAACACCGCATAGAGATGGGGGTTGGTTTATACATGCACATTGACTTTGGAGCTTCATGATTGGCAGCTGCCAAGCCACTCCCTAGCAACCAAACAGAGTACCCTAGCAACCATTTTGTAAGACCTATATCTCTGCATCAAAACATTGTATAGAGATGCTGGTTGGCTCTTTTTACTCATGCTAGCAAACATGACTTGCTACATGCTACACATGCTAGCAGAGAATAGCTACATGCTAATATTGATTAGCTAAGTGCTAAATCATGCCAAGAAAATGCTACAAACTTCATAGTAACCATCTGTGACAACTACCAACCACCTATACCAGAACATCCTAGCAACCTCCTAGCAACAACCTAGCAACCACCCAGAACACGCTAGCAACACCCTAGCAACCACCCAGAATACCCTAGCAACCGCCTTACAACACCATAGCAACCACCCAGAACACCCTAGCAACCACCAAGAACACCCTAGCAACCACCCAGAATACCCTAGCAACTGCCTAACAACACCATAGCAACCACCCATAACACCCTAGCAACCACCCAGAATACCCTAGCAACCACCTAGCAACACCCTAGCAAACACTCAGAACACCCTAGCAACCGCTTAGCAACACCATAGCAACCACCCAGAACACCCTAGCAACCACCTAGCAACACCCTAGCAACCACACAGAACACCCTAGCAACCACCTAGCAACACCCTAGCAACCACCTAGCAACCACCCTAGCAACCAGCCATAACACGCTAGCAACCGGGTGGTGAGTTTTGCCACTGCAAGCACCACTTCACATTTTCCTCTGGAAATGTACATTCTAGTTAGTGGTGCTTGCTGAAAGCAAGGCAACACTATTACTATTGTGTTTTTTGAGTCGGCCCAAAAGTTTGGCACGCTACTCCTCCCGCAGTTTTTGTCACACACCCATGAATGAGGTCTCAAAACGTGCGGAATATTCGGGAATGGTGTGCTATGACTTTTCTAAGCGATCGGGGGTACGATGTTCGCCCGAAGGGCGAACAAATTTCCCAAAAATCCCATAGACTTAACATTGCGACAAACTTTGACGACTCATAGCTCCGAGCGAGGATTTCACAGAAGCCTGCGATTTACCACATTTGAAGAGGCTGACAGGCTCTGTAAGAACATACCTCACAATGGGGTAAAAGTTGCACCCCTGGGGGGCAGGAGCTGCCCAAATATTCCCCCATAGACCCCCATGTTATTTATTAGTGGTGCTTGCTGAAAGCAAGGCAACACTATTACTATTGTGTTTTTTGAGTCGGCCCAAAAGTTTGGCACGCTACTCCTCCCGCAGTTTTTGTCACACACCCATGAATGAGGTCTCAAATCGTGCGGAATATTCGGGAATGGTGTGCTATGACTTTTCTAAGCGATCGGGGGTACGATGTTCGCCCGAAGGGCGAACAAATTTCCCAAAAATCCCATAGACTTAACATTGCGACAAACTTTGACGACTCGTAGCTCCGATCGAGGATTTCACAGAAGCCTGCGATTTACCACATTTGAAGAGGCTGACAGGCTCTGTAAGAACATACCTCACAATGGGGTAAAAGTTGCACCCCTGGGGGGCAGGAGCTGCCCAAATTTTCCCCATTGACCCCCATGTTATTTATTAGTGGTGCTTGCTGAAAGCAAGGCAACACTATTACTATTGTGTTTTTTGAGTCGGCCCAAAAGTTTGGCACGCTACTCCTCCCGCAGTTTTTGTCACACACCCATGAATGAGGTCTCAAAACGTGCGGAATATTCGGGAATGGTGTGCTATGACTTTTCTAAGCGATCGGGGGTACGATGTTCGCCCGAAGGGCGAACAAATTTCCCAAAAATCCCATAGACTTAACATTGCGACAAACTTTGACGACTCGTAGCTCCGAGCGAGAATTTCACAGAAGCCTGCGATTTACCACATTTGAAGAGGCTGACAGGCTCTGTAAGAACATACCTCACAATGGGGTAAAAGTTGCACCCCTGGGGGGCAGGAGCTGCCCAAATTTTCCCCATTGACCCCCATGTTGTTTATTATTCTTCTTCTTATTATTATTCTGGCCACTTTTTGGTTCGCTACTCCTCCCGCAGCTTTTGTCACAGACCCATGGGTGAGGCGTCAAATCGACCGGCTCATTTAGGAGAGGTGTGCTATGACTTTTCTAAGAGATCGGAGGTACGATGGTCGCCCCAGAGCCGAAAAACGGCCCAAAAAAATCCCATAGACTTAACATTGCGAAAAAATTTGACGAGTCATAGCTCTGAGCGAGGATTTCGCAGAAACCAGCAATTTACCACATTTGAAGAGGCTGACAGGCTCTGTAAGAAAATACCTCACAATGGGGTAAAAGTTGCACCCCTGGGGGGCAGGAGCTGCCCAAAATTTTGCCAAAATTCCCATAGACTTAACATTGCGAAAAAATTTGACGAGTCATAGCTCTGAGCGAGGATTTCGCAGAAACCAGCAATTTACCACATTTGAAGAGGCTGACAGGCTCTTTAAGAAAATACCTCACAATGGGGTAAAAGTTGCACCCCTTGGGGGCAGGAGCTCCCCAAATTTTTCCCATTGAAAATTTTCTAGTATAGCATTTTACTATTCCAGGAAAAAGTTTGGAGCACTCCTACGTCCACAGTTTTTGTCACAGACCCATGAATGAGGCATCAAATCGTGCGGCCTATTGAGGAGAAGTGTCCTATCACTTTTATCAGAGATCGGGGGTACGGTGTTCGACCCAGGGGCGAACAAATTTCCAAAAAATCCCATAGACTTAACATTGAGACAAACTTTGACGACTCGTAGCTCCAAACAAGGATTTCGGACAAACGTGAGATTTGCCACATTTGAAGAGGCTGGCAGGCTCTTTAAGAACATACCACACAATGGGGTAAAAGTTGTACCCCTGGGGGGCAGGAGCTGCCCAAAGTTTCCCCATTGACTTACTATGGTGAAGGACGTCCCATCAAATGCATGTGTTTTTCCTACTATGGTAAATTGCATAGGGATTTTGTATTGAACATAGCTCTGGATCACAGTGTCATAGAGACAAGGGGGCGGGCTCATTTTACTCAGACGACCAATCAGTCTCTCAGGATCATTGTGAAGCTATTAAGCCACGCCCTAGCAACCATTTAGAGCACCTTAGCAACAACTCCCATAGACTTCCATTAAAAGAGATCAAAGGGATATCTCAGGATATAAGTGTCATAGAAACATGAGGGTGGGCTCGTTTGACTTGGGCCAGCAAACAGCCAATCATGAAACACCTCAACAATTTCTGGCCATGCTCTAGCAACCATTATCGAGCACCTTAGCAACCAAAATCCAAAGTGGCATATCTTCCATTCTGAATGTCATAGAGGCATGGGAGTTGGTTTATATCATTCATACTGACAAGCAGCCTTTGGAGTTTCATGATTGACAGCTACCAAGCCACTCCCTAGCAACCAAATAGAGTACCCTAGCAACCATTTTGCAAGACTTTATCTCTGCATCAAAACATCGTATAGAGATGGGGGTTGGTTTATACATTCACATTGACTTTGGAGCTTCATGATTGGCAGCTGCCAAGCCACTCCCTAGCAACCAAACAGAGTACCCTAGCAACCGTTTTTCAAGACCTATATCTCTGCATCAAAACATCGTATAGAGATGGGGTTTGGCTCTTTTTACTCATGTTAGCAAACATGACTTGTTACATGCTACACATGCTAGCAGTGAATAGCTACATGCTAATATTGATTAGCTAAGTGCTAAATCATGCCAAGAAAATGCTACAAACTTCATAGTAACCATCTGTGACAACTACCAACCTCCTAGCAACAACCTAGCAACCACCCAGAACACGCTAGCAACACCCTAGCAACCACCCAGAATACCCTAGCAACCACCTAACAACACCATAGCAACCACCCAGAACACCCTAGCAACCACCCAGAATACCCTAGCAACCGCCCATCAACACCATAGCAACCACCCATAACACCCTAGCAACCACCCAGAACACCCTAGCAACCACCTAGCAACACCCTAGCAACCACTCAGAACACCCTAGCAACTGCCTAGCAACACCTTAGCAACCACCCAGAACACCCTAGCAACCGCCTAGCAACACCCTAGCAACCACCCAGAACACCCTAGCAACCACCTAGCAACACCTTAGCAACCACCCAGAATACTCTAGCAACCACATAGCAACCACCTAGCAACACCCAGAACAACTTAGCAACCAACAATAATACCCTAGCAACCGCCTAGCAACCACCCAGAACACCATAGCAACCAGCCATAACACCCTAGCAACCGGGTGGTGAGTTTTGCCACTGCAAGCACCACTTCACATTTTCCTCTGGAAATGTACATTCTAGTTAGTGGTGCTTGCTGAAAGCAAGGCAACACTATTACTATTGTGTTTTTTGAGTCGGCCCAAAAGTTTGGCACGCTACTCCTCCCGCAGTTTTTGTCACACACCCATGAATGAGGTCTCAAAACGTGCGGAATATTCGGGAATGGTGTGCTATGACTTTTCTAAGCGATCGGGGGTACGATGTTCGCCCGAAGGGCGAACAAATTTCCCAAAAATCCCATAGACTTAACATTGCGACAAACTTTGACGACTCATAGCTCCGAGCGAGAATTTCACAGAAGCCTGCGATTCACCACATTTGAAGAGGCTGACAGGCTCTGTAAGAACATACCTCACAATGGGGTAAAAGTTGCACCCCTGGGGGGCAGGAGCTGCCCAAATTTTCCCCATAGACCCCAATGTTATTTATTATTCTTATTCTTATTCTTATTGTTCCGCCGTTTTTCTGTTCGCTACTCCTCCCGCAGCTTTTGTCAGAGACCCATGGGTGAGGCGTCAAATCGACCGGCTTATTTAGGAGAGGTGTGCTATGACTTTTATAAGCGATCGGGGGTACGATGTTCGCCCCAGGGGCGAAAAACGGCCCAAAAAATCCCATAGACTTAACATTACGACAAATTTTGGCGACTCATAGCTCTGAGCGAGAATTTCGCAGAAATGTGTAATTTACCACATTTGAAGAGGCTAACAGGTTCTTTAAGAAAATACCTCACAATGGGGTAAAAGTTGCACCCCTGGGGGGCAGGAGCTCCCCAAATTTTTCCCATTGAAAATTTTCTAGTATAGCATTTTACTATTCCAGGAAAAAGTTTGGAGCACTCCTACGTCCACAGTTTTTGTCACAGACCCATAATTGAGGCATCAAATCGTGCGGCCTATTGAGGAGAAGTGTCATATCACTTTTATCAGTGATCGGGGGTACGGTGTTCGACCCAGGGGCGAACAAATTTCCAAAAAATCCCATAGACTTAACATTGAGACAAACTTTGACGACTCGTAGCTCCAAACAAGGATATCGGACAAACGTGAGATTTGCCACATTTGAAGAGGCTGGCAGGCTCTTTAAGAACATACCACACAATGGGGTAAAAGTTGCACCCCTGGGGGGCAGGAGCTGCCCAAAGTTTCCCCATTGACTTACTATGGTGAAGGACGTCCCATCAAATGCATGTGTTTTTCCTACTATGGTAAATTGCATAGGGATTTTGTATTGAACATAGCTCTGGATCACAGTGTCATAGAGACAAGGGGGCGGGCTCATTTTACTCAGACGACCAATCAGTCTCTCAGGATCATTATGAAGCTATTAAGCCACGCCCTAGCAACCATTTAGAGCACATTAGCAACAACTCCCATAGACTTCCATTGAATTAGATCAAAGGGATATCTCAGGATATAAGTGTCATAGAAACATGAGGGTGGGCTCGTTTGACTTGGGCCAGCAAACAGCCAATCCTGAATCACCTCAACACTTACTGTCAACGCCCTAGCAACCATTGTAGAGCACCTTAGCAACCAAAATCCAAAGAGGGATATCTTCCATTCTGAATGTCATAGAGGCATGGGAGTTGGTTTATATCATTCATACTGACAAGCATCCTGTGGAGATTCATGTTTGGCAGCTGCCAAGCCACTCCCTAGCAACCAAACAGAGTACCCTAGCAACCATTTTGCACAACCTATATCTCTACATCAGAACATCGTATAGAGATGGGGGTTGGTTTATATCATTCATACTGACAAGCAGCCTTTGGAGTTTCATGATTGGCAGCTGCCAAGCCACTCCCTAGCAACCAAAAACAGTACCCTAGAAACCATTTTGTAAGACTTATATCTTTGCACCAAAACATCGTATAGAGATGGGGGTTGGTTTATATCATTCATACTGACAAGCAGCCTTTGGAGTTTCATGATTGGCAGCTGCCAAGCCACTCCCTAGCAACCAAACAGAGTACCCTAGCAACCATTTTGTAAGACCTACATCTCTGCATCAAAACATCGTATAGAGATGGGGGTTGGCTCTTTTTACTCATGCTAGCAAACATGACTTGCTACATGCTACACATGCTAGCAGAGAATAGCTACATGCTAATATTGATTAGCTAAGTGCTAAATCATGCCAAGAAAATGCTACAAATTTCATAGTAACCATCTGTGACAACTACCAACCACCTATACCAGAACATCCAAGCAACCTCCTAGCAACACCCTAGCAACCACCTAGCAACCACCCAGAACACCCTAGCAACCACCAAGAACACCCTAGCAACCACCCAGAATATCCTAGCAACTGCCTAACAACACCATAGCAACCACCCAGAACACCCTAGCAACCACCTAGCAACACCCTAGCAACCACACAGAACACCCTAGCAACCACCTAGCAGCACCCTAGCAACCACCTAGCAACCAGCCATAACACCCTAGCAACCGGGTGGTGAGTTTTGCCACTGCAAGCACCACTTCACATTTTCCTCTGGAAATGTACATTCTAGTTATTCTTCTTCTTCTTCTTATTATTCTGGCCACTTTTTGGTTCGCTACTCCTCCCGCAGATTTTGTCACAGACCCATGGGTGAGGTGTCAAATCGACCGGCTTATTTAGGAGAGGTGTGCTATGACTTTTCTAAGCAATCGGGGGTACGATGGTCGCCTCAGGGGCGAAAAACGGCCAAAAAAAATCCCATAGACTTAACATTACGACAAACTTTGACGAGTCATAGCTCTGAGATCGGATTTCGCAGAAACCTGTGATTTACCACATTTGAAGAGGGTGACAGGCTCTGTAAGAAAATACCTCACAATGGGGTAAAAGTTGCACCCCTTGGGGGCAGGAGCTCCCCAAATTTTTCCCATTGAAAATTTTCTAGTATAGCATTTTACTATTCCAGGAAAAAGTTTGGAGCACTCCTACGTCCACAGTTTTTGTCACAGACCCATGAATGAGGCATCAAATCGTGCGGCCTATTGAAGAGAAGTGTCCTATCACTTTTATCAGAGATCGGGGGTACGGTGTTCGACCCAGGGGCGAACAAATTTCCAAAAAATCCCATAGACTTAACATTGAGACAAACTTTGACGACTCGTAGCTCCAAACAAGGATTTCGGACAAACGTGAGATTTGCCACATTTGAAGAGGCTGGCAGGCTCTTTAAGAACATACCACACAATGGGGTAAAAGTTGCACCCCTGGGGGGCAGGAGCTGCCCAAAGTTTCCCCATTGACTTACTATGGTGAAGGACGTCCCATCAAATGCATGTGTTTTTCCTACTATGGTAAATTGCATAGGGATTTTGTATTGAACATAGCTCTGGATCACAGTGTCATAGAGACAAGGGGGCGGGCTCATTTTACTCAGATGACCAATCAGTCTCTCAGGATCATTGTGAAGCTATTAAGCCACGCCCTAGCAACCATATAGAGCACCTTAGCAACAAGTACCATAGACTTCCATTGAAAGAGATCAAAGGGATATCTCCGGATAGAAGTGTCATAGAAACATGAGGGTGGGCTCGTTTGACTTGGGCCAGCAAACAGCCAATCCTGAATCACCTCAATACTTACTGGCAACGCCCTAGCAACCATTGTAGAGCACCTTAGCAACCAAAATCCAAAGAGGGATATCTTCCATTCTGAATGTCATAGAGGCATGGGAGTTGTATTATATCATTCATACTGACAAGCAGCCTTTGGAGATTCATGATTGGCAGCTGCCAAGCCACTCCCTAGCAACCAAACAGAGTACCCAGCAACCATTTTGCAAGACCTATATCTCTGCATCAAAACATCGTATAGAGATGGGGGTTGGTTTATACATTCACATTGACTTTGGAGCTTCATGATTGGCAGCTGCCAAGCCACTCCCTAGCAACCAAACAGAGTACCCTAGCAACCATTTTGTAAGACCTACATCTCTGCATCAAAACATCGTATAGAGATGGGGGTTGGCTCTTTTTACTCATGCTAGCAAACATGACTTGCTACATGCTACACATGCTAGCAGTGAATAGCTACATGCTAATATTGATTAGCTAAGTGTTAAATCATGCCAAGAAAATGCTACAAATTTCATAGTAACCATCTGTGACAACTACCAACCACCTATACCAGAACATCCAAGCAACCTCCTAGCAACACCCTAGCAACCACCTAGCAACCACCCAGAACACGTTAGCAACACCCTAGCAACCACCCAGAATACCCTAGCAACCACCTAACAACACCATAGCAACCACCCAGAACACCCTAGCAACCACCAAGAACACCCTAGCAACCACCCAGAATACCCTAGCAACTGCCTAACAACACCATAGCAACCACCCATAACACCCTAGCAACCACCCAGAATACCCTAGCAACCACCTAGCAACACCCTAGCAACCACTCAGAACACCCTAGCAACCGCTTAGCAACACCATAGCAACCACCCAGAACACCCTAGCAACCACCTAGCAACACCCTAGCAACCACACAGAACACCCTAGCAACCACCTAGCAACACCCTAGCAACCACCTAGCAACCACCCTAGCAACCAGCCAGAACACCCTAGCAACCGGGTGGTGAGTTTTGCCACTGCAAGCACCACTTCACATTTTCCTCTGGAAATGTACATTCTAGTGTTGTGAATACTATTCTCCAAGACAAAACTTTGGCACGCTACTCCTCCCGCATTTTTTGTCACAGACACATGAATGAGGTGTCAAATCGACCAGCTCGTTAAGGAGAGGTGTGCTATGACTTTTCTAAGAGATCGGGTGTACGATGCTTGTCTAGCGGGCGATAAATCGGCCGAAAAATCTCCCATAGACTTAACATTGGCACCAAATTTGTGAGATCATATCTTTTGACCAGAAGGTCATAGAGACTTGGGGTTGGGCTCATTTGACTCGGCCTATCATGCAGCCAACAAGTAGTGACATAGTAACTTCATATTCACGCCCTAGCAACCACTTAGGGCAGCCTAGCAACCATAAAACAACATATTCAAGCCATATCTCAGCTCCAGAAAATAGAAGAAACATGGATTTTGCCTTTTTTTGACTCAGACTGTCAACTAGTCTTTAAATATTAACTCATAAACTGTATAATCACACCATAGCAACCATATAGGGTACCCCAGTAACCCTACAAACACATGAATAAGACATGTCTCAGCTGAATAAACCATTTATCATCACAAAAACATCGTACAGACGTGTTTGGTGTCTCGTATGCAAAAATGTGCCACACTCTAGCAACCGAGCGAGCTTTTTGCCACTGCAAGCACCACTTCACATTTTCCTCTGGAAATGTACATTCTAGTTAGTGGTGCTTGCTGAAAGCAAGGCAACACTATTACTATTGTGTTTTTTGAGCCGGCCCAAAAGTTTGACGCGCTACTCCTCACGCAGTTTTTGTCACACACCCATGAATGAGGTCTCAAAACGTGCGGAATATTCGGGAATGGTGTGCTATGACTTTTCTAAGCGATCGGGGGTACGATGTTCGCCCGAAGGGCGAACAAATTTCCCAAAAATCCCATAGACTTAACATTGCGACAAACTTTGACGACTCATAGCTCCGAGCGAGAATTTCACAGAAGCCTGCGATTTACCACATTTGAAGAGGCTGACAGGCTCTGTAAGAACATACCTCACAATGGGGTAAAAGTTGCACCCCTGGGGGGCAGGAGCTGCCCAAATATTCCCCCATTGACCCCCATGTTATTTATTATTCTTCTTCTTATTATTATTCTGGCCACTTTTTGGTTCGCTACTCCTCCCGCAGATTTTGTCACAGACCCATGGGTGAGGTGTCAAATCGACCGGCTTATTTAGGAGAGGTGTGCTATGACTTTTCTAAGAGATCGGGGGTACGATGGTCGCCCCAGGGGCGAAAAACGGCCAAAAAAAATCCCATAGACTTAACATGGCGAAAAAATTTGACGAGTCATAGCTCTGAGCGAGGATTTCGCAGAAACTTGCAATTTACCACATTTGAAGAGGCTGACAGGCTCTGTAAGAAAATACCTCACAATGGGGTAAAAGTTGCACCCCTGGGGGGCAGGAGCTGCCCAAAATTTTGCCAAAATTCCCATTGAAAATTTTCTAGTATAGCATTTTACTATTCCAGGAAAAAGTTTGGAGCACTCCTACGTCCACAGTTTTTGTCACAGACCCATGAATGAGGCATCAAATCGTGCGGCCTATTGAGGAGAAGCGTCCTATCACTTTTATCAGAGATCGGGGGTACGGTGTTCGCCCCAGGGGCGAACAAATTTCCAAAAAATCCCATAGACTTAACATTGAGACAAACTTTGACGACTCATAGCTCCGAACAACGATTTCGGAAAAACGTGTGATTTGCCACATTTGAAGAGGCTGGCAGGCTCTGTAAGAATATACCTCACAATGGGGTAAAAGTTGCACCCCTGGGGGGCAGGACCTGCCCAAACTTTTCCCCATTGACTTACAATGGTGATGGACGTCCCATCAAATGCATGTGTTTTTCCTACTATGGTAAATTGCATAGGGATTTTGTATTGAACATAGCTCTGGATCACAGTGTCATAGAGAGAAGGGGGCGGGCTCATTTTACTCAGACGACCAATCAGTCTCTCAGGATCATTGTGAAGCTATTAAGCCACGCCCTAGCAACCATTTAGAGCACCTTAGCAACAACTCCCATAGACTTCCATTAAAAAAGATCAAAGGGATATCTCAGGATATAAGTGTCATAGAAACATGAGGGTGGGCTCGTTTGACTTGGGCCAGCAAACAGCCAATCCTGAATCACCTCAACACTTACTGGCAACGCCCTAGCAACCATTGTAGAGCACCTTAGCAACCAAAATCCAAAGAGGGATATCTTCCATTCTGAATGTCATAGAGGTATGGGAGTTGGTTTATATCATTCATACTGACAAGCAGCCTGTGGAGTTTCATGATTGGCAGCTGCCAAGCCACTCCTTAGCAACCAAACAGAGTACCCTAGCAACCATTTTGCACGACCTATATCTCTGCATCAAAACATCGTATAGAGATGGGGGTTGGTTTATACATTCACATTGACTTTGGAGCTTCATGATTGGCAGCTGCCAAGCCAGTCCCTAGCAACCAAACAGAGTACCCTAGCAACCATTTTGTAAGACCTACATCTCTGCATCAAGACATCGTATAGAGATGGGAGTTGGCTTTTTTTTCTCATGCTAGCAAACATGACTTGCTACATGCTACACATGCTAGCAGAGAATAGCTACATGCTAATATTGATTAGCTAAGTGCTAAATCATGCCAAGAAAATGCTACAAATTTCATAGTAACCATCTGTGACAACTACCAACCACCTATACCAGAACATCCAAGCAACCTCCTAGCAACACCCTAGCAACCACCTAGCAACCACCCAGAACACGCTAGCAACACACTAGCAACCACCCAGAATACCATAGCAACCGCCTAGCAACCATCCAGAACACCTTAGCAACACCCTAGCAACCACCTAGCAACACCCTAGCAACCACCCAGAACACCCTAGCAACCACCTAGCAACACCCTAGCAACCACTCAGAACACCCTAGCAACCGCCTAGCAACACCATAGCAACCACCCAGAACACCCTAGCAACCACACAGAACACCCTAGCAACCACCTAGCAACACCCTAGCAACCACCCAGAACACCCTAGCAACCAGCCAGAACACCCTAGCAACCGGGTGGTGAGTTTTGCCACTGCAAGCACCACTTCACATTTTCCTCTGGAAATGTACATTCTAGTGTTGTGAATACTATTCTCCAAGACAAAACTTTGGCACGCTACTCCTCCCGTATTTTTTGTCGTAGACCCATGAATGAGGTGTCAAATCGACCGGCTCATTTAGGAGAGGTGTGCTATGACTTTTTTAAGCGATCGGTTGTACGATGTTCGTCTGGCGGGCGATAAATCGGCCGAAAAAAGTCCCATAGACTTAACATTGGCACCAAATTTTTGAGATCATATCTTTTGACCAGAAGGTCATAGAGACTTGGGGTTGGGCTCTTTTGACTCGGCCTATCATGCAGCTAACAATTAGTGACATAATAATTTCATATTCATGCCCTAGCAACCACTTAGGGCAGCCTAGCAACCATAAAACAACATATTCAAGCCATATCTCAGCTCCAGAAAATAGAAAACATGGATTTTGAAAATTTTTGACTTAGACTGTCAACTAGTCTTTAAATATCATCTTATAAACTGTATAAGCACACCATAGCAACCATGTAGGGTACCCTAGTAACCACACAAACACACGAATAAGCCATATCTCAGCCCCAGAACATCGTACACACATGATTGTTGGCTCGTATGCAATCCTGTACCACACCCTAGCAACCGGGTGGTGAGTTTTGCCACTGCAAGCACCACTTCACATTTTCCTCTGGAAATGTACATTCTAGTTCTTATTTTTATTATTCCGGACACTTCTTCGGCGCGCTACTCCTCCCGCAGCTTTCGTCACAGACCCATGAGAGTGGTGTCAAATCGACCGGCTCGTTTAGGAGAGGTGTGCTATGACTTTTCTAAGAGATCGGATGTACGATGTTCGCACAGCGGACGAAAAAGAGGCCAAAAAAAGGCCCATTGACTTACATTGAAAAATTTTCAAAAATTCAAATCCCAACTGTCACTTTCTCACAGACACAAAAGGGCCTGACAGCCCTGCTGTCAGGCAGACGTCTCTCTCTCCCTAGGGGGATTTAATTTATCAAGCAGCCAATGAGTAATGGCCTAAAATCTTCATAGCCACACCATAGCAACCAGTTACAGCATCCTAGCAACCGTGGGCAATAGGCACGAGGCCGCAGGCCTCGTGCCATACTAAATAACTCTATAAAAACTATAAAAACTCATTTTAGAGACTAAATAGTAATCATCTGTTAAAAAATACACGCCGACATCACAGACCCCTGATTGAGGCGTCAAATTTTGCGGATTATTGAGGAGAGGTGTGCTGTGACTTTTCGTAGCGATCGGGGGTACGGTGTTCGCCCCAGGGGCAAATCATTGGGTAAAAAAGTCCCATAGACTTTTAGTGTTTTTCCTACTATGGTAAATTGCATAGGGATTTTGTATTGAACATAGCTCTGGATCACAGTGTCATAGAGACAAGGGGGCGGGCTCATTTTACTCAGACGACCAATCAGTCTCTCAGCATCATTGTGAAGCTATTAAGCCACGCCCTAGCAACCATTTAGAGCACCTTAGCAACAACTCCCATAGACTTCCATTAAAAGAGATCAAAGGGATATCTCAGGATATAAGTGTCATAGAAACATGAGGGTGGGCTCGTTTGACTTGGGCCAGCAAACAGCCAATCATGAATCACCTCAACAATTTCTGGCCATGCCCTAGCAACCATTGTAGAGCACCTTAGCAACCAAAATCCAAAGAGGGATATCTTCCATTCTGAATGTCATAGAGGCATGGGAGTTGGTTTTTATCATTCATACTGACAAGCAGCCTTTGGAGTTTCATGATTGGCAGCTACCAAGCCACTCCCTAGCAACCAAACAGAGTACCCTAGCAACCATTTTGCAAGGCCTACATCTCTGCATCAAAACATCGTATAGAGATGGGGGTTGGTTCATACATTCACATTGACTTTGGAGCTTCATGATTGGCAGCTGCCAAGCCACTCCCTAGCAACCAAACAGAGTACCCTAGCAACCATTTTGTAAGACCTACATCTCTGCATCATTACATCGTATAGAGATGGGGGTTGGCTCTTTTTACTCATGCTAGCAAACATGACTTGCTACATGCTACACATGCTAGCAGAGAATAGCTACATGCTAATATTGATTAGCTAAGTGCTAAATCATGCCAAGAAAATGCTACAAACTTCATAGTAACCATCTGTGACAACTACCAACCTCCTAGTAACACCATAGCAACCACCCAGAATACCATAGCAACCACCTAGCAACACCCTAGCAACCACCAAGAATACCCTAGCAATCACCTAGCAACACCCTAGCAACCACACAGAACACCCTAGCAACCGCCTAGCAACACCCTAGCAACAAACCAGAACACCTAGCAACACCCTAGCAACCACCCAGAACACCCTAGCAACCACCTACCAATACCCTAGCAACCATCTATAACACCCTAGCAACCACCCAGAACACCCTAGCAACCGCCTAGCAACACCCTGGCAACCATATAGAACACCCTAGCAACCACATAGCAACACCCTAGCAACCACCCAGAACACCCTAGCAACCACCTAGCAACACCCTGGCAACCATCTATAACACCCTAGCAACCACCTAGAACACCTTAGCAACCACCTAGCAACACCCTAGCAACCACTCAGAACACCCTAGCAACCACCTAGCAACACCATAGCAACCACCCAGAACACCCTAGCAACCGCCTAGCAACACCCTAGCAACCACACAGAACACCCTAGCAACCACCTAGAAACACCCTAGCAACCACCCAGAACACCCTAGCAACCACCCATAACACCCTAGCAACCGAGCGAGCTTTTTGCCACTGCAAGCACCACTTCACATTTTCCTCTGGAAATGTACATTCTAGTTTGTAATGTTATTTCTCAAACAGCTTCAATTTTAATATTGATTATTATTATTATTGAATTCATAAAATAATTTTGGTAAAATATTTCTTGTTAGTGCATTTTTCGAGTCTTTGGGTCTCAAGTCTAATGTAAAAACGAGCGCAGAAATCATCTTGTGTGTGTATTTATATATATATATATATATATATATTTTTTTTTTAGAATTCCAAAACCATGCGAGACCAACATAAATACATTTCAAAGAAGTCGGTACTTATTTAAATATCTATGTTGTATTCTATTTTGTATATTCTTATTTTTCATTGACCCTACCAAATATTATAAAATATTAATAAATATTAATCTGAGCAAACCACATCAATGCCATATGTACAAGTGACATTTTCCCCCATTTGTAGCGCATGGATGGTTGGCTCCTCATAAAGCTAAAAGGCTGTGTGAGGATGAGGGAGGATTTCAGTGACAGGCAATTTATGCATGTTCTAAAATAAACACCTAAATAAAACAAATGCATTTTGCATGTCGCTCTGATCACTAGTGTTTCTATAGAAATGATAAAAGCACACTTTCCTTGCCTGTATCTCCTCTTTGCCTTATCCCATCGGTACATGTAACCCGTTCCCAGAGGCCCATGTGAGTCAGATGTTTATTTAAAGGACGTTATCTTAAATATATGAGAAAAGCCTAAAAGCAGGAGTGCTTATTTCTGCCAAATTACCTTGCAGAATGAGCCAAACTGGGCTGCGGGCTGAGTCACAGGAAAATGATATTACTTTATTACGCAGATGCATCGAGTCTGACAGTCTAAATGTTGAGGAGAGCGTATACGTCTAGTGGTTCTGGGACAGGGGATTGGCGTAGAGTTAAGAATCAGCGACTGCCAATCAGGGGTCATGGAGGTGCGGAGAGGTGTCAGGGATGAAGCTGTGGGTGCATTAAGAGTGAGTAGTGAGCGAAGACATGCTTCCGAGTCAGGAAATCCATTTTAGGATATAAATGCTCTCTTGGGAAGAGCTCTGAAAAATCAGAGGACTTTCCCTGGACCTGTAATTGAAATGGTTAGCAGAAAGTGGGCAGGTTTGAGTCTAAATCATGTTGAATTTTTTGGTTTCAAGTCGGTCAACTTAATATATTTTTTCTTTTTTTTTTTCAGGTTTATAAATGGTTTTAGAATATCTAGATTCTGATATTCTATATTAGAATATAAGAATATCAGCAACTCATTTTTTTAAACTTTAGAAATTTGTCTTATTTCTAAATGCACTTTAATAAAAATGTTTTAAAATAAAAATATTTTGGATTATCATCGTTATTTTATTATTATTCATTGTAAAAAAAATTTCATGATTTGTAATCACATTTTTTTTATTTTTTCAAATCAACTTAAATAATTTATGTGGTTCAGATAACATAATATTTTGAGTTTCTGATGATTAAATCAATTTCCTTCATTGTATAACTCCATTCACTTCAATGAACGTAAAATTTTAAGGTAACCAGGTTACTTCATTTTTTTAAGTTAAACCAACAACATTTTTTTTTACAGTGTATGGGCTCATTAGGTAATAAAATTTTATCATCTATTTTTTTTAAACTGCTTCAATGATTTAATAATAATATTATTTGTAATTATGTTAATTTATTATTGTTTTGGTCAAATATTATAAACTTGATTTTATCTTTTTATTTATTTAACATGAATACACTCACATGTTAGTAATGTTAGCATAAAGAGGTCAGGTCTGAGACTAAATCAAATGCGTTAAAACATGTTTTGAGCGAACTTTGAGGAGAATCAGTACAGTATGTATTATTATGTAGCCTATATATTGTATTCCCTTCATCGGTCATGCCCTCTATATTCTTTCGTTCTGAGTGAACGCAGGCAGAGGATCACTTGTTCGTTGAAGTGATATAAAGCCGCTACACCGGGATGAGGTCTGCCCCTTGTTCTAGAACAGTCACCACAGCTCGGTGTGTGTGAACCGGCCCTTCTCCGCTCTGCAGTTGACCTTGTGGAAATTGGTGTCCAGGCCCTCTGGAGACCTCTTGTCTTCGGTCACCCTCACTGCATATCATCTCTCTCTGCTGATTCTGTCACTTGCTGCCTTCCGCCATGGGCAGTTTTTATACTCTGGGACCCGTCTCATGTGAATGAGCAGTCATTTCGTGTTGTCTCTACTGTCTCGCCTCAAACGCGTCAAGGCTTTCAACAGAAAAAATATGTGACCTTCTGAAATGACACATTCAGCTCCTAGAAGTTTTTCTGTTGAGGATATATGCTGTTTGATTTAAGATGAGAGGTAATAACATGAGGTTGTGCATGCGTTGTTAGGACTAGATGTCCCCATAAGGATTCTAAAACCTGTGATCTGTTCTAAAACCCAGCGCACTGCCTGCAGCTTTTAAGGCGCACTCCTGACACAAAGGATTTTCCAGTCTGTGGGTAACTTAATTATGCTGCCTCCTCAGGTACCTTGTTTTTGTCATTCTAAGGCAGCGTCACATATACTTTTCGTTTCATTTCTGGTGAAATCAAAACATCTCTTACACCAGCCTCAATTTTGCTGGACTTCCAGCCTGGTCAGACTAGTCTGTTTAAGAGGGATTTGGGGGCATTTTTCAGCTGGTCAGGCTGGTAAGCCAACATGACTCCCCTCTAAACCAGCTAAACAAACTGGTTTGTTTGCAGCAAAGATTGCAATGCATTTGAAGTTGTGCAATGTTGTTAGAATAGATTGTTTTACCCAAAATTTTTAGAGATGTACGATTTTGGAAACAGTGTGTATATATATATATATATATATTACCAGATATTTGGAAAGAATAAATCATTCTACTGTAGGATGATTGGAGTGATGTTGTTGAACCACATCTGCGTTAAAAAAGAATAATAATAATGTATAAAATCCAAACAATGACATGTTGAAAATGTCTTCATTTCTTCATTTTTAAGGTTTCAGACAAAACCATTAAGCTTTTATTTTGGTGGTTTGCCAGCAAATATACATATATAATATTATATAATGTAGGGATGCACCGATATGACAATTTTGGCCGATACCGATAATTCTTTATATTTGAAAGCCGATAACCGATATATTGGCCGATAAATCTAAATCCAAATTTTTAGACAATTTTTGAGAGCCAGATTTAGGGTAAGGAAATTTAGATCTCGTGTTTAATGAATTATGTCAAAAGTAAGGCTGAGAGCTGTGGGAATATAGCCATGTACACTGATTATCATACTAAAATATAAATGAAGAGACAACTGCTGTTTGTTTGCCTATTCACATAGTTTAATTAGAACGGCACAGATCGAAGGGCTTGAGAGAGATAAACCATTGTAGCTACTGTAATTCCTCAAGGCTTCTTTTCATTGTTCTTTGGTGCTGTTTAATATGAGAGTCTAGTCAAGGAATTTGGGCCAACCAAAAGACTCCATATTTGGGGCCAATTATAAACATGCATTTTAAGTGATACTGGAAATCATGTTGTTCCAAACCTATATGACTTTCTTCTGAACGCAAAATAAGACGTTTAGCAGAACGACAGACTGTAACGCACACTTGGCGTCGCTGGATTTCACACAAGTGTAAAAGAAAAATGTATGCACAAGATAAGTTTGATACTTTTTCTCTATGTCTAAATGTTCACTCCTCGCTAGGGCTGGGCGATATATCGAATATGTACGATGTATCGTTATATTTTTTTGAAACGATATGGAATGAGGCAATACCGTTTATATCGATACAGTAGTTTGATATGAGCACATCTGAAAAATAGCGGAGGTTGCAGTGTGAGCTGCTGCAGTGAAAGCTAGGCTACGTAGAACAATTTGTCCTAAACATGACACAAGCTTATATTAATTGCGTCAAAATCACTTTGATATAGTTAACAAGTTTAAGGCAGCTTGCCGCCCTGTCAAATGCTCTGACAGACACTGTTGCTGACTGACAGATATACTTGCGCTGTTTAATGCGTTTGAGATGTGCTTTCCTTAGTGCTCAACTTACATTTCACATATTCTCCATCTGTAAATGTTAGAAAGTAAAGCAAATATGTCCATTTCACAACAAATATGTCCATGTCAGAAGAGGACGAGCTTCTGCAAGTGAATCTCCGCTAAAATTCATGCTTCCTTGAACGAGCGCCGGCGCGCGCATGCGCGTGAATAGTACTACGTAGTACGCAATAATTCTGACTAAAATAAACATATTGCTAAAATATTTGTTGTTGGAGAAAATAAATGTGCCATATGTGGAATTTTAATGTTTAATGAAAGTGAAAGTGATTATAATGGGGTAATCAAATGCAGGCTAATATAATTAGTTTGTGCTTTTGTTTTTGTTTTTATTTTCATTTTTAGTTGAGCTTTTAGTCAATATAAAAACAAAAGCTTTTTGCACATAATATATTGCATAGCCTATATTATATTTGTTTCCATATCCTTCAATATCAACATTGTTTGTAGGATATCATTGGGCCGAATGTGAATATATATATATATATATATATATATATATATATATTTTTTTTTTTAATATAAAGATTTTCTTTATAGAAAACGTAGAAAGTACCGAGATATATATCGTATACCGCCATTTGACCAAAAAATATCGAGATATGATTTTTTGGCCATATCGCCCAGCCCTACTCCTCGCAAGTCTAACTTATGTTTTGCAATGCAGGGACTGTAACTAGAGATATGCTAATTATAAATACAGTAATCATTACAGAAAAAGTTTGTTTTGTTTTCCAAGCTCATTAATGTTAACGTTAGCGGTCTTCCGCTGATGATAGTGGCATTAGCTAGCTTTGTGGTTAGCTAGTCTATGATGAGCCATAATTTAGCAACGGATAGCGTAATACTGCGAATTGTAAAACATACAATGTAAAATTGTACATTTTCAAAATAACAGGCCAAGGAGAGATGATACGTCTCATTGCTATAACTGTCACGCGCTATTAAAGAAATACGTCACATTGTCAAAAATTAAAAAGACAGTCAGTCAACTACACTGTAACAACGTAACGTAACTATTACTAGCTAATTCCGCTTCACTCTCGGCTTATTTAACAGCAGCAAAACTGGACTGGATTTTTCAACTGGAATGATAGTCTCAAATTTTGTCATGCTTATTTGAGTTAAGAGAACTGATGGGGATGATCTTTTAATTGCTATTCAAGCAATGTATTATGTCAAGTCTCGTGACCAATTCACCATGAACACACTTGACTTCACCGATGATCTCACTTACGGATAACTGGTTCTCTCTGCCCGATTCATATCTATGTGCCCGACTCTGGCAGGATCAGCAGGTTGCAGGATGTGTGGCGCGTTATACACAAGTGTTGCCAACAGGGACGGTGTAGACAAACTATACAACTCCAACACTCGTGACATGGTTGAAGCATGTTTCGTCCGTTTTTATTTTATTTTTGAAATAGTCATTTGATCGGTTATTATAACTGCCGATACAGGTTGTTTTGGAAAATGCCTAATATCGGCCGATAAATCGGTCTGGATCTAAATCAAACAATTGAGTCAAATGTACAAAGTCAGCGCTCTAGTACAATGGTAAAGTTAACTAAATATATTAAGTTGTGCAACCTGACCTCGCTCTCAACCAAAATGATTTGCCCGGGAATAAATTATAGATTCATGAGACCAGAGATTAGTCGTTAGATAAACACAAGACGAATTATATCTGTATGTTTAACAACAGAGACATCAGAGCAGCGGCAAACATCAGAAGGACCAGCTAAGGTTACCCCTGATCGAATGGATCTCACAACAATTTTATTTTATTTATTTATAATTAAACCCCAGATTTGAGATTCTCACCTGTAAAACTCTTACAACTATATTTCCTAAAACAGTATTAGTATTATTTTTAAAATTATGTGGGTTTGCTGGTTGGTGCGAGATGCATTCTGGGATACCTGGCTGCATCAAGTCCACCTCTTGATGCATCCTCAATAAAAGGGGTGGAGCAATAACACATACAGGGATTTAAACTGTGAATTTTGAATTGATACAGTAGAAACAAGTACAGACAAGAATGCATATTGAGAAACTGCTCATGCTCTCTCTCTCTCTGGTCTTGCAGCCAGCACCGCAGTAGAAGTTATCTCTACAGTTGCCCTTTTATTTTATTTTATTTTTGCTTTACTTTTATTTTTAATTGGCAGACTTCAGTCTTTGTGTCTTTTATGTTGCTTCCCTAGAGCCAGGGTTGTAACATCATGAAGTACAGACAAATTCTGCAAGCTCCAAAAAAGCTCCATAAAATGACCATAAATGCAGTCTTATGAGTGACATGAGGGTAATCAAATTATGACTACAATAACATTTCCAAACAACTACAATTATTTTGGGCAATGGCATCTGAATCCAATTACCTTAGACTTGACTTCTGTTGTTCTCCGTCTTCATACAAATGTTCATCCAGATGCTTTTCTGAATTGATACAATAGGCAAACCTTCAGCGCCGTTTGGAAATGAAAGCTCGGCTGCTTTTTGCTTCGACTGCACGGGGCTCAGATCATGTAAAGAAGCGTCTCCGCAGGTAGTGAAAGCAATTTCAGAGCTCACAAAAGTAGATTGTTTGACCCATTGTATGAGAGCCATAATGCTGACTAACAGTAACCACACAAGAATTCATCAAGTCAGACTCAACTAAGGCTCATTAGGGTTTTTGAATACAATTATTATTATTATCATTTTCATATGATTAACAGCTTTGTTTAATAGTTGTATGGGTTATACCACCTTTGTTAAAGTGAATGACTCACTTTTTCTTTATTAGGCCTATTTATTTATTTATGTTTTGTCCAAATAGCGCTCATGGTCAGGAGAAATCTTTTCACCTCAACTTTGAGATATAGTAGTGATTCATAAGATTCTCTAAATGTATTTCTGTCGTGACAACTTTTGAAGGGTTTGACATGGAAATGGATATGACTATGTTGATGTATTTGGTCTTGGTGGAATAGATCTGCTGCTGGTTATTGTTGCTGCTGCTGAAGAACTGCCAATACATACATGACACACTACTAGTTACAATCACTACAATCAAGAACATCGACACATAATTTTCTGACATTTTCCCGAAACTATACAGTAACTCAACCATTCTGATGATTCAAAGACAAGGTAAGAAAAATCATCAATTAGTACAGAAAACCCATCATTGCAAATACCGACTAGTCGCCTTATTGTAGTGTATTCAATGTATTTAGTGGCCGCAATTGATCATAATTATAAATAATTTAATTATAATATCTTTATTCTCTTCTATTCTCTTGTATTACTTTTTAGTTTACCAGTCACACAGATACCACATAAATATATTACTTTGCAGCTATATCCCTTTCCACATTTAAGGATCCTGTACTAATACAGTATGTCTTGTTTATACTTTCATTTAAATGGTTACTGCTGGAGTTGGGCACTCAGGTTGTTCCAAAGCCTGGCACCACACACAGACACACACATACTAGATCGACTTGAACATGGTGTGTATTCCTTTAAAAACAAAATAAAATTTGATAAAACAAAATGTAATATTGTGCATTTGTAACCGCATCAGCACCAGTGTTACTTTTTTGCTGACATTAAATGTTGTTGCTCATTTGCTGTAAACATCATCTCTGTGCTCTCCAGGGACAAATTAGTAGGTCAAGACTTTTCTTTGCTCTCTGGGAAAATCTATAACTAATGCTAAAGAAAAGCTGTATTATTACATTGTGGAGTTAGTGGAAATGATGTTTTCATTTCAAAGAATTTTATATCACATTATGCAATGCTGTTTTATGTCAGATATTATACAGTGCAACAATATTCAAGTAAATAAGGCTGTAAAACCACCAAAGATCTACAGTAAATGCTGAGCACACACTGTGCCTATATCATTGCAGGGTTTCTAATATAATATACTCTGAAAGTTGCATCAACAAATATAGTGATGTTAGATTGAGTTTGTGCCTCTGGTTAAAACTTATTAGGGGTTGTGTGTGTGTGTTTCAGGTATTGAATGTTTTGGCCTGTGTTTTGTTAACATAAAAAAAAAAATCTTCATTTAATTTATGTTTGCAATTCTTGCTATGATTTTTATTTTATGTTTGTTTTGCTTTTTGTTTTTATTTACTTTTATTTAAATTTAGGCAAGAAAGCAGCAAAAAATTTGTGCACTTTTGTTTAGGTCTGCAAATGCAAAAAAAAAAAAAACTTTTAGAGTGAGTCAGTGCTTTTTGTGTCTTTATCAGTCCCTCCAGAAAAACGCGATTATGGGATCACATGATTTAATGCATAATCAGCCAAAGTCCACATTTATGCGGGGGGGGGGAAATTTTTTCACACCGCACTTTTGCTGCATAAATTGCCGATTTTCGTGCAAAATATGCAGGGCTTGTATGATTTCATAATCCTCGCATTTTCGTTGCAAAAAAGTCACAGCCTATCTTAGCAGAAAGTTGAAAAATGTTGCGTTTGCTTCGTACAGTACAAGAGCAGCCATTTCCTGCTGTTGCCATGGAAACGTTACGAAGTGACGTAATTAAGCGACGTGAACATCATCGAAACTAACTACTCTGATATATCATAACACTACAATAAATTCAGTTATTGTCTAAAATCACTACCTTTTAAGATGTGAAATGACAAAACTGCTGAATAATTGCATGGCATCATGCAACTAGAAAATTGCATCGTGTGATTGACCTCACAAAATTGTGCTTTAGAGTGAAGCGAAGACGAGATAAATGAATGCTTTTAACCGACCCATGACTCCTTTTCTTTCTCTTTATCTCTTCTCCTGTAAGTAAACTGATACATCATGTCCCACATGAAGTGTAATTATATCTGTGGGTGGAGGAACGTGTGGTGACAAACAGTCTCATCCCATATTGCATGGGCAGGTTGTGCTATATTTCAGCCCAGAGCTTTGACGTGTGTGAAATGCTGTATGGAACGACGGCATCGTTGCGTTCGATTTTGAACATGCTGTTCTCAACAAGACGCCTCACTTTAATGGATTCTGTCTGTCTGTTTGTAATGATCACACATGGTTGGAAGATACCTCTTGCTAAATTGCACAGTTCATTTTGATTATGCCCCCATAAAATGTCACAAATGTTTTGGAAGGACCTGTATGTAATTGCCCTGTCACAGGATAATCTTTATTATTATTTTTAGTCCAGGGGGATTTGTGTTGGCTCCTTTTCTCTCTCTCGGCACATCCCCATGAAGTGAAATTATGCTTGATGTGCCTTCAAAACAGAGCCTGCGTTTGGTATCGACTGTGAAAAAGAGAGGGATTCATGAAAAGAAGCATTTGGAGGCGTCACCGCACCACAGGGCATGACACGCTCTCCTAAATAAATCATCTGAGAGATGGGGATCGTGAATTATCGGTCATTATGTCCAGCGGCTTCTGTGTTAGTCAGAGGTTTGCAAATGATTTTTTCCCAGCTAAATGCGCATTGTCGATGCGTTTTGCTCCATTGTTGATGTTTCCTGTCTGCATATTAACCAGCAGCCTTTGATTGGTTGTGCACCAGGCGTTCGCTCCAGGTTCATGTTTAATAAATTCATATTTCACAATCCAGTTATATTGCAGGTCCTCCAGAATGTGCACATGAATCACGGATGAAAGTCCGGACAGCAAACCGTCGGTTACACATCTGTGCTAAAGTTGTGCCATCCCCTACTGGGCCGGGACAGTTTATTATTCAAAATGTATGTTTATTATTCAATTGTTACATATCCAGATCGAATATATACTTAATGTCACTTTTTATATGGAGATGTCCTTCTTGTGTGAATTTGAATAGTGCATATTTATCATGCTGTCTGAATGTTTATGCATTCCTCTAAAATGTATGCATTAAAAAAGAGCCACTTAAATCACTTAAATTGTGCTTATGGCAGGCTTAAAGTGGCAGCATTATTATTTTGAAAAATGCTTGTGGGGGTTTGATAGGAATAGGATTTTTTTCAGAATACTCTATAATTTACAAATGGCCATTACCGGAAAATGATTTAGCCACCTTAATCGTATTATGGCATCTAACCTGTCAAACCTTTTTTCTTATTGTTTATGTTTATATATATATATATATATATATATATATTAGGGGTGTGACAATATATCGTGCCACAATATATCACAAAAGTTTTAGTGTCAGTACTACATTAAACTACTATACAGTATATAATGTTTATTATAATGTATAATAATGCAATTGGTGAATATTTGTGGGTCCTGATAATGCCAAATGACTTATGTAAACTTATTAAATATATCTATTTAAAAAAAGTGCAAGACTATTTGTCTAAAATAATTCTGTATTTTCAGATTCAAAATCTAATATTTTTTGTAATAAATAATATTAGTAATATTTTTCTAATATTAAATATATATATATATATATATATATATATATATATATATATATATATATATATATATATATACACACAGTATATGTGTGTATTTATATATACAAAATAATTATACACACTACACTCACATATATTATGTAAACACAAACTTTTATTTTGGATGCGATTATTAATCGTGATTAATCGTTTCACAGCCCTACTAAAAATACATATAGTTAACATAAATACTTGGACCTATCATTTGAATTTCACAAATGATGAGAAAACCATGTGATACCAGGTTCATATGACACCGAAGGCCAGAGTAATGATGCTGAAAATTCAGCTTTAATATCACATGAATAAATTTGATTTTACAATATAATAAAGACAACTTATTGTTATTTTGAATGGTAGTAATATTTCACAATATTATATATTCTTTGATCAAGTAAATGCTGTCTAGTTCTTTCAAAAATATGGAAAAATCTTATGCTGGTGTACATATTAAAGTTGGTATCGAAGATGAATTGATTTTTAAAATTATCCAAACCTTTATTATCGCATACTTTCTCTGTAGATCTTTCTTAGTATTTCTGTTCTGGTCTTTCTTTCAGTGTGATTTGCATTTAGCAAGGGTTTGTGAGATGAAGAGCAATGCATTGTATGTATCATAATAACACATCACCTTTCCCTTTCTTTCAGTCCCAGTGGCTTAAGAAACTTGTGGCGGTGTATTAAATTCATGAATCATCATTACAAGCTTGAGGGTTCTAAGCATCATTAATATTCGGCTTGTGAAGATGTATAGTCCATGATCCGCTCTGTCTTTCCCTTCCATCCTCCAAATGTGCTGTAAGATCCAGCCTCTAATGAAATTCATTTATTATATTCAGAGGCCCAAATGTAGTCAAATATTTCTGCTTTATTTAGACAAAATAGTCTATACAGTGTTAAAGGAATAGTTCAACCAAGAAATGAAAAGACATTTACTCACCTTGGAATTGTACTTGACTTGAAACACAAAAACAGTATTTTTTATACAATCACAATGAATGGGAACTATTAAAAGCTTTGAAAAGGACATAAAGAACTAAAAAAATGTTTAAAATGACTTTCTTCTGAAGTCATACAATAGCTTCATATGAGGAGCAGACTGACATTTAAGTTATTCACTAATAATAATCATCCACTTCAATAAGCTTTTAACCTATTGTGTCTTTTTAGAAGCTTGATATCCTCTTTTAATTTCATTATAATGAAAAGAATGGCAAGAGTACATTAATAAACCCTTTATATTCCACAAAAGAAAGAAATACATACAGGTCTGGAACGACTTTGCGTTAGCTCGAGTAACTCCTTGTTACCTGCAAAAGCCCCCCAGGTTAGGAATCTCTATCTAGAATAAGAAAAAAAGAAGGTTTATGAACACAACGTCTTGAAAAATGGCCATTCCACTACATATTTTCTTGCCCGGCTACAGTTAACCTCATTTTCCAGGTAGATGGATTGCATGCGTTCGTCTTTGAACACACCTGTAATGGTTGTTTCAGTGTATTAAGCTTGACGTGAGTATCTGGAAAAGGTCAGATGTGATAGAGAGAGCGGTTCAGCTGGAATATGATGGCATTGACCTCAATCCTTCAGCTGCGCCATAGTATGATTGGAGGGTAGAAAAGGCTAAAGAATTGATTAATTTTCCATCAAGGTGCTCTCTTTAGTCGACAAAACTTTTCTAATATTGAAGAGAAGAAAGCTTAAGACTCTTTAAAAAGTTAATTTGTTATTCTCGTGTGGAATTGCCAATGCAATTAAGTGTGTTTTAGCTCATAGACATGCACCAGGAGCTGTTACTGTTAAAGCTGGCATGAAACGGAAGTTGTGATGTGTATCCGAATGAAATGGCTTCTCGAACAAGAACAAATGTAGGGCTGGATTTGATTTTGTTCATGGAATTGATTGGATCACACTCAAAAAAATGATATGTTGGCTTTACTTAAAGGGTTAGTTCACCCAAAAATGAAAATTAAGTCATTAATTACTCACCCCCATGCTGTACCAACCCCGTAAGACCTTCGTTCGTCTTCGGAACACAAATGAAGATATTTTTGATTAAATTTGAGAGCTGTATAACTACCACATTGGCTCCTAAAGGACTGCCTCTTGACGGCCCAGAAAGTCAATGAAGAAAATGTTTAAAAATCCCAAGTGACTACCGTGGCTCAACTATATGTTTATCAAGCGACGCCAATACTTTTTGTGCGAAAAAACAAACAAAAATAACGAGTTTATTCGACTATTTCTTTTCTTCCTTGTAGGCCAGAACGAGACTTCCTTAGATTTCCACGACGCATGCGCGAGAATTGCGATCTGCTCACACCAGCTTACACTACTTCAGATCGCAATTCTCGCGCATGCGTCATGGAAATCTAAGGAAGTCTCGTTTTACGTCAACAGGTTCCACATTACTGGGTTACGTTAAACAAACATAATTTGTTCATGTAACTTCAACATCATGGAATTAAGTCATTTTAAGCGACCGAATGGGCTCTATGCACGGCGGTATTTCCGGTGAAGGATTAGGGATGCTCGATAACTTCCGCCGATCATAGAGTCCAATGCAATACCAAGAATTTATATTGAATTTTATACTCCATGGTTATACTAAAGAAACGTTAGTCACAAAAACAGATAAAACAGACACCCCTCGTTGTGTTTATGCTTCTTTTTAAAATTATATTAAATAAACATAACTATATATAAAATTACATCTTAACGTATGTACGTTTCGTTTCAAAGACGGGAGGACAGTAAATATTGAAGACTCTGCCATAATCCCGTTTTCTCCGGTTTTCCTCCGCTTTAATCTACACAACCGGAAATGGACGAGCATCCTTACGTCAAATGCGGAACTTATGCGTGCATATAGCCCATTAAACTATGAGCTGAGTGTTAAATGAACACTGAAACGTGTTAAAGTTAATGAGACAGTTAAGTGGATAATTGAGTGACGATGGATCTTTATTGAAGACAATCAGAATCACTAAGGAGAAAACTGTAATTGAAGTCACCATTATGGTGATCAGTGTTTGTTTTAGTTGGGCTCTTGACCCTCACATCACATGGAACCTGTTTACATAAAAAGTTAAGTAAAGCCAACATATTATTTTTTTTTTGAGTGGAATGGACGGTTTGCTATTGCTGTGATGTCATGTGAGTGACAGTTGCCCCGCCCTCTCTCCAGTAAATGTCATCATCAGAGAAGAAAAGAGATAATGTTGCACTATGATGGAAAAGTTATTGTGATTTAAAGATTACGAGGGCATGAATAAAAATAAAATGTGCACAGATAATTAATTTTTAATAAAAAATGAAATATTCCATAACATACTTAATGTCAGTTTTGATTTCATGCTGAAACCTGTAGAATCTGGGGTTCTTTCAATAGATATTATAGTGAGATTGTGAAGCAAGTATCACGTTTGTCATGCCCTTCCTTTCATTTATTATTAATAATCTCCATTTTCTGTACTGTTTGTGAAGCTAATATTACGCTTGTCAATTGTTTGGCATGCTTGTCAAGCCACAGTGGAACGCAGTGTATGCTTTGTGATTTTCTATTTCAAAAAGCATGAGAATAAGCCTGGCGCCTCTGTTGACTATGAAATTAAGGAGAACAGGTCTCATTTTTCAGCACTTTCATGCTTTTCTGTTTTCTAATAATTTGTTGGGGGAGATAACATTTCACCAAGGCACTTTTTGCAGGGCACTGATTCCTTTACAAAAATGTATAAATAAGATCTCCTCCTGTAGCTAGATAGTTCTAGTTGTCTGAGATATCAGATCAGGCAAGAACGTTTCACTTTTCACGGAGCCTGTCAAAGACTAACACTTCACTTTATAGATTAAAGCAGATGTAGCTATGGCAAATCGCAAGAACTGCTCTCTCCATATTGTATTTTTCTTAGAGTCTAGTTCATCACGGAGTCGTCAGTCTAAAAAGGATGGTTGGAATAAGTTTAGTGACTTTTTTTGTGGACACGATTTACATATTAGGATGCTGAAGTTCAAGGTTTTCCTAAGCAAAGTCGAGCTTTCTAAATTACATGTTTACATGCGGTTCAGATGGATACCCTTGGGAGATGAATTTCAAGTTTATTCCTGCAGCTGTCCATATTATTATGGCTCACTCTTCCCACTCAGATCCAATCGTTCATTAGACCAAGCGGAGCAGGGCTTTCATAGCAAGCCCCACTAATGGCCCAGAAACCAGCAGCCTGCCTGATTACCATTGATTTCCTTGCAAATTCCCTCACTTAGTTTGCTTTCATAGTTGTATCGTCTGTAAACGCCTTGGAGATCGAAATTACAGCTCCTATCATGGGTGGCTTTGTTGGGGAGTATACGACAAGCTGATAATAAAGCGACTGTCCCTAGTCCTCACACAGTGACTGCACACATCGGCTAGTGAGTCGAAGTACATTATTAGACTCAGCACTTACAAACAAGTTAGAAATAGCCAGGCCGTTTTTCTCATTCAGAGAGAAATGTCACTAAGGAGCAGTTTTCCTTTTGGATAATAGCTTTGCCTTAAAGGGGATTTGAGAGCTGTGCTGACATTTTGTGCCCTTTCATAAGAGGATGTCTGGTTTGTATCACTATACGGAATACCAAATTATAATGTAATGAATCAAAGTCCTGTTATGGCTCATAACTTTGTACAGTAACACAGTACTCTTATCTATCCCTCTGTCTGTCTTTCTATTCGTCCGTCTGTCCTTTGTTTTAAAAAAATCGTTGAATTGAGTCTCATCACTTTGCATTCATCCATGAGGTTATGTTCATCCATCCATCGCGTTCGTTCCATCATCCATCCAGTTCTATCCGTCCATCCATCCGTCTGATAACTATTGTTGAATTTAATACTTCAATGATTCATCTATCTATTTATCTGTCTGTCTATCGATCTAAAATTAAGTTTATATTTAATTCTAATTGGGTGGTTGCTAGAGCGTTGCTATGCAGTTGGTAGACTGTTTTAGTTTGTTGCCAGAGCGTTGTTTTGGTGTAACTTAGTGGTTACTGGGGAATTTGTAGGTGGTTGCTAGGGTGTTCATTATCATTGCTAGAATGTTTTGGGTAGTTCTGAAAGCATTTCTTGTATTGTATTTTTTCAGCTTGTAGCATATAAGGTTAAAGCTGAAATGGAGTTTGGCACTTTGTAGGCCAAGTCTTTGACTTATGGAGCATACTGAACTTTCTTTAAGTTGTAAATAATTAAGAAGACGTCTCTGCCAAATCACTTCAAAGTACTGTATTTTGCTTTTTAACTTGAAGTCAATTATACATATTAAACTCCCCTGGAACGAACTCTGTGACTCGGTGCTTCATATTCTGGGAATTCTTGAGAATCAAAAAATGTTCAAAGTTGTCTTTTAAGTACAGCAAGAAAGCTAGCCTCATTTTGCGGTTTCCAGATGTGAAAGCGAATAGTAGGAGACTCCGTTAATTGCATAATTTTCGGGAGCAACAATATAATTAGCATTATTAGAGCTTAATTAGACCACTAAACAGACATGCAATGCCAAAACAGCAATAAGACGAAACTGAGGATTGCTTTTCAACTCTAATATGAAACATCAAAAGGACCTTTGAAACTTCCTGTCAGACTGTCAGAGATACAGACAGGACTTTGGATTCTTTGAGGTTCATCTCATTATTTTTTTCCCCCCACATACTAGTCTTATCTGTCCATCATCGTTTTCACAAATCGCTAGACATTTTTGGATACATGCAATGCTTTGTGATCACCCGAATAATAGGCAGACCTCGTTAGCATCTTCTCAGAGATAACAGCCAGTTATAACAAGCTCCATTACAGGAATGATTAAACGTGTTAGCAAATATTTCCACCTCTGAGCACTCACAACAGTGCTGTTAGATTTATCCAATCATAGACCTTGTGTAAATTCAAGGATTTAGTTATTCACATGAATGGGAAAAGCAGCTTTTCTTGTCACATTTGAAGCAGAATAATTGCTGAGTTGGGTTTGTGAATCCTATGCAAATAGAGATTTGAGGTTTTGGAAATACAAGCCGGTTGGATAAAAAAAATGTAAATTGTGTTTTATACCATTTAATTAAAAAAAAAAACAATCACGATTTTTGTTTCAAATAGAGATCACAATTCTCTCACAAATTCTGAACAATCAACTAAACAAAACAGCCTAATTTACTAGAAGTTCTGACAAAAGTTAAAACAGACTTTATTCTATGTGGCATGGATTCAACAAGGTGCTGAAAGCATTCTTTAGAAATATTGGCCCATATTGATTGGATAGAATCTTGCAGTTGATGGAGATTTGTGGGATGCATATCTCCCGTTCCACCACATCCCAAAGATGCTCTATTGGGTTGAGATCTGGTGATTGTGGGGCCATTTTAGTACAGTGAACTCATATGTTCAAGAAACCAATTTGAAATGATTCAAGCTTTGTGACATGGTGCATTATCCTGCTGGAATAATGACCCATCAGAGGATGGACATGGTCAGAAACAATGCTCAGGTAGGCCGTGGCATTTAAACGATGCCCAATTGGCACTAAGGGGCCTAAAGTGTACCAATAAAACATCAACCACACCATTACACCACCACCACCAGCCTGATCAGTGGTAACATGACATGACTCTACCATCTGAATGTCTCAACAGAAATCGAGACTCATCAGACCAGGCAACATTTTTCCAGTCTTCAACTGTCCAATTTTGGCGAGCTCTTGTAAATTGTAGCCTCTTTTTCCTATTTGTAGTGGAGATGAGTGGTACCCGGTGGGGTCTTCTGCTGTTGTAGCCCATCCGCCTCAAGGTTGTGCGTGTTGTGGCTTCACAAATGCTTTGCTGCATACCTTGATTGTAACGAGTGTTTTTTTCAGTCAAGGCTTGAATCAGTCCAAAACAAGCTTTTCCATAGAAGGAAAAAAAATACTATGGAAGTCAATGGGTACATCAACTGTTACCATTCTTCAAATGATGACGGAATTTTAATTTTGAAGTGAACTATCCCTTTAAAATGCATGTCATTGATGTATGAATGTATGTCACTCAAAAACCTTGGTTCATCCAGTAATTAAAGGGATACTCCAAAATTTTTGGAAATAGACTCATTTTACAACTCCCCCAGAGTTAAACAGTTGGGTTTTACCATTTTCAAATCCATTCAGTCGATTTTCTGATATTTAGAAGAATATAAGTAACCAGACAGTTTCTGGTCTCATTGACTTCCATAGTAGGAAAAAAAAAATACTATGGAAGTCAATGGGACCAGAAACTGTCTGGTTACTAACATTCTTCTAAATATCTGAAAATCGGCTGAATGGATTCGAAAACGGTAAAACTCGACTGTTTTACTTTGGGGGAGTTGTAAAATGAGCCTATTTGCAAAAAAAGTGGAGTATCCCTTTAAATAAGTGAAGTATTTATATCAAGTCATTCATTTAACAGATTTTTTTTTCATTCAATTAAATCTAATTTAAAAATATAATTAATCAAGATTATTTAAACAATTTGGATAGACTTTTTTTTTTTATAAATTTGGTCAGAACCTCTAAATTACATGTTATTTTGTTGTTGTCTCTTGTCTGTTAAGAATCGTGATCTCTATTTGAAACAGGAAAAAGAAATCATGATTCTCAATTTAACCAGAATTGTGCAGCTCTACCTCCCTCAGTCAATAAGTATAGTAATCGAAAACAAACTAGGCATGGTTTCATTCGGTAATCCAGTTTAGTGTGCTCGGCATGGAACTTTTCAGCTTCTGACACTTGGCATGAGAACTGTAGATTCTGTCACTAACCCACCCAGAGATGCACTTAAAGTTGTGCTCTCCCCTCAGAGAGATGCTGAAGCAATTTCCTCCGCCCTGCAGGATAAGTTGGAGACTGTGATTGATGTTATTCTCCTGGACAGCAGATTTTGATGAGTTCCACAAGCTTGAATGAAGAGTTTTGGGTACGAAAAATATAAAACGAGAGAAAATGGGTACAAAATTAAACTGAATCAAAAACCGTCAAAGTGTGGAAGCGCTTCGGGTCTCTTTAGGATTGAATTCAGTTCTCCGACCGATCTACGTTTGTTATGACGGAAAGGTCCTGCTACCTAAATGTCATTTTGCACCGGGCATAAAGAACATTCTTTATAGGCAAATTACTATGTAAATGACCACATACATAATATTACAGTCGTAGGTCAAGTGTTTGAAAGGTTTTTACCCTAGCTATAAACATTTAGGGCGTTTATGCTCTGTGTTTCGTTTAATATTTTAAATCTAAAAAAAAATATGCATACTTAATAGCTACTCAAATCTGAAATGCTGAAAGGATGTTGTACCAAACCAAGCTTTTACATCTGCATATATTGCAGTTCTTATAATTTAATGAGTATTGCCCAATGGCACTAAGACAATTGCAGTTAAATCATTTTTGCTGCTTTTAGTCAACTTATACTGGAAAAAAGTAATGTTCTTATACAGTGGCTGATTAATATTCCTGTCAGGGTATTGCAGAGTAGTGTGAAAGTCTGTGAATATGCATAGTTCAATCACCGGCTGCAATTTCATTTATGCGTGTAAGCTTTTTGGAAGTTATCTCCCTCAAACGTAATTAACCAACATTTGGCCTGTTCGGACTTTGGATAAAAATCTATTGATTGCCACTTTGAAATGTTAAATTTAATTCTATTGTCTAAAGTAAATTTCATTAAGAGTCCTGCACAGCAATTATGAGCCATGTGCAACCTACAGCACCAGTCTCGGAAACTTAAAAAAATTCTCAGGCGGAAGCATGTTTAATGCATCCTGATTGATTCACATTAATTTCAAGGCTCCAGTAATTTAGAATTTTTTATTCTGAGCTGATCTCCATTTTCCTAATAGCATCCTGCTTTTTTCGGTCAGTCATGGCTTGAGTGGCAGAATCCTAATGCAGCACATATATCCGCAGGCCACAACGTGTTTTCATAATCATATTCCTGATATTAAAACCTTTCTGATGGCACACTAAAACCTTCCAGCTTTGCAAAGAAATGCTCTCTGGATGCAAAGTTTATTTATGGAGATATATTTTCTCATTATATTGCATCAAAGATTCGTTACTTAGCATGAATCCTAACAGGAATCAACAATCATATTGACTGTATTACAATGCCGTTGCATCATTCTGAATACCAGAATGTGCTTTATGTTTAGTCTTAATTTGGAAGTGGATCTGCCAAGCAAATATTAAACACAATAAATAAATGAGTGAATGAACATGAAGATCTGAACCGTGACAATAGAGGATGTTGCGGTAGAGAAGTAGAACTGGTCTCCCTGCATATTTTATGAGAAGAAATTCCCCTGAGGAAGACTAAACAGCACAGATGTTCGCAATAATGCCTACGCTCACCCATTTATCTTACACAGACAAAATAGCAATGTCCAAACGTTCACATACGATCACAGCTTTAAGGGCCAGGTCTCGCATTGGCATTTTTCAGTATAGTCTGCGGGGACACACACGGCCTCTGAACGCTCTGTCCCTCTCCGTCCCCCTTTGGATTGCACTGAATGATGAACAACATGCCCTGCACTGACGGTCCCTCCAGCACAGGGCAGTTCTCCACAATCGCAAAACAAGATGCCATCAGGAATCCTTAGGTGGGACGTGCAGTCAATGGACACGGCCTTAGGAAGATGCTGGAAGACGCTATGCGTACAAATTAATCCCATCAGTGGAGTATATTACTCTAAAGTGGGAGAAATTCCTCAGTGTGCACTTTATAAGTGGGGTGAAAGAAGAAAAAGACTGCATAAATATCAACAGGGTATTTAATCCCTTATGCCGGTTTGGTTTGCTGTGAAATTCTTGTTTGGAACACACTGAAGTGTTTCTAATCCATCAATACTTTGGGTTTTTCAAAGGGAGGTCCCTGAAGGTACTCTACAGGGGTCTGTGGAGAAGATGCATTAAACATGGTTTTTTCTTACATTTTCCCTGGGTTTTCAAGCAGTTTGGTGGTATTAACAAATTGTAACCTTTGCAAGTAAGGATTTAAAGCAGTATAGTGAAGTTAAACGGATAGTTCACCCCAAAATGAAAATTATCATCGTTTACTCAACCTCAAGTATGAATTTATTTCTTCTGCTGAACATAAAAGAAGATGAATTTGAAGAATGTCGATAACCAGACTGTTGATGGACCCATTGACAGGGGGGTTTCATGACCCTTTTAATGCTTTTAATGGAAGTTACTATAACCAAGAAAATCTATTCTTCCAGTTTTGGGGTCTGGGAAGGGATTTATACCACTTTTTTTTTAAAGGAAATTAATACTTTTGTTTAGCTATTAGCTCGTTTTCCACAAAAATATTAACACACACACACACACACACACACTTTTGCTCTTATATAATTTTATGATTTGGTATGAAACTCTTATTATAATTATATAGCATTTCATATGTTATGGGGTGCCAATGGAATGGAAGGTTAAAGTTCTACGCGATTATCATGAAGGTTTTTCTATTTTAAATCCCAGTTGTGGTAGCTTTCCTGAGTAGTTCTATGTCCTTAAGCTCAGTATTTAACCTCAGTCAGCTCCAGAGATCCTTGGCCAGCCGCCCTGTACTGTTCTCTTTCTCTCTATCCTAAGGACACTAAAAGCAAAGAATACTTAAGACTTATTAATATGATTTAGTCTTTGTTACAGTCATTTAATTTTTACTGACCATTTTTACTGCTTATTAAATTCTTGCTTGATTTCCTTGTTATTTGAGCACTCATTGGATAAGATGCTAGTATCGTAGCGTTAGCATTAGCGATCTATCTCGTCAGGACAGTGTGACAGATTAATGGCCAATCATGGCTGGGTCTTACAAGGCGTTTTCTTGTTCAAATAAGAATTTGCAGGGTGAAGATGTGGGAATGAACATCCCTCCTCCTGCTTGTCTGATAGATTGACTGCTTGACACTGTTCTGACCTTCTCTCTCTCTCTCTTAGATAGAGCTCATCCATTTCTCTACATCCCATCTCTAAACGCCGTGTCCACCGAACAGTGCTAACGCTGGGAATATTGTCCACTCTCCTATTAAACTGTGAAGAAAGAGCTCTACTCAACCTCAACCTGTTCTTCATTTTGAGAGCGACAGTGGGCTACACAGTGGGTCAGAATAAATATCAGTAGTAGCTGGAACTCTCTGACAGAATACAGACATGCTTTAGCACTCCTCGGTGACCTCTGGTTTTCTACTTTCTTCTTGACTGCAATACTGATTTTCCTTGTTTCGATTTGTTCCTTATGAAAGTATAAAATGATTACAACAAAATAGAATTCAGAATATAATTTGAAATTTAATCATACTGTTGCTCATTCATTATTAACCTTAAAGGCAGGGTAGGCAATTTGTTCTGGAATTATATATTTTTTTGTTATGCTGGTTGAAAGTTTCTTCACATCCTGATAGCAATCACTAAGTTAAGTGGTCTAAATGTGTTTGTTTATATATATATATATATATATATATATATATATATATGAAGAGTTCAGATGCAAAAGTCTCTAAGTGCCATTTGAAATTTTGATAAAAATGGTCATTTTAGAAGAAAATTTCAAATGGCATTTAGAGGCTTTTGCATCTGAACTCTTACGCCTGACGCGCACCTCCTCAAAAATGTAACTACACGTTGCGACGACGCAGACCGCAAGATCTGTTATTGGTCAGCTTGGTAGCATCGCATTTCCTCCTACGCATTTCTGCACGTACAGTATCATCTCACGCATTTCCGCACGTACTGTCTCCTCCGACGTCTTCTCTCATTTCTGACTTTTAGTTATTAGTAATTTCACTAAAACTAGCAGTTTTTCCTCCTCAATAAGCTTCAACTCCAACATGATCCGCTCTCTTTCAGTCGCCATTGCTTGTATTAACCTAGCCGCGAGGAATCTAAACACAGTGGAACATTAAAACCCTCCGCCGCCAACTAGCGTTTCGGAGCAGTACTGCAGAGCAACCAAGACCTGAACGCAGAAGTATAAATGCTTACGACGGCATCGCCTATACTACGGCGTACCCTCGACGCAGAAGTATAAATTGGCCTTTAGACATTCTCTGGCGTTGGTTTTCATTTATACTTCTGCGTCATTGTCCGAGTTGACGCGCAATTACACATGCAGGGGGAGAATGTGAAACCCGAGAGCAGTTCTAGTAGACCAATCACAGCGCTTGCAGTACGCATAGGATTGACACGTTGGAGAGGTCGACATCAGGTTACGCTGAAGGGTACGTGCGCTACACACAGTCTACGACTTGAGTTTAACGCAGAAGTATAGTGTAAATTGGGCTTAAAAGCGCGTAGAAAATGCTAGGCGATCCGCATTCTCCTTTTTCCAAAGCGCTAGGGTGGTTGCGATCTGGTTGGTTCTTGTCACGTGACCTGCAGTGCGCTTGTGGCATTCTGAAAAGTTGAGATGTTTTTATCTTGATGCGGTGCGGACGCGCTTTGAAAAAAAACAAGCGTGTTGCACCGCGACCGCACATCGCTTCCATCGCATACCACGCACCTACATTTGAAATAAAGAACTTGAGCGCGCAAAAGACGCGATATGTGAGCCCTGAGGATGCCTTACCTACTTACCTATTAGGCCTTTTTTCCCCACACACCTATCACCTGCCAGCATCAGATGCTGTTTGCTAACTGACTGATTCATTCTACTGAAAGATGTCATGTTTAGTTCAGTGTTACCTTCTATTTCTTTCTTTACTTTCACATGGTTTCTAGGTACACTTTTTCCAGTGTACCAAATTGGTTCTCATCAATATTAGAATTTTTTTTTTAAATTTTTTTATTGACATCAGTCATTATTGGATATTTATTCTGCATGCATGCTTACCCTTTTTTTACATTAATTTTCCCGCCATCTAACGCTCACTTAATCTTTAAAAACTCGAATAATTTAATAATATTGTTGTTTTTAGACTGTACGTAATGTAGCATTTCAAGTGAAATTAAAATGTTTAATTTTGAATTTAAGTATAGAATAGAATTGTAATATGTTTTTTATTCTTAAATTCCAAATATTTAACAGATTTAATATAAGTTTTATATCTTTTAATCTTGGCTTGAAGTATCCAGTTCACCACAGTGGGATACATTTTAAAATAGCTCTGATTCAAAATCTCAGAATAACCGCTTCCATTAGTCCAGCGAGGATACCTAACCTCAAAACGCTTCGAGAGCACTTATTTTAATGCCAGTCTCGAGGAGACGAGTGGGTCCGAGGACAAGATTAAAACGTGACATTCGTCAACAAAAGACAACCTCCTCAAGTGCTCAGAGACAGTCGTGCGCAAAATAACTTTGAGTTGTACAGATTTTCATAAGCCTTTATGCTGATAGCTAAGGTTCTGTCAATTTATAATGCGTCACTTTGAAAGATTAGGCACTTACAGCAGTCGCACCACTGAGTAATGATTCAGTTGCTCTGAGGAGGTCGTGAACCGCATTTCACCCTACGACTACCTCAAAATCCGCCTGGAGCTCAGAAGCCATTAACTTTAATAAACTCTTGCGTAGTGGCATTTCTTAGCTTGAGTCAGTCATCTGTATGCACACACTCCTGCTTAACCGCATTCCTCCACTAGGTGCTACTTTTTTATACACAGGCCATTTGTATAGTCAAAACTGGATGGATTCGTCAAAGTCATTCGTCACTCTGACTTTTTCCTTCTTGCCAGGACTGCTCTCCACACTCTGTGAATCATTTGGATGTAGATATCAGTGCAGTAGCACAGCGGGCGGAAAGCTGCTCTTGGCCAATCTGAAACTTTTAAATCACTTTTATCACCCTTCCTTGTAGTCTCTCACCGCGGCGGCCGCCTCCACCTCTGTGTATGGGAATCCGGGTGTGCGGATGATCTCCAAATGGCTGCTTGCAGATTGTAACAGATGACGCAGCTCATGAGCCGCATGTGGTGCCAGATGCACCGCTCCGGTCCCTCCATAACAGGCCCATTAGTCGGTGATTTAAGTCTCCACTGGCTAATCTGTCATAACAACTGGCACTGCCTCACGAGAGGCTCTGGTGGAGTTCCATTCTTCGAAGCACACGATTGGTTCATTTTCTATAGGTCCTGGGGCACTAGGTCTGTGAGGATTTTAATGGTCTTGCAATGATTTTTTTACAGCGTAGAGGTTGGCAATTTAGCCCACACCGTGGTCCTGTCACTCATTTTGCTTCCAAGACTACATAGCCTCTGTAAATGGAGTTTATTTGTTCTCTCTCTGGCTAACGACCATCATATCTGGCTAAGGCTTGATTTGTTTAATTTTACTTTATTTTTTCAGCCAGATCTCTTGTATTATAGGCTGTAAATTACATGCTATAAACTACTGTGATTTAGGTCCAGTGTGCTGGGTCCTGTTTATTGGCATGCTTTAGGGCATGCCAATATTGGCATGCTTTAGGGTTCATGATTTTGTAACGAGATGAATAAATGAGGGTGGATTTAGAGAGGCAGGAGCAGGTGCATATAATAGCTTGGGCTATACTCACAGACAGGCACTGGACAGGGCATCTGTCACTCACTGTGACACGCGACAGACTCGACTGCCACCCACCTTTAAAATAACATGGCGCAAAGCTACACGGACTGAGCTGTCACCGCTGTGATTGATGACAACATAATCTGAATTTAAGGCCACTTTTGGTGCGTGGCATTTGGGGATATTAAAAAATATGACATGCGTTTTTATCACAAGAATATTAATGCACTGTTTTTTAAAATGTAATTTGTTCCTGGGATGCAAAGCTGAATTTTCAGCATCATTACTCCAGTCTTCAGTGTCACACAACCCTTCGGAAATTATTCTAATATGCTGATTTGCTGCTCAAGAAACTTTTCTTATTATTATCATCATAATAAGTTAAAAAGAACGGCATTTGATTGTTTTTTTTTTGTAAGAATGTACATGACTTTTTCAAAATAATCTTACTGAATTATTATTATTGTTGTTGTTTTAATAAATGTAAAATATTTATAGTGAAAAAACATGATTGATATAATATATAGTACATTTTAAATGATTAAAATATTTATATAATAGTTTATGATTAGGGCTGTCAAATGATTAAAGTTTGTGTTTACATAATATATGTGGGTGCACTGTGTATAATTATATATATATATATATATATATATATATATAATTATACACAGTGCATATAATATATATATATATATATATATATATATATATATATATAAATACACACATGCTTGTATATATTTAAGAAATATTTTCTTTAATATGTGAGAAAATATTTTCTCATATAAACTAATTAAAAACTGAACATACTTTCCCTTATCCCCAGATACCTTCGGCTCTGCATCCCTCTTTAATTTTCACTTTAGTGACAACAAATTGTTCATCGAAGTAGCACTTGGATTCTAAACATATTATAAGAAATGTTTCTTCACTTGGCACTGCAGCAAGCCTTCACCTGCTGTTTGAGGATATATTTCAAATATATTTCATATATTTGTTACTTTCAGTTTCATCTTTAGACTATGAACAGTTATGACACTGAAGTGCTGTGTCTGGCACTGCTCTGTGCGTTTTGTGATGAGCACGTGAATATTTCCCCCGCTCGTCCTTTACAGAGTGTGATGTGTGTGAACAAGTGCTTGTAGTGAGTGTACTGAAGCAGGTACATTCTCCCTCTATGTCTCTCACTCTCTCTCCCTTCCCCCTTCTGCCGCATTTCATTTGTCATGGCCCAAACTTATCTCACAGGCGTGCTGAAATGCAGAGGGCTGCGTGCTGATAACCCTTCCAGCGCCGGTGCTCGCAGAGGGGAACCATCTGATACTTAATCCAACCTGACTCCACCATGCCCTTTGTGTCTTAATCACTGACTTTATATAGACTTCTCAATTTGGAATATAATCAGATTGAAAGAACTCAAAATTCAGCCCCTGGAGTTGCTGATTGCCTCAAACGTCCTTGCTTCTAGCACACTGTATCATTTCATGTCACAAACAGTCAGAACGTATTTGATATTAAAGAGACACGCTCCTGTTTGAATATGTTCACAAATTGCCGCATATGCACTGTTTTTAGTGTCGGCCATCGATCCTGTCTTACTGAACATAAAAACCTTTAAAAACCATGTATATGAGCATAAATGCTTGTAGAAAAATTAAATTTTATTTCGTTTTTTTTTATAGATTTTATTCATTTACAGACAATGAAATTTTATGAAATAAATGTATAATTTATTGCAATATATAATCATAACAATATATACAAAAAATACAGATTGTATGGGCCATTTACTTGAACAAAACAATTGACTCAAGATTTGATTTGGATGCCAAAGAGGCTTCTGAAGAAAATAATAAGAAATTAATAAGAAAACTACCAAAAGATGTGTTGTAAGCAATTTTTTAAGAATAATTTTTTTAAACTTTTATGGTTAGCAAACCATTTATAAAAAAAACAAACAAACAAAAAATCTTCTGACTAACATGACAACGATATGCTTAAAACAGAGAAGTTTTTCCTTTGAGCTTTCCACGTACAGACGACATCATTGTCGCATGGATCCGCGAAAACGAATAAGACCGCTGTATTCTTCCTCCAGGCCATTAGATGGCGATGAACACTATGGATTGAACACATACAGTAACACACATGTGCATGATGACATTGTTTTCAGAGATTCAACTTTTCAAAAGGTCGCGTTTACAGGCACCTAAAATGCCATTGTCGGGTAAACGACTGTCAAAAACACATAAAAAGTTTAACATTTTTAGTCGAAAATGGTTTTGTGTAAACAGCCCCTTAGGTTGACTCGTCTGTCTGCTTAATCATATCTTATTAAAACAAAAGCTTCATTAGATCAGCTTGTACCATCTTACTCTTTAATGGGAATTAAGCAATGCATTTGCATTCACCGAGGCATCACACTGAATGAGCTTTTGCCGTTATCGTAAATTTCCTCCCCAGGTAGCCGCGGTGCCGCTGGGATGAGCTAGAAAATGATGTGGCTCTTGGGCTTGCCATTACTCTTGCTCACACAACTGAATTAGATAGATTGAGTGATCCATCACAGAGCTCCAGTTCTCATAACCGAACTAATAAAGACGTTTTAGGGGGGCAGTTTAGGGACCTGACATACCCACAGAACAATGTTTGACAAATAGCATTCATATTTTTTTTTTCACAATTAGCTTGTACCACAGACGGAGGGTGTTTTAATTTTCTGTTTTCCGCAGTTTTGTTGTTAAAACATTGCAGCGTGAGGTTTTGAATGTTCGGTTCATGTCTTTATATCCTAAGAGTGGCACTTTTGCAAAGTGTTATTAAGCAGGAGTATTTTTTATTGCATGTATATTTTCAAACCTGTGCAACTTGAGCTGAGCAAAACCTTCTGCTTAAAATTAATAAAGAATTAATCTAACATGGAAATATATCCATCCGTCCATCCACCCGTCCATCCATCCATCAACCTATCCATCTGTCTGTCCATCCATCCATCCAACCGTCCATCCATCAACCTATCCATCTGTCTGTCCATCCATCCATCCATCCAACCGTCCATCCACCCATCCATCCATCCATCAACCTATTCATCCGTCCATCCACCTGTCCATCCCCCTGTCCATCCACCTGTCCATCAACCTGTCCGTCCATCCATCCATTCATACGTCCATCCATCCATCCATTCATATGTCCATCCATCCATCCGTCCGTCCGTCCATCCACCTGTCCTTCCATCGCACCCGTCATCCATCCCATCCGTCCACCCATCCGTCCGTCCGTTCCATCCCGTCTGTCCATCCATCCATCCATCCATCCATCAACCTGTCCATCCGTCCACCTGTCCATCCATCCATCAACCTGTCCGTCCATCCATCCATTCATACGTCCATCCGTCCGTCCATCCATCCATCCATTCATATGTCCATCCATCCGTCCGTCCACCCATTCATCTGTCCGTCCATCCACCCGTCCCATCCCATCCGTCCACCCGTCCGTCCATCCATCCACCCATCCGTCTATCCGTCCGTACGTCCATCCATTCATCCGTCCGTCCACACATCCGTCCGCCTGTCCGTACGTACACTTCTATAAATGATCACCATTTTGTTCTAATGTTTTATAGACATTACAATGGCTTTTTTGTTTTTTGATATTAAAAGTCCTCACTAATGTTTTCTGGCTTCAGCAAATTTGCAGCTTTGTCTTTTTTTGTTGTTGTTGCTATTATCACCTTCCCAGCACTGGCATAATGTTGTGTGGTATATCTTTCTTAGTTTGATGTGATAATATCTTTTCAGCCTTTTAAAGCCACTGTCTCTCTGATTCATTTATTTGGCACCAGAATGAATCACTATCCATTTCCTTCAAGACTTCAGAAAGTACTCGCAGGCAAACTGAAGATTAAGGCATGAAGTTTGTTTGCTTTGCATTGTGCAAATAAACTAAATTGAATAACAGTAGTTTTAACTGATCTCTGAGATGTTCTGTTTCTAAAAAGTGCTGTTGTGGTAGCATCATAAAGTGTCAGTCAGATTGTACATTGCAGCATAGAGTTGTACTAGATGATTATTATATTCATAATAAAAACTTTCAATAATATAGTTCATCAGTTCATTACCTAAAATCCAATCAGCTCTGTACTTTGCAGGCTCATTTTGTAGTTTAAAAACTGTAAAGTCAGCCAATCAGATTTGAGCTTGACCCATTGAGAAGTGCTTTCGTGTGCATCCGACAGTCAGTGACTTTATGCAGTGCGTCTGAGGCTGTAATATCTTAGTTTTTCCAGAGACATTATGAAGCTTCTTGAACTGTAGAGTCTGAATGTTGCGGTCCAAATCGTCGCCTGCTGATACACCGAATTTCAGAATGGCGCAACTGTTGTCATCAGCTAGACTGATGAAAAATGCTATTTACTGAAAGCTTGTGTGCTATTGGGAGACAAGTGGCTATTTTCTGTAGTGCTTTTGGAGTCAGCTTTTGGAACACGCTCTCACACGGCTGGACTACCAATTTGTCCACAGCAATCTCCTCATGGGGCTGATGCCAAAATGACCTTAGAGCATAATACATCTCTCTCTCTCTCTCTCTCGAAACGGCGAGGGAGTTTCTTCTTCCCAGCCTGATAAAAGCAGTTTGGGAGGGTTGTCGCTGTTTCACAGATCTGCCAGAGGAAGACAGGTGACAAATGGACCTGCCTCATGGCACAGGATGTCCCACTGAGTGGATTGTTCCCTAAAACTTAATGAAACTATCCATACACATCAAAGTGAAATCCAAATGACCATTTTCAGTCTAGTGATATTTGGTACAATTTAGAAAGGGGGAAAAAGGGCTATTCAAACAGAATGCCCTTTTCCATTCCACTGCGCTACATTTCCATTGTTTTTCCCGCTTCACGGACGTGTTTGGCCGCTGACCATCTTGAATGTTCTAAAAATGTATAGCGCTTAAAGCAGAACTCCGGCGCAAAATAAACCTTTGGTCTAATAACACATTGGTACCTTGTCGACCGTTCTCTGAGATTTGTTTTCATGATAATCAAATGTAAAGACTTTTATCTCTATTTAGCATATAACGCTAGTGCATGGGGGCATATAAGTAGTAAAAAGAAAACGCTAGTTAATACCACTAACAAGACTCAAAATAGCCCCACACTAACACAGTAACATAATGAGGTGACAATGCGTATACATCCAATGCACATGGTACTCTTTAGCGTCCGTCAATATAACACGCACAGAGCTTTGTTCGTTTATGGGTAGATTTAGTTCTGGGGTAGGGTTAGGGTTAGACCACTAGGAGGCGCCTTCTGGCCCATATATATCTACCTCTCATATTGACGCTTAAGGGTGCCATGTGCGTTGGATGTAGTATATGCATTGTCAAATGTTTCAGTATATGACACCTTGGGATGAGAACGGGCTGGGTATTAACTAGCAATTTCTTTTTACTTATTATTTGCCCCCAAATACTAGCGTTATATGCTAAACAGTTTTTAGAGATAAAACTCTTTACATTTTGATTGATTATCATAAAAACTAATCTCAGAGAACGGTCGACTAGGTACCAATGTGTTATTAGACCAAAGGTTTATTTTGTGGCAGAGTTCTCCTTTAAGTTAAAATAAGTTCATCATTAAAAAAAAAACAAACATCTTGAGACCTTGTGTTTTTTACCCCATTCCACTGTTACAATAGAAAACCGTTATTTCAAAATGCAATGTAATATAAATATAAAATGTAAATGTACATTTGAGAACCACTGGTTTAGGGCCTGTGTATATAATATGTTTTAATAATGTTTTTTAATATTACTAAAAATATTTACAAATATTTGTTTTCTTTATATATATTGTCGTGTCTGAAAACCAATGGTCTAAACTGTTCTGTTAGATACTGCAGAGAAGTTCAAAGAATTTGAAATGGGAGATATTTTAAAATGAGAAGCTTGGGAGGCATTGGAGAGTGTCTTGAGACAGTCTGGAGGCAGACAGCCTGCGAAAGGATCAGACGCTGTCAACTTCCAAATGAATGGCCTGTATTTCATGTATGCCACTCTCGAATTCTTTCATCTACCCAAAGGAATTCAGATTCTCATCAATATCTATGATCTCACAAATCACAAATTTGACAGCCATCTTTTATCCATAAACATATCTGGATCTTGTCTTCTATAGCATCTGTATCCTAATTATTCCTTTTCATTTCTTTGCTGTTGGATGTTCCACATGGAAAAACAGGATGCTTAAATTTTCTGTACCGGATCATTTAAAGGAGTAGTTCACTTAAAAAAAAAAAAAAAAAAAAAAAACTTTTGCTGATAACTTACTCACCCCCATGTCATCCAAGATGTCTATGTCTTTCTTTCTTCAATTGAAAAGAAATGAAGGTTTTTGATGAAAACGTTCCTGGATTTCAGTGGTCCAAAAGACAATTTCAGTGCAAACTGCAAACTGTTCAAAGGGCTTTACACGATTCCAGACGGTGAATAAGGGTCTTATCAAGCGAAACGATCAACATTTAAAAAAAACAAACAAACAAACAAAGTTTAAGTTTTATAAGCTCAAATGGTCGCCTTGCTCTGTTCTGTGATGCGTGTTTGTGACTCTCCTCTTCGAACTTCGAATTTTTTCCAGAGTCAACTCGTTCATTTCGTTGAACCAATGAACCAAATGACACGAAAAAAGATTTGTTCATTTTGATAAACGAGTTCGAACAGGAGAGCAGTGACAAACTGTCTTTTGGACCTTGAACCGTTTGGTTCCCATTGAAGTCCATTATATGCAGAAAATCCTGGAATGTTTTCATCAAAAACCTTAATTTCTTTTCAACTGAAGAAAGAAAGACATGGACAATGACATTTTTTAAAAGTGAACTACTCCTTTAACAGTATATAATGCACCCTTTTATGCAGTTTTATCACACATACACGCACACACACAAAAAAACTTAGTAACAGATATGTGCTGTCATTCTTAATTTCACATTTATGCTTCTTCTTTGTTCTAGACAGGAATAGAGGTTTCCTTCCTTTTTTTTTTTGAATGCTCAGCGAAATTTCTGTCCTATAGTTAGGATTGTGATGCTTCAAAAATGTCACAAAAAAGCATCTTGAAAATAGTTCCTCTACTTGTGCTGTATAAGGCACTCGGTGTCATCCTTCACTGTTGTGGAGCAGAGATAGGACTGCTAGTTCTCAGAACGTCGTTGACTTGAAATTAATGAAATCAATTTGAAATTAAAATGGACCCTATTTACTGTTTTAATACACATTCCTTTTTAACTCCTTATCAATGTACATTATTCTACAGAACAAAAGTAACAACTTCTTTTCCCTACCTTTAATGATGCATTCAATTCAGATAAAAACAATACTTTTTTATCATTTACTCACTGTCATTCTTTTTCTTCTTCAGCTGAATGTCCTATTTATTTTTTTTTAAGCCTATGAGGACTGGAACTGTCAAGCTTCAGAAATGACATAAACGCATCTTGAAAGTGGTTCATAATACTTTGCGCTATATAAATCTTCAGAAGCAATTTGATAGCTTTGATCTGATGCCTCAAGACGTTTCACTCTAGGTTTGACGTTAATACATTTAAAAAAAGATGTTCTACTTCGTCTTTGTGTATTGTAAATGTATAGTAATGCCCACTTATTGTGCGTACGTTTTGTTTATGGCATGTTATGCGAGCATGATGTTCTATAATAGGAAGTATAAATCCAGATTAAGGGCTCCTGCAATGGATTAAGATTATCAAAAATGTCAGTTGAACACCTCATACTTTTAATGTGAACTAGAATAGATTGATCAATGTCTTTTCTTCTGTCTAGGCCTATAGACTTTATTGGAATCATACTGCACACGTAATACCTTTAAATCCTGGTGGGATTATCAGTTTGAGTAGATTAGTAGTGAAGACCTATTGTTCCAGTGGAGCCTTGGGAGTCTGTGACACCTAGAATAAGTGTGATTGTCTGCATAAGCCTCGATTTGTTTCAGTTTTGCCTTTTGGACACTGTCCAATACAGGACTCTCCTCATTTAGTTCAGATAAGTAAGACATATTATGTGCAGCAAGGAGAAGCAACATTAAGCTATTTCTTCTGCACTTCACAGCATGTGTGAGTTTCGTGTCATTATTATTCTGCAATGTAATTCGGCTTGAGTTCTTGGTCTAATTGGTGTTCTGACTCTGCTGTGTCCTTCTCAGTTTGCAGGACACTCGACCGGGACTGCTGTCAGCATGAGGTCACTTTCCCCACAGTGGGACTGACCTGACACTGTCCTCGAGCATTTGCACACCAATATCACATCTGTTTCGCATACCCTGAATATTCACTCCGCAGATTCAAGGCTGATAGCTACACTGTGACCCTCATCGATTTTCTTTCTTTTTTTTGTTTTGAGCGAGAGGGTCGACTCGGCTCAATCCCTGCGGGAGGGAGAGAGGTCAGAACGTTTGTCTGAATTGTTGTCTTTATATAACAATGAGGATAAGTTTTAGACAACTTTACTGTTGTGGAGCAATTATAGGACTTTTATTTCCCAGAAAGTCACTGACTTCATTAAAAGTCAATATGAAATTAAAATTGACTCTATTTACATTCCTGGTCTTGTTGTGAATAATTTAATATCACTACATATCACATGAAACTAGATGTTTACCAACCTGATCTAAGTAATTTTATTCTTTTTTAATTTAATTTCAAATTTGAAAATTTTTTCAAGCTTTTTTCAGTGTTTTGTTGTTTAAAGGGATAGTTCACTTTGAAATTAATTGTTGGTATGTTTTAGCTTACCTCAAAGGCATCCAAGATGTAGTTGCCTTTGTTTCCGCAGTAGTTTCAATCTATATATAAAAGGTCAAACCATTCGTGTCACAGAGAAGTCCAAATTAAACATGATTTAATGACACGTAAATGTAAGTACGCGTTGATGGCCTAAGACAAGAAACGAACGGTTTGTGTGAGAAAACAGACTGTATTTGTATCTTTATTACCTCTTGATACCACAGCCACAAAGCGCTCTCAGATCACTTGGACGTGGCTGTGGTTAAAAGAGGTAAAAATTATATAAATACTGTTCATTTTCTCACACAAACCGCTCGTTTCGTTTCTTAGGCCATCAATGCGTGCTTACATTTACGAGTCAATAAATCATGTTTAATCTGGACTTCTCTGTGCATGCTCTTTGAGGTGGTGACCATAGACCTCCGTTATATGACTGATAGACACGAACGGTTTGACCTAAAAATATCAAAATTGAGACTACTGTGGAAAAGTTACGTAGTTTTTATTTTAATTCGAGTATTTTAAGGCTGCCAATCTTAAAGTGTTAACTGTGAACATTTTTAACAGTATCTAATGGCATTTGTCATGTTTAATCAAAGTGGGTTATACCTTTTTAAATTTAGTTTAAATTGAGTTAGTTTTGGTTATGAAAATGTATCTTTGTATACATTGTTTATTATGTTAGTTCTCATTGTTATTTTTGATCATTTTAATCTCATTGTTAAATTTGATTTTCTTTTCGTTTTTAATAATGCTGCCCAATATAAGGCTTGAAATCTGGTTTTTAGTATTGTTTATTTATCTTTCTCAGTCGTGATCAAACTGGTCACTGTAAAAAGGATAAATATCTTCTTGTTTATGGTGTGTATACTTATACAGTAGCTTTCTAAAACGTTTGGTGCATTGTGACTCAGTTTCCATAAAGGCTGTTTAGTACGTCACTTACTGCACTCAACCTCCTAATCACCTTTAATTGTTTTTCTCACTTGTACAGATGGCGTAACAGGTGCAAAACTGCCAAAAAATATGCTGTCAGATTACTGCATATTTTTCGAGGAATAGTTGTCTTAAACTGTCCCATGACGATTTCCACCGTTCACATTGTGTTTTGATATCCACCACTCCTTAAACTCTTTCTGTCCATCAATGTGCAGAAATTGTGTATTTTTAACCCGTAGACTATGCCTGGACTGTCATCTCTATGCCTCTTACTAACAATAATGATGACAATGTCTTGTCAGTTGTCATGGCAGTATGTTAGGCATAAGAATTTCATAAACTCTTAAAATCAGTCTTTTTCTTGCCCTAAGGCCTTATGGTCTGTTTGTCGGAAGGGTTTTACGCTGTGCCTCAAACGATGTGGCACTGGACATTAGTGTGTCTGTGTAAACTGTGAGCAATTATGCTTGTCTTGCTGGATTTTATTGCATCCTTTCACTGTGAGTTTAAGCACAGTCATGCATTTTTGTGCACACTTAAGCTTTGATTAAGTGCATTCCTGTTGGACTTGCTGTTGTGGTGTTTCTTTAAGATGACACTTGTTGCCCTAAATACTTAATTGAAGCTGTTCCAATTGTCTAACAATAAGGACCCACTGAGAAATGAATGAGCCTTTAGTAGAAGCTTTGGGTACAGCATTGTGTCACAGTGGTTTTGCCGCAAATTTAACAGCATATTCTACTTGTCACTTGTCAAATGCATGGTCAGGGACATTTAAGAGAAAAAAACAACAGTGCATCATTATGTGCATGGCCTGCAGGCTGAGTAAAAGCCATTTCGCTTAAAATACTCTCACTTTACCCTTTGATGACTTCGGGAAGTGCTGCTCAGTAATGTACTGTTATTTTCTGAGCACACAAAGTAGTGCACAGAGGTATGTCTGCACACATTTATACGTTTTCACTTGGAAGTATTTGGCTAGCTCTGCATTTCTCAAAAATCATTTTCCTTTGATCGTTTTCCCAATTGGATTTGGTTGGGTTGTGTGATCTTATGCAAAAGCGCAGGTTCTAAAACACTTTTTGTTGATTATTGTTATCTGCTATTTAAAAAAAAAAAATAATAATAAAAAAATAAGTACAACTGACCTACTTTAAAAACATTTTTTATTTGCTTTGAAAATATAAAAGTTTGGAAACTTATTGCAAACTGTACTGGTGCAGGATTTCGCATTTTTTTGTTTTTTTAGAACAGAAAAAATAACGTAAAATAAATGTTTGGTTACAGATAAGACGAGTAAGACATCATTCGAAACTATGTTCATTTGTAACATTTATAACAACAAAACACTGTATATTGGTAAAATAAAGAAAACACTCTTTAATCTCACTCTCCATGAATTTATTTCTGAAAACCCGTCTCAAAAATAAAACCGAAGCTCAGTTTTTTTTTAAATTGTAAATGAGCAACCCCATAATGGCTCACTTTTGGTTAGCATTAAGCAGATTTTGCTCTCTGTATCTTGACCTCTGTTCTCTGTTTTATAGGCAGGCATTAACACACACAAAACACAGTAGGCTTTTAGCTTTTTGTGCTGTATATGCAGTGTGAGAAAGAAAAGTTTTAGGCCTACTGTGTTTTGACATGTTTTTTTTTTTGACAGGAGTTTCAGACCCTTTCAAAGACTTAAGCATTTTTTTTTCTCAGTACATCATGGATTTAAAGCAAAAATGGCTAGAAATTGGACAGTTGAAGACTGGAAAAATGTTGCCTGGTCTGATGAGTCTTGATTTCTGTTGAGACATTCAGATGGTAGAGTCAGAATTTGGTCTATCCATCCATGTTAATGAATCAATAAATACATTTTATCTATCAAACAAACCAACTCAAATGCATAAAGCACATATCTAATCAGATTCTGGGGTCAGATGAATTTGTATTGCGATGTGATGCTGACTTTCTGTCCAAGACTTAGATGCAGTGTGCAGTACAGACCCACATATCCCTCAGTATGGCATCCATACCTCATTTGAGAGTGGCGATATGCAGCCAGCTTGCACCTGCCAGTTCTTATCTGAGAACAGCACAGGTTGGCCTTGTCCGGAGGGGGGAGATCTGCCGCCGTTTGCAGGTGCAAATCCCTGCCGCTCTGTTTCATGCTTTATTAAATTCTCTACAGGGTGGTCTCTCACAGGTAAGCTTCACCTCACCTGCACCCGGCCATCTTTGAGGTAAACAAGTGCGCATAGAACATCGGTTCGTTTTTTTTAAACCGTGATAAAGGCTTATGTTTTATAGCGCCCTTGCTTTAATCGCCTTGACAAATCCTTCGCTTTCTATGTGTGCTATTTATATTACAGACTTTGAATGATTTAGCATTTTGTGTGGCGAGGAGTTGGGCATCTTGTTCCACTTTAATAGGGTGATGTCCTATCAGTGTGAATGAAAGATCTGTAGCAGTGAAAGTTCACCACGGGATCAACCTTCACCAGAGTCTGACTCATATCTTATCTCTTGCCTCTCTTTCTCACTCTGTCGTTCTCCCTTTGCTCATACTGTCTACTCTGTTGTCCGGCATGATGGTTCATATCTCCCTCCTTATGTCTCCTGTCAGGCAGTCTGTCAGGTATGTGTCTGCATGTGTGCCATTCTTATGTGCGTTCAAGTTTTAAAGAAATCATTCACCTGAAATCTTGACATTCCTACTGTGGCATTTCTTGGCATTTTACTTACAGTCTGATTTGTGAATGATTCATTCTTTTGAGCATGACACATATGGACCGATTTTACGATTCTTTTATGGTGCTTTTTTTATGGTGATTGAAAGCTTCAGTTCCCATTCAGTGTAATTGGATGAAAAAAGAGCATTACATTCTACTAGGGCTGGAAGTCGATTCCAAAAAGAATAGATTCCGAAGGCGTTGAGAATCGAGAGTAGATTCCAACGTTCCATCAAGGCCAATTTACACCTCAACAGAACTAAATATGCTAATAATAATTAGAAGTGCTATTCACTTTCTGCAAACAGGATCTAACTGTGCGTTCACACCAGATGCGAATAGTGCGTCAAATATGCGCCTACAGCGTCTAGTTATATGTTTGAACACTTTGAATCCATTCACGCGTCAAGAGCGAAATTGACGCGTGTAAAAACAAAAGTTTGAAGTGAAATTTACGCGCATCAGAATCTAAACCCGTTGGCGGCCATCTTTTTTTATGTTCTTCGAGCATTCATCGAGAGAGTCACTGCTCTGTACTTGCTCTGGAGAGCAGAACAGCGGCGTGGGCTTCATCGTCGCCGTATTTGTGTCCACCAAACCCTTCGGAGGCGAACCGTTTGACGAGTTTCACCATTTGCTTGCTCCAGGAGCTGCGTCTGGATGACGGCCGCTGTCGGAGCGAGGATCACCCTCGCGCTCATCCACCTAATTTGTCATTTATTTTTGTTTTAATGATAAATAGAGCCTGCCTCCAAAAGTTATTAACCTGTCCTGTGAATTTTTTTTTTCTCCCTCACGTCCAGACACAAACTTATGCACATGTATGTTGGTTGTTTTTACATTTAGAATAATATTTCATATAATCTAGATATGGAATAAATAACATTCAATACAAAATGAACATGTCTTTTATATTGAAATAAAGTTTAAAGTGATAAAATATTTGCTTTGTTGTGCATTAGAACCACACCAGGCATTTAGTTATATTACAAAATAATGTATTGAAGCATCCATCTCCACGTGAGCAAGCAGCAGGCTCCTGATTGGTTAACGCAGCGCGAATTGACGCCAACGTTTATATTTTTCAATTCGCGTCAAAACGCGTGAATGCACAAATAGCACTAACTAAATTATTTGCGCGTAACGCACTAAAAACACTTAACGCACCAAACGCTCAATTCGCGGCATTTGAGCGAACGAGGCATATTCGCGTCTACCGCGCCGCACTCTTCGTCTCATTCGTGCCGCAGACATTTTTTTACGTGCGTAACGCGTCTTTGCATTGGCTTAACATTGAAATCACTGGCGCCTGATGTGCTATTTGCGTCCGGTGTGAACGCACCATTAAGGAGAGTTAGTTTCCATTAACTGCATGGTAAAAAAAATAAAATAAAGATTCAGCGGTAATAAACTTGCCTGAAAACAATGATTTAGAGTTACATGGTGAAACTGGCTTTTACAGTATGTAAGTGTTGTTTATGTTGTGATTTTTTCAGTGTAGTTTAATTTGTACACTCTATGCAAAGACATTAATCAAACAGCCATTCTTTTCTTTTAGTGTTCCGCAGAAGGAAAGAAACTCACATGGTTTTAGAACGACATGGGGGCATTTAAAATTGACCGAACTTTCATTTTTGGTTGAACTAATCCTTTGCTCGGGCTTCTTAACTAGAGCGGACGTTGTCTCTCCTGTGTGCTGTACTTTGCCATTTTGATGGATGATGGAGGCATGCTGGGTTATTTCTGGACTGGAGGTCTGTCTCCTGCCTCTGCTAATATTCTTATCGTGCTTTAAGGGGGAATTCCGTAATGCAGCCGGTATTAAGAGCGGATTAAACCATCTACATCACAGAGCAACCTGACAAGGTGCATGTTCAGAGGCAAATATGTCAGTCACTACACCGCCACAGTTTCTCTCGTCGTCTGCGGAGCGCACGTCAGCCAGGCTGTCTCTATCTGCCTTGTTGGTGTCTTTTGAAGTGAACATTGCTTTCTGCACTAAATGGAATTTTGGGCGCACGTTTAGTCAGTGTTGCAGAGTCGTGTGTGAATGAGCCTATGATTCGTTCTGACTGAATTCCTTTGACTCTCTCCTTACAATGAGATGCATTAAAACCCATATGCTCAAGCAATCTGTTTAAAAAAGCTAAGACTGATCTCATCAAAAAAATGGGAATTCAGTCTGAGACGAGATTCTTTCTGTATGCTTTCATGTGATATTGATTTCTTTTGAGGCAGTTTTTGACCGGCCATAGTTAATTATATTTGCTTTTTGATTTACTTTTACAATGACATCACATACATTTTGTTTTGTCCAGATATATTAATTTATTCAAAAATGTATATTTATGAATAATACATAAAAACGAATTAATTCATTATACACTCACCTAAAGGATTATTAGGAACAACGGTTCAATTTCTCATTAATGCAATTATCTTATCAACCAATCACATGGGAGTTGCTTCAATGCATTTAGGGGTGTGGTCCTGTTCAAGACAATCTCCTGAACTCAAAACTGAATGTCAGAATGAGAAAGAAAGGTGATTTAAGCAATTTTGAGCGTGGCATGGTTGTTGGTGCCAGATGGGCCGGTCTGAGTATTTCACAATCTGCTCAGTTAATGAGATTTACCCACACAACCATTTCTGGGGTTTACAAAGAATGGTGTGAAAAGGGAAAAACATCCAGTATGGGGCAGTCGTGTGGGCGAAAATGCCTTGTTGATGCTCGAGGTCAGAGGAGAATGGGCCGACTGATTCAAGCTGATAGAAGAGCAACTTTGACTGAAATAACCACTCGTTACAACCGAGGTATGCAGCAAAGCATTTGTAAAGCCACAACACACACAACCTTGAGGCGGATGGGCTACAACAGCAGAAGACCCCACCGGGTACCACTCATCTCCACTACAAATAGGAAAAAGAGGCTACAATTTGCAAGAGCTCACCAAAATTGGACAGTTGAAGACTGGAAAAATGTTCCCTGGTCTGATGAGTCTTCATTTCTGTTGAGACATTCAGATGGTAGAGTCAGAATTTGGTGTAAACAGAATGAGAACATGGATCCATCATGCCTTGTTACCACTGTGCAGGCTGCTGGTGGTGGTGTAATGGTGTGAGGGATGTTTTCTTGGCACACTTTAGGTCCCTAAGTGCCAATTGGGCATCGTTTAAATGCCACGGCCCACCTGAGCATTGTTTCTGACCATGTCCATCCCTTTAAGGCCACCATGTCCCCATCCTCTGATGGCTCATTATTCCATCAGGATAATGCAGCACGTCACAAAGCTCGAATCATTTTAAATTGGTTTCCTGAACATGAAAATGAGTTCACTGTACTAAAATGGCCCCACAGTCACCAGATCTCAACCCAATAGAGCATCTTTGGGATGTGGTGGAACGGGAGCTCCGTGCCCTGGATGTGCATCCCACAAATTTCCATCAACTGCAAGATGCTATCCTATCAATATGGGCCAACATTTCTAAAGAATGCTTTCAGCACCAAGTTTGAATATGAAGCATTCATTGATTAGATGATAAAAGCTTGACAATGGCATGCGTTGATTTGTTCTAATTCTTTTATTCAAAAACATGAAATGCAATTGAAACATATTGATGATTATTATTTAGTTTCATTTTAATCTTGTTTGATTTATCTAGTTGTAAACCGAAAGAACAGAAGTGCATTAATGAGATTCCAGCATGTGCACTGCATTCCACCAGAGGACCTCTTTTTGTGCCACATTGTACAGGTGCTCACCCTGGATTTCTGGCGAAAATCTTCTGCAAACCTCTGAAATCCAGCCTCCCTACTGATCCTTTCATTTTGAATCATCTAAATCACTCTTTACCTCGCTTAGTTTGGTGTCATGTTGAACTCACCGTTCTGTTCTAACTTGTCTTGAGGACTCTTGGACTATCTGAGGAAAAAAAGGCCTTATAAATTCAACTCATTACCATTTAAAGTACAGCTCACACTGGCTTGAGTATTTGTGTTGGATTATAATAGAATTTCAAATTCCCTTAATTCAGAGTGATCTGGAGGTGTTTCAGGCCTGCCACTGTGCGCTCAGGGCATCAGAGCTCAGGGTATTGATTTAGACATATTGTACATAGCTCTACGTCTCGATGATGGAGTTGGTGTCATCCATTATTCCTGAAAGAGAGATGCCAAGAAAAAACTTTGAGTTGTTGAAAATCAGATGTTGGATGATAGCTTTGGAGTACAATCCAGGAGCCTTCTGCAAAATGATTTTATGTCCTATTACATACTACTTTTATGAATATGCTAATGCTGTACCATGCATTTTACTAAACCATTACTTTAATTATACAGTATATCTAATTTATTTATCACAGGTAACATGTCCAAGAAACATCAGGAGATGTATGTCTAAACCAAATACATATATGAAATGATTATCTTTATCACAGAAGACGTGTCCAAGTAGCGTCAGAAGATGTCTAAACCAAACACATGATGAAATTGCCATTGTCCAAATAGAATTGAGTCGGTCAATCTATCTTCATATCGAGATTTTTGTTGTATCGTTCATCTTCTGTTTCTGGTATCTTTCTTCATAATCATCTCATTGTTAAGACCATTTATCTCCCTCTATAAAATGCTACATTGGTCTTCAGTCCAAGAGCTTCAGTTGATTTATGCACCAGTGTCGGCCACACACGACAGATTTTTCTTCACAGGAATCAAGGAGTCAGTGGCAATCAAATTAACATAATTATTCATTAATATGCAAATGCGTACAGATGTTCGACGAGCAACAGATGTGCTCTTCATGTCGAGCAACACAACAATATGATAGACAGCGAAGGACACAGCAGCATGAGCAGGCAAAACTTGTTTGTACAACTTTGGACAACGTGTTTGTCCATGCGGATCTGAAGCTGGCTTTTTCACACATCCTTTCGGCCCCACACAAATCCTTTCCTCCACGTGCCCAGATACTGAGACTTTATGTGAGATTTTCAAGTAAATGTACCAGGAAGGTCCAGAATAATAATGGAGAGTAGTGCTGGTTAATGATTCAGGGCTCTTCACTCAGAGTTGTTGAAGGGGTAGTGGCTCATAGCAGAAGGAGGACCAGGAATACGATCCTCCACAGAGAACACATAATGAGCACAATCAAGCTGCTTATCAAATGTTAAACCTGCAATTTAACCAGTGCAGCTGCACTAATTCAAAGCAGATTCTGCTCTTGTAGCTCACTCATGAGCATTGTATGAGGTAATTACATGTATTTTTTGGGGGGATATGAACGTTGCGATTCACATTAAAACTGCATGTGGTAAAGAGACTGTGGTGGATTTCCTAGAAAGTTTATATACTGTGGTATCCAAGTCTGAGAGCACAAGTGAGCTTTTATTTGTCATTTTTCTCATTTAATGCATTTTTCAACTTGCTAATTATATAAGCAGCATGAAAATTTCAAAAACTAGACTGCAAAATGAACATACAAGAGTCTCTTGTAACGCTGTTTGTTTGCTGCAAAAACCCAGCAGAGCTCGAGCTGTATGAACTCCACAAGTTTGTGTAAATTAGAATGATCATGTGATCCAGGATGGTTTAAGAATGTTTCAGGGAGTGTCTTCTGCTTTAGTGGAAAACAATCTGACCTTCCGTTCACAAGAGCACATGGTCACAAATTTGCTAGCTAAGCCCTCAACATTGTATTTATGTTTGTTTAAAAAATACTACCTGATTTTGAATTTTGTCTTCTCAACCAACTGGAATAGATATCCATTCATCCGTCCATCCACCCATCCATTTGCCCAACCATCCATCCATCCGCCCATCCATCCACCCATCTGTTTGTCCATCCATTTGTCCATTCATCCACCTGCCCATCCGTTCATCCATCCATCTGTCCGTCCACCCGCCCATCCATTCATCCATCCATCCATCCGTCCGTCCACCCGCCCATCCGTTCATCCATCCATCTGTCCGTCCACCCGCCCATCCATTCATCCATCCATCCATCCGTCCGTCCACCCGCCCATCCGTTCATCCATCCATCTGTCCGTCCACCCGCCCATCCATTCATCCATCCATCCGTCCGTCCACCCGCCCATCCGTTCATCCATCCATCAGTCCATCCATCCATCAGTCCGTCCACCCATCCATTTGCCCATCCATCCACCCATCCGTTCGCCCGCCCATCCATCCATCCATCCACCCATCCGTTCGTCCGTCCATCCACCCATCCATTCATCCATCCATACATCCATCCACCCATGCATCCGCCCATCCATCCGCCCATCCATCTGCCCATCCGTCCATCCATCCATTCATCCACCCATCCAGCCATACACCCATCCGCCGATCCGTTGGTCCATCCGTCCATCCATCCGTCCATCTACCCGTCCGTCCATCCATCCATCTGCCCATCCGTCCGTCCATCCATCCACTCATCCATTCATCCGCTTATCCATCCATCCATCCATCCATCCATCCATCCATCCATCCACAAGCACATCCGCCCATCCGTCCGTCCGTCCATCCATCCATCCATCCATCCATCCACCCATATATTGGAAAACAAACTGCAATAGATCAAAGACAAAATGAAGTAATATTACCTCAAAACCTTTAAGCACAAGCACTATAAAAAGAAATATCTTTCATTGATTACTGCATTAAAAATCACTTGTTTTTAAACAGCAATGCTTAAAAATGCATGTAAACAAAAGCTTTCGTGACCATGCAGATGCACACAGTAACGTCACATGAGCACAACTGCGATAGAGTTGATAGTCCAAAATCGGTTAACCATATCTACCGGTATACTGCCCACTCCTACATAACATGCATTCATGTTATGCATTTCATTTGATTTCAAGTCAAACCACCCTACTTGGTGATGCCACTTGCAAAACTGTTGTTTTTTTGTTTTTGTTTTTTACACTTGACTGTATATTGGGTTTTCAATTGAGGTTTTTGTTTAGTGTAATTATTGTGGATGGAGGCAGCGCAGGGGACAACATCACAGTCAGATACCTGAAATCTGTGTGTTTTTGTGGCGTAGGGTGAAGGGCAATTCTGAAACGAGAGCACATGCTGTGGAGAGAAATGCTTTTGAGACAAACAACTGCCTGTCATCTTTCAGAACACCTGCTGGAACGGGAACATCGGTCTTTTGAAGACGCTACACAGGAATGTCCAATAACATTCATTTCTCATCCAAAGCCTCACTCTGATTACTGAAATTACTGCCACTTATGCTTGTCTATTATTTCGTGTGGTAATTGATGGCTTTCATAATATTTGCTTGAACAATGCAAAACTTTGCTATGCAACGCACAAATATTGTACTAAGTGGAGACGAGATAACAAGAGGTTATTAAAGGTGTATTCTTGATATACATGTAAACACAGCCATATTTGTGTTTATTTATGTTCCAGGCATTATGGGCTGTTTTTTTCTTATTTATTATACATTATATATAATACTGTAGGCTACTTCACTGTATATCATTAACTCTACCCGCTAGCGTTTTTTCTTCTTCAAAAATTTGCCAGCCACTGCCAGCGTTTTTGACCATTTTCACAAACATTTGATGAACCTCAGAGTATTTTTTTGTATGCATATCTGAATATGCAATATATCAAAAGAAATAACATTCCATCTGCTTTTAAAAAAAGATCTTGAATGTGGGTAAGTTTCATTAAAAAAAGCAACATTTTGAGAAAGTAGATGGTGAAAAAAACATGTTTTTGTCAAAGACTACATCCAGATAGATAAAAAAAAAAATGTCCATCAAAGCTTGCAAAGTCGTAGACATTTTATTCAGTAAGTTTAGGCAGATTTGATTTATATGCTTTTTATTGTTGATCACATTATTTTACACATGCAAATGATTGCATATAATATTGCTGGTGTTTATCAGGAGATTCACTACGCTTTCAGAAGATGCGTAATAGCGCCCCTAGCGCATGACAGTGAAAACACGGAAAAATTCCGTCAATGACATTTGAAATTACGGAAATTTTCGTCAATAGCAAGGCAAGTTTATTTATATAGCACATTTTATACACAATGTTAATTCAAAGTGCTTTACATAGAATAAATTTAAACAATCAAAATAAATAAGAATAATTAAAATAAGCCTTTAAAATAAATGTAATGCAAATATTTTTCATAATTTTTAAGATTTTTTTTAATAAACGTTGTTTAGTTCAATAAATACATATTTAAAAATAGTTTATATATTGAAATTTGTAATTATTAAAAAAAAAAAACATTTTTTCTATCATTTTTGCAGTTTCCACTTAGTACTAAATGCAGTGCAATAATATAATGATGGAATCATATATGAGCTATCTTGGAATTTGTCATATTTTTCATTTTACAGTACAGTGAACTTTTTTTGTAGCAAGAATGTGGAGTTTGTTATTTTTGACATTAAATGACATGCTTTTTCTAAAGCAGTCTTGCTGTACTATGTATGTGTACAAGTATAGTTCTTTGTCCGACAGTGGACAGCCAAAGCCATCTTAAACACAACAGAGATTTTTTTTGTCCCGACTGTCTCTGGGATCTCTACAGTGCGCTTCCCTGTCTCTGGTGTCATAACTGTAAGACAACGGGTGACATGCATTCCCATCTCCTTTAGTGTCATGTGGCATTATTGTAACGTTCGTTCTGTATGCGTGTGCATCAGGGTCGACTGAAGGACGCCCGGACGTGACGGTTCTCAAGAAAAGATTCTCCATTGTGTGCTATAATTGAATTCTACTTGAGTTCAACTGGCTTTTCATTGAAAAGTGTTTCACTGTAATAGTCCCCTGAAAACACATGACCGCAGATGGCTCTGATCTGCAGAGGCCGTATCACTCCTTTGATTGGACATGCTCAGATGTGTTATCTGGTAACAGGTGAGTTCCAGATACATGGACTCGTATTTTTTGTCCAAATCCGAGGCTCTGACTCTCTAGTGACCAGTACATAATAACAGCTGTGATTGCGTGAGGACTTCCAATTCATTTGCTATAGGTATATAACGGGAAGAATAACAAAATGCTGTAACAGATAACAGATTGCAATATCAAGCAGCATAACGAACATTATACGCAGAGCTAAAATAAATTGAAGCGGATGAGACCGGAAGCCTTGGGTAGAATTGGGGTGGGGTTAGGGATCAGGGGGTGGAGATGGGTAGGATTAGGGGTGGGGTTAGGGATTGGGGTGGAGATGGGTAGGATTAGGGGTGGGGTTAGGAATCAGGGGTGGAGATGGGTAGGATTGGGGTGGGGTTAGGGATCAGGGGGTGGGGTTGGGTAGGATTAGGGGTGGGGTTAGGGATCAGGGGGTGGAGATGGGTAGGATTAGGTGTGGGCTTAGGGATCAGGGGTGGAGATGGGTAGGATTGGGGTGGGGTTAAGGGTCAGGGGCGGAGATGGGTAGAATTGGGGTGGTGTTAGGGATCAGAGTGCGGAGTTGGATCCAGAGCTGATGGGTAGGATTAGGGGTGGGGTTAGGAATCAGGGGGTGGAGATGGGTAGGATTAGGGGTGGGGTTAAGGGTCAGGGGCGGAGATGGGTAGAATTGGGGTGGGGTTAGGGATCAGGGGGTGGGGTTGGGTAGGATTAGGGGGTGGGGTTAGGGATCAGGGGGTGGAGATGGGTAGGATTAGGGGTGGGGTTAGGGATTGAGGTGGAGATGGGTAGGATTAGGGGTGGTGTTAGGGATCAGGCATGGAGATGGGTAGGATTGGGGTGGGGTTAGGGATCAGGGGGTGGAGATGGGTAGAATTAGGGGTGGGGTTAGGGATCGGGGGCGGAGATGAATAGGTTTAGGGATATGTAAGATGGGAGGAGTTGGATCTGGATCCAACTCCTCCCCCTGGATTTCATGTTCTGCAGTGAGGACCATGTCAGTTACAATGGCCATGCCCATGTTAATTACTGTAGTATATATGAAGTGATGTCATAGGTCACATGACAACATTCATACAATTTCATTCATACTACACACATTTACATTATATAGTACATTTATATACATTTTAATGGGAGTGAAGTAATTTTCAAACCAAATCTAGTACCAATATGCAATTCTGCACGCAGCAAGTTTCTGTCTTGAAAATGTTATGTAATACTTTTGACATATTTGCCAATTTGAGAGCATAGTCTTACTTTTGTCATTAGGTTTAAATTGGATTTGTTGACGGGTGTCCATTAAGTAAAAGAAATGGGTTTGCTATAGGCTACACATTAGCAAAAAAAAAAAGAATGTAGGGAACAAGTAAAAACACAGTCATCAAAAAGCACATTATGAGCATATTGGGTTATTAACAATGATTGAAGTTCAAGGTCTTCAATTGAGTTCTTATTGAAAAGCATTCAAAGGTTTTGAAAGGATGACTTTAAGAATGAGCACTTATAGTATTGTATTTGCTATCATTAAACAAGACGTGGATTTGTCTTAATTAGAGACATCGAGAGGAAAGTTTAATGCTCGAGGAGTAGGGCACACATGGCATTTCTGTATATTTTGGATGAAAAATTAAATCTCATGTGGAGCACTAGCAGCCGAAAAGCAGAATTACCTTTACTTCAAAGAAATGCCTTTGGGTAATAAAAAGTTGCTCCACTTAAAAACTACTGATTATAAAATGAAGAGGGGGAAAAACACATGTGGAATTTTCAAGTGGAGTGGTCCAATTCAGATATGTATATATGCTCACAAAAGCTGCATTTATGTTCTGAAAAAAAAAACCCCAGTAATTTTGTGAAAAAGTCTTTTAATATATTTTTAAATGTAATTTATTCCTGTGATAGAAAAGCTGAATTTCAGAATCATTACTCCTGTCTATAGTGTCAAATGATGTTGATGTTGATTTGGCGATCAATTATTATTGATACTTGATTATTAATAATTTATTAGTAATATAATGTATTTGAAATTCAAAAATCATTTGTAACATCTTTTGTATAATTTTGATCAAGTTGAATGCATCCTTGCTGAATAAAAGTACTTTCTTTTAAATATTACCCCAAACGTTTGCATGATTGTGTATTACAGTTTCCACAAAAATATAAACTGTTGTTAACATTGATAGCAGCAAATCAGCACATTATAATGATTTCTGAAGATCATGCGACTGGAGGAATGATGCCGAAAATTCAGCTTTGCACCACAGGAATATATTACATTTTAAATGCACTCAAATAAAAATTATTTTAATTTGTAATAATATTTTACAACATTACAGTTTTTTCTATTTTTTTTTCAACAATATTAAAAAAAATCTTAATTTTAAACTTTTGTACATAGTATTTAAAGCATATATGCAGTACAGTACATACATGGAATTTTAATATATATTATTAGACCATCTAGACCATATTCGACATGGTGAATAATTTAAGATGGAGATGGAGGAAAAAATATTTGTCAATGCTTTTGCATTCTCGAACAAATGTTTTGGTGTTTTTACGTTCCCTCACAATGCAAAGTTTCTCGTGGAACACAAATCGCTTGTGAGAGAACGTGAAACCTTTCCCCATCTCATAATGTTTTCCATTACCATGTCCCTTCAGGGGCTCCGTAGTTCCCCATGTCAAAATCAATATAATCCCAATCCTGATGTGGTCTGCGAATCATAATTGCTGTTTTATGCCACTTTGGCCTGTTCTGCCCGAGGTTACGATGCCCTGTGTCTCCCTCAATCAGTCACACAGGACATCTCTCACTCTCCTGTCTTCTCCGTGTGGAGAGAGGAAGTGCTACCTGCCACAACAGATGAGGTCACAACATGGTTCCCACGCTCAACTTGAATTAAGTTAAGGCCATATATGTCTCGAAACCTGCCTGTAGGGGTTCAGCAAAACATCCAGCAGCCTGGGTCTGTATTCCCCTTCCTATTTAAAGATGGATGGAGACAGAGTGGAAAAGGTGTATTGCCATTTCCACATCCATTCAGTAAGCTTCTTTATATGCCAAGATCTGCTGACTGGCTTTGTCATCGAGAGGTTGAGCGAGCTGCTTTGAGAGGATTATGGGATAGCCTGAGGGTTTGACTTGACTTGACCTCTCACAATGTTTAAGGAACTGTTCTGAGATCTGTCACGCACAATGGGAGATTTGGCCGAGTTGTCAGTTGAAGCTCAATTTCATACCTAGATGTTTTACGTATTGTCACTTCAGTATCATTTCCATCATGATTATTAATTCTATATATTCAATGCAGGTGAATAGAAAGAATGGGTATTTAGTAGGGGTGTAACGGTACATGTATTCGTATTGAACCGTTTCGGTTCGAGGCTTCCGGTTCGGTACGCATACAAACCGAACGGTTGCTTGGACCATTTTTCTTGCCGGCAAAATTCGTGCTGACGCGGCCAACACAACGTTGCGCAACATCCAAATGGCAAGGGTAATGAAAGCAGAACGAAACTGCGCTCCTCGTTATGTGCTTCACGGATCGTTTATCAGTTCGGACCAGCAACATCTGTGCAGCGCGAGCCGATCTCGATCAAGTGACACTGTTACCACACCGCGCTAAGAGATCCGGTAAAGAAAACATTTGAATTCGCCACTGAGGTAATAACATCGCTGCGAGATCTAGTGAGATGCATTCACATTTCTCCGTTATTAACCGTAGATCTCTATTAGATCAAACAGCGCTGTCATGGAAACCAGGAGAAACATTGTGCCGTGAATGAACTAGTACTTTACGTCCACAGACCAGCAACATTCACCATGGATTTAATATAGTAACACTAACTGTAACCAGTTTGGCTGGAATGGTGAAATGCTTTCAAGTACTTCACACATCTTTTTTCCAGCACTTCAAAATTCAAATATTATATAAATAAATATATATTTAAATGTTATTTTTAATGTGATGACCAAAACATTATTTGTTCATCCTTCAAAGATGACCCCTATTTATAAACCTGAAAGTTTCAAGATCTAGGAAAACTCACTTATTTAAAAATATTTTTTCTTTAAACAAATAGGAAATTTCTCTGGCATTTCTTTCTTTTTGCTGTATCGAAAACGTACCGAACCGTGACTTTAAAACCGAGGTATGTACCGAACCGTGATTTCTGTGTACCGTTACACCCCTAGTATTTAGAGATGACATGAGGAAGAGCTTGTCTTCGGTGGTGTCGTGTGGAGTTTTCTTTGCACAATTGTTTTTAATGTTGATAATAATAAGTCATGTTTCGCAAGCATCAGTAATGATTTCTGAAGGATCATGTGATGCTGAAAATTCAGCTTTGCCATCACAGAAATAAATTATATTTTAAAATATATTCAAAAACAGCTTTTTTTCAATTCTAATAAGTTAAAACACATTTTTTTTAAAACACAAAACTTTTTTATAGTAGTTTTGTTAAATGTAGCCTTGGTGAGCATAAATCTCACTGACTTTTGAACAGTATAGTGTAGTTGTGTATATGATAAGGCTACATCTGAATCAGAGTACTTTATATATATATATATATATATATATATATATATATATATATATATATATATATATATATATATATATATATTCATTTCTCCTTCATTTTCTGTTTATATATATTTTAATTTAATTTTAAATGTATTTTATACTATTTCTTATATTGTACTTATTAAAAGTGTAGTTTTTTTGTTTAAAAAAATCATTGATGCTTCTAATTCTTAGAAGATGGTCTTCATCACTAGGTATTCAATGACTCATCAATGAATGATATACTTTCTCTCGCTCTCTGTGTGTGTGTAAACCATTCTTGACTGTATATTGAAGTTAGACCATTGTTTTGCCCTTGGAAACAGGCAGATGAAGTGTGTAATGTTCTGTTGAATGAATCCCTTGTGCCTCAAGTAACAGCTCTTGTTTAATCTGGGCTGCTTGTATTTCAGTGACAAAAAAGGTTAAATGAGAAAATTCTCTAAGATATTTGAAGGTTCTTCAGCACAAAGTTTCTGTCACTGATCTTCTGTCTCCTTTTTAATGTTTTTTATGTGTTCATAGTCATTTAAACAAACAAAATACATTAATATATTATAGACAAACAAAAACAAAATAAATAAAATAATTTATTTTGTTTACAAACAAAATAAATAAATAAATAAGTATTAAGTATTATTCGTACCTAATCCCTCTACCTTGTATTTTTGCATTTGGCCTTTTTTTTTCTTTCTTTGAATTTACTGAGAAGAGTAAAGAATGTTTTCTCTATTGGAAGATGACAGCTGTCAGTCAAACTGTTTTCCTCTTAAACGTCTGACCGTAAGAGCGCTGCACTCTCACTCGGAGTTAACGCTTTTTAACAGTAGTTTACATGTTTGAAGCTCACTGGAATGTTTACTGCCAGTGTCGTGAGACCGTAAGCTTTATTTCTTTAATTCAGTAGCTGTGGCAACAATAAACAAGCATCTGCATCGTTATTGATCGCTCATTTCTGCAAACACAAAACCAACCATCAATCGATGTGTTTGCCATTACATAGGACGCAAGCGGCTGAGCATATAAGAATTGAATCCGCATGAAAATCCGCCTCCCCTGTTTTTATTATGCTTAATCAAAGGAGTAAAAAATGTATAGGAGTTTTTTAAAAATACTTGACAGTGAAGTTAGATTCAAATTAGGGCTGTTGAGATATACTTAAAAAATGAAATGCATTGATTTATAAATCGCATCACTTTAAAAATGAATATGAGTATGTTAAATCTAATCAATAAAATTGAGGCAACGGATTACAATCAATATTATTAATTTAATTTATCAAATTAGAATTGAGTAATAATTAACCTATTTAATTACTTAAAAGTTAACCATTTAAAATGATTAAAATGTACACATTTTTCTAAACAAAAATATCAGAATAACAGACTTACGTCAAAGATGAATTAAGAAGTTTTTTGTCATCATTGAAGACACCTGATGTTAGCAAGCAGAATCACTGAAGGAGAAAATCGTAATCTTTAAGTTGCCATTATGGAGATCAGTGTGTGTGTGTGGGCTCTTGACCCTTTTATCATTAACTTTAGATGTTGTTTGGCTGTTATATGTGATTTATAACAGTCAACTGAACAAATAGAAAAGGTGATCTGATGGTGTTGGTTATGTTTTAACATAATCATTATCTCGCAATCATTTGTCCTGAATCACTGAACTCACATAGAGCCCAGTTTAGGTTTACTTAATTAATTATTGCAGCACTGTCCTTGTACAGCATAATTTATTTTATGATTTAATCATAATAAGGTAATCCATAGAATTTTTTAAATGTGTCTCAAATACAAAAAAAAAGTTTTTGTTTTGATTTAGCTTCTAGACACACAGAGATCTAGAATCAGCTTGTGAATCTGAACAATGGTGACAATAATAACGCATGTTGCAGTGCATTCTGGGTGCCACCAATCAAAACTCATTTATGGCTCCCATCATGCATTGCTGCCACTATAATTTTTTTAATATAAATTGAAGTACATCATTCCTAATAAACGCACAGAACCGTGTGACTTGTAATTTCTGACATTACTGTGTGAGCAGATCCCTGTGTGATATAAAAGAACGAAGGACTCAAAACCAAAGACTCTAAAAAAATTATCTTTAGGTACTGACAGCATAGTCTCTGTGGGACTGACAGGAATAATGAAAGTCTCGGACCCTTCCCGAAGACTCAGATATGAACTAATCATTCCTGTTTCCAGTACAGATTCAGAAACCAGATGTTGCGCAATGCGCATGCGCGATTAACACAAAATGAACAAATCACTCTCTGAGACAACTCGGTAGTCCCGAGTCATATTAGAGATTCGTTCAAAATGAACGACACATCACTAATGCACATGGGCTCCTAATCCTAAATAACTAAATGGTAAATGGTGAGTTGAAACATCTCATCCAGTGCTCTTGACTTGAGGCAAAATGAAAAAGCGTTCAGCTTCTGAAGGAGGGGAGTGGCAGAGACCAAAGCGAACTGAAATGCAGGCTTTGTCCAGTCTCTCTGGATGTCACTGTCAGACCCTGCTGAGAGGTTTTTACTCACTAGACTGCCTCTTTCACTCTTTCCCTCAATGAAAGCAGAATTAACCGACTCCAGAGCCTCCCGGAAATTGATTTCTCCCCCCTCCACACCCCCTTTCTTCATCCACACACGCTTTTCTGGCACTTCATTGGTCGTTTATTGCACACTGAATCCCTCATGGTTACTCTAGTTGTCCTGTCAAAGGTCCTGTTCAGCGTTTGACGTATATTATGTTAGCACTGAGAACAGCACACGTTTCATTTTCTCTACCCCTCGTTCCAAAGGCTGAACAAAGCATTTCTGTCAGACACTGCTATTGGTGTGGAGACTTTTAGCAAGCACAGCTTCCAAACAGATGGGAAAGTATGAATGAAACCAACAGAGAGACAGAGAAAAATGAAATATTTAAATTAAGAAATCAAGCAAGACAATTTCACGCTCTTAGCACGTCATCCAGTTTAATATACCAGTGTAAAAACTTGGAATAAAATTGGTTCTTTTATTTCAAATAAAAATACATTTTTAATAATATATGTGCTTAATAAATATATAATAAATATATGCTTTTAATATGCAATATATATATATATATATATATATATATATAGCATATTAAAAGCATATATTTAATATATATTTATTAAGCAATAATATATATTATTGCATATTAAAAGCATATATTTTTTAGATAATAATTTTAAGTTGTTATTAGTATTAATTTGGGCTATCAAACGATTAATCGCGATTAACCGCATCCAAAATAAAACGTTGTGTTTACATAATATATGTGGGTGCACTGTGTATAATTATTTTATATATATATATATATATATATATATATATATATATATATATATATATGAAGAGTTCAGATGCAAAAGCCTCTAAATGCCATTTGAAATTTTCTTCTTTAATGATGATTTTTATCAAACTTGTATATTTAAGTTCAGTGATTTCACTTAAATTGGGAAGAAGATTACCTATGAATTGTTATTTAAGTGAAATTACTGAACATAAATATACAAGTTTGATAAAAATCATCATTAAAGAAGAAAATTTCAAATGGCATTTAGAGGCTTTTGCATCTGAACTCTTCATATATATATATATATATATATATATATATATATACACATACACATGCTTCTATATATTTAAGAAATATTTTCATGTATATACTGTATATAGATTTATATATAATTTATATTATATATAAATATAAATATTTTATATATAAATAATATTTTTTCTTAAATATACATGCATGTGTGTGCACCCACATTTATTATGTAAACACAAACTTTTATTTTGGATGTGATTAATTGCGATTAATCGTTTGACAGCCCTAGTATTAATATTATTCCTATGATTATTTTTATTATTATTATTATTAGTAAGACTATTAAGAACAATTACGGCTCAGATAATTGGCTCTTGCTTGAACAGACAGAGCATGCCATTTTGAAACATGCCAGTGCTCACACTTTTTTAGGAATTTAGCATTTGAATAGCTTATGTCTGCACATTAAACTGTAATAGAGAAAAGGTATTTGCAGTAAAAAAAACAAAAAAAAACAAACAAAACAAAACAAGCTTAACCATTTAAGTGATTGATATGCTAATTTAAGCTCTTCATTTTAAACTAACTTTGTGTGCCCCATGTGCAAAGGCAATTTATTAAAGTCACTTTGATTGTGCACAAATTACTTATGGAAGCGGCATTAACAAACACTCCATTGAACTTAATGAGTAGAAATTATTTTTTATTTGCCCATTTGCCTTAATGCCTTTTCCAGATGATACATGTAACAGTTGCACACAACCCTTAGCTATTCATTTGAAATCACCCCACCAGCTACTCAATGTGCAACAATAGTATTAGAAACAAGTTGTCCATAGACTGATTTAATGATTCAGAAAATCCACCTGAGGTGATTGGAGTTGAATGGATTGCTATTCACCTCGAGGGTATTCGCACTGGATATTTTCACGATCAAAAAGCGATGCGACATACGCATTACAATGATGGCTGGATAGTCTTTGAGATTTGACTCCAAGAGTCCTTAACAGCAAAGACATGTTTGTATTGTGTTTGCAGGGGATGATGTCAGTTAGCAGTGCTGTCTCCCCATAAGCTGGAAGTGTTTCCCTGCTATTAGCCTAGTCATGTGACATCTTTGACCTTTGTTCCAGTGTGGAGCATCTCTTTGTGTGGGCCATGGCTGAATACAGTCAAGCTTGCAGCCTCTCTAAGGGACCAAAGATGAGTTTCTTTACCACAGTAGCATGTCACATTGACGCACTGTCCTCACGCACAAACTGGACACCAGTGTATATGTGTATGAGGGAGGGTGAGATGATTGCGGCCCTGAGGGAAATAACTGCACATTTCATGGCAGCATTTTTCTCAAAGAGATGTAACAATGCACACTCAGACACTTTGGGTCCGTCTGTTTCCTCCAGGCCCGGGGCCACACTAGAACTTTCTGTGTCTGAATTTTCTGTGGTCACATGCTCGCTTTGAAGTGAATTGGTCCTAATTCAAATGCAGTGAATTTGTTTGTTTTTTTATATCCTCGTTTTGGATAAAGCTGTCCTCAAGCTGAGTTTAGGTTTTTATGGAGGAAGGAGATGAACTGAATACAACAAAAGTAAAGGGACAATAGATTTACCTTAAAATTTTCTGTAGCATTAAACCTGATGCGTTCATTTTCAGGATGCTATATACATATTTTCACTGTTGAAATAGTTATAACTAACGTCCCTAATAGACAACGATTGCTCTGTCATGAGTTCACATATGTCAAAGTAGTTCACATATAAATAAAAACAGTGTTTCCAAAACATTTTTGAATCTGAGTAGGGCAGTCAAACGATTAATCGCGATTAATCGCATCCAAAATAAAAGTTTGTGTTTCCATATATGTGGGTGCACTGTGTATAATTATTTTGTGTATATATATAAATACACACACATGCATGTATATTTAAGAAAAAATATTATTTATATATAAAATATTTATATTTATATATAATATAAATTATATATAAATCTATATACAGTATATACATGAAAATATTTCTTAAATATATACAAGCATGTGTGTGTATTTATATATATATATATATATATATATATATAAAATAATTATACACAGTGCACCCACAAATATTATGGAAACACAAACTTTTATTTTGGATGCGATTAATCGCGATTAATCGTTTGACAGAAGTGTGTGTTTCACTTAACTTAATAGTTCACTCATATGCACAAAATATCATAGTAGAGGCCTTTGTAGACACATACTTGTGTACAGTGTGTTTTCAGCAGTGTTGGGGGTAACGCATAACAAGTTACGTAATCAGATTACTTTTTTTCAAGTAACTATAGTGGGACATTACTTTTTCAAATACGTGACACAAATGACTTTGACAACTCTCCTGTCCTCTGGTTGAGAGAAATCGGGAGTAAATGCAGAGGCGTTGTGTGCGTTTTGTAGACATGATTATTATTTTAGTTTACTTCACTTGCACAAAAACAGATTCAGTGTTCCTCAAATTGAATAACAACAGTCAAATGCAAACTCAATGTCAAATAATACAAATATACCTTATGTACAGTAATTAATCTCCCTAACCAATATCTTGCTGCTGACAAATTCAACCATAATAATAATTATAATAAAAACATTTTACATAAACATCGCATTTGTGTTGTTTTCATTGCCGTGTTAAACTTTCTTCCCCTACATCCTATTCTTCTGAAATCGAGAATGGCGTTTAGTTGACTCTATGGCAACTAATAATAACACTTAACATGTATCACAATCATATATACAATAAGTGTAATGGACCTGTGCGTTCTGGGTCATGGAAATAAGATTCAGATATTTTCTTAAGGAATGGGATTTTAATTATTCAGTTCTTGACAGTCTTTTATATAATGTGCATATTTTACTATACATATTTTATTATTATTTGACTTTTTCTTTTTGAACAAATATGTGCATAATGTACAAACAGAGGATGATCCTCACAGAATCGCCGGGTGTACTCGCGCACACGCTGGCATGAATATTTATCCCCCCAGACAGATTCGAACCCTCTTGCCTCGCATTCCAATGTGCGATGTGTGATGTTCTTTGCCTTTGTAAACCTCTGCCTTAAAGGGTCCTCTCGGCTGCTCTGTGAATCGGCCAGCCATGTGAATAAAGGGAAATCACAACTCATGCCTTCCCATCTCCCCTTGTAGTTTTTCGACAAGAGGGAGCGTCGAGCTTTGTGTGGTTGTGTGTGGGTGGGTTAATGTGTGTGTGAATCGACTGAGTCACCACATGAATTTACCTGCACCTGACACCTTATATTCTGTGTATTTCTCAGTCTGCACATCTGCATTTAATGTCACCCGCAACCACATCTCTTAATATTTGGTAATATTTAGTAAACATCTGGTGTGAAACAAATGACCAGAAATGTCCCCTTAAAGGTACAATCTATAATTTGTGATGCCAAAGGCAGCAGACTGAATAAATGCATGTTGACTTGACACTTTTTAGCAGAGAAATTGCTCTCTGGCTAAAGTTTTACTGTAAAATAATGACATATTTACTATTTTTGGTCTAAAAAAAATATTTAGTTTTAATACAGAATGCCCCATCAGTTAATGGAATAGTTCACTTTGAAATTATTTTTGATATGTTTTAGCTTACTTCAAGGGAATCCAAGATGTAGGTGTCTTTGTTTCCGCAATATTTTCAATTTTGATGTCAATCATACAATGGAGGTCTATGGTCACCACCTCAAAGAGCATGCACAGAGAAGTCCAAATTAAACATGATTGAATGACTCGTAAATGTAAGTACACATTGATCGCCAAAGACATGAAACGGGCGGTTTTAGTGAGAAAACGAACAGTATTTATATCGTTTTTACCTCTTTTAACCACAGTCACGTCCAAGTGATTTGAAGGCACGGGCGCTTCGGACTGTGCAAGCGCTGGAAAGCACCGGAAGTAATGTCTGACCTCTGGTTTCGTGTCTTAGGCCATCAGTGTGTACTTACATTTACGAGTCATTAAATCATGTTTAATTTGGACTTCTCTGTGCATGCTCTTTGAGGTGGTGACCATAGACCTCCTTTATATGACTGACAGACAAGAACGGTTTGGCCTAAAAATATCAAAATTGAAACTACCGTGGAAACAAAAACACCTACATCTTGGATGCCCTTGAGGTAAGCTAAAACATATCAAAATTTAATTTCAAAGTGAACTATCCCTTTAAGATTAGATAGCTATTATGCAATATTTCAATTTGTTACAATATCTATGTCTATATAGTTAATAAAAGCATAACTCAGTAACCTCTACTCCATTAAATATTGACTTTTGATTTTAATAATGTATTTGTAAATGCTGAAATTAACATTAACCAAGATTAATACATACTTTTGAAGGATTTTTAGTGTTAAAGAAATGTTAACGAACCTAATTGTATTACAAATAAATAAAAACAAATAAAGTTGTCTCTAAGGTAAATTATTACATTAATATCTAAAATATTAAATGATTGAAGATAGCGGTAGTAATATTTGAATCCATTAGAGGTCATTTTGACTCACTTTTTATTAGTTAAATATTCTTATTAGATAGGTGAAGATTCTGTGAAAAGTGTCTCCTCTACAATCTAAGTTGTCTCCTCTCATTACTGTGTTAAATTAGGTGTTGAATATAAATATAAATGCTTTTAAATATCTGCACCATTTATTGTTAATTTTTTAGCATCACAGATCCTTTGACATTTAGATGTGATTACGTTATTTATGCAAACAAACAAATACATGTGCCAAACTAAGTGTAAATGGCATAAAGACACCTGCGAAGCTCTCAAGAAGGAATTAAGAAAGACAGAGAGAAACTGAAATAGACAGAAACAGCGTGTGCATGTGGGGGGACAGATTATTGAGTCCAGATGGCAGAGACGGAAAGGCCAGGTCGCTGGCGGAGTGGAGAGAGAAGAGAGACAGATGGGAGTACGAGAAGATCATAAAACCATATTACGCTTGTTATTATTGTCGTAATAGGCCCTATAATGACGCTTAGCGTTAAGCTTATTTTCATGGCTGGTCTACTGATGCTGTGAGCCATTCTCAGTCTCAATTGGATTATGTAGATGTTTGGATTCGGAATAAACCAGCGCAGTGTTTTGACTCCACAATGACTGAGGCTGTCCGGAAGCATAAACCAGGGTGTTAGCCTGCAGTAAACAGAAAAAAACTATCACAATCCTTCTGTGCCCACTGAGCCCAGGCTGTCGGTACAAACCCTTTATCAATGTATAATCCACACATTTATGAGACACTGAAGTTTTTGGACTTTATTAAGAAGAGCTTAACTTGGCAAATGGAGGGGAACAAGAATGCCGTTATCCTAGGGCGATCCCTAGACCATATTAATCGATGGAGGGAGATTTACACACTCGATTAGTCGGCGTGTGGTGCAGTTGACTATCGCGTGGTTACATTTTCTTGATGTGTTGATTTGCAGTAGTGAAGGCGTCAGGATGTCATCTTATCCTGATGAATAATACAACAAGTTCATCAGTTGGTCAGTGGGAACACACATGTCTATCGTGTACAGGGGGAATTATTATATGGGATGAAAAAAGGATGAAAATGTTGCAAAAAAAGTGTCATGAATAATTAAAGAGTTTTTGAAAAATTCATTATTACCCAGCTGGTTTGAAGGTCACCGCCTGTTGAAAGCTTAGACTTTCTGTGGGAAAATCTTGTTTAGACAGACACACAGACTTTGAATGCTGGTTGTGATGTTAAGGTTGAAATCGTCTGAAGTAAAGACAGTTTAGCCCACCGAAGAGTGGATGTCATAATAATTGCATTATTTTTTTTAAGTTGAAATTATTTCATTAATATTCTTGTGTGCAGAAAGTGTTCTGTTAGTTGTAAAAAAACAACATTTGGTTTAAGCACATGAGTTACTATCTTGAGCCCACAAGTTACTACATTGAGCCCACGATATACTATCTTGAACCCACAAGTTACTATCTTGAGCCCACGAAATACTATCTTGAGCCCACGAGATACTATCTTGAGCCCACGAGATACTATCTTGAACCCACAAGTTATGTGTGTTCTATCTTGAGCCCACGAGTTACTATCTTGAGCCCCCGAAATACTATCATGAGCCCACGAGTTACTATCTTGAGCCCACTAGTAACTATCTTGAACTCAAGTTACTATCTTGAGCCCATGAGATACTATCTTGAACCCAGAAGTTATTATCTTGAGCCCACAAGATACTATCTTGAACCCACGAGTTACTATCTTGAGCCCACGAGTTTCTATCTTGAGGCCACAAGATAATTGAACCCACGAGTTACTATCTTGAGCCTACGAGTTACTATCTTGAGCCTACGAGTTACTATCTTGAGCCCACGAGTTACTATCTTGAGGCCACAAGATACTTGAGCCTACAGAATACCATCTTGAGCCTACGAGTTACTATCTTGAACCCACAAGTAACTATCTTGAGCCCACGAGTTACTATCTTGGGCCCACGAGATACTATCTTGAACCCACAAGTGACTATCTTGAACCCACAAGTAACTATCTTGAGCCCACGAGTTACTATCTTGAACCCACAAGTAACTATCTTGAGCCCACAAGTTACTATCTTGGGCCCACGAGATACTATCTTGAACCCACAAGTTACTATCTTGAACCCACAAGTAACTATCTTGAGCCCACGAGTTACTATCTTGGGCCCACGAGATACTATCTTGAACCCACAAGTGACTATCTTGAGCCCACGAGTTACTATCTTGAGCCCACGAGTTACTATCTTGAACCCACAAGTAACTATCTTGAGCCCACAAGTTACTATCTTGGGCCCACGAGATACTATCTTGAACCCACAAGTGACTATCTTGAACCCACGAGTTACTATCTTGAGCCCACGAGTTACTATCTTGGGCCCACGAGATACTATCTTGAACCCACAAGTGACTATCTTGAACCCACAAGTTACTATCTTGAGCCCACGAGTTACTATCTTGGGCCCACGAGATACTATCTTGAACCCACAAGTGACTATCTTGAACCCACAAGTGACTATCTTGAACCCACAAGTGACTATCTTGAACCCACAAGTGACTATCTTGAACCCACAAGTGACTATCTTGAACCCACAAGTTACTATCTTGAGCCCACGAGTTACTATCTTGAGCCCACAAGCCAACGAGATAGTTATAATTTTTTTTTGACAAAGTGAGTACAGGGGGGCTCCGTAATATATATATATATATATATATATATATATATATAATGTAATATGATATATATTTCACATTCTACATCATTTTAATATAAAATATTTTAAGCTCAGATAAATTATTAATAAATAAGATACTATTTATATTAATGTTTTATATTACTACTTCTAATACTGCCCAACACCAATGACAACCCCCTCTGAGGCCCACATTGTCTTGCCTATCTCCCTCTTTTCATCTTGAGAGTGCTTGCAAAGCGATACTTATTCATGCAAGCCATGAACTTCCGTCGGCAGAGACAAAGATCTCTTTGTAACTCCACTGCAATTTCTGCGGTGCTGTTACACACCAGCAATGCTGAGGCAACAAGTATGGTGATCCGAATGTCTAATACGTTTCTAATGCACTTTCATTTTGCACTCGACGTGTTATTGACAGACCCCACCCTCCATGCCATCAATTAAACAGTCTTGGACCGTTGCCTATTATTGAAGGCAAATAAACAATGTAATTGACTAAGCAAGATCTTCAATGCACGAAATTACACAAGCTGCAGTGGAGATGAAACAAAGTGGATATTGGTGGGGTTTTTTGGGGAATGGAGGGCGGAATTGCACTTGCTTTCATGGTTTGCTGTTTTGGATGATTAATGTTTTCTTTTTTAAATTGCAGACTATGTTTGGAGCAGGTTTGGATGAATTCAAACAGGCTGTATTACTCTGTCTATCATCTGACAGTCTCAGAGGTGCTTGTATTTGTGATGTTGCAGGGATGGTTCTTTCGAAATGGAAAGTTTTCTTGTGTCATTCCAAACCCATATGATTGTCTTCCTTTTTTTGCAACACAAAAAAAGCTATTTTGCATAGTGTCCAACCTGTTCTTTTCCATCAAATAAAAACATAGTGACTAGATTTTTAAAAAGCACAGCAAAAGTTACATTCTACAATATAATAGAAAACTGATTGTGAAATATTATTGCAATAAACAGTTTGTACTGCATTTTTCATCAAACAAATTGAATAGACTTTAAATATTTAAAAAATCATAATTATTCCAAACTTTTGATTTTTAGTCTAGACATTTTTGGATTTACACATCAAGCAAATACAGCTAAACTGATGCATGATTTATGCAATAACTTTTTGATGAAGGGTGAACCTAAGTAGAATAGACAATCATAAGGTGAATGTTAAGTGAAAGGTAGAGCATATCACAATTTTGGTCCAGTGATTCGGCCCTTGTGTTGATTATGTGGAGACAGTAGCTCCTGCTGAGCCAAGGACACTCGTGTAAGAATATAACTGAATACTAATGCTGTTCGTTTAGGCTTCCAGACAGTTCAGCTAAAGTAGTTGTTTTGTGCTAATAATAGTTGACCTCAACCTCAATGTAATAAAATTAAATAAAATATTATTTTTTTTATGCATTCTTATTTAGATATCTATATATATATATATATGCATGCACAGTGTCAAGGGTTTGTGTACCTCAGTGGGAGTTTTTCCAGCAACATTTAATACATTTCCCTTTTGTTCCGGTCATTGCCTCCTGAGTTTAATTTATTTTCTGCCTCTATTGCCAAGTAATACTGCTTTCATGCCTATTAACTAATTTCTGGAATATTCTCATTTCCCCATTGGCTTAACATGACATTTGTATCAATTACATGCAGTTACAATTTTCTCGACATAAACCAGGGGACAGAGGCCAGACAGAAGCTGCGCAACAGAACGCTAATCAGACAAGCGGTGGGGTGGGGGGGGGAGTCCAAACTATTATGCTTATTTACAGTTTTTGATATCATTTCATTTACTAGCTCCAGTGGACCGTTTTAGTTTGTGGTCGTTTTTTCAACTCAGTTTTGTAAACTTTTTACCGTACCCTTTTACCCTTTTACTTTTTAGAGCCATTTATATATAGATAGTGTGTTTCAGTATTAAAATCATGATCACTGACTCACACTTAAAAACCTTAAAGCTTTAAAGTAAGTTTTTACTTTGATAATCTGACTGCCATACTAAAAGAAAAGAAAAGATTTTGTAGTCACAACCACATATTCTGGCCTAAAAGATTTGCTGAAAAGATTGTACTTAGATTAAAATTGTAATATATAAAATATGAGACAGTTTATCATAATATAGGGCTTGTAAAATAATGATTTATATTAATTGTAAAATAAAATATTATTTTTTCATACAGATTACATAAACTGAGAATATTTGTTTTTTTAATATATAAATTATTTCATTTAAAAGAAGAGAATTTCAGCTTCATAAGGAAAAATCTTTTGTGCCTGTGTGACAAGTATTGACTGAGTTACAGTTCATTTTCGGACACATTTCAGAATGAACTTCACTGACAGAGGGAAGGCAAAATTCGCATCATGTTTATTTTTCTTTATTTGACAAAAAGCATAACACTTTGTTTTTATTGTGAATATCCACAAAAAATAGACACTTAATAGGATCTAAAGATGCAAGATCAAAATCAACAGAGTAATTCGAGTCTCTTTTTGCACAGATAAGGAAAAAAAGTGAGCTCGTCGCGCCATCTCGATAGCCAACTCCAGAGGGTTAAATGAAATCAGAAAAGCACAGAAGCTAAAAATGTACAAAAGATGGTCAGTCTCACAGGAACACGGTAATCCTTGCAGTCTGTACAGCACCATTGTTTAGTACCTGCAGCACTCTCCAGCCCCCCAACGGCATCCTAGCTGCACATCACAGGTACAGAGCTTAGAAAGGATATTGGGTGGAAGGAGAATGGATTGTGCCGGGGGCTGTGATGTGGTGTTTTCTCACTCATCAGATTGCAGCGGTTGAGTTGGAGAGGTGGAAACATTTCAGATTTAGCTCTACAGCGGAAGTTTAGACTCCCCTCAGGACACAAATCAGCCCCTGCCAATGGAGTTTGTCTCTCAGTAATGCGCTGGAGCTCATTTGTGGGAGTTTGTGGCGGGTCTGAAGGTTCACTTAGTTCCCAATAAGCATCGGATTCCAGCTCGTAGGAGCTCTTCTGGGCCGTAATCAGGTACAGTTGATTGCACTTCCGAATGAAGGACCCTCCATGTTGAAGGGAAATCATCTGCCGATAGACATAGTTTTTCGCCTCTCAAAATGTAGCCCACCCAAGTGACAAATGTCCTCCTGGGAAAAGCTGAAATGGCCAATTTGGATGTCACACACTGAGCTGATAGGAGCCGAGAGAGTTTCACTGTCATCTTTTTGTCGTCTGGATGATGGTTGCGCCGCTTCTTTCCTCAGTTTCTTATGTTCTTTTTTTCAAAGCCCCTCTGGATGAGTCATTTTTTTATAGTTATTATTTATATACAGTATATATTTTAAAAGATGTTATTTTGAGCGCAAAATCGAGAACTTTTTTGTTAAGATTCACTGGACCAAAATATGACGTAAATGAATGTAAAAATATGGAAACAGATGATAGAAGTCTGCGTATTTTAAGTAGGCATCCATAAGACTCAAGATGATGTGATCTTATTTCCAAATCCAAGATACAGCAGTATTCACAAAGTAGCAATGGTACTTTTTTGGTAAAAGACCAATTTGAAGGTGGGAAATTACTTGCTATATGAATGTCACCACAATGTGAGCTTTCCGAAGATCTGGGAAATGTGGCTTTCAGCTGTCTCTGAATACCACCCTAATAACTTGACAGTGTTTTCTGCCTTTTTATTAAATTAATCTGCAGACTTTTAGGCTCATGCTCACAAACCATGACAGGAAGTGTAATGATGTCCTCAGGGAAAGAGCAGATCTGAGTCAAATCTTTTCTTAAAGCTGTAGCTCATCCAAAAAAAAATAAAAGTTTCTCTCTTTTTTTAATGGAATTTCATTCCATTTGTAGAATGAAGAACACATAATAAGAATTCTAAAGAGTTCTAAAGGGGTCATAAAGTGCATTTAAAAACTTTTTTTTTTGATAATGTTCACTGAGCTCCTCTTATAATGTTATCAAGATTTACATAAAAGAAAACATCCTTATTTAGAAGTAATAAGCTATTTTCTATCTTGTTTTTGACCCTCTGTTTCAAACACACAGGTTTGTGTGTTGTGAAATTACTGTCAAATCTAATGTAGTTGGAACTGCATCATCTATTGTTTTGCTGCAGGAGAAATCTTTCAGACGTGTTTGCGTCTGTCTCGTATTTACTCCTTCATGACATGGCAGGGCTAAAGAAGCAATGATGTAGAAGCAGGCATTGATCATCTTCTGCAAAGACTGCCGTATATATGCCGTAATAATGTGATGAAATCCGAAACAAGTCGCATTCTGAGCTTGGATTCAATTAAGGCTGGTTTTGGACTAGTTATGAAAGTTAAAGGAAATTTTATAGTACAATGACCTATGTTAACAGATTTCTCAATTCATGACCCCTTTAACCCTCAATCGGGTCATGGGGTCTATATGACCCCATTCGACTAATACTTAATAAAAAACGGTTCCCTTCATCTCAGTGGAATAAGATTTTGTGACTTTTCATACATTATCTATCTATACACACACAAAAAAAAACTGGGCTTGATTCGTTTTTTCTGAAGGTATGAAAAAAAAATGTTTACACTTCTGGTCTTCGGGGTCAATATGACCCCACATTGAAATGAATGGGAAATGTGAAAAAACTAAATATATTTTCTTCATGTGTCAAAAAAAAAAAAAAAAAAAAAAATCTGGCATAAATCTGAAAATTTTTACACAGAAATGAAGGCCTAGTACTAGAGCATAAATGCAATGTATCATATAAAAAATGTTTCATATGCAAGCTAATGGTGTAGTTGAGGAATTGTGTGGTATATGGATACAAAAGTACTTTATATCTCCAAAAACACAGCATTAATGAATGGATGAGAAGTAAAAAAAAAAAAAATATATATATATATATCCAGCCCATTCTCACCCCCAAGGCGTCACCTAACTGACGCCTTGGGAAGCATTTGGACATGCTTCAATATCTGACGCTTTAGGCGCCCTTTAACGTCAGTTAGATGACGCCCTAGGATCGCGTGTACCCTACCCCCACCCCACACCTAAACCTAACCGCGTCCTCTAACAGACGCTTTCCTTTAGCGTCAGTTAGATGACGCCGTAGGATCGCGTCATGTAAGTGACGCTAAAGGGCGCCTAAAACGTCAAATATTGAAGCATGGTCAAAGGTGACGCCTTGGGGTGAGAATGCGTTGATATATCAAGTTCCAATAGGGGGAAATGTTCCATAAACATAATGCATTATATTTCGTATGATATAAATTAATATTATATTTATATTATATAATAATACAATAAATAAATAGCATAAATATGGATATAATTAAATAACAGCATATTACTTTTTTAAAATGACACAAGGGTGAATAAGTCTTGTCCGAATTTTTCATTTTTGTGTGAATAAAAAGAAAAGAGCCAGTTCCGCGGTCTAAATGTCAGTGTTTAATCTGAAGACTAACATTATGCTGTCATATAGCAGGGAGAGGTGTCTCGAAGTGTCTGGTTCTGTCTGTCCCGCTTCTTGTTTGGAGGCTGATAGCAGCATTAAAGCTCTTCACCCGTCTCTGAAGGTCAGCTTAAACAGCTGTTTGAGGGATGAATGGGATTATTTTGGTGAATATTACCTCTCCTCCGATGGGTCTGTCTGTGTCGGCCTCCTGCTGTGATCTTACAGAAATCGCTGTGTTTGTTATCACCCTCTGCCAATACGGACGGCATGCTTGTTGTTGGTTCAAGCTCTTGAAGGGTCAGAGAGGTCACACAAATACCTTCCGGATGAAACTCAAACCTTATAAAAAAGAAAAAAAAGAGAGAGAAGCTCAGCATGTTTGAGATGACGGCTAACACGTCGCTATTGACTGCCATTACTCTTTTTACAAAATACAGATGGCAGACTCTGATTTACACAGTCAATTGTATATGTGTATTGATAAGGAAGTTGTTATTTGCAATAATTATGCATTTGTTTAAGCTATCACATAATATCAAAATGCTAAATATATTGACTTATTTATTTCAAATATCATTTATACAGTCAAAGATGCTATTTAATGACATAATATTTAATACCTAACATTTTTGGGTTGTTTCTTTTAAGTTGATTTTTTATGTTTTCTTCTCTTAAACAGTCAGATAGAAAAATATAAAGAACTCTTAAGCCATCAAACACAAAATTAAAAAAAAAACATTGAAATGAATGAATGAATAAATGAAGCCCTGTTTTAAGCCATCGATCACAGAATTAAAAAAAAACATCAAAATAAATAAATGCCATTTGATGACTTAATTATATGACATTTTGTTTTGTTGCAAAATTGGTTATAAGTAATATATATATATATATATATATATATATATATATATATACACACACACACACACACACACACACACACATATATATATATATATATATATATATATATATATTGTAAATATTCAGATATTCTGATTGTGCTGGAGAAATCACACTGTAAAAACCAATTAGTTCAGTTTACTTAATTTTATCATGCAAACTCGTTGCCTTAATTTAATTATAGCATAACTTAATTGCATCAATTCTTACTTAATCCGTTTAAGTTTTGTCAACTTAATTCTGTCTGTGATCTGAGGAAGTGTACTCCCAGAGTGCATTGCGGTATGAATAAATTAATTGTTTTGTTTTTCTATTTTTGGCTTTAAAATTTAATTTGCTATCGTAAAAGGGCATGCATTAAAATAGCATGCAAACACTACAGATTACTAAGAAATTTAATCTAAGTTCAACAAATTATTGGACATTAAGTAAAGTTAACACATTTTTTTTGTAAGAACAATGTTATATTTTACAGTGGGTGTTAACATTTACAGATTTTTATATTATTATTATCATGGTAGTATTATTATTGAAAGAATGTTAAGATTTACAGAATTTTTACATAATTATAAATTGTCAATATATCTTTTTCACACTGTATAAATGTGTTTTATACATACTAGTAAGTAAGCAGTAAACAGTAAGGCAGCTGACTAGGTTTTGCGTACATTTATTATATGTATACTACACACAACATTAATTTAAAGAACTCCATCGGAGACTTGGATTTTCCCGTGTTCATCATTTATTTAGACCTAACCATCTCGGGGCTCCCCCTCCGGACATTAGGATTAAACTGCCACATTATGAATAAAACATACTTTAATGAATTCAGCACGGCCCAGAAATATTATCTGAACTAAATCAATGTTTTAAACAGAATTCCCTTTGGCCTCAGGTGTATATTTCAGCAAAACTCTCTCTCAAAAAAAGAGAGTCACAGCGCATGAAACCTTTCCTCGATTTGACGCTCAACGTTCGATATAGATATAGATAGACATTTCCAAGCAAACCCTCTCTCTCTATCTGCCTACACAGATCTTCACTGCTTTGCCGCAGAGCTGAAAATAAATGGCCTCTGCATCCCGGCAGACGCCCATCCAGAAAAAAAAAAAAACATTTAAAGAGGGCATGTACATCCTCAATGAGTGACTGCAGTGCAGAAGTTTGATATATAAAAATATATCCAACTGTGATGCGTCTTTTCTTTGGGCGCCTTTTGGTACCAACCAATATGACACCTCTACCCTTGTGTGACAAATCGCTGCAAATCGAGGCTGGCTTTGTTGGCGTTCTTTGGTTGATCGCTGTCTCTTTTATGTTGGAGACATAGACCACCAGCTCTCCTTCACAAAGAGATGCTGCAACTAATCATTACTCTATCGTATCTGCTTTAATGCTTTTTTATGGGCTTTTTCCTTTAGGAAAGTTGAGAGTGAGACTAGGGGAATTGGATGGAGATTTGATGGAAGCAGGGTTCGGATCTGCATTCCCATGAGGACACATCAACAGCCCCACAGCTCTCATAAATCTGCTCGGCCTTTATTTCAGCGGTGCATTTTTGGTTTATGTTGCACAGGCTTTTAATACTTAAATATCGGACCGATTTTGAAGATTGTCCTGGTTGCATGTCAGTATCATTCAATTATCATTCAACAGGCAATTTTCCATGACATCTAAACCCAGAGTGATTGGGTGAAGAACAGACCAAAATGAAGTAACATGTCTCAGGTTACGACTGTTTTGACCAGAAGAGAAGTTGTTTCGAGGGGGAGGTTAACATATTTGATTAAAGATTATAAGGGTACATGAATTTAAAAAAAAATAATGAAGTCCACAGATAAATCATTTATTCATAATAAACACTACAATATTACATATAAAAATATGAATGGTGAAATTTGATGTTAATTTAATGTTGTTTATCTTTTTGTGTTGCAAAGTTGGTCCCAGATTCTTTAAATTGACCTTAAATTATCTTTTAAACACTCAGAATAAATGTAAACTAAATTTTTAAAACATAATTAAATGAATGAATGAATGAATGAAACGCTATTTTAAGAGATCAATCACAGAATTTGAAAAAATGCTTTAAAAGAAAATAAATAAAAGTTAATAAAATTGCTATTTAATGATTTAATTAATAAAATAGCTTGTGCTTTAGCATCTCACCAGAGCAGTTTTTCGTTTCCTTTTTCAAACGTTTGTTCCTATAAGGCTTGCTCTCTGTGCTTTCCTGGAATTGTTTAATTTGAATGAATCTAATCAATTGTACACACAGTACAGTGTGTAAACAGTGGGTCTAATTATCTATGGCTTGAGTCTGAAATTGATTTAACAGACACGAGTGTATGTTTCCACAACAATGTAAACATTCCTTCGAATAAATATTAAAATTAATTTACCCTCACCACCTCCAGATGGTGAAATGATTAAAATCTTTAACTGAATGCATTTTATGAAACTACAATGCTGATGGAAGCCCTTTGTTTATCTTAGACAATCACAAAATACAGCCAAAATCATCAATATACTGACTTAAAATAAGATAATAGAGGGACTTTTTTCTATTCAGCAACAATCAAATGCAATGTATAGACCATTTTGGCTTCTTGTTCATTCCTTTTGGCATACTAAATCACTGAGGGGTTCATTAACAGAAAGAAATTCTGTTTTGCATATGTAATTAGCACAGTCCCTTGACTGAGACAGGAAGAAAGAGAAAGATTCTGAACGTACCTGCTTCCACAGCGAGATGAAGAGAGAAATATATCAAATCTAGGGCAAATTTCACGCTGTGGCTGTTTTTGGCCACAACTTTCTCTGTAGTTTTACAATTCACTTTTTTAGTTAATTATTTACTTATTTTATGTAACACCTGTTAAGCAAGTATTTCACTTTTTAAAAGTAAAGTGTATAATTTCTGCCCGACAGAAGTTCACAAAGTCGTTTTCAAAAATGTTTCTTGAATACTGCCCTATCTGTCATTGGTTGGAGAAAAATAACTCTGTCCCAAACTCGTGTCATAGATCTTAAATGGATAGTTCACTTTGAAATTAATTTTTGGTATGTTTTAGCTTACCTCAAGGGCATCCAAGATGTAGGTGTCTTTGTTTCCACAGTAGTTTCAATTTTGATATTTTTAGGTCAAACCGTTCGTGTCTATCAGTCATACAATGGAGGTCTATGGTCACCACCTCAAAGAGCATGCACAGAGAAGTCCAAATTAAACATGATTTAATGACTCGTAAATGTAAGTACACATTGATGGCCTAAGACACGAAATCAGTGGTTTGTGCGAGAAAACGAACAGTATTTATATTGTTTTTACCTCTTGTAATCACAGTCACGTCCAAGTGATCTGCGCAAGCGTCGGATTTTTGTTTTATTCTATTTCTGGTCAGAATGTGAATTTATTCTCACAAGTGTTAAATATTCTTTATGATAGAAACCTTCGTCTGAGTATGTTGAGAAAAAACATTTATCCAGCAACCAGAATTACTTCTCAGCCCTTTGAGCAATGTTCTGCACTGGAGATTGTGTTTCAGATTGCAACAATGTATAATTTCATTCCAACAGTGCATGATATAGCCCCACAATTATGAAATCTGCTCCTCTAGGGTGTAATACTTGTTGCTAGCAGCATGCAGGACCATCGATACAGTTATCCTGTGCTCTGCTCGCTAAAGCTAATAACACAACAGGTACTTTTCATTGTTTGTAGCCCTTGTGCACAGAAAGGCCTGCTTTTACAACCTTTTCCCCATCTACCTTGCTAAAAATGATTCAAATTATGGTTATGACCATGAACCAATGTAATATTCCGAAAAAAGCACCTTATGTTAACATTTATGGTCTGCTTGCTGCTGCTGGTCTCAAGTGTGTGTTATTTATATTCCCTGACATGCAAGTATTGTTACCAACCAAATGTGTATCTCTCTCTTTCATTTTTTTCTTAGGTAAGACCTTCAAATGTGGCGCATCAGATATAAGACGTGGATGGTTTCCATGCATCTAGGTGTCAGTAGCTAAGTACCGTGCATTTCTGTTTTGTACTGCTTGAATTGCAATGCTCTGCTTATGTGTGTGTTAAACAAGATTCTATAAATGGATAAAAAGAGATACTCAGAGACAGCTATACCCAATTACACAATGTGTTTTTCTCCCAAAGTGGTTTTATACGGTGTTTATTGTTGGGGATGGTTTCGCTTTTTCATGAATTGTTCGTTTCAGACTTGAAAGTTTGCTCAAAAGCCTATAATAGGCTGTTTAGTGGCAGGTTTCATTTTGACAACATGCCCTGCCATTAGTTGAAATGTCAATGTGTGTTTATTGAACTATATCTGCTTTTTTTAAAAGAGCAATAATGATGAATAATACACTCTTTGATATTATTATTATTATTTTTTTTAAACAAACACTTTATGGCACAAAGATTCAATATAAAATGATGGCTATACTTTAATGTTTAATGAGTTGCTTCATTTTTTTAGTATGTTTGTAAGGGGTTTAATTGCATTTTTAAAAAGTTATTCAAATTAAAAATTGAAATCATTAGAACTAAATCCAATCTCATAACTAAAATAACCTTTTCATATTCTCATTTTTGTAGCATTTCATGTGCATATACAGAAATTATTTTGCCTTAAAAGCTTGACAAGAAGCCCCAGTTTTTGGATAGTTCCATATCACTGTTCATCTTAGAATGATTTTAGACTTTAAGTAAAATGCAAGAGTCACTGGGCCATTACATATGCAGCACATCTTCTGGGTTTATTGTGATTTACCACAGTGATAACTCAGAACACTGCAAAAAAGTATTATGAACTGTTTAATTAATAGCTCTCATTGTCATTCATGATGATCAGAATGTGTTCATCTGGCTTGATTCATGATCAGTAATAATAACTTCCCTGATGGAGAATCCTGTCTCAAGCATCTGGCAAACCAGCGGGTCTGTGCGAGGGAATATATCAGCGAGACAACCGGCCAATAAAAGGTTTTATTTAGAATGTGAAAACTGTTGATAGAAGGCTGTGGCTGTGTCCTTAGACCTGTCTCTCGGTGTGTAATTGAGAGCAAATCACCAGTCATCCCCCTTTGAGGTCATGTTGCTATTCATGTCTGCGTTGATTAGATCTCATGGGTGGCGGTGGACACGGGCTCAATGGGAACAGCCGTTATCCTGTCGTGAGAAAAATGAAACGCATATATAATCAGTGTCCGGCAGCTGCAAAGATGATTAGGATAACATAATGAGAGAGCTGATTAAGAACTAACTCTCTTGGGCTGCAGTGATATAGATTGTAACAAGTGTCACCAATTTCTCCAATTAAGCAAAGGCTACTAACACACCAGTGTAGAGTGCCGAAGTGATGACGTCACTTTGTAGGACAACTCGGAAGCTAGCGGCGCATGGGTTCCCTCAATCGAAAAGCTATGCATTTTCCCCATAGACTTTTGGAAAATCTTAAAAAAAAAAGATCTATGTTTAACAAAGAGCTGTGACCCTTACACGTTTTGTCTAGCAAGATAATCTTTACAAGTTAATCCAAAATGTATACATTTTGAAGCCTGCATGAAAAAATTAAAAAAACACAAGCAGACACAATAAAGTTTAAAAAACCACAAGCAGGTTATAACTGTGTGTTATATGTCATAGGTCAAAACGTGAAAATATTTAGTGGCTTTGTTCACCACAGACCTTATTTCAGGCGATTTAGCAAAAACCCATTCAAAAATCCCATAGACTTTAGAGCGAGGGAACCGGGAGTGCTAAAATGCTAACTCAAATGCTAACTAAACGTTTTGGCCTACAGAGTGACGTCGTCGAAGTGATGACGTCACTTTGTAGGACAACTCGGAAGCTAGCGGCACATGGGTTCCCTCGATCGAAAAGCTATGCATTTTCCCCCATAGACTTTTGGAAAATCAACCCGGTCTCATCCCAAGACGTCATATAACTGACGTTATGGGACGTCTTTTGACCATACGTCAATATTCGCCTTTTTAGGGCCCCCTTAAACGTCGGTAGATGAGGTTATGGGATCCTAACTCTACCCCATACCTAAACCTAACCCTAAACCTAACCCTAAACCTAACTGACGTTAAAGGTAAAGCGTCAGTTGTATGACGGCCCGGGATCGCCATCTACCGACGTTTAAGGGGGCCCTAAAAAGGCGGATATTGACGTATGGTCAAAATACGTCCCAAAACGTCAGTTATATGACTTTTTGGGATGAGACTGTGTTAGGAAAATCGCAAAAAAATAAAATCTGTCCTCAACAAAGAGTTGTGACCCTTACACGTTTTGTCTATCAAGATAATCTGTCGGTTATGCCCATTATGTGCGCTCAACAGCGTGAGCGTCCCTACCCTAGCAGGGTTTTATTCAAACATTATGGACCATGGCAAGCAGACGTTGTGACAAAAAGAGGACTAAAACAAAGATCAACATCTTTGGCGATGCCGAGAGCTCCACGTCCGTGACTAACTTCGATCACTTCACACAATAAAAATGACCCGGAAGTGACAAGAAACAGCATGTGCGCCAATACCCAGTGAAGAATTAGTAGAACACAACACAGAAACTAGTGATGCAAACTGTTTGCGCGATCATTTTCTCTGAGAAAAAATGCAAAACAAAATAAATAATAAGATTTACCCGGGGACCTCAACCCATGCCTTACTCAGGAGGTGGTGTACGCACGTTTTGAGTTAGTGAGGAAATGCGCAGAAAAATTCCTAACACCACAAAATGCACTGACAAACTAAAAGATATGATATATTATGACCCACTGTAAAACAAACAAACAAACAAAAAAAAAATTATAAACTTCAGTATTTATTTTTGTGTAACGTGGACTTCAATGTTTAATTTGTGTGACTTTCCGGCAGGTGCGCACGGACTGGGTTCGGTAGCCTAATGAAAGGCTTTCAATGACCAAAAAATAATTCAGACTGACAAAATAATAAAAAATACATTCTTCTTCTTTTAAATGATGATAATAATAGAAATAATAATGATGACATCCTTCTTCTAAATAACAATAAGCATCATTAATGCAAATCATAATAATAAGAAGAATACTATTACAAATTGTCATGCAATTATTAATGTAAAATGAATGGTACTTCACATCACATCATCATCGTCACTATTATACATGTGACGTGATTCGAAATTGAATGCTAATTTCAAAAGACGTGCTGTAAAATAATGCATTGTGATAGGTCATTTCGTCTCCACGTCGGAGAAGTTTCTCTTCTTTGCCGTCTTCCGTGTGTCCATGGCGTAAAATAAGGGCGTGGGGGGAGCGGAGACTTGAATATTTAGGGGCGTGTTATTCTAATGACGACCGTTTTCGGCCGCGGGATTTATCAAGGGCAGGCATTGCGTACACCTGGATTTCAAAGGTACGCACATCTTCATAAATCAGGCGGTGAGAGGAGTGTAAGTATAATCTTACACCAAAATATACACACGCAGATTGATAAATGAGGGCCAATGTTTCCAAACGGCAAACCTTCTTTCTTGAAGGTCCCTTTTGTTCCTACTAATTGATGTTCCCTGGGAGAAGACAGGATTATGTGGAATTTTTTTTTGCTTCTGCAGTATTCAATCTCTCCTCAACTTTCTATTAGGCAATAACACTTTAGGTCTAATTACCTGCAGTCCTCAAGGTCAATGTGAATGAGAAAGTCATTAGTAATGTCTGCTCTCCTCTGATCAGTCTAGGTAACATTACACAATCAGACTATTGGAACACCAAGTGTGGGTAAACAACTCAGCTCGGCTCCTGCTACAAAATAACATTTCATTATTCACCACCATGCACATGATCTTATTAACAACAGTGTTTGGGATGCCGTTCTACTGTGGGCATTTGTAAATGTGGGGTGGGCAACAAAAAACTAAATTCTATTCAAATAGAGTGGCTGGGAATGACATTACTGGATAATTTTTTTCTTCTTATCAGTGACTGTTTACGTATATGCACCCTCATAATGCGATTTAGGCAATATGAAACTGATGCAATCATGCTCATAATAGTAAAATATGTGGCATATGCCGATTATAATCATAATGAACAGGCATGTAAACACTTTAATTGCATCTATTTAAAGTGCAAATGTAACCCTGGATCACGAAAAGTAGCACATTTGTGGCATTAGCCAACAATACATTGTATGGGTCAACATTATATGCCCCAAATCATTAAGACATTAAGGAAAGAAGATGTTCCATGAAGATATTTTGTAAATTTATTGAACTTTCAGATGATATGTACATCTCAATTTAAAAAAAAAAAATGACCCATGTGACTGGTTTTGTGGTTCACATGTGCTTTTGACATGTGACCCTGATTGGGCAGATTTGTAAACAGATTTGTCACATTTTTGGGGTTCACTTTGACAATGTTGTGTGACATAAATATAATGCATTGCATTATGGTGATGATTGGAAAAATTGTAATAAAGACATTTAGGCATGTTTTGCATTTGATGTAGAGTAAAACAGCAGCCAGAAACACACCTACTATATCAGAGTTCATCATGAATGCTGTGTACAGTATATGGGTATGTGAATAATGACAGTAAAAATAACACACAATTCTTAGTGATCAATAATAATAATAAAAATGACATGTAGGAGTGAAGAGGTTTGTTTGTGTCATGCAAACATCTTACAGCAATTACTCTTATTATTGGAAGTAATGTTGTGGTAACACATTACAAGTTACATAATCAATTTCTTTTTCCAAGTAAAGTAAATTAATGCAATATTGTAGGGCATTACTTTTAAAAGCAATTTTCCCCTACATTGGAAATAATCACATTATTGGTGCACATGTAAATGCAGTCGATGAAACATGCAATAATGGCCTAATTACCCGAACACCAAAGACTTCCATTGATTTTCTTATAGCACTGCTGTTAGTATCCGACAAATACCATAGCTCTCTTCAAAATGAATATGGCAAATATGTCGAAGATTATAGCGTCACGGCTATAAGTTATTATGCTACATTCCATTTCCAAAGAAAAGCTGCTTATTTAGTCTACTGAGGCATCTCCTCTAATACCTATTCAGGCAGAACAGCCTCTAGTCTTCCTTTTGGGAATCCACAGTGTTGTGTACAGTATTTTTGCTCAGAGGTTATTGTCTCTATCTGAGGAGGGGTTTTAAATGACACAAACTGGACTAAAACTTTCATTTCCCAGATGGGCACCACAGCTAACCACTAAGCCACAGCACTGTTACTTTGCAAAGTCAATCTAAAGTTTGAATTTTCATTTAATTCCCTGTTGAAAATTGTAATTTCTCTCTTTGCATTAGTTGGGCTGAGATGAATACTCCCTCAACTAGCTTTCTAATGAATGGGTTTGATTAGCTTCTGATCGTGTTGCCTTTGTTTGCCTCTGTTTTAAAGGGAAGGACAGAAAAAAAGAAAGAAAAAAACTTTCATAGGAAAGCACTACCTTTTTTTGCATCACTAACCGCATGGTTATGTAGGGAAGCTTTTTTCCGCCACTGAATAAAAAAAAAATAAATAAATAATTGCGTCTTTTTTTCTCTCACAATTGCGAGATATTGTGAGAAATAAAGTCGCAATTGCGAGATATAAAGTCAGAATTGCGTGATATAAAGTCGCAATTGCGTGTTTTAAAGTCAGAATTTCGCATGTCAGAATTGCGTGATATAAAGTCGTAATTCTGAGAAAAAAAAACAGAATTGCGACTTTTTATCTCACAATTCTGACTTTCTTTTCTCACAATTGGGAGTTTACATCTCGCAATTCTGACTTTATAATACATAATTGGGAGTTTATATGTCGAAATTCGGACATCTTTTCTCGGAATTGTGAGATATAAACTCGCAATTTCGAGTTAGCAGGCCAATTCTAACGGGGGAAAAAATACTTTTTTTTCCCCTCAGAATAGTTTATATCTCACAATTATGACTTTATATCATGTATTTCTGACTTTCTAACGCACAATTGCGACTTTATATCACGCAATTCTAACTTTTTATCTTGCAATTCTGACTTCATAACACGCAACTGTGACTTTATATCACGCAACGCAATTCTGACTTTATAACATGCAATTCTGACTTTATATCTCGCAATTCTGACTTTATATCTCGCAATTCTGACTTTATAACACGCAATCGCGACTTTCTATCTCACAATTCTGACTTGATATCTCGCAATTCTGACTTCATAACACGCAACTGTGACTTTATATCACGCAACACAATTCTGACTTTATAACACGCAATTGCGACTTTATATCTCACAATTCTGACTTTATATCACGCAATTCTGACTTCAAATCTCGCAATTGTAAGAAAAAAAGTCACAATTACCTTTTTTTCATTCTGTGGCGGAAACAAGCTTCCGTAGTTATGAAGATGTGAGTTAGCATGATGAAATAATGTGTTTGAATATTATAACTATGTTTATATATTATAATTGTGTGTGCACTGGACTGAACAAATGTCCTATCAAATAGAGAGGGCTGAACGAGACAGGGTTCCTAATGTTTGACATTCTAGACTCAAATCAACATCGAAAAAGAGCCGATAACATCTCATTGATTCGTTTTAAATGGCAATGTCACTTTCTTATCTCCTCAAGTTCAGCACACACAATATAAACCTGCTATAAACCTTTATTAGAATTTGATTATGTCTCAACTGTGCACCTTATTTAAGAAGGTAAAAGGATTTGAATCATCCTTAGGTTAGGTGATTTACTTTTTTTTTTAACTCGAAATGAAATAGATGGTGTAGAAAACGTTGTGTCAGTTGCTGCTTATTTGTTGTAGTGGAAGTTCTTCAGTACTTTTCTCGAACTTTCTAAAGTTACAGATGAGCTTCAGGGGTCTGGTGTCTTAGAGTGAACTCAAAGTCTTATGTCCTTTATTTCTCTACTACGCTCTGTGTGAGAACAATGCACCTGTGTGAGTGTGTGGTTGTATTGTTTGTAACCGCTGGCTTGGCAAATCCAGTAAACGTTCCTAGATCGCTGTGTTCTACACACCATCTGATTGAGTGGGATGTGCACGTCAATATTTTCTCTGAGCTCTCTTTGTGCTGTAGGTACGTAATCCGTTTTAAACGGATGGCTGGCTGATAAAACTGAGGTGGCAGTTTTCAGCCCAACATGTTAATATTCAGCCCACTGTAATGTCTTGTTGTAAGGCAGACTTTTGTTCTGTTGGGTTCCATAAACATTGGCATGAATATTTATGAGATCGATACACGAGTGCATGCTCAAAGAGCCTTTATTATTGTACACACATACACTGTGATTGTAGGCTTGTTGGCTTACTTTATGAGTGATCGTTTGTCTCCCATACAAAGATGAAATTAATCATGAGCTGGAGGTTTCAGCAATCAGGCAAACTAATTATTTTGAAAATATTTCATCCTGCATGCTATCTCCCACAATTTGGCCCACATGGGATTCCTACACTGAATTTTATGAAACCGGCCTATACAGGGATTACATGTGTGTGTTTACAATACATATTGTTTCAAAGCAGCTTTACAGGAAATGCATGTCTACATTACAATTTAGAGTGATCAGTTATCAGTGTCCAAGTGATGTATTTCAGAAATGTACATATACAAATCACACAGCTAGCTAATAATGTATTAATTTAAAGCTGCAGTCCGGCGTTTGTCGCCATCTCTGTTCGAAATCTGCAATTGCAGTCATTCGCGGAATTGTCAACTTTACGCGAGTTGTACTTCGACACCCTTGACACGGTACAGCGTGGAAGAACGCGCCGGTGTGGATACTGTCATTCTGAATCACAGATTATTATTTTTGGAAGTACGACTAACATAAAAATTTTAACTGAAAAAATGTCGTCTGAACTAGTAAGAAACATCCATTTGCCCCTGATTATCGTGCTGATAAAAATCACTTATAAGTTATTATATCATGCAAAACTGTGCAAATTATACTTTTTTTATAGTCTGTAATTTAGTAAAAGATTACAGCATTACAGTTAAAGGAGTAGTTCACTTTAAAAAAAAAAAACGTTTGCTGATAATTTACTCACCCCCATGTCATCCAAGATGTCCATGTCATTCTTTCTTCAGTCGAAAAGAAATTAAGGTTGTTGAAGAAAACATTCCAGCATTTTTCTCCATATAATGCGCTTTACTGGTAACCAAACGGTTCAAGGTCCAAAAGACACTTTCAGTACAAACTACAAACTGTTCAAAGGGCTTTAAACGATTCCAGACGATGAATAAGGGTCTTATCAAGCGAAACGATCGCTCATTTAATAAATAAATAACAAAGTTTAAGTTTTATAAGCTCAAATGGTAGCCTTGCTCTGTTCTGTGATGCACGTTTGTGACTCTCCTCTTCGAATCTTTTTCCGAGTCAATTCGTTCATTTTGTTCGTTGAATGAACCAAATGACTCGGAAAAAGCTTTGTTCATTTTGATAAAGTATTTTTATTTTATTTTATTCATTATAGAATTAAAAATGTTGAGATAAATTGTTTATAAAGCTTTATTTTTGATAAAAATGATATCATAATGGTCTTAAAGAGAGATTTATGCAAAGCATTATGGCTCTCTGGGGTACTTGATTCTGATTATAAGACCATCTGCTAAAAACATTATAATTCAGTTTTGATTTTGGGGGGAAATGTTCAGTGTAAATATAACTAGACCTTACTTCAGTATCAGACGAGAAAAGCAAACCCCGTCATGAGAAGTGATTTGCACACATTTGTTCGGTGACCGATTTAGTCAACGCTGCGCTCGCGTCCCCATGTGAATTACAGCCTCTCTGCCCGGCAGGCTCGACATGTTTCACACTAACTCGAGTTCTTTTTTCTTCTTTCTTTCCGTTCTGTAGATTTAGCCATTGATAAATGTTCCACAGTTTCTTAACCTTCTGTTCGAAGCAGCACCTTGACAACAGACCTTCCCTCCTGTCTGCAAGGGCACTGCACGGGTGGTGGCCCAGCCTAATGAAACAGATTTAGAGTCACTGGCGTTTATATTAACTCTGCACGGACCCAAGAAATATGCTGAAAACAAAATAAATCACGCCGCACCTTCCTCTCACAAGGCAGCTATAAGGTGCAGTTAATCCAAACAAGGGCGTCCTCGCCATTCATACTTCACGGAAAAGCGGTGAAATTAGAAGCAGAGGAAATGTATAAAGAAGGAGTGCTCTGAACAGATCAATGGCACTTAATTAAAAAGAGAGTGATTCTAAACAATGATTCTGAGCGTGTTTTCAATGGTGGATGAGCCAGACCCCCTCCCTCCGATCAACAGCAACAATGGTTGGTAAGGACTTGCCCATCGATTTTCAACCGCAGTCCTCAGTCCTTTATTTCTGACCGTGGGCGACGTTGATTTGTAATGAGGTGCCACAGCTTGCACCATTTGATGAGTTTCGGCTAAATCTTTGTCTACCTTGCACTTTAATTTGATTGATTAGGCTAGTTAATTTACTTACTCAAGCTCTTTATGAGACTCCTTTGTAAGCCTGAAGTATCTTTGATTATTGCTGGTTTGTGGAATAATGATGTGACGGGATGATTCTGAGCCTTAATGGAATATTTAGCGTTATTTCGGGGATGTTTGCAGTGCAAATATGGACTCGCTACTGTTAGTAGTAGGGCTGCACGATTTGGGGAAAATGTCATATTGCGATTATTGAGGTTCTTTGTATTAATGTGTATTTCTCAACTCAAACTAGCAACAACAATTAAATGATTAATAACACCTTTATTGATCAATAAACCATTGATGTGTTGATAAAAATGACGACACCCCCTACATTTTAAATGTTAATTATAGCCATCCAACATTACAGTGAGTGATTCCGTCATTAGAATTGAAAGCTGTCAAATTTTAAAATATTTATTAGGCATAAAAAAATATATATAACAGCTTTTAAATAAAGTGATCTTCAAACAATCCTCACATTAACCCATAATAAATGCCATATTTACCTGTGTCTTATCAGGTAGGATAAACAGAAATTGAATAAAGTTATCAAATAGTCTGCGCTGCATGAATTATAAATTGTATATAGACTAATCCTTAATAACGCTACAAAAGTTCTTTAGTCATTCATTTTTTCTGTTCCCTTTGTTCTTTGAATAACTTTACTGACAGAACGCTTTATTTGCTGCTGGCCCTTTAAGAGCAGCCGTCGCTGAGACACGGATCTCGCACGCGCCTCATTCTCTCACAATCAAACTCTTTTCGTCCAACATAAGACTGCACTTATGTTATGAAGATGCTCGACAAAATGACATTTTGGCATAATTGTGTGTGTTATTGTTCGTTCAAGCTTGAAAGAGAACTGGCATGTGGTCTGTGCATGCGCATTATAATAGCACGTGTCTTTCTTTGAGTCACAGTCTCTTTTGACTTCCTGTCTTGCAAAATAGTTTAAAGTCATTTGCACGAATAAGAGCGGGATCATATAACTCTAAGTCTAAGGATGACAAAAAAAAGAAGAGATGCTGCGTTAATAGCCCTCATTTGTTTATTTCATATAAAATCGCGGCATTTTGCGTTATACAATCGCATAGGTTTGACAACACAATTACGGTTGCGATATGATTAATCGTGCAGCATTAGCTAATAGATACACAGACATGCTGCTGTGAGCTTCTATGTTGATGCTGCATACTGTAAATATTTTTTTTTTTTACAGGATTATTTTTTTTACAGTAATCCTGTAGTAGATCTAGGCAGGTGGAGCTGGGGGAGTTGGAGGGTTTCAGAGGATCTCTGATAGCACGCTTACAGCAAACAATGAACCAGACTATTTAAATGTTAAGCCAGCAAAACTAGATATTATGCAGCAAAAATGCGGTAAAGTGATCCAAACTGACAGTGATGACTTTTATAATGTTTCAAAAATATTTATATTCTATACATATGTCGAACTTTCTATTCATCAAATAATCTTATGGATTAAATTTTAAGAAGCAAAGTATTAGAAAGATTTCTGAAAGATCATCTGACACTGAAACACTGTAAAACTGAATGCATAATCACTTAAGGAGAAAACTGTAATTTTAAAACAAACACTGATCACCATAATGGTGACTTCAATGTATGTTTTTGTTGTTGTTGTTGTTGTTAAGTTTGACTCATTTTTAATGGTTAACTTTTAAGGAATTAATTTGATTAGTTTGTTTGATTAATTTGATTTGATTTTGTTAAATTTAATCAATAATATTGCTTGTAATCTCTTGCCACAATTTTTTGATTAAAGCATATTCATTTTTACAGTGAAGTTCAGCTTTGACATCACAGAAATAAATTATATAAAAATGGAAATTCACATAAATTCACAATATTCCCATTTTTACTGTATTTTTGATCAAATAAATGTAGCCTTGGTTAGAATAAAAATTAACATAAAGTAACATGACCTTTCTCATAATCCTTGACACACATTTTGATATACTTTCAAAAGAGATGTATTCCATTAAATGTGTGTTTACTACAGATGTGCTTCTTGTACACATAGAGGGATTTTCAATAGTTATTCAGATACCCTAGATATTACATTACACAGATTAAGACCATCTCAGCTAATTTGTTTCAGTGCTAAGCATCATTTCTCAGCTAAACAGTAGAACCTTAAAATCTTTGATATCTCGCTGTTTTTCCCGCATTGTCAAGCATGAAATAGTTGCATGCGTTCAAAGTTTGACTGTGGTAATTCATCACAAGGTGATAATGGTGTAATAATTTAACCATCATGGCCTTGATGCACTACCATGCACATCAATTGAGATTACACTCATAATTGCAATGCATTCTGGGAGTAAACTTCAGGAGAAGTCCTATGATTTTCCATAAAACAGGTTTACTGTCGTGTCAGGCACCTCGTAATGATGGTAGTGCACAACACCTACAAAGAAAATTCCCTTGAATGTGTAGGAGGCAGTGGGATACTTCATAACAAATACGTGAGGGAGGACTCATTTTTAAATACTTTTTCTCTCAAAGCAGTTAGAAGCAGTTCTCACATAGCTAATGGCTTCAGTGCTGAATCTTTGAGCAAAATGGTGATTTGAACCCGATAAACAGAGAGGTGAATACAAGCCGAGCTTAATAAATTTCACTTTCTGAATCTCATTACAGAGAGCAGCTCTGCATACCTTGATTAATGACTCCCTCCTAATTATACATACACTTTTGGAAGGCATTTGATGATCTCATCTCCTTGGATATATATCATTTTTATTGCCAGTAGTCAGATATTGAGTCTTTCCATGAAAGCTTGTTCTACATCGTAATAAGGTTTGATGGTTGACGAGTGGGCACAGGGATTTCTTTTCCTAAAAGTAAGGGCTGGATTGTAAACTTTTATTTTTATGGCAGGACTGAATTTAGTATGCATGAAATCGGTGTTGAATGAAATACAGTGTCTTTTTATAGTAAAAATAATGCTTTGGGCAGAATTTGTGGCTAAAGGTATCAGTAGTAGCAATGAGGATCTACTGAGGAAAGTGAACCTTTTTTACATGAAATATCTCAGCAATATTTCATATTTAAGTTTTATTTTCCCCCTAATGGAAATGGTCCATGCAGTATGGTGTTGGGTAATATGCAATAGCCTACAACATAACTCCACTATAAAAACAGAAGACATGAGAACTTGTGAAAAATAAGGCAGACTTCTGTGGGAATAGGCTGAAATATTCAATGCTGTGTTTACGTATCAGGGGAAAACTCAGATGTATACCAATGCATGACATATTACACCACGTAATGGTTTATTTAACAAAAACTAGGCCAAAATGGTGAAGCATGTGTGACAAACTACACCTTTACTGCTTCCATAGGAATTAAGAGAGTAAATAGCAGCCAGGCGCTGCAAATCAAATATCGTTATGCATTAATTGATCATCAGCAAGCAGCATGACCAACTCTATAAAAACAGAAGTTTGTTAGTTTGCTGGTCTAGAGCTTTCAGGGTAGTTTTAACACAATGCCAAAGAGAAAAGACATCAGCAATGATCAATTTAGGAAGGGTTACAAGGCCATTTCCAAACCATCTAAAGTTCATCATTCTACAGTGAGGAAGATTAGTCACTAGTGGAAAACATCCAAGACAGTTGCCAATCTTCCCATTGGACGTCACAGCAAATTCACCCCACGGCCAGACCGTGCTGCAATGCTCAAAGAAACTGCAAAAAACCCAAAAGAACCCAACTGAACAATGATTCAAAGCACACCAGCGCAATAGAATGGCTGAAAAAGAAAAAGGTGTTGCACTGCAAAGTCCAGACCTCAGCCTGATTGAAATGCTGTGGCGGGAACTTGAGAGCTGTGCCCGCAGATTTAATACATAAATAATAACGTGGTGTAATATCTCGTGTTTTTGTTCATCTGAGGTTGTATTTACAGTACATCATTTAAAGACCAGCAGATTTTTATGTCCTGGTACATAAAACCATAGAATTCAAAAGGGTGTACTTTTTTTTCACATGACTGTATATGAACATTAGCCTGGGTTTCCCCATACTTCCTTCACGCAGTGCAATGTTATTCATGCTGCTAAGCAGGCTGAATACCATTGACCAGATTTTCACCTCAACAAGGGGACCAATCACAGAACGGGGAGGGAGGAGCAAGACGATGACGACATCTATGCGACTCGCCAAAACAGTGTGTTTATATCTATGGATCAAACATGGCAGCACACGTAAAGTTACCTTTCAATGCAGCCTTAGATACATACGCCAACGCCATAAATCTCTGACCCATCGCCGTCTTCCTCGTCTAATCTCTGTCGCTCTACATACGTCATGCGGTATAATTGAAACGATTGGTTATGAGCTACGTACAGGTGCATTTGATAGATATTCGTAGCACTCAATAAATGTCTCTGGGCATTCGTAAACCACGCCTCAAATTCGAGAAAATGAACATGTGGTTAACATGACGTTATCCAGGCTATATGAACAAACTAAAATGGTGATGCGTATAGTTTTTAAAGCTCTGTTTTATTGTAAATACACAGCCCGTTCTCATCCTTTAGCGTCACATAGAACGCTATATGACAAAACGGCGCTATACTAGGCACATGGCACCCTTTATCGTTAATATTCACGCGAACCCAAGGCGCCATAAATCCTTTCGCGTAATATGAGACTACCCTACCCTACCCCACAACTAAACCTAACCATCACAGCGCGTGTTATATTAACGATAACGGGTGCCATGTGTGTAGTATATAGCGCCGTTTTGTCATATAGCATTCTATATGACGCTAAAGGATGAGAATGCGTTGAAATACATTTTCCATACAATCCATGCAAAAACAAAGTAGAAAAAGTCTTTCATAGATATTTTCTGCACCACATCACATCAACTGCAGGCTTGATTTAGAAACATATATGGCAAAAATACATAATTATGCTAATAGCTTGCATAATTAATTTTTTATTTTTATTTTGTAAAAGTGTGTATCCACACAAATGATAATGCGGTAGAATTTAGTTTTTTAGGATGATGTGGATTCTCCCCTCCATTGCCTAGACTGAAAAAAAGCATGCAAGAGACCTCAAAAAGCATATAAAGGCTTTTTTTTCTGAGCCTGAAGGCTGCCACAAGGGTTGAGCATCTGTAGTGTGGGTGGCCTTCAATGCCAGGCCATGGCAGAATGAAACACCTATGGGGAAGGAGACGAGATGTGCAGTGTGTGGATGAAAGCGCACTGGAAACATGTACAGAGACGTGGAGTAGGCATGACACTGTAGTGTGGAAATCTAAATCAGATGGGGGTAAAACAGAATTTGAGCAATCACTCTTGCATTCTGGGATAGCTACTTGGCAATTAAGTAGGACTTCAAAAGCAATCACAGATTTCTTGAAATTTCCAGATGCGACCTTGCAGGCAGATCTGAATGCTATTGATACTATTACTCAGTGCTGTTTACCATAAGCCAGTAGCGGGACATAAATCTCTGGAGAGGATCTCATAGATTGGATCCGAATGGGCCTTTAAACACCCGGACGGCTGTCGCCATAACCCCGCTCAGCCAATCCATTCTCTGCGGAGTGCTTTTAAACCGTTGCTTAAATTGGCAGTAACAGCCTGGAAGGTGTGTAAGGCAAATCAAGCGCAACTCTTAAAGCAGACTGATGCATTCGCACACGAGAGAAGACAAGTTTTTGAAAGCGTGCGGCGGGTGATGTATGGTTTTAAAGGGTTTATTTAATCAGTATAGAAGGGTATACATGCCTTTTGTCTTGAAAAAACAAAACAAAAGCAATAGTGAAGTTTATATTGAGGCGCAACCCAAAATAAATAGAACATGGACAACCTTGTATTGAAATGAAATTGGTATGGCAGTCTGTTTTGTTACAAGCCAGGCTTTTCATGGAATTTTAGGTTTTACCTCCAAAACAGTAGAAAATGTAAATACTATTATTATATGCAAGCGTTTATACTACGATTACTACACCTCAAAATATTGTTCAGATCATCTCAACACATTTGTCATGGTTTTTGTCCTTAAAAAACTATAGTGTGTAGGACTAATTTCTTATGTATCTCATCCCAAGCCTCTGTTGCTAATTCCAAAAAATAATTTTAGAGCTAGTAATGCAGGCTTGAGCCATTGTTAGCAGTTTAATGCAGTTATGAGAGAGAGAGAGAGAGAGATGTGAATGACATCAGTCTGTGCAAAAATGTAAAAATATCAAAACTGTAAGTTTATCTTCTTTGAGAACAACACTGTTATCACGTCGCTGGTGAGAAATGTCATGTAGCTTTTAAGTTTGTTAAACTATTTTACTGACATAAATGTCAGAGCAGTGCTGAGTGTGTGTCATACTGTAGGTCTATCTATGTGTGTGCGTTTGAGTGTGAGAGAGCGAGAGAACGAGAATCTGCTTTTCTGTGCATTATTAGTATGGTGTTTACTAAGTTTGATATATTATTTATCTCTTTTAATATCAGTCTAATGCATTAAGCCATGTTAGCGTTTCAGAACATCCACGAGGAGGCGGGTTTTGTGACATCATCGCGTACAATAGAAGGCATTTTACACATTTGTGATTACTTGTCTGCAGCTTCAAATTCAGAATACAGGTTTGTGACTGTTATCTGCTGATTTCAACATTCAACTTTAGATTTTTATTTTTCACATTGGACCTGCGAGTGTAAATGTTCACGTACAAGTACGATTATTTATTGTTCTCAAATTCACGTCTACGTGCTCTCAAGTATTGCTACTCTTTTACTTTTACATTAACCTAACATTACCATGATATCACTGCCTTATTTAGGGAAAAAAAAAATCCTATATTGCAATTTAAGGCACACTAATTGAAAAGCAACTATCGCAGGATCATTAACAGGGTTAAAGAGGGAGATAAAACAAATTAAATTTCCCTTTGCCATGCTAGTTTCTAATGAAAATGGTAGCCATTACACGGTGGTGAATTGCATTTTGTCAGACTCTCTGATTTATTTATTTATTTTTATTTTTTATTTTTTCAGGAGACTGAGTGAATGATCCATGCATAAAATTCAATTGTGCATCCAAAACCATTTGTGCATCCAATCCAATTGTGCATCCAAAGGTGTAAAAAAAAAAAAAAATCCTCAAACAAGCAGCAATGCAGACTCAATGTTGTGTAATCCTGTTTAATTCTGTCTTACATGTAGGGACTCCATGGTCTTTGAGTTGATTATACGCAGTAGTTCTGATGAACTTAATGAGGCCTGACTGAACCATGGAAATATTGTTATTGCTTCGTGCTTTAAGTGCTTTTTCATTTTTTTTTCTCAGTGTAGCCTATACAGTAGTAATGAATGAGCCAAGTTTGTTAATTAAAAGCACATGCTTTATTATGCAGCTGTGAACATTCCCATATTCGATCACAAGCTTGATTATTTCACTCACAAGCCCTTTAGGCATCTGAAGAGAAAGCGCTCATTTGGGGATAGTTACTTTCAATCCAGCAAAGTAGACCATTGAATGCCCTATCAACGTGACTAATGGCAGTTTAGAAATGCAGCAAATGTCCTGGGACACAGTTTTACCCCCCCAGGTCAGGATATGATCTGCAGTAATAATTCAAAATTATAAAAAAAATAATAATTATGTAGGAAATTGGATGCCTGGAACCAGGGTTATTATTGTTCACTAAAACTAAATCCATAACAACAACAACAGCAATATTGTCATTACTTCAAACTACTTTGTGAAATGAAGTAAAATTAAATAAAATAAGTTTAGGGTTTTTGTTATATTTCAAGGCTACATTTGTTTACTTTAACTTGAAATATTAACATAATTAAAAAAAAAAAAACTAAAAAACTAAAAATTAAAACTATATATACTATATTTAAAAAAAAATCAAATCTACTGACTAAACAAAACCAAATTAATAAAACTAACTAAAATTAAAGTGAAAATAAATATAAAAATAAAATGTAATTCAGAATATAAAAAGATATATTATAGTAGTATATCAATGAAACAAAAGCTCAATTATACAATTGGTCATTCTCCACTTTTATTTATTTATTATTCTTATTTATTCTTTATTTATTGTACTTGTAACACTAAATTATACCACAGAATACTAAAATTGACTTATCAGAATTTTTTTTTTCCAGAAAGTGTGGTAAATAATAATTTATAAATAAATAAATGCCCGAATAAATAAATTATTAACATTGGGTGATTTTTGCATATAAGTTGACGTGTTACATTAATGTAAAATTGAAACGATGTGCAGTTTAACATTGTGCGGTCCAGTCAGTTTGAAATACACTCACCTAAAGGATTATTAGGAACAACATACATACAGTACATTGTCAGAAACAATGCTCAGGTGGGCCGTGGCATTTAAACGATGCCCAATTGGCAATAAGGGGGCCTAAAGTGTGCCAAGAAAACATCCCCCACACCATTACACCACCACCACCAGTGGTAACAAGGCATGATGGATCCATGTTCTCATTCTGTTTACACCAAATTTTGACTCTACCATCAGAATGTCTCAACAGAAATCAACTTGAATCAGTCGGCCCATTCTCCTCTGACCTCTAGCATCAACAAAGCATTTTCGCCCACAGGACTGCCGCATACTGGATGTTTTTCCCTTTTTACACCATTCTTTGTAAACCCTAGAAATGGTTGTGCGTGAAAATCCCCTGACCTGTATTGCTCTTTGGACTTTGTCTTTTGCTATCTGTCCTGACCTTCGCTTGTGACCTCATCTTGCTCTTGGCTCCCGTTTTTGATTCTGTCTGCTCTTGATTTACCCTGCCTGTTGACCATTCTCTATAAAGCTGCAAATGGATTCGTCTGCACCATCATAACGGTATTTACACTCAGCTCTTTGTATGCAAATAAAGGTTAAACAGGTGCATTTACTTATTGATGTGGGCTGATGGGAAAGGAAAACCTTTAGATTTATCCCTACAGATAACCGCCAGGTGCTCCGAGACGCCCATGTACAAAATTCAACATGTGCCATATGGCCAAGCTTTTCCCTTCAACCCCTCTCTCTAGCTCTAGTTTTCTTCCCTCTTTCTCTCTCGGCTTACTCCAACCTCAATGTGAATACATTACTGTCATTTGATTTCCCATTCAATCAAAAATCCTTTCATTTGCAGAAATTAATCGCAGGAAAATTAAAAGCTAATTTTTCAAGGCTAGTGGAGCAGTTATGACACTAAGTGATGAGGCAGAAACTACACGAGGAGAATTTCAGTCAGTTCCGTGTTTTTCTGTTGATCTCATACACAAGTCTTTGTCCTTTGAAAGTTTCTCTCAGCAGTGGCGGAGCCAGGATGTTTTCCTAGGGATGCTTAGGCAGGGGTCAGCAACCAGTCTTTTTTGTTTCTACATAGTTTGAGTATATAGTACTGGACTGTTTCTGTGACTGCAACACAATTGAATATATTTCATTTGTACTTGAGATGATAGGGAAGTACATCAATTAATACTGAATGAATTTGACATTTTTTGTGTTATTATTCAACTGTCACCATCCTGGTACCGGGATGCCTAACTTTACTTCACTATATTTCTATTAAATCCTAATCTAATTATGACAAATTATATATAATTGGAAAGGTCTAAGACTTCTAAATAGATATTCTACCCCTGTTTTGTGTTACAAATTATGCAGGAAGAGTAATTGATGGATTTATGACAAGAGTGCACCTCAAAAAATCTGCATCATAACAGGAGGTCTGACCTTTGTCACAAAAAGTCGATGCACCCACTTTTAATCATTGAAACTTCTGTTTTTATGCTAAAAGTTCATAATAAAACATATAATCTAGTATTTTTAAAAAAAAATGATAGTATAAAATTATCCTCTAAAAATGATAATATATATTATCCTCTAAATTATACTTTTTTATCGCCTTTATTATATCACATATTTTAGTAGTTATCATAAATTAGATATCATTTGAAAGCTTATAAATTCATCCTGTGAAAACCATTTTATAATTTAAAGTTGCGTTACCATAGAAACGGTACTTATTTGATCAGGCTCCTCCCCTTTTAGGCATCATTATATTTCAAAAATTATGATCAAAACCTTTTCTAATCTTGACAAAACACATTTTGTCAGAAAGGTCTGAGTCTCAAGGTTCCAAATTTTGTGACTGAATTGATATTTGGACAGAAATTTATTATTTTGTTAAGGAAGAATTCAATGAAATTCAATGGCCTCTGGAAATCCTCCATTTTTGTGATATCAACTTCAAATTTGGAACACAAATTGGTTAGATGTATGGCTTTGATTTTATAGTAATTTTAGAGTAAAAAATATTTAGTAAAACATATATTTTATATAAAATAAAAAGTATATAGTACAGTATATTTGATTTAATGTAAATTTAAACTTCCATAACTTTTTCATTCTTTCATTTTTTGAAGTGCAATAATCTGCTGAGTGTTTCCTTTAAAACAAGACCAAACATGGGTATATTCCAAAGTATTCTTGAATTACAACCATTTAAGTTTAAATAGTGCATTTAACCCCCATTCTCAAAAAGGGGGGTGACAGCGAAGGGGTTAATAAACTAGTAGTACGAATACACAGTGCTAACATTTATTGTGCGTTAAATTACTGATAAAAAAAATCATGTTCTGAAATATGATGCATATAGTAAATACTTGCATGCATGGGTTTGGGACTGCTTTAATTGCCTCCATATTTCACACTTGTTTGCCGTTCACTGTTGATCTACTGAAGCTCCCTCGGCACCTGTGCCTTTTCTGCGCTTGTTTGACTTGCGCCCGACGCTGAGGCGGAGTTGAAGGATGTGTTGGAAAAGTCTCCCGTTTGTTATACAGAGCTCAATCTGATGTTTTTGAACATGACATACAACTAGTTGTCCAGTCTGGTTTCGTTCACACAACACTGGTTTTCTGAGAATGCGGTTGCCAGTCCTGAAAATGTACGGGTGTCAGTTCAGTTATAGAATGTGTTGTCATTCCTGTAAAGAACTGAACTTTGTGTGTATGCAACCATATCGAGGGCTCAAATATGGGACTGACAACCGTATGCCATTGCTGTGTTATCATGGCATTAGTGAGAGTGTGCACACTGTAAAATGAAAGTCTTTGCCAGGAAACTCCCTGAATGTTTTCATATTATACTTGGCAACATAATGGCTTCCTATTGATTTTTCATTGACTGGCAAACGGTGCAGTTCCCCGAAGTCAACAGTCAATAATAGGTGTATACAGAGCATTTTTGGTCTTTGCAAATCAAATTTACTCTTCCTAATATAGTGAGATGTGTTCGCAGGACATTTACCTATAGGCTTGGATTTGGAAATAATGCTCACAATTACTTAGTTGGTGCAGTGATAAACTACAAGAGACAGACCAGATGCTGTTAAGGGTGTTGCAATAGCTCTAACTTATCAACAGTTTTCCACATCTTTGTTCTTCTATCACATGTTTAAAATAGCATTTCTACTGCAATTCCCTTAGCAATACACTGCTTGTCAAAACTTAGTCCCTTTATTTTTTCCAGTCGCACAGAACAAAAGCTATGTATGCTTTAGGTCAAGTTGAAGCAAAACTGTATTTACAATACTATTTAATTTAACCATTTTTGTCTGCTTTTACTGTTAGGTCACCTTAATCGTTTATGTTAGCACTTTCATAAACAGAGTTTCTATACAGCTCTGACCTTTTAAAACTCAGAAAGCTGGTTCACTACTGAGGGACATTACAAGAGACTGCCTCCGAGTCATTCATGGAAATGAATGGCAAGGATTATTTAGTGATTGATTGTACAATACTGAAGCACATTCTATGTAGTGAAAGTTTTACCTGGCAAGATATCACGAAAATGGCAGGTCAGTAAAATATACTATATTTAATTGTATTCTTTTATATTCAACTTTGTATGTATTAATACACCAATATTAAAAGTAATATGTATATTAAACCAACTTTTTTGTATATATCAATATTACTTGCGTATGGATATTCAGGAAAGCGGCACATTACATTGTGTTTGTAATGGTTTGTGTGAAGTTTTATTGCACAAAATTCCCCTTCACTTTGACTATTTTTGCTCCAACAAAATACTTCCATTAAGCCACAATTAAATGAACCATTGAGTCTCCAAACAGCATGACAACAATGAATCAGTGCTTTTGAACAAATCGGTTGAGTAAATGATTCAATGGCTCACCCTGCATCCCAATTTGTATACTATCCACCCAAAAATATCAGGATTACAAATATCAAATACTATTTAGGAGGAAGACTGTGCTAATTTGTATGCATTCTAACTCATAAAGACAGCCATTTGTTTCGTTCTTGAATGAATCCGTGTTAACAACAAAACGATTGAGTAAATAATTCAGCGATTCACTCATAGAGAAAGTGGTTGTGTCTGAAATCGCATCTTCTCTGAGTAGGTGAGGATATAATAGGCCTTTATGGGTCCTATCAACCACTCATTTTAGAGGTTATATATTCAGGAACATTTTCTACTTATCATTTTGTGCATATGGGACTCGCTGACTGTATTAAAACAGCAATGATTTCAGTCAGTATGTATGTGTGTTGTTTACAAGTAGCACTCCATCCAACTGCAGCAGTGTATGTCACACAGTATACAAAGTAACCATGGATCTGATGTCTCGCTTTGTTGTCTGTTGATGTACACATGTAGGCAAGTACAAAGTCTTGATATGAAAGCAGTCTCTATTCTGATTCCACTCTCGCAGAGAGCCACTGAAGTGTTCTGGATTATTTCTCTGGAGAGCGATAGCACAGGAACAAGGAAATGTCATGCAAGCTTTCCCCCAAATGTCACCCCAAACACACACTTTAAAAGATGGTATAAATGTGAGAATGTGAGAGACTGCTTCAGTTTTATATTTATATATGAAGAGTTCAGATGCAAAAGCCTCTAAGTGCCATTTGAAATTTTCTTCTAGAATGATCATTTTTATCAAGCTCGTATATTTAAGTTCAGTAATTTCACTTAAATGACAATTCATAGGTAATCTTCATTGCCATTTAAGTGAAATTACTGAACTTAAATATACGAGCTTGATAAAAATGATCATTCTAGAAGAAAATTTCAAATGGCACTTAGATGCTTTTGCATCTGAACTCTTCATATATACTGTGTATATATATATACATTCAAATATCACAGTTATCTGTCATGAATTTTCAACCAATAGTGAGATTCCTAACTAATTATGTTTTTTAACAAACTTTTTCTTTTAATATTTCATGAAATTCCAGTACATGAGAAGTAAAAACATTTAAAAACAATATTGCAGTATTTGGAATACATTACACACACACTCAACATAAAACATCCCTGCAATTTTGTTGTATTGTATTTTAACAAATGTAACGTAGCCCCGAATTGATGATAATAATAGTATTTAGTTATGAACCAATGTTCAAATTCAGCCATGATAATTATTTTTATGCTATGGCCAATACGCGATAAATGGTTTTGAATGCTTCAAGTAAATATAGCCATCACAACATCATAATGTACCGTAAGACAAAAAAAATTTTAACAGTGTTTCTATATTATTACTGTTTTTTTATTTTTTATTTTAAGATTACCTGGCACTTAATTAGGAAATTTAAATGTGCAAACAGGGCAAATGGGCGTGCAAAATTAAAATTACAAAATTGGTTGATAATTATCCAACATACATATCCAAAAGTCTATTCATCAGCCAAAAAACAAAACAAAAAAAAACAAACAGTTCTGATTTATTAATGAAATACAATGAATTGTAATTAAAAAAGTACATTAAATTTGACAAATGGAGTAAACAACATGAACAGCAGTGGAGGAGAAACAGAAGTCGCTTGTACCACGGGGAAACGAGGATGATGGTCTTGCCCTCTAAATCTGAGCGAGCTCATCGGTTGCGATTGTTTAAAAGCATCTCATGGTCACATGGAGGTTGAAAAGATAGTGTCTTTGTGTTGCTCTCTGTCTTTTATTGTATTCCTTCTGACTTTCTTGACTCTCTTCCTCCTCCTCACTCTCTCCCCACCCTCAAACTCTTTGGGAATAGACTCATCCATTTGCTCAATGCCTCTTTCCTGGCAAGGGCAGCCGGGTTTTGAAATCCCGATGTCTCACTAGGGATAAATCTCCGTAGTCAATGTCATTAAACTTTAAACACCAGGCCCTCTAGGTTTGGTCCGGGCAGGTCTTTTGCTTTTTGTGGCCACTTTTCTTCCCCCCATATGATTCATTTGACAGATCTGGTATAACCCATTCACTCCCTTTAAGCTGAAATCCACTTTCAAGTTGACTATTGCATAAATGGAACGCCTCAGCGGGGACCCACTGCCTGTACAGTGTGCGTGGGGTCTAATTAACATTCACAAGAGCACAGGCAACTGGCTACTAAAGAGCTCAAACAGTTGGAAAAAATAATGAAGGATTAGTAATCAGCTGGAGATTTAAGCTTTTCTTTGGAAAGCTGAAATTATTTTATTATATTTCATGCGCATCATTGTTTAAAAGACTGTTTTTTTTTATAATTTATTGGTTTCCTTGGAAGGCTTTTCAAGGAAGGAGTGAGATTGGATTGGCATTTTCCATGTTTCAACTCATTCTAACTTGTTGAATTGGTGTTAAACTCGTTAGTTACCATGAAATACAACATAACACAAATACAAATACAAACAACATCTCTTTTCTGATGACGTGTTTACTAATGTGAGGGTGGGACAACCTGTCACTCACATGACATTACAGCAATAGCAAACGTGGCTTGTGATTTTCCAAAGTTACTACTCAGCATTTTCACTGGCCACAGTTTAGACATTGGTACTATAGTATCTCATATGTTGGCAGCAGGTAGCCTATATTGCTGTATAGCTTTATACTGTGTATATATAGACCTGATGCAAGGATCCATTATACTGTTACACATGCAAAACTAACTCGTGTACACTTTGGGTATGAGCACTAAATCTGCTGGATTGAATAAAAATTATGCACAATATGAGCAATCCCACGTCTAAATTCAAGCCCTGTAACAGCAGCAATATTCATCTGGTGCAAAATAAACGAGTGAATGAGGGTAGACGGGTTTGTGTGTCAACTCACTGTCGGAGAGATGAGGCCGAGAGAGTGCAGCTGGTATCGTTTATCTTTTCTGTGGAAAATTAGTATTGGAAGCAGTTCAGATATTTCAGTATCAAAATGTATCGGCAACACTACATTGTACTTAGTTTATTATTTCAGATGCCTGTTTAAAAGACAATTGAAAAATGTATATACCCACCAAAGTGGCTACACTCTCAGTAAGAAAAGGTACAAAAGCTGTCACTGGGATTGTACCTTTTCAAAAGGTACACTTTTGTACCCAAAGGCTGCATATTGGTACCTTTGTGGTACATATTAGCACCTAAAATGTACATATTAGCGCCTGAAATGTACATATTAGCGCCTGAAATGTACATATTAGCACCTAAAATGTACATATTAGTGCCTGAAATGTACATATTAGCACCTAAAGGGACATATTAGCTCATGAAATAGACATATTAGCACCTAAAATGTGCATATTAGCACCTAGAATGTTCATATTAGTGCCTGAAATGTATATATTAGCACCTAAAGGGACATATTAGCTCATGAAATGGACATATTAGCACCTAAAATGGACATATTATCTCATGAAATGGACATAGCACCTAAAATGTACATATTAGCACCTAAAATGTACATATTAACACTTAAAATGTACATATTAATACCTAAAATGTACATATTAGCACCTAAAATGTTCATATTAGGCCCTAAAATGTACATATTAGCACCTAAAATGTACATATCACCACCTAAAATGTACATATTAGGGCCTAAAATGTACACATTAGCACCTGAAATGTACTTATTAGCATCTAAAATGGACAAAAGTTTACTTTTTAAAAAGGTACAGCCCCAGTGACAGCTTTTGTACCTTTTTTTCTGAGAGTGTAGAGTGACTGCATTACACACCACTGCTGTTAATGTAAAGCCCTGATTATATAATTTTAACCTTTTGAAGCGCACTGAGTCTGACCCACCTTCTGGCTCATTGCTTGCTATGTCATATAATTTTATATATTGTACAAATTTAAAAAAAAGTGGAAAAGTGTCAATGCAGTAAGGCCAAACACACTTGAATTCAATACACGCTTTAAAAACAAGTCTTTATATTATATGCCGTGTTTTTTTTTTTTTTTTTAGTCATTTAACCAGTAGACCAGTTCAATACTGCATTAATGAAGAGACAGAGGTGAAAAACAATAGTCAATATTGCCTCAAAATGCTTGCTCTCATTAAAAATGAATGACTCACGCCTGATTTTATGCATGCTCGGACAGATAAGTGCTCAAACCTGCAATGCCCACATGAGCACCACAGCTCACCTTTTTGGACCAGCTTCGGCTGCTTTCATAATCTCCTCTAGCTTTCATTTAGATCAAGCCAAATGGCATTTATTTGTTGGGCTGGAGTGATGCAAAGCTACTGCTCACCTTGGATGCTGAATTAGGCTTAGCCTTCGTCTTAGCTCTTAACCCTCAGGCCTGTTTTACACCGAACGCATGAGCAGCAAAGCAGTACTGCAGCGTAACTGCAGGCAGGTTCACGTGGTACTTTCACACTAGACAGCATTTCGGCTACGGAAAAGAGATTGGGCTCGACGTTTTTTTCAGACTTGCTTTGTTTAGAATTGACCTCGATAACAGACATGCATTTGAAAATAGTCAACTGGAACGACCAAAGTGAGAAATATTACGTCTTGATCTATTTTATTTGATCGTACGGTGCAACAGTAGTCATTTCACTTTCAGTGTCATAAACAGAAGCTCAACCGTTAAATTGTTTGGATTCAGTATGTTTGTAAGTGCATCTGATAAACTACTGAGAAACCTTGTGTTATAATATTTCAAGTCAAGCCTCTTTATATGGAGGCCAAAATAAATATGTGGTGTTTACGTATGCGGTGTGAAATGGACCTTAGGGCCAAAGTATTTAGGCTTCAAAAATCGCTGAACATGAGGCGTTCTTTCTTCTACTTCCAATCCTGATATTCCTACAGTACCTGTCCTCAGCTATGCTCTCTCTCATGCTCGGTAGAGGAAGCAGAGATGAAGCCACAAGCAAGAGAATGCATAAATGGGTTTTCCATTGCTCTCTCGGTGAGGATGCCAGCCTGCTGCTGCGTGGCAGTGACACACCACTGTGCACAAAGTGCTTTGCAGCCCTGACTTCTGTCCGTCTCCTTGAGCGCGCTGCGAGCGGGCCATCATACAGCGCCAACGAGGAAGACCGACAGAGATTCAGGGCTCTTTGAGAGACAGATGAGTGATATTAACGCTTCAAGGGTTCCTAATATTTCTGCAAGAACTTGAAAGATTTGGTTCTCCTTGGGATCATTTCTTTTAAAGTTGATTGTAGTTTTGTGTTTTGGGGCTTTTGCCTAATTTTCCACTTTAGCCTAATTATATGATTTTTAGAAACAGAATTCTGGGTAATGTGTTTTTTTTTTAACTGTCACAAAATTATGTAGTAAACACAGTTGAGGAATTGAAGTGATGTGTTTTAACTGGCCAAGTTGAAATCCAATCAGTCTTACTTGCATCTGTAATTCATTACTTTCTGTATAGAGCATATGGTGTTTACACATAAAGCTAAACATTATTGATGGGAACAGAGGTGCTGAATGCAGCCTGGAAGGACTTAAATAGAGCGAGGCTTTGATTTTAAACATTGTTTTATTGCGCCATCTGCTGGTCAGTGGTGTTAAATACATGGCTTTACAAGTTGAATCTGGTGGTCTGCATATTTTAAGAAAATATAAGAATATTACTTAGTCTTTTGTATAATAAAATTATTTTATTTAGCTCTCCATTTTATTTATAGGACGGTAACAGTTTACAACAAGATTCAAGTTGTAGAAATTGTTTTAGGTATTATGAACTAACAGCACTGTAAGAATTTTAAATTGAAAAATGATTAAGTTGTGAAAACATATGTTCATCAAAATGAGTTAAGTCATTTTCAACTTTTTTTATAAGTTATGTAAGATTCAGACTATTTTTTAAGTCAGTTTAATGTAATTTAAGTTGAAATGACTGTACTTAAAAAGTTTAAGGCAGCATTTTTTTATACAATAAATAAACAATTGTTTTAAAATTGTTTATTAATCTGTATACCATTGTTTATTGCTAATTTGTGTTTGTTCAATCATCATTTATACTAATTTAAAGGAAAAAAAAATGTGCGAATAAGTTCATTTTAATCTAATTTAATATTAATACTGAATGCTATTAACCCTTTGATGCACAACATGGGTCTAAATAGACCCGATTGAGTTTTCATTTTCTATATCTTTGCAAGAAATTAATTTCATCATTCAGTATTCCAGGTATTCCTCAATTAACATGTTTTAGATCATTACAAATCCTTAGTTAATTTTTTTCCTTTCTTTCTTTTTGAATAAAAATCGTTTTTGTGTCACTACCCTTCTAATGCAGAACATAGGTCTAAGACCCGTATTCATGTTTATCATTTATTAATCCAGGTATTCATTAAATATCTTGTTTTTGATTTCCACAAATCATTATATTTTACTTTATAAACAAACACGGTTTTCTATAATTTCTATATCAATTTTACACACACAGATCAAAAATGACCCATATAGGAACCTTTGATATTTATAAACAGTATAAATATATTTACTGCAGAAGGGGTATCCATAACTTGTGCATCAAAGGGTTAAGATCAGGGAAAGTTATTTTTTAAGGTAATTTGTTACTTAATTGCGTTTCTCCCTGAAAAATAACATTATTTAGTTACTTTTCTATGAGTTAGGTGTTTAATGCATTCAACAACATGTTAACCTTTATAACAAACACCTTCATTTTCTTGTAAAAACACATTTAGTATATTACAATATTCTGACCACTTCCTATAATATTTCCCTGACTTGATCGCTGAAAATAGATATAACACTATATGCTGTATAAACATGATAACAGGTTCTAGATAGGCCTATACCTAACATAAATTACTAACTATAATGGTTAGTTTAAGTTCATTTGTCAAGGAAGTGCCCTAGGAGAGAAGCACATATTCTCGAGTCGCCTCTCGAGAGTGTTGGCCCACTCATATTTGGCACAGAACGGTCCAATCCATTATGTCACATCAGCCTGTGTATTGAGAAAGCACAACATGCTAGCCAATATTTTAGCTATTAGCATAGATATAGCCTTCAGGGACATGACCAGATCAGATACTGTGTTTCAATTTATTTGAAGCGAATAAAATGTGGCTGTTGGAGTCTGGCTGAGATTGAGCTGAGAAAGAATGACTACGTTTAGGCAGGAGCGTGCAGTTATGTCTCTATGCACAAAATGACCTTTACAGAGTAGGACTAGTATATGTCTTGTATAATATCCCTTAGATAAAAATCCACTTTATTCTCCCTCCTTCTTATACAGGGGCATTTCTATTTGCACTTGGTGATCAAGAGTTATATAATGGCATAAATCACAGTCTCTTGCAGACCCGTCGCCCTGAAATCACACCGAACTTGCATTCTTTGTAATTCGACCTCTTTAAGGTGAATGGAGGTCTTTGCAATGCGTATCTTTCGCTTTACTAAGTTAACAACAACGGCGTATAGTTTCTAATGATGCACAAGTTGGATTTTGTATCTTCTGCACCCATCAGTATTAGAGACAAATCCAAAATACAACATAAATACAAAAAAATAGAGATGTTTTTCTCATTGCAAATTATGTTAAAGGTACATTGCGCAACATTTCATGGTAAAAATACCTGTTTTTCTAACCCATACATGCTTAAACAATTGCCTGATGGCTGAATGAGCCCTTCTCTGATCACAATAAATATATTTATAAGTATTAGTATTAACCCCACCTCAGATCTTTAACCATAAGCTAGTGTAGGAAATAGAGTATGCTTCATTTATGCAAAAATAAAAAAAGAAGAACTGTCACATAAACTTCCTCAGGAGCTTCTTTTGTGAACGCTTATAATGGCATCTCTAAGGATTTTTGAAGTTAGAATTATATATGAATCCCACTTATTGTAATATCATGCAGAGATTTCTCAAACCCTGATCTCTTTGAGTCCCACTTAAACCTAAGGGAGCAAAGCCGCTTAGCAAGCCAAAAAGTGTATACACAATAATATGCAATGAAAAACTTGAATGAGTTTAAGAAGGTAAAGCCAAGGCACTGATATTATATTAAAATGTGTGTTGAAGCATTTCAAATGATTTAGCACGCTGCATTTATCGAAGGCATGCTCTCCATAATGGATTTTCTTTCAGCACAAGGGTGGAATAAATTTGGAGTATGCATCTGAAAAACAAAATAACTTGGTATGATTAATTTCATTTCATGATTAGTGATGTCCTTACCAGTTTTCATCATGTAAGAGCAAAAAGCGTTAAAGCTACACTGTGTAACTCTTTTAGTTTATTCTTAGCTAAAAACACTTAGTTCTTTCAAACATATATGTGCTCATTAATGTATATTTACTTCGTTCAAGTAATAAAGTTTTCTTGTGAGTGTATAATATTCCATTGAAAATACATACGGGTAAGGGGTTCTAATGTTGGTCGCCATGTTGCCCCTCCATCTTGAATGTACATCAGCCAAAGAGGGACATACCCGTTAATTCAATTCGCATTTCGCGTTTACGTTTGAGTTAACACTCATGGATGAGGTCGAACCGGAAGCCATGTTAATCTTGGACTACATTGGCCACCGTAGGAGTTAAAACGAAATCGGAATTGAGAGGAACAGAAACTAATATTCACTGGATGCTCATATAACTTTTCCCCGCTAGATGGGGGTAAAAATCACACAGTGTAGCTTTAAGAAAAAAATGGCTGTTTGCACATTCAGAAAACTTGTAAGCTGAGACATTTTGTCCTAGTTAGTGTTATGCTAGCATGTGTAATGTAGTTTTTAATGTTTTTAATTGTTGTCACTGCTGGCTACAATTCCATCAAAAGTATTGTTTCTATTGGTCCGTTATAGAAATAGCCCCACCCCAAACTCACACCATTGGCTGAGCCAATGTTGCTGTTGTCAGTTCCGAGTTCCAACACATTTAAGAGGTTATAAATCACAAATTACTTATAATAGTTGTCTCTACATATTAAACAGTGAATGTGTTTTAAAATTTAAAATGACACTCTTGACCTAAAAGTGGAAAATAACCTCCAAAATATCTCTATAATATCTATATAGGGATAGCAAATGTAAATTCTGTCAGATTTTACTCACCCATGTAATTCCAAGCCTTTTTGACTTTCTTTTGTTGAGCACAAATATATATTTTGAAAGATATCTATATATTTTTTTCCACACTGTAAAAAAATGTTTTTGAGATTTGTTATCAAAACATATTTTCTTTTGTCAAATCAACTTTATAATAATTTATTTAGTTGAGATAAGTTTCTGAAGAAGAGTTTCTGATGATTAAATCAATCTCCTTCATTGTATTACCTCACTTTCTCCAGTTCAATCAACTTAAAATTTTAAGGCAACCCAGGTTACTTACTTTTTTAAGTTAAACCAACAGTATTTTTTTTACAGTGTAGTAATCACAACATTTTTTTCTTTTGTCAAATCAACTTAAATAATTTATTTAGTTCAGATAACATATCATTTTGAGTTTCCGATGATTAAATCATTCTCCTTCATTGTATTAACTCACTTTTTCCAGTTCAATGAACTTTAAATTTTAAGGCAACAGAGGGTACTTACTTTTTTAAGTTAAACCAACAATATTTTTTTTACAGTGCATTAAATATTAAATTCCATTCAGAAATTGCATTTTTGGGTGAATCGTCACTTTAATGCCTCGTATTACAGCAAATCCTAACAGTTCCAGTGAGTTTTACTAGTATTGGCCTTCTCATTTTAAACCTTTGACCTTTTGTGCTGCTAAACTAAACAGAAATAATTAATTTGCATTATCATTCTCAGCCTGGGCAGAAAGGAAACCTGTACATCTGTATTTGGACAATGTTGTGTTGAGACTCTTGGTTGATTTCTATAAAATTCTGCAAATTAAATAAAATTCATGCACTGTTGTATCTAAGCAACAGCATTTGTATGCGCTGTTCGGTGAAGGTTGAGTTTAAGGTTAATGGTGCGGTATAGACTTTCCCTGCGTGTCTGCCGTTATCAGCCTCGTGTGCTAAAAGTCAACCGGAACTTAGAGATTTAATGGGAATTCTTGCTCTTCTTCCCTCCCTTAATGACACATGCATCATTCTGTCACAGGATCAATGCAAATATGTATATGCCCTTTAGAGGTGCAGAAAGCCAGATAGAGGGAAAAGGACAAATTAGGAAGTGAGAGTTTTAGGGCTGAATGTTGAGGTGCGATAGGAATTTTCACTCTAGGGTCGAAATGAAGTAGTGACACAGTAAAACTTTAAAGCAAAGGCTGCTGTAGTGTACTGTATGTGCCTGACATTAGCACTTGCCAGCCCACCAAAAAACTTGGCACAGGTGTGTATTTTTATTGGAATTTTACTATTTCACCGTCATTTTCTTAAAAAAATATTTTTTGCATTAGGTACAAAAAATACTCCCTCTCAGCCCCTTTTGGACAAAAATGTCCCCGAAACCCATTAAAACTGCCATTTTTAATCCCCGGTTCAGTTAACTATAAAATTATGCAATCTTTGTTAAGAGGCTTTCATTCTGATGGCAAGGCTTCAAAATGTTATTTTTTTACTATTTTTTTATCAGATGGTGTCATTTTTTTAAAGTTTGGCCTATAAAACAAATGTCGCTTTATTCGTGTTTTCTGGTTTGTCATACTATAGAGCCAACTGGATAAATTATGCAACGATATTTGTGTGGGTGTGTTGGTATGGATGTCAGAGTGTGGTTAGTATGTGTGTTATAAAAAAAAATGTGTGTGTGTACGCATGTGTGTGTTTGTCAGACTGAGAGAGAAAAACTGCAAATTCAAATCCAATCACTATAAGCTCCAGTGGGGTTTTGCTGGGACCCAATGGGGAAAATATGTTACTACGCCCAAACAAACTGTTACTGAAAGCTCATTTTTTGAGATATCATCCTCAAATTTGGAACACAACCTATTTAGATTTATGGCTTTGATTTTATTGTAGTTTTGAGTTCAACCTGATTTAAAAAATATATATTTTATATAAAATATTATTTTATAAATAATTTTCATAAACTTATACCTATATAACTTTTTTTTGGATTTACTTATTATTATTTTTTTACTTCAGCAATAATCTGCAAAGGGTCTTCTTTAAAATGATACCAAACTTAAGTCTGTGCTCCAAAGCGTCACATTTTTATGACAGTTTTTTGTCATGGACATTTTTGTCCTCTTTTTACCTATGTGTAACTTTTTTTAATTGATGCACAAGGGTTAAGTGAACGTAAAACGTTGAGAAAGAAAATGCATGTGTAATTGAAAAATGTGTTTGTGAACTGAAATTAAAAGAGGAATACTGCGTCCACGGAAGATGGGGGGTTATTTATTATTGATTGGTTATTGATCTACACATGCTCCATTACAGATGATAAGTTAGGAAAGCTTGTGAATGCAGCATCTGACAAATCCCACAGAGAGGAAACAAAGCGGAGACATGAACAGAGAACACAGGAAACTAATGATGACCATTGATCACCAGCCAGTAACATCAGCTCTGACACCTGCCATGTGCACAGGGCACAGGATAGATAGACCAGCGAGGAAAAGCAATGATAAGGAAAAAAAAAACAAGTGACTGAACAAGCGCTCTATGGTGGATTTCATTAATCTCTTCATGCGATACAGATTTCAAAGTGATAATAAAACGAGTAATTATCCACACACTGATGTTATAGCCTCACATTTGTTCAACAAATACCTCTCAGGTCTTTATTGAGGTTGAAATTCCACACTTGAATAACATTTTCAACAATAACGTCAGGTCAGTCTGTGGGTATTTAATTCTGAGACCGGGTGAAGTATGAATTTTGGCAGCACAGCTCGTTGCATGTGTATTGTGTACACGTTTCTATCATTTTTCCATGATGCTAATAGCGGTCTCAATGCTGAAAATGGTGCTGGTTATTTTAAACTTATCCATTAAAATCTGAAGGACAATGAGGCCACAACTTTTACAGCAATTACTGCAACAATTTCCCAGTATTGTGAGTAGACAGAGAGACAGACCCGAATGTATTCTCAGTATTTGTCTGTATTAACAGGCAGAATACATGACACTTTGTCTGTGGGGTTTTGGATTGAAACTATAAGCATTTATCGGCATATACTAGTTACATATTGTTTATTGCTTCATGATATGTGGCTCCTTTTTAACTAAAACATTTATTATTGTAAGGTTCAGGGTAATAGTCAAGTTGTCAGGTTTTAAGAAACAGAAATTCATTCTTTTTTACAACAAGTAGCTGATTCCATTCAGTGTGCTCATTTTTATGTGAAGGGTACACCAAGTTTAAAGGCCACTATTAAAGGAGTAGTTCACTTTTCCAAAAACTTTTGCTGATAATTTCCTCACCCCCATGTCCTCCAAGATGTCCATGTATTTCTTTCTTCAGTCGAAAAGAAATTAAGGTTTTTGATGAAAACATTCCAGGATTTTTCTCCATATAGGTCCAAAAGACAGTTTCAGTACAAACTGCTAACTGTTCAAAAAGGCTTTAAACGATTCCAGACGATGAATAAGGGTCTTATCAAGCGAAACGATCGCTCGTTTAATAACTAAATAACAAAGTTTAAGTTTTATGAGCTCAAATGCTCACCTTGCTCTGTTCTGTGACGCGCGTTCGTGGCTTTCCTGTTCGAACTCGTTCATCAAAATGAACGAATCTTTTTCCGAGTCATGACTCGGAAAAAGATTTGTTCATTTTGATAAACGAGTGTGATAAGATGTCATTTACATTTCTGTATATTTTTGTAGAATTGACACACATATCTATTACATCTGTCATGATGATTGTTATACATATAGTACATATTCAAATGAAATATATAAATGCATATATTATGAGTATAACAATCGCCAAATCTATTATGCACACACAAACGCATTTTGTACCTTCCTCTGCCGTAGGCCTACTGCAATTAATTTTGGTGGAATTTTTATTAGCAAACAAGCCAGTATAACGATAATAATTGGCTTTTACTCTCGGGTCTTCATGCCCTGGATCTCACAGAAAAAATGTAGTTTCTTGGCTTTTCGATTCAAAAGTAATTGAATAAGTTAATAGAATGGACACTGTACAACCAAAAGACCATTTTTACTATTAATTGAGCCATGCTGCGTTTTGTGCTTTAGGCACAGACGAGAGCGTGAGGCTATTGGAGGGTTCACTGAAGGACTGGCAGATTGAATATGTGCGAGTCAATGTAATCAGTAGGAGCTCATAGGTGAGTGTGTATGATTCTTCAGTGAGTAGCTTAATAAGAGCTCGTTATCGTCTCGCCGCAGGACCGATAACGGGTCCACAGGGACATGCTAATTAAAAGTGAGGTTTTCTGGGGAAGAATTGGACCATGGCTGAACTATCACCAAAGTTCAGCCTGGAAACAATGCATTGGAAACTCTCATTATACTCTCTTTGTCCTGTCCCTTTGTCCATTCTGATCTTTTCAGGATCACCAAATTGCTGCTGGAATTCGTGAATGTGTCAGTAAATTCCTCTGTATTTCCATTGGAAACCAGTCAAATTTAATATCCAATGACTCCTGAGATGACTCCGGCAGTGTTCTGCGTGTCTTTGTGCACTTGGTGGCAGTAGAGACTCACAGCAGGAAAAGTGACTTCCCACTCAACACTTTTACATTTTATTTCCTTCTATCATCCACGGATTACACTCAAATGATGGATTAGCACCACAAAGTGTGTTGCTGTGCTTTGGAGCAGTTTGTTTGTGGCTAATCAGCACTGACCGAGTTGTTGTCGTTGTCCCTCACCCCATAAACCATCCTCAAACATAACCGGTGGTCATGAACAATAGTTCCTTATTGATTGGAAAAATCAGAATAGCTCCCCCCTCGGATAAGAAGGGCTTAAAAAGCAATTAATGTCAATATATAGCTTGAATTAAGCCAGATCTGAACAAGCAGAAAGCACGTGTGCTGTGGCAGAATTCATGAAAGATGTTCCACGTGTATGTCCTCTGTGTGGAGTATTTGATCAGTGTGCCGTATCCAACGTGCGAAGGGAGGGATAGAGTGGGGAATGTGCCATGCTGTCAATCATTAAAGCCTCCAAACCTGTCGTCAAGCAGAAATCAAAACGCCCGGCGGCTTATTCATCTTAACACGGGTGCTTTTAAAAAGATGTAGAGAACCACAAAGTCAACTGGCTGAAGTGACGTGTAGCATATTAGCTGAAAGTGCCGCAGTAGGTGTCAGATATGCAAAGATTAGCTACTCCCACGCGGTACAGTAACATGCACACGCCGCATGCTTATTTCACTGTGAGTGTGCCATAGACGGCATGGGCAGGGGCTATTCATACACAAACCATTTCTCTTCTCGCTAAAATTGATTTAATGACAACATCTGCTGGCCACAATCGATGGTGCAGAAAGCAGCGTGCATTATGAAGAAGAGAGAACAGATAATAGAGGATCACTATGTCATTTCCATCCCACTGACAACATCCTTGAAATTAAATCCATTCTAATAGAGCAGGAGGGGGGATGCGTTCTGCAGAAAGTTCCATAATGAAACTCATCATTACAAACTGAATGGATGCTTTATTATTGCGGCGCTCCAGCGTGACTGTGTAAGAGCAGTTGTAAATTACAGGCATAATTTCATTTTGTGATTTGTGTGCAGATTCTGTTTATTTCCTGTACTGGTGTTTGTGGGTAACCTGCTAACTTGTTTGTGTTAATGGGGAATGGAGCTCTCTGAATGCGTGTTCACTCAAAAAAAAAAAAAAAAAAAAAAAAGAGATTATTTCGTACAACATAAAATGACTTTGGATTTCAGTGTTTGGCAAGCTACTCAAACATGTTGCTAGCTAAACTATTAGTGACTTTAAAGGGTTAGTTTACCCAAAAATTAAAATCCTGTCAGTATTTACTCACCCTCATGTTGTTCCAACCCCGTAAGACCTTCGTTCATCTTCGGAACAGGAATTAAGATATTTTTGATGAAATCTGAGAGCTAGTCCATAGGCTTCTTGAGGGATTGAAACTTGCCGGCCTCGAAAAGTTATTAAAGACATCGTTAAAATAGTTCAAGTGACTACAGTGGCTCAATCTTAAGTTTATCAAGCGACGAGAACACTTTTTGTGCGCAAACTAACAAAAATAACGACTTTATTTCAACTATTCATTTTAGTCAGTAGTCGGTTAAACTAGTGTAATTGCGTAGAGGCTCACTATTGGCCGGCGCTAGTCATGTGTGTGATGCGTGTGACGCACAACAACAGATCATACGCATAGTTGAAATAAAGTTGTTATTTATTTTTGTTTTTGCGCACAAAAAGTATTCTCGTCGCTTGATAAACTTAAGATTGAGCCACTGTAGTCACTTGGAGTATTTTAACGATGTCTTTAATAACTTTTCGAGGCCGGCAAGTTTCAATCCATCAGGAAGCCTATGGACTAGTATGGAGGAGTGATCCAGCTCTCAGATTTCATCAAAAATATCTTAATTTGTGTCCCGAAGATGAACGAAGGTCTTACGGGGTTGAACAACATGAGGGTGAGTAAATACTGACAGAATTTTCATTTTTGGGTGAACTATCCCTTTAAAAGTAACTACGCTACTTTCAGGGAAAGTAGTTGGTTACTCTGAATGGTTGCATGGTAAAAGTAGCTTGCTGCACTTAAAATAAGTATGCATGATGTACTTTACCACTATTATGAGTTTTTTATGTTTTTGAAATAAACCTTGTGTGCTCACCAAGGCTGTATTTTTATATAAAATGCAGTAAAACCACTTTAGTCGTTTAAAAAATATATATATATTTAAAAGAATGACATGATGAAAGTTTTGGGGATTGTAAGTTCAGTTTTGCTTTCCCGATCCAAACACAAAGCAAAAATCTGACTCCAACTCTCTTTAATATAGAATGAGCCTCAGTGTTTCAGAGCCTGGAGTGGAGAGTGTTTCTCATGTCATTTATCAGGCCTTCTGCGCTCGCTGCAACAGCTGGCTAATGTTTAATTAAACGTCTTGGTGGAATATAACACGGAATACTCTGCACTCTGTCAGCACTCGGCTCCCCGGCTTTCGCACATTGGCTCCTGTTGTCTGCCGTGCCTCGGTATGGGATAATGCGATCTTGCAGGATGCAGCAGCGAGGGTTCATTAGGGCCACGGCAGAGCACAGGTGCTGCATGCTGGAAGATGACTGTGATGCTGAGATAGAAGCTGACACCGGAGTCCTTTCGGATGCAGGCGTGTGCATGCGAGTGAGCGTGAGCGTTGATCTGGTCAGATTTTATTTAGTGGACACGGCCAGATCCTGTGATTCTCACAGCTAGAGCTGGCAGTTTCTCCCCAGCACAGATGTTTGAGCTCTATATGGTCGTCTTGTGCCATACAGAATATTCTAGTACCGTGTGGATAAGGTGGTATGACTGATCCAGGGGGCTATTGTTTGGGAAGGGTGGACATGTCTGGATATTGAGGTGAAATGCCAGTGGAAATAACAGCTGGAATGCAGTAAACAAGAATTCCCCACCAACGCAGTTATACACGGGAGTAAATCATGTAAAGCCTCAGTTTTATAAGAAGATTGTACTCGAAAGATAGGGTGGGACATATTGAAATCTGTCGTTTTATTAGTCTTTAGTTTAAAGAATCATGAATATGATTTGCTTCTTGTTAATGAGGCAGGCGGTTAGGGCAGCATTACTTAAATTAATTAAAAGTAAGATGAAACAAGCTTTAAAGGGGTCATGAACTGGCTTTTTTATTATATTGTTGTCTGAGGTCAACTTATGACGTCCGTTTGGTTTTTGCATTCAAAAACATCAAAATGAATTGGTAATAGGCTATTTTCTACACTAGTTTTGAGCTTAGTTCAAAAACGCTGGTTTTTTATGGGTTTCTCGCATTGAAGACTGGGAAGTAAACGCCCACTGCTGCGAGTGGATAACAGTTTTGCATATTATAATGAGTTTCAACTCACCTGTCGATGCACGTGGGGGAAATTGTTTTGAAAACGTCCAATGTTGAAAATGGCAACCGGAATGATTCGCCCATACATGTTCGACCCAGAGTCCTGTCAGATCTAATATAGACGGCACAGCACCGTTCTTTAATCTTAATCGGTCTGCAAATCCAGTTTCGACCCGTGTCTTGTTTACAAAACAATCCTCAGTGAAATGAAGCGAACAGACGGACAATGTTTTACCTCATCAGCTGGAACGTCATTAAAAATAAAGTTTAACCATGCAGTCCTATTTGCATCCAGAGGAAGCTTATCCAGCGACTGTCTTCTTCCACAACCAGGCGCTGCACAATATTTTGTATTGCTCGGTAGCTCGATCCGGTTTGTCATCACGAGGAAGGCCTATGTTATTTATCTATGCGTGTAATCCGTGAATCGATGGGCGGGGCTAAACCGGCTGTGTTGATCTTCTTCTGCGGGGGTGGTGTTTTATCCTCTTTGACGTCATAGTTCCCCATTTTGAAAAACGAGTCGTTTGCTGAGGCTGGTGTCAATAAAAGCTTTTATTGGACTAAAAAGGACGTTTTCAGTTCTGAAACTTACAGGATATTCTTATAATATGATGACCTCTTAGATGTCAAAAGCTCAAGGAAAATTTGATTTCTCATTTCATCACCCCTTTAAGATGTGTCTTTGTTTCCTCGACAATTAGTATCTGCAATATTTTCAGGCAACATTGTTTTGATCATTCTTCAAGTTTCTTCTTTATTTTGACTTGTCATCTGAAATGTATGTGTCATTTATCTCATATTCAGTGAAATGAAGATGAAAGTGAAACCAGGTGTGGGTTTCTCTGCGTCCTAAAAACAAATGCCATTTTCTTGTGCTATTTTGGCTAAAGCCACCAACCTCCACCTCAAGCTGAGACCATCACAGCTTTCAAGAAGACGCACTACTTCCACAAGCATTTAACCACCCTATAATTGTAAACCAGTACTTGTGCACACATGCACACACACACATGCTGGAATTCCATGTTTTTATGGGGAATTTCCCTAGACATGCTTTCCCCTACCACTAACATTTGCACTAATAGTTTTCAAATAACATCATTCTGTATGATTTATATGTTGGGGACCGACAATTTTGTCCCCACAACGAAGGGTGTACCAGGACCACACACACACACACACACACAAATCTTCTTTTTCTTCTCTTCATTTCTCCTAGCTTCATCTAATAAACCTGAAATTGCCCAACTGAGCAAACGAGCATTATTGGTCATCAAATTAATGTTTGCTGGTCCTCCAGTCAGACCAGCACTAACCCCAGCTCTAACAAGCCTGTACCAACATGGAATTAATGCTGGATTTCAGCAGGGTGTATATTACGAATATTGTTGGCGATGGAACTAATTGCTTTTATTCCTGTGTTGTTAGTCGCTTTGCTATTTGCATGAATCTATATTTAAATTACTACAAAAGAGACTTTCTCTGGCTGGATTTGGCTTTATATATGCTGCATAAAAATAACCATGTTTGAGCATTCATATATGTGACCTTTATCCAATTCTTGCTGTCTGGTTAGGTTGATACGCAGCCTACTCCTCGGCCATCATACCACAGTAATTAGTGTAATAGAGTCATAGTTTATTCTCAGAGCTGTGACAGTGTAAAAGGCATCTTCATCCTGACAGTGAGGAACCTATAATAAAAATGCTCTATGGTTGGCTCGCTGTAACCCAGCAAAACTGTGAAAATACCCCCATGAGAGTGCAGATATAGCCTCTCAGTGATTTCAGCGAAATTCGTGAATTATTTGTGAAAGTTTGATGAGCTGTGAGACTGTTAAGTTTCTTTGGTCTCACCATTGATGGCTTGGGCTTGTTGTACCGTCAACACGTGACACATGCAAAAGAGTTTCAGTCTATTGCATCATGTTGTTAGGACACGCTGTTTTGATATGACACAAATGGACATCTTAAAGTTTCTTTTCTTTGTTTGTGTGTGGATTGGTTATATTTCTCATACACCTCACCAGGAAACTTGTTTGCACTTGGTTTGATATTTTTGTGTCAGAGTTGAAGAAAGTGCGACAGCATGTGTTATGCTTTTGATCACCAGAAATATGTAATTTCTCATTTGGTAAAATACACATGTGGACACCTATGGAGCATTAGTAAATCATTCTGGTGAGTTTAAAAGCCAAAATGTGAAGCTTGTGTTTTATTTTGGGGTGGTATGTTGCCGTTTTCACAAGATGTAAAATAAGTCTTTGATGTCCCCAGAGTGTGTATGTGAAGTTTTAGCTCAAAAAACCTCAGATATTTTTATATAGCATGTTAAAATTGTCACTTTTTGAGGGCGAGCGATAACGCACCGTTTTTGTGCCTGCCCCTTTAAATGCAAATGAGCTGCTGCTCTCAGCACAAGGGGCGGAGCTACAACAGCTTGTGTCCTTTTACCTCACTCAGACATGCACTGAAAAAATTTAATAAACTTTTAGCCTTTTGTGTTCAAACCGGAATCTGACAAAGATGTAGAGACTCGACAACATGTGTGACAACATGTAGAACGCAACAGGACATTTCTGAATGATTAGTTGATGAATTTATGTAGCCTATGTGTAGTTATCCTCTAGTCATTGATTAGCATATTCTGTCATGATAATCTATAAGTCGCATTCCCGGGGACAGGTTTTATGTAAATTTTGCGTGCGTGTGTGACATTAGGATGCGGTAGGCTAAATTATTTACGACAGCAGTAAATGGACAATTCCACTTCCAACCTGTAGGGCGACCGCAGAGGAAAAGTTATTTGGTGTTGCTTTAAAAAGCAATTATCTCCCGTTGCTTTGAACTTTGAGTGTCGTAACTTTGCAGATGTGTGCTCAAACAGCAACATTACACACACTAACTAAAGTTAGAAAAGTGAAATCATAATCAACCACCCTTTAAAAACCTAAATAAGTTACAAAAGTGAGCATCGATTAGGTTGGTGATCATGACCATTTTGATGGAATAATATATTTATTAAAATAACTAAATTCAATGACGAGTGTCTTTCATTTCCGTGTTGAAATTCAGCATGATTGCATGTGCGCTATTGTTTTTTCATACAACAGTTCAAAAAACAAGAACTGTTTTTACATAATATAGCAAGTATAGGGCCCATTTGCACAGAACACATGTTTGTTAAAATGTTAAAATGTGAGACGCTGGGCAGTGGAATGGAAAAAAGCAGGGTCTAAAAATCCATTTTTTAAAAGCTGAGCATCTTTCAAAAGAGCACAATGGTCAAAGACGTCAATCTAGCACGTTTACAATGAACAATTGCAGCACATGTTAAATACAAAAAGACTTTGTCTGCTACTTCTGAGAGCAAAACTAGTGCAGTGCCAGAATGACTCAATGTTTTTAATCGAATCTCTGCATGAATGATGGATATAATGACTCGTTCACTTGTTTTGTTCCTGAATGAATAACAGGCCAATGAAACCGAATGCGTTCTTGCACTGAAAAAAAAAGCTCGAGATGAATTTTCTTAAAATAAAGTTGAAATTCTTTTTACTTTGTGTGACGCATTTTTAGATTGACATGCCACGCCCTAAAGTGAACAGTCTAAACATGTCCGTTTAGTACGTGTCATATAGGAAAACAATGGAAAAGTAGTGCAGTAGATGTGTAAGAGTAGAAGTAGTGTACTTGAGCAAATCACTACAAATGATCCATTGAATGTTGCCATAATGATATAACAATGAAGTTACTCTGAACACCCATGGCAGTACATTGCCTCTTGAACTTGAGAGCTGTGGTAAAACGTTTTTCCAAACCAAGTAATGAGTTCAAAGAAAGACATTATTTTCTGTGTTATAGCATAGGGTGCATTAAATGTACAAAAAACACAAGAAAAGTGCTGCTTCTTGCATTGCCCAGTTGAGGGACCCGACCCGTGCAAATATTTACTAGTAGCATGGTAGACAAAATCACTGAAAAAAAAAAAAAACCCTCTATAATGCTCCCTGTACACAGGGATCTATATTTACACACTGTAACATACCCTCTCTTGGGTTAATGGAGATACAAAGCCCTCTATGAAATGTAAATACGGGATGTCATTATGAGGATAGAGTTTGTTTTCTCCTACTTTGCATTCTGTTGAGGTGCCACTTTACCAGGGTCCCATTGAAAGCGGTGATAGAGGAGGTTCGTCTCGTCTTCTTTTGCTTTTCACTCTGACTCTTTCTCCCTCTCTTTTCCTTCCTTTCTTCATGAATATTTCACATTACTGTGAGTGTGTGTGACAGATTATGCATCATGGGTTTTAATTGATCCCTCTGGGGTGGCTTCAGAGTGTTTTGGGGATTTAAGAACAGCAAAGTTTGAACTCGACACTGATTCTAGGAGCCCTTGAACACAGTGTACCTATCTCGCAATGCACTACATATTTGCATCTCTGTGTTGTGGCAGCCGCAGAATAGTTAAATAATTCAGGTTAAAAATGGCCATATGTTAAGCGGCTGAACTCTGTGGTGCAAGTCTTTACTCCCCTTTGTTATACTTCTTTTTTTGATGTGTATCAAGCTGTCACTTTTCTTTACCTTGAGATTTAGCCAGTAATGCATCGGTAGACGATAATGTAAGTTTCGTAATTGCATCAATGTCTGTCTTTTTAACACATTTGTTATTTCAATTAGAATTGTAGCTGTAGCAGAATCAGTGCCATTGTTGTTATAAATACAAAAAATAAATATATTTATACGTTTTTATGTTTGGTTAGACAAGTCATTTTGGGTGTCTTTTAGATTTATTCATCGAAAAAGCAACAAAAATTGACTATAGAGGTAAGTTTGATTATTTTTTGATACATTTATAAAGCAATTTTAAAAGTGAACTTCTCCTTTAAGGAGAAACATAGGTGCAACATATTTCAACACTGGAACGTAGAGTTGTATCAGCGTTGTATCATAAATCTTATACATCACTGATTCAGTTGTGCAATGCACACACATAAAACAGAGTTGCTTTTCGCTTTGTTTGTCAGTTGACGTGTTACTCTTCGTGATTTCTGTCTGAGAGATAGCTTTGTGTTAAAGCCAATTTCAGGTTTGTTATGCGTGATGTGAGAACGTGTCAATTAGTGATTGGCGGCATGCAGTTTGGAAAGACACTTGATGAGTGAGGTGTGTATGAAAGGAAGCTAATCAGCCATCATGAACATGACATGAGCACAGGAAAACACAACGCTGCTGTGAACAGCTATTTATGCGGACTGTGACCCTTTAGGGGAATTTGTGTGAATTTGATAAAAGGAAGAAACATATTTCTAACATAGAAATATTTTCTGTTAGAGCAATGTGCGATGTCATGTCATTTTTTAATTGGTGAGACATGCATAATATAATACAAGTTTGTTTCTGTGAGACATTCTATGACGTATGCCTCTGTTTTGGAAAAGATTTGACATGTTATGGATACTTCTATTGTTAAAGTTCTCTCAGGCAAATACATGCTAATATATTCACTACTCTTCAAATTTTTGGGATTTATTTATTAAGAATATTTCAGCAAGAAATTGATCAAACTGATTGCATTTAAAATATTGCACTTGTAAAGATTTTTTTTTTTAACTTTCTATTTATCAATTCGGATTTTTTCATGGTTTCCACAAAATTATTAAGCGGCACAACTTTTTTTGTTTTATTTTTTATAAGAATATATAAAATGTTTCTTGAGCACCAAATCAGCATATTTGAATGATTTCTGAAGGATCATGGAACTGAAGACTGGAGTAAAGAAAAGTCACAAGCAGAAATTGCTTTTTAATACGGTATATATTAAAATAGAAAATAATTTTAAATTTTATAATAATATTTCACAGTATTACTATTTTTAGTTTTTCTCTTTTTATTAAATAAATGCAGCCTTGTTAAACTTGAGAGATATCTAAAAACATAAAAGCTAATTTAAAAGTCAAATGATATCACTTACTCTTCATCATGTCATTCAAAATAACAGTTCACAGTTATGTTTAATGGATAAATAAAAATATTATTTTGACTGGGGAAAGTATTTTAGAATTAATTTTTTTAATTAAAAATAATTAATTACTTATTTTTATTTTTTATATTTTTTAATTAATATTTTTATAAAAAATAAACTACTAAATATTTAAATATAAAAATATTTAAAAAATACACCATCATAATTAATTTTGAAAATGTATTTTATATGTAATGAATACATAGTCAGACTTCAGAATTTAGTAGTTTATTTTTAATAAAAAATAATCACAATACTTTATATATATATATATATATATATATATATATATATATATATATATATGTGTGTGTGTGTGTACTAGTGTCACCTAGTTCACGTTAAAGATTTCAAAGCCTTTTCTGTCATGTCTTGGTAGAAACCAACCCTTATACATTCATATGTGTCCATGGAATATATCCAAATGTGTGTATTTGGGGTATCTGCAATAGTAAATCCAGTTAAAAGAAGCAAAAACATCCTATATTCAAGCCAGACTCTGAAAAAAACATCCCAGTGTGTTCACTCACATCCTTAGCCACCAGTGTCGGTAAATGTGATATGAAGTTTTCTCGTGCTGTATTCACTGGAGAGAGAAAATATACTGATGTATTTCACGCCGAACAGCTATCGTAAATAACACTCTCTACCATAACTGACTGCATTTCCTTGGCAAATATTACCGCTTTGCCTCATGTCATGCTAGTCTAGTCTAGACGTGCCAGATGCTACCTGCCAAGTTGAAAGTAAATATAAAAAAGATTTATTTTCGCTTGTTTTGATGTTATTTAATCCACTAGGATAATTTAATTAGCATTCATTGTCCCTCGTATATCTTTATGGATAGAATAGCTATAAATGAAAATAATCACTTTCCCTTTGAATTGCTTTCCTACTTAGCATCTTAAGTGGCATCTTAGCATTTAAGCTGTGTGGATCTGAAATGTTTCTCTCTACTAGTTTTCGCTTCTTCAGATTAGGTTATATCATAAGTCTGGTTATCAGGCTAAAATTCCTTGGAGGGAGAGGGAGAGAAAGCGGTATATTGTGGCAGTAATTCCACATTATGTGATCCACAGGCATAGCTACAGTGACACTGCTCTCCTGGTTTTTTCTTTAATCCTTCCTCCATCCTTCCTTCTCTTTGAAAACTATAACAGAAAGAGGCAGAGAGAAAGCAAGAGAGAGAGCGCAACAGGATGAAACGCTCTCTGCCATCTGCTTCCAAGGGCTAATAAAAGCAACATCGTCACACTGTTAAATTATGCCTTTTAATGATTGTGAATGTTCACTTATAGTAGCGGTGGATTCTCCTCAGGAACCAGATAAATGACTCGCGACAGGCCAAATCTGAGGCTTTAAGATGACGCAGAAAATAGCAGTTATACTTTATTTCATAAGTATTACTCACCCATAAAAAGGATAGGTCTATAGGTCGAGCAACTGACTTGGAAATATGAAACATTGAATCAATACTCTTATTCCACAGTTATTCTGTGAACCGTATCTCAATATTTTCCAGGTATTATTCTGTAAAAATACTTCTATATTCCTAATATCACTTATGTAGCTCTTAGCTAATTATTTAAAGGGGTCATGAACTGGCTTTTTAAATTTCTTTATAATGTTGTCTGAGGTCAACTTATGACGTTCGCTTGGTTTTCACATTCAAAAACATCAAAATGAATAAGTAATTGGCTATTTTCTACCCTAGTTTCAAAAACACTCGGTTTTTATGTCTCGCAATGAAGACTTAACTGAAGACAGACCGTTTAATAAGAAGATATTTTATAAAGACAGTTCACTTCGTGTAGGAGCCATCTTGGGAAAACAGTCACGACAAGTTGAACCACGAACTGTATGAACGGCGTTCGTTGTTCGACTTATCGAGTCTGTCTTCCAAAGATGGCTCCTGTCTGTATACACAAAGTGAACTGTCTTTGTAATGCATCTTCTTATTAAACGGTCTGTACTTTTACAAAGTTCTCAATGCTTCATTTTGCATGTAGGGACCCTCATTATGTTACTGTGTTAGTGTGGGGCTATTTTGAACCTTGTTAGGGGAATAAACTAGTGATTTCTTTTTACTTAGTAAATGCCCCCATTACTAGCGTTATACGCTAAACAAGTTTTAGAGATAAAACTCTTTACATTCGATTATCATGAAAACAAATCTCGGAGAACGGTCAACTAGGTACCAATGTTTTATTAGACCAAAGGTTCATTTTCTCCTTTTAGATGCAATATGCGTTATTTTCGATTCATCTTCCTGTATCTAAAGACAACAACAGAAGCAGCTCACGGATAAAATGAAGCATGCGTCTCGCCATGTTTACCTCTACTTCGTGTTTACTTCCGGTATACTTGCACACGGGTTTTTGTGTGCGCTGTCATTATTTCCTACTCAAAAGACCAAGATTCCTTGCGAATAAAATATGCGCAGAATACAAATCACTATGGGGATATGCCCAGACGCGTTTACATGACCAAAAATTCAGGTTAGAAAATGAGTACCCCAGGGATCATAACCGGGTTTTTGCCGGTGTTTACATGGCCGTGTTGAGTGACAGTGTTCACATTCATGTTAAGTTTAAATCGACAATTAAGAAATAAAATAGTTTAAAAAGACCTACTGTTCGATTATAACAATGCAAGCCTGAAATGTTTTAAGCAGGTTTGAAAAATGACCTCTTTTTGTCTGCCTTTTAGAGTTGAATCTTGAGTTGCACCCATGTGGCCCATAGGGCATCAGCACCGCATTTCAAACAGTTAAAAGACTTGTCAGTCAAGACAAGCGCATTTTCTTTCATTTCAGCACTTCATCTGGAAATGTGCCATTTCCCACCCTGCCGCGCTGAAGCAGACCTGAGCTATGTCGGAAATCTCACCCCATAAATGCCATTTCATACAACTGCAGTCACTGAAGATGGATGGATGGCTCCGTGGAGCGGCATAACCCATGTAGGAGTGCAGAGGGCGGCCGACTGAGGGCCGCCGGTGGCGGCGTGCAGCTTTTGTGTATCTGTCTCATTTTACAATACATCAGCAGTGCACGGCGTGTCATGGAGCAGTCGGCGCCACCCATCCATCATGCCCCGTCACAAAATCATCAAACCTTGGGGATGAGGCCTCATCACAGGAGCCACATTAATCCCCAGCAGCCTGCTAACACCTAATGCAGGCCTAAGAGTGATAATAAAATCATAACAGTATATCAGAGGAGCCTCCTCCGCCCCAGGGACCCGCTGTGGGATTACAGATGTACCGACTGACGTTATTTTCCCTCCCAGTCCTTTGGGATTCACTCGTGAATTAAATATTTGCTCGTTTCACCCTCTTTTTTTGGTCTTCGCTTCGCACTTTTCCCTCATGCATGCATGCAGTAGGAAAGTGTGAACAGTTCAGGGTCTGTGCTGGCTGGCTGGCTGTTAAAATGTCCTTGAAAACGGCAAGTTGAGAGATTCTGGTGGTTTGTGGGGAGGTTTCAGGCCAGACTCGAACCTAAACCACCCATGTGTGTCCCAAACTGCTGTATGTCTAGCATACTTAGCATGCAAAAGGCCTTTGTTGATTTCTGTTGTGGATTTTCAAGGTTGTAGTATTAACACTACATACAAATGTTTTTTTTTTTTATCTTATTTATATATTTTTTTTCGTGAATTATTGAATTAATTCATTTCATTAATTTTGAAGACAATTGATTTTGTTTTTATTTATTGTATTATCGGCAACAATTTAAGTGAAAATCTGAGTTAACATATATTTCAGACCATTTTTTGTTTGCCCACCATTTGCTTGCAAGAGATTTCAACCAAAAATATTAATTTTCATCTGTAAACATAATTTATTCTAAACCTGTATGACATTCTTCTGTAGAACATAAAATATTTCAGAAAGTGTCTTGAATATGTTTTTGTTGTTCTTCACATGATGAAAGTCAATGTGCTCCTATGTTTTGACAAAAAAAAGAAAGAAAAGAAGCGACCATTCTTTTAAATATCTTAATTAATACAGGTTTGGAACGACATGACATGAATGTGAGTACATGAACTCCACAACATTGTTCAAAACCTGATGATCCACGAGGAAAGAGTACTGTTTCACGTGGTATTCTGTTATGTAACCTGTTTTCCATCTTTTACAAATGACAAAAAATATTGGCTTGAACAGGGAAAGATAAAAAATCATCAAGAAGGACAGATAAATAATGAACATGGATCTTTGAGAGTGAATGATCACAGGAGCAGCACTGAGCCAAAGCAGCCCCCGAGGGCAAACATTATATTATTATCCTGATTCACCGTGGATCATGGGTATCACTCGCATAATCTCCACGAGTATCTCTTTTCTCTGTGGCCGCATGCAGAAAAAGATTATTTTTAGGGGATGCTGATCCAAATGAATATCCCTTGCCTACCGCGTTCCATCGCTGCCCCTGGCGACAGGATTATGGGCTGTCACCTACGGAGAAAGAGAGTGAACGTGGCCCCATTCAGCATTCGCCGTTCACTTGTGCTGTTTTAGCACAGAGAAAAGATGAGCTGTGCAGTCTCGTCTTCCAAAATGGCATTACCCCCTCTCTTTAATCCTTCAAATGGACCTGCGGGCAGTCGATTTGCAGCCACCCGGCTGTGAAGAGAAGTAATGATGGCTTATTGACCTGTTTGCTATTTGAGCAACAAGGCCAGCAGCAAACGCAAGACTTCCTATTTTTCACGTGTCTCACCTTCTACGGTGGCTCCCAAAGCCTTTTAAAGACTCACATAAATTTCAATAAAAGTTGATGCTTTTTTAGACCTGTGTGTCTAAGGTGGTCATTACATTAGGAGCGATTACCGGCCATTTTCTCTAAATCTCTCAGCCTTTAGCGGCCTGTAATTAAATGGCACCTAGATGGTTTCATTCTTCATGGTTACAGAGTATTGACTTTGAGGATAGTGATGTGTAATTTAGGGTTAGAGTGTTAAGTTTTTAGACAGTGATTGAGTAGGTTTTCAAAAGAACGAGAAGGTGAAAAAACGTTTCACTTGATTATGGAACTGCACATCAGATGTAAATGATATGTTTATAGCAGTGTTAAGTAGAGTTCACTGATCTTTTCCATCCATCCATCATCAGCTACTTATCACCAACCAACAACCAACCCATTATATCAGCTACTTACAACCAACCAACCAACCAACCCATTATATCATCTACTTATCACCAACCAACCAACCAACCAACCAACCAACCCATTATAATATCTACTTATCACCAACCAACCAATTATATCAGCTACCTATCACCAACCAACCAACCAACCCACCCATTATATCAGCTACTTATCACTAACCAAACAACCAACCCATTATATCAGCTACTTATCACTAACCAAACAACCAACCCATTATATCAGCTACTTATCACCAAACAAGCAACCCATTATATCAGCTACTTATCACCAACCAACCTATTATATCAGCTACTTATCACCAACCAACCCATTATATCAGCTACTTATCACCAAACAAGCAACCCATTATATCAGCTACTTATCACCAACCAACCTATTATATCAGCTACTTATCACCAACCAACCCATTATATCAGCTACTTATCACCAACCAACCTATTATATCAGCTACTTATCACCAACCAACCAACCCATTATATCAGCTACTTATCACTAACCAACCAACCAACCCATTATATCATCTACTTATCACCAACCAACCAACCCATTATATCATCTACTTATCACCAACCAACCAACCCATTATATCAGCTACTTATCACCAACCAAACCATTATAACAGCTAATCACCAACCAACCAACCAACCAACCCATTAAATCAGCTACTTATCATCAACCAACCAACAACCAACCCATTATATCAGCTACTTATCACCAACCAACCAACCAACCCATTATATCAGCTAATTATCATCAACCAACCAACCCATTATATCAGCTACTTATCACCAACCAACCTATTATATCAGCTACTTATCACCAACCAACCCATTATATCAGCTATTTATCACTAACCAACCAACCAACCCATTATATCATCTACTTATCACCAACCAACCAACCAACCAACCCATTATATCAGCTACTTATCACCAACCAACCAACCAATTATATCAGCTACTTATCACCAACCAAACCATTATATCAGCTAATCACCAACCAACCAACCCATTAAATCAGCTACTTATCATCAACCAACCAACAACCAACCCATTGTATCAGCTACTTATCACCAACCAACCAACCCATTATATCAGCTACTTATCACCTTGCTTTTGAAAAACACATTATGCGAAATTATATCTTGAATTACACATTGGTGGTGCATGGGTAAATATATAGTGATGTTTCCTTGTAAGACTGGGCTGGATATGACGTGAAAGTGTCTATATGTATGAAGTGTCTCGGAAATTCTACAGAAAGTCATCGGAACGCTTTTACGTCAATTGCATTAAGTCTATTATTGCCGGCAAGGCATTTCGAGTAACTTGAGTGGGAGCAGAAGACGTGCATTTAGAGTGGCTGAGAAAGAGAGATAGAGCGAGTTTCTGATTAATATGTTATCCAGAGCACCCGTAGTATCTCTTTCTTTCTCCGTCTGTTTCAGCTTCTCTTCTTCTAATGCTGTTTATCTATCATGGGTGCCCTGAGGAGGGCAAAGGGGGTCAGACAATTCTGTGTTACTTCCCCCCAACCATCATTTCAGCTTATGGGGCTGTCACAGCTGAACATATCCCCCACTGTCATACTGCTGTCAGCTGACTTGGGGGCACACACGCTGAGATCCATATCCATCTGCACCACAATGTAGGAATGCCCCCCTTTGGGATTAATGTTGACGTTTACCTTCATTTTGACTGCTCAGTGTAGTCTCTATAGTTTTCTTTAGGATGCTCCTTCCCCTTCAACCCTTTAGGGATTGGAATTTCATCCTCAAAGCTCATAAAAGGAATGATTTATATATACTGCCCATTACCGTTGTTAGTCCTGAGTGCCGGTGAAGTGGATTGCACGGATGGATATTGCCTCGCCACGATTTGCTTTATTTAACACAGCCAACGAAGGTCAAAGACAGTCCAATAAGCTGTGTGTCCCTCACCCAATTCACATCTGGTTGTGTTAGGGAAGTTTAGATGTATTTGCTGGCTGTAAGAGGTGTTTGAAACTGAAGAGGGAGCAGCAGCAAATTGGCCAATTTGTAATGAGTGAGAAAGCCCTGGGCTAGAATAAATCAGGAGGTGAGCCACCCTACACATGACTCAGACTGCAGAGATTCTCAGAATACAAACCCTGTCATGTACAGACTATGTGCAAGACTGTACTTGTGCTTAAGGGGGGTTAATGTGCATTTAAGAGAAGGATCTGTGGGAGGATAAACGTACATTACTTTATGGTACTTACTGCAGACAATTACAAACCTCTTTGAGACAATCACATACTGTACCTTGCCGACTGACGACGCATTAAAGGGCTTTAACAAAATGCCTAGAAACTAGATTTTTACATTTTGAAAATCTTCCCACTTCAGGCTTGGGTGGGAGTTTGCCATGACAATGCTAGGGTGCTCTGAGTGATATTAGCATATTGCTACAGTGTTCTGGGTGTTTGTACTATGTTTCTATGCAGGTACGGGTGAATTACAATCTTACTTACTACTTAGGGTGAGGAGTTTGAACAGACCCCTAACCAAGTAGTGATGCTAGTGCACAGCAAAATAGGCCTACACTGAAAAGATTCTCATACTTGCACTATTTCATAATGCATTTTCCTCTTCAGAATCAAAGGCTGTATTATCTGCTAATGCTGGATAATGTTATCAAGCTATTTAGGACTGTTTACAGGAACACTCTAGTTTAATTCCATGCCCTAGTTTGGAGGACTATGTGCATAATTGGGTTCCTCGCATGAATAAGATAACTGACAAGTATGTTAATTGCCACCTCTCCTCCCTAAGGCAGGCCGTTATTGAGGCCTCAGTCCCAGTGGACTAGCATAAGAACCTGGACAATATGTTCTTCACCTTCTCACAAGGTGAATTGCCCTCAAGGTCACGCTGATGAGAGGAAATCTGAAATCACCTTGACTGTTTGCCATTTTGTGTGACCGTTTTATCTCACCACATGTTAATTCTGGAGTTTTCTGGCTGTGGAGGATGTGGTCAAGTGCCATCGCCAGTTAAGACAATCCTTGAGTCCTTGAGTCCTCGTGGTGTACTTGACTCGTGTGGCCTTCTACTTTGTAAGTGATGAGGTGGCAGTGGTTTAAAAGGCATTGATTAAACAGCTTGTCACTGAATGGCCTAGCTATCACTCACCGAATGTCTGAGAGTGCACATGGACTCACTCTACACACCTCTTTTTGATTTGAGATGAGGTCAAAATGTGTTTCTGTCCTTGCATGACTTTCTTCCATTCGATTTCCTTAAAAGCACAGACGAAACGCACACAAACACGCATGTGTCATCATCTTGGTAGTGTTCTCTGCTAGCAGTGCTGGTTAGATAACTAACAGATTAGTTCTAATGTAATCCATTAAATTGCTTATCTAGGGTAATATAATTGGACTACTTTTTGATTACTTTTAGTTTACTTTTGACCAAACTTGTTTCTCACATCAGAATGATCTCATGAAATGGCGTATGTATGACACGCCAATTCGTATTTCCATTTTTGGCGTGCTATCAACACGCATAATAATCGCCTTTGACTTAACGTTACATTACTGTATATATAAATATGACCTACCCCAACCCCGTCCCTAAACCTACCCATCACTGGGGTTAATAGCATTTATGAGTCTTCCCCTACCGTCCTAGGAAAAAAAAAATATCGCTCCCCAGATGTAGATCTACATTTTGCTTCGTTTCGCTCGGACATTTAATGGCGTGTACATACACGCGTAATCACTCGGACATTTAAAGGCGTAGACATGCACGCGGATAGCTCAAAATGCGTATAGATAACATGCCACTTGACTTGAAAGTGGCGTGTATGTTCACGCAAAAGTCATGATGTTGCTCACATTTTCTTCTTACCAAATTTATATAGAAATACAAAGAGATAGAAAATATGTATTTCATTCTTTGAAATGTATGGGGTTTTCAAGTTTAATGAAAAACACCCGCCCCCTCCTCCTCCTCAGATTGTATGGATGCTGAGGCTTTTTGGGTCGGGTAGAATCTGTGATTGCTGAATAGTTTGTTTGTTGTCTTCCATGGCTACAATACGCAGTGTTTTCCGCCAACTGGCATCCCTGGGTGTTAAAATACTATTGGGTAATTTGGCAGCGGGCGGAATCACACAAACCAAAACAAAAACAGACATTCCGACTCCAAACGCACTTTCCAAAGTAGAATAACTGTCTGTAGCATTGTTTTTCAGAGAAACTAGTATGTGAACTTAGCATGTTTCCTGAATCTCTGCCAACATATTATGGTATTTTTGTGCGTCAAAAAAATACATACAGCACATACTAAAAAAAAATAATAATTGTTTACCTGCATGTCATGTGACCATTAACCGACATAAGAGAACCGTGCAATTAATTTTATTTATTATTATTTGTATTATTGACTTAATTTTATTATTGACCTTACTTATTAACTTAAAACAGGGTATTTTAGGTAAATACATTTGGTCATCTGACAAAAAAGTTGGGGAAAATATAATATTCAATGGAATTATGTGAATGTGTATATTTGTTTGAAAGATAAAAGCCTTCCGCAATACAGGACTAATCCAGGATCCAGATCTAAGGGGTGGAGATGTTTAGGATTAGGGGTTGGGTTAGAGATCCGGAGGCGGAGATGGGTAGGGTTAGGGATCAGGGGCGGAGATAAGTTGGTTTGGGTATAAGTAAGGTGGGAGGAGTTGGATCCAGATCCAACTCCTCCCACCTTGATTTTATGTTCTGCAGTGAGGACCTTCTCCCCTAAACACACCATTGATTGGCACATTTAGTTGTTCACACTGTTATTTAATAAAATAATCTCTCAAATTGTTGACTGCATATTAAACGGTGATTCTAACATTAGAAAAAAAAACACTCAAACACAGAAAACACAGATTTTCCCTTCAATAGTATTTGCCTTTGAATTCAAGTGCACAATTTGCTCCATCATGTGGTGCTTTGAGCAAAGGCTTTGGTCTGTATTACTGGCCTGTCTTACCTGTAATGCCACTTGAAAGCCTGGCTTTGATCAATTCAAAGCCTCTTCATCATATATTCAGACAGGTAGTCAACTATTCGTATGAATGAAAAGCGAACAGCCCCCTGCCTCTGTCGTCGTGACTGTGAGGAAATCCCTCTTACTAATGAGAGACTTACGGAGAAAATCCGGTGAGAAATTAATGCTTTATGACAAATATTTTTAGAAATGACTAAACCCTTCTAGCAATGAGTAAGCGATGCTGCTTATTGACTCAAGGCAACAGATAGATTTATGGCAGACTTGCCATAAGTCCAGAAGTGATGTGTAATTTGCTGGTCTGGTCTTCACCTTGGATTGACTTTGTTTTGCAGATTTATCGCTTCGGAATTGCCCCGACCTGCACTTTTTTTTTTTTTAATTGAACATCATCTGACCCAGCTCACTAAGAGAAGCAGCAAGGAAAAAGAAAAATATGAAGTAGGTCAAGGATGTGGGAAAGAGAGCGCTTTTAGCATACTGAGTGTGCAGTTATTTTTCTTCTCTTTTTTTTTCATTTTACCCTCAGTGCTGTGATAAAGATGGAGAGTGAAGAGCCAGTGAATCATTATTTCAAATATTACCCTTTTAGCACTGCCTGAAGCTAATTTGAAATGTAAAATGTACTTTTATTTTGAAAGGAATAGTTTACCCAAACATTTTTATGCATGCTAATTTCATTCCAAAGCCATATGCTGTTTTCTCTGTGGAACATTCTCTAAAGAATTGTTATATAGATATTTTCCATAACATCTGTTGTGGGGAATCTTTTGAAAATAGATGAAGTTTGATGTTATTGACAACCAACCTACACATTTAGATTTACACACTCTTGTACTGCACATCTGTCTTTGTGAGGACATTCATTGACACAATGTAATATCAAGCTCCTTTCCCTAACCGTAACCCTACCCATCCTAATTATAACCGTATCCCTAAAACCCAGTCTTGACCGGAAAATGGATGGACATGGTCAGAAACAATGCTCAGGTAGGCCATGGCATTAAAACGATGCCCAATTGGAACTTAGGGGCCTAAAGTGTGCCAAGAAAACATCCCCCACACCATTACACCACCACCACCAGTGGTAACAAGGCATGATGGATCCATGTTCTCATTCTGTTTACACCAAATTCTGACTCGACCATCTGAATGTCTCAACAGAAATTGAGACTCATCAGACCAGGCAACATTTTCCCAGTCTTCAACTGTCCAATTTTGGTGAGCTCTTGCAAATTGTAGCCTCTTTTCCCTATTTGTAGTGAAGATGAGTGGTACCCGGTGGGGTCTTCTGCTGTTGTAGCCCATCCGCCTCAAGGTTGTGCGTGTTGTGGCTTCACTGCATACCTCGGTTGTAACGAGTGGTTATTTCAGTCAAAGTTGCTCTTCTATCATCTTGAATCAGTCGGCCCATTCTCCTCTGACCTCTCGCATCAACAAGGCATTTTCACCCACAGGACTGCCCCATACTGGATGTTTTTCCCTTTTCACACCATACCCTAGAAATGTTTGTGCGTGAAAATCTCAGTAACTGAGCAGATTGTGAAATACTCCGACCGGCCGTCTGGCACCAACAACCATGCCACGCTCAAAATTGCTTAAATCACATTTCTTTCCCATTCTGACATTCAGTTTGGAGTTCAGGAGATTGTCTTGACCAGGACCACACCCCTAAATACATTGAAGCAACTGAAGGTTTTTCTAACATGTCTGAGAGTGTATATATGTATATATTTACTGAAACTGCTCCGTAGGCTCTATATTAAGTATTCTTTTTCTGTTTATTTCTGTACGTCAGATTTTGCATCGAAGCAAATCCCTGCTGGTCTTTTGTACTAACGTGTGCACACAAAACCTGTTGTATTTATTTTTTCCAGGGAGCTGGGTGAAAAAGAACATTTTTCCAGTGTGCAGTTTATGACAGCCTTACAAATGCTGTGCTTTTCAATGCAAATGCGAAGCTGGGTAGCGGCTGGTCTGAGGAGGCCATGCTAATGGCAGAGTGTATTGTATAGTTGTCATCTGTCATCACACATTTTCCTCCCGTCGGGCTCTGTTCTTTGATGTGAGTTGAGACAGTAATGTGTGTTTGGGAGAGAATGGCTGCCGCTCTGGCTGAATAGTAGAGTTGACAGCACTCAGCTGCAATTGGACATGCAGTGCAAAGCGGGTCTCTCTCCACAGCATCAGATCGCTCGCTCATTTTCTCTATCTCTCTCTTGGTCTCTCTATCTCATTCTAGCAGCTTGAGCTCTGTGCTGTATGGATTCCGCGTGTAAAGCCACCGCTCGCCTCTCTTCTTTCTGGTCGGACTTCACAGAAGGACACGCGCCGCAGGGCAGCTGGTGACTGCGTGGATGATCAACAGAATCTCTGACAGAATTGATATGACATCAGACGTGTCTGGCAGATGTGCACAATGGTGGATTTGGGTGCTAACGAATGTAGCGAGCGCAGATTAATTGTGCGCCACGGCCTATTCAGGAGGAGTGAATGTGAGAAATGTTATCTATTCTGTGAGATGATGGGGAAGGTTAATTGATGCACTGTAGCAATGACCCTTTTTATAGAGAACTAATTACGCATCCACATGCTGGCTTGATGTTGACGTAAATAACCAATTAAGCGAAACATGTAAAATATCTCGCAACCAGCTACTGTATGTATAATTCGCAGCATTCACAAGTTTTATCTTTTAAAGGTTGCCTTCAAAAACATTCATCAAGGATTTTTGACTAAAATGAATCAGAGTTTTTTTTTGTGTGTGTGTTATTTTAAATATGCTTTCCTAAACCAAAACTTAAAATGTAAAAGCAGTCCGTGGACCTGCTCCATTTTTTTTTTTTTTTTGCACTTGAAAAAGTAAAGTCTGCTTTCTAGTGGTATAATTATGATGTTCCTATTATGATAATGGGATTTGTTAATTATTTTATGTTTATACACCAAACAAATTGTCAAGATATAATCATTGAAATGGTGCACTCTAAAAGGTTAATTAAAATTAAACTGACTTAAAAATTAGTTGAATCTTATTTAAATTATTTTTTGGGAGCTGATAATGTCAAATGTCTTATGTTACCAGTACAGTTAATTGTTTGGACCACATTATCTAGTCTGTGACAGAGTACAAGCATATTCGTCTGAAATAATTCAGTATTTTCTGCTTCAGAATCATGAATATTTTTACTCTGGTGTCATCATTGTCCTGTGAATTGGAAAAGTCCAAGCCTACTCATTTACACCCACAAAGTACCACATTTTGCATTTTAATCAACAGTACATTTGTTGTTAACCTTTTACCAAATGTCATGGAGCATCGCAATAATATCATATCGTGAGTTCAGTATCGTGGAGTGTATCGAACCGTGACATGAGGGTATCGTTACACTCCAGTTGTTGCACTGTAAAAAATATTGTTGGTTTAACTTAAAAAATTAAGTAACTGCCTTATTGAACAATTTTAAGTTCATTTACATGGAAAAATTGAGTTAATACAATGAAGGAGATTGATTTAATCATCAAAAACCACATCAATTATTTAAGTTGATTTGACAAAAGAAAAACTGCTGTGATTACAAATCATGAACATATATTTTTTTTTACAGTGTATATTGTCCTGTATGTGCACAGTACAGTATTCAGTGTGGCGACAAACAGATTGTAGTCGCTATTAAACATCAGTTTAGCCAGAACGGGAGAGTGAGAACTTTAAATGGAGGTCCTGAGGTGAGCTGGTAAAGTGGGGAGCTTTCACTGGCTTCAGTTCATCTCACCTTTGAGAGATTGCCCTTTTACCCCTCTTTCCACTTGAGCAGTGAAAGGCTTCAAATGCCTCCCACACATCTTTACTGTGTCCAGATGAAAGCGGGCAAAAGGGTCAGGTGGAGAATAACACACTGTGATTTGAGTAGGTTTGGAGAGAGACAGTGTCCAAAGACATCTGTGTTACACTCTTATGGGATTTGTTAAAGAAAAAAAAAAAAGTCAAATAATACGAGTTCCATGATATGACATATTCTGAGTAAAAGAAAGCATTTGATGGGGAATTTCTGCTATTTATGTTCTCAATGCTTTGTCGTTTATAAAGAGAGTGTTCTAGTTTGGCAGATCGCTCGCTTGCAGCGCAAATTACTGCCGATGCTTCGTTTTTTTTGGTTCTAAATTTAATTTTTGAGTGTCTAGTGATGTTTCTTTAGCGCTTAATTTCCACCCCGATCAGAAGTGATGCATAAAACACGCATCTGTGGTTCAAACTGCTTTATTACAAACGGTTGTCATTACTACACGGTCTGTGTTTCAGTGTTTAGCAGCGTTGTCAAAAAAGACAACTTGTTTCACATTGAGAAAGTTTAAAGACACTGGAGGTTAGTTGCATGTGCAAAACATGGTGTGGATCATTAAATTATTTCAATTTCTTTTGAAAATATGTAATTAATTATTAGGAGTAGTTCACTTTTGAAAAAAAACTTTTGCTGATAATTTACTCACCTCCATGTCATCCAAGATGTCCGTGTCTTTCTTTCTTCAGTCGAAAAGGAATTAAGGTTTTTGATGAAAACATTCCAGGATTTTTCTCCATATAATGGACTTCAATGGGAACCAAACGGTTCAAGGTCCAAAAGACAGTTTCAGTACAAACTGCAAACTGTTCAAAGGGTTTTAAACGATTCCAGACAATGAATAAGGGTTTAATCAAGCGAACGATCGTTCATTTAAAAATAAATAACAAAGTTTAAGTTTTATAAGCTCAAATGCTCACATTGCTCTGTTCTGTGATGCACGTTCGTGACTCTCCTGTTCGAACTCGTTCATCAAAATGAACAAATCTTTTTCCGAGTCATTTGGTTAATTCAACAAACAAAACGAACGAATTGACTCAGAAAAAGATTAATTCATTTTGATGAACGAGTTCAAACAGGAGAGTCACGAACGCTCATCACAGAACAGAGCAATCGACCATTTGTGCTTATAAAACTCAAACTTTGTTATTTATTTATTAAATGAGTGATCGTTTCACTTGATAAGACCCTTATTCATCGTCTGGAATCGTTTAAAGCCCTTTGAACCGTTTGCAGTTTGCACTGAAAGTGTCTTTTGGACCTTGAACCGTTTGGTTCCCATTGAAGTCCATTATATGGAGAAAAATGCTGGAATGTTTTCATCAAAAACCTTCATTTCTTTTCGACTGAAGAAAGAAAGACATGGACATCTTGGATGACATGGAGGGTGAGTAAATCCTTTAAGTTGAACCACTGAAAATTGGTATCAGCAGATGTTTTATAAGTAAATCAATGTTGGCAGATGTATACATTTCAATTCATCCATTTAGAACTGTTATTGGGCAGGACTTGATTTTATCCAATATTTATGTTGCGATATTATTTTTTTTACATTGGTTGACATTTTTTTTCTTCACATGGCGTTATGTTAGCAGAAAATTATAAGAACATAAAAACAAATATGTTTACCCCGTTAAAATGTCATGCATTGATGAATTGTGCACACTTTTAATGTAATATAAGCATTGTATGTTCGGGGAAACCAGAAATGAAACATGTTATGATACTATTTTGCAATGACTTGTCATAGTTGCTAAACTCCCAGGTCTTAATTATTATACAGTATGCATTCAACCTTGAAGTACTAAACACTGTACACAGTTACGGTATTTTTTTCTTTTTCATTTTACCTTAAACACAAATAGAGAGAGGTAGACAAGAATGTGGATTTAAACAGACAAGGAGCAGATATCAACAATGTGTGTGACAGCTTTGTGTGATACTGTGTGAGTGAAACTGAGAGACATTATGTGTGACGGTGCTTGTATCTGTGACACTGTGTGTGACTAGAAGCCCGAATACCTTCAAAGCCTAATGAGGCTGTATATCATCACAGCGTCTCCAGTTCGATCAATCCACAGGCGGGTCCGATGTTGTGTGTCTGAACCTGCTCTTATCAGCCAAACGCACTGGAGCACGACCGCACAGTCCAACCCCTCGGTTCAATACCAACCTCAAATACTCTTTATTTTCTTCCAGATAAAGGTGCGGCTGGAGCATGAAATTTTGAGCCCTTTTTCCCATTATTGAAGGTGTAATTTTGTGATTACACATATTAGATCTTCATGGCCGGTGCGTTTCAATAGTCAGCACATTGGCTGTAAAGAAAACTGCCTTGATGAGTTCCACTAATTGCTGATTTAGATTTATTGATTAGTTCCAGAGCTCATTTGCCTCTTAATTTGCACATTGAATATATTTTGTATTTGTTCTTGAGTATATGCAACACAACAATACTAGTGGTTCATTTTCATTACACATTAAAAGAATAGTTCACCAAAAAACTGATGACTTAGCTGATTGTCATCATCTGACTGATCGCAATGTTGCAGATCCTCCTGATGATTTGCAATGTATAATTTTATGTTGCTTTAAAGTAGGGGTGCACAATATTGGTACCAATTCGGTTATAAGACAATATTTTAGATTTTTTTTTTTTAAATGATCATTTATCGGTATTGGCTGATATTGTACAGTATGCATGCCTTCTCTGTTTTTAGATTTAGATTTGATTTGCCATAATCCAATGTTCACTTAATGATATTAAAAAAAAAACACACTAATAATTCAATAATACCAATAAAGATTTGACTAAGAATATCCATTTTCTTTCTGTACATTATAATGCGGTGATCTACTCCTGTCATTACCATTCCATTCCCTAATGACCATATTCACCCAAAACATATCAGAACAGATAAAGATCCATGTTTTTATGCTTTTCTAGTGTCACTGCATGAAAAACACACAATAAGTTTCACTCAACCACAGTAACAGTCAACATTGTGAATACAAGTCTCCTTTATCTAGAAGAGCACTATTTTCTTTCTGTATGGCAGTGTTATTTCGTTGCACAATTTCAGATCTTTTTTTATTTTCTGACTGTAAACTTGCAGCATGTTCAGACACCAGATGTGCCACCAGTCCAAGGTTAACCTCTGTGCCTTCATAATGTCCTTGGACAGATAATATGAGCATCAGTGATTCTGTGCAGAGACGAGCTTCTTACTTTCCTGACTGTCCCCGAAGGAGGAATTAGGTTTAATTATCAAGCCTCTAGTTTTAATGGAAATATGCTAAACAAATATAAAATTCAAATGAATGAATAGCAATCTAAATAGTCACTTATTGTCTTATTTTTGAACACCATTTGTGTGTGTCTGTGTGTGTGGTCCTGGTAAACCCTATGTTATGTACAAATTGTCCCCACAAACATGGCAAGACATATTTGTTCTCTTTGTCCTTTTGGTTCCCATAACGAAAACAGCTTATAAAACATACTTTATAAAACATAAAGTTTTCTGTGAATGTACAGTATAAAAAAATAATTGTCTATTGAGTGCCCCCCATAAAACATTAAAACCCCACGAGACAATGAGAAATGATTTGGGGGAAGATTTAATCAAGGGCGTGATTGGATTGGCTTTTCAGAAAGATCAATTAGACCCTGCATTTTTGTGTCCATTATGTGTGTGTATTGTGCTTTTTGCAGTAAAAACCCACATTGCAATTACACTATTCTGAAGCTAACAGAATATTGTAAATTTCCGAGTTTTTAATGATTCAGCTCTGTTATAATAATACTAAGGGAATTACACAATAGGTTACACCTAAAGGTTGCCATGTGCGTCGGATTTAGACGCATGGTCAGAAGTGTCAGGTAGATGACAGCATAGGATGACAATGCGTTGTTACTCATGTCATTCCAAATCTCAATGACTTTCTTTCTTTTGCAAAACACAAAAAAAAAGATATTTTGAAAAATGCTGTTGAGGTCTCGAGTCACTAAAGGGACATAGTGATAGAATATATGAGGGAGGACAACATATATTTCAATGCTTTTGCGTTCTCTCACAAATATTTTGCAACCCCCCCCCCCCCCCCCACCAAAAAAAAATAAATGTACGTTTGTATTGCATTCCCCCCAGATCCTGTGCATTAATTCGCTCTCAAAGAACTCAAAACTTTGGGTTATTTGATGAGTAGATTGTTTATTTACATGCATGAACAGATGCACTAATCAGACTTTCCAGTGATGCATATGAAATAGGATTTTGAATAATGCTTCAGTTCACTTGGCTGTAAAGTTGAGTGTTAAATGACATAACTCACTGAAAAAAGTATTTAAATTACTGGAAAAGCGTCAAATCAGTTATACACAAACACTAAGAATAATAATAGAATACCACAGCAGGAAATTACAGGAGCAATAAAGCCGATGAAGCTCTCAATAACCAGATTGGATGTAAAAGCATGGCAAGATGTCAATGAGTTCAATAAGCTAAACATTAGACTATATTGAAACATTGTGTTCTGTGTATCGCACTAATTAGGTAAAGCTAGGACATTGTGCCATTATGGGGCTGATAGAGAAGCACACTGGAATGGATTTCTGCTCAATTGTTTTGTGCATTTACAAATGCACTGAATTAAAAACTAATTGCATCACAGAAAGATTGTATAAATGTAGATTTTATTAATCATGTGCAATAGAGGATCCTGTATATGCTAAGAAGATCTGAATTGAAATCAATTTAATTTATGAGACTGATTGCCAATATTCATTAGATTCAGGATTCTGAGGTTATTAGTGTGTTTTGCTCCTACTCTAAAGTCTTTTTGTTGATTTAATGATTCGTTTTTAATGTAAATATAATTGCAGTATGAGTTGATGTATTTTCTTAGTGCTGAAAGTATTACAGCAATTGACAGGGGTTAAATCTGCCCCTGACTCGGGTACTTGACTCAGGTTTATTCTAGTGACTCTCCATATCGCACTTTTTTCCCCAATACCCAATGTTCCAAATCAGACTTAAACAGTGAATAGTGGCCAGTGAACAAGCCATGGGTGATATTAGCCAGGAAAATAGATGGTTAGATGGTTAGACAGATTGAGGAGGAAGACACCTTGTGTGGAAAACTAGAATAGTCTCCCGGTTTCCCACAGAGTAGTTTCAGCAGAATCTGAATTGAAATCTAAGCTAAAAACATAGCGTTTTTTGTCCTCTCTCTATCACATTTTCTATGTTTTTGATTTTAGTATGGTTTGTACAGCACAGTGTTCAACTACTGTTATTTTTAATGCTTTAGAAATAAAATTCTATGGGTTGGTTGGTTGGTTGATTGATTGATTGATTGATTTGGTTGGACGGTTGGTTTGTTGGACAATTAGGCCCCGTTTATACAAAGGGAAAACAGATATTTCCCTGCAGATTGGCCTCTCGTTTACATGAAAACCCTATTTTTATCACAGAAAACGATTATTTCTAAACACTCCGGCCAGTTGGTTGGTTGGTTGTTTGGACGGTTAATTGATTGGACAGTTGGTTGTTTGGGTGGTTAGTTGGTTGGTTGTTAGGACGGTTAATTGGTTGGACGGTTGGTTGTTTGGACGGTTAATTGATTGGACGGTTGGTTGTTTGGACAGTTAATTGGTTGGATGGTTAATTGGTTGGACGGTTGGTTGTTTGGACGGTTAATTGGTTGGATGGTTAATTGGTTGGACGGTTGGTTGTTTGGACGGTTAGTTGGTTGGACGGTTGATTGTTTAGAGGGTTAGTTGGTTGGACGGTTGGTTTTTTGGACAGTTAGTTGGTTGTTTGGATGGTTATTTGGTTGGACGGTTGATTGTTTAGAGGGTTAGTTGGTTGGACGGTTGGTTGTTTGGACGGTTAGTTGGTTGTTTGGATGGTTATTTGGTCGGACGGTTGGTTGTTTGAATGGTTGCTTGGATGAACCAAGCATGGGAAGTCAAAAATTAAACAAATACTTTCACGCTTTTCGTCTCTGTTGGGGGGAAACCTTGTGTGATCACTACTTTTCAGTATTTTTTTTTCTATAATTACATAATAACACTCTGTTGCCAACATTGATATTATGTCATTATAATATTAACATTTGACCAAAATCAAGCTAAAATTGAGTTTCAAGGTTTTAGAGCAAATGTCAGATATTTGGGTTTTGTCCAATTAGAACAGCCACATCTGAGGTAGTAAGTTCATTGCATTGTGTTTTCATCACATGACAGGTTCTAAAGTTAATTGTAGCTATGTGGAGGCTCAGTTTTTCTGTGATTTGACTAAAACCTAATGTTATAAAAGATAAAGTGATATGCACAGGCTATTTAAGACAGAATGGGCAATCATTTGACTACAAAGTCTAGACTTAGGCACTCTTCTCCATTCATCAAAGACATCAAACATTTTCCTATACAATACAGTATAGGTGTTTCTTGAGAAAGAATAGTTCTTTATTTATCCTTGCATTGCAAACAAATAGAGATGTTCCAAAATGTGTGCAGCACTTTAATTCAAGGTTAAGACATGGAGGAGTTATGAGGTTTTACCAACAGCTTGAGGATCCAATGGAATTACAAGATGTAGTCTTTTAAATGTTCTTTTTAAAGGGGTCTTATAATGCCATTTCATTCACGTTAATTTGATTCTTTAGGGTCAAAATGAAAAGTTTGTAATATAATTAAAAATCCAATCAACTTGAAAAAGTACATATACCATAATATGACCCCTTTAATATTTTTCAATGGTTAAATATTTGCAAAAACCACAGACAGAGGTAAAGGGTGGGTGACCATTAGTAATGATTTATGGAAAAAGGCGAAATATGTAGATACAAGGTTTCCGCCCGGCAGCGATGATATATAGCCACATGCTTATTTTTTTCAGTGCACACATATACTTATTTTGTAAGGGATGTCCCAGTATACCAGTATTGACAATAATCATATAATTCAAAATCATATAATGTAATCTTCAAACGTCTTCAAACTATAAAAATGGTTAGGATTTCCCCCTTTGCACTCTAATGAATAAGGTTACCCCATATATTATATGACTAATTATGTCTTAATTAGCATGTCACTGTTAGATTAGATAAAAAAATTAATCAATGTACTTTTTTTTACCTTAACATTTAAAAAAAAAAACAACAACAACAACAATATATTCCAATAAATACACACAACAGGCCATTAGGCACCTATTATGTAGAAAGTCACAATTCCGGTTATGGAAATAGAAACCTTTACTGAAGATAAGAATATTTCAAATTAGCTGCTTATTATGTGCAAAATTATAATAAGAAAGGTCATTTAATTTCGATAGTACGTTTGCAATCAGAAATGTCCTCATAAGGGATGAGCAGAGGCTGAAGGGGAGACGATATGCAATATATCTAAATGAATCATGCGTTGTTTGATCCGAGGCAGATATTAGATTTCCCCCTCTCTTATTATTGGTCCTCCGTGAATCAGCCGAGTGATATAAACACTGATGACAGCTTTAGTGCCGCAGACTCTGTGCATTTACGCCTGACCTCGATGCGCTGTTGCTCAGGGAATACGAGAAGTGTCTAGCTGATAAAAGCTCCTGCAATATTTACATTTTTTTATTTTTTTTTATGCGGCCACAGAAACTGAACCATATTCTTCGTGGGCCATGTTTAGGAGAGAGTGGCAGTGTTATAAGTAGTCCCTGCACAGACCCCAGAACAATAAAAAAAAATGCATAAATAGGATGATGAAAGAGAACCTGGATGGCACCGCATGTGACATATCTCTGTTTCTAATGTCCGCCCTTGAAGGGAGGGAGGCAGCTATGGAAAGCCAACGAAGAAGGGTGAGAGAAAGTAAGGTTGTATGCTGGTAAATCAAAGAGGGAGAGGGGAATTGTAGGTTATCGAAACAAGTAGTTTCCAGCCACATGTAATTCAGCCCTGGACCTGTATTCGATCCTGTGGGGATCGGTAAATCTGTCAGAGAGCGAGTAAACTCCATTCCCCCCTGTAATCTCATTTGCCTTTGATGACAGTGGTGCATCACATGACGCTGGCTGGCGGTTTGGCAGCGGCAAAGTCAATCCGGGCAGCCAAACCCACCGACCACACATCAGCTACTGCTACAGCCACAAAAATCACTTTATCCATTCCAGAAATCCATTATCTGCTAATGTTTTTTATGTGAAATGTGTTTCAAGGGCCTAATGGAGTCCTTATCTTTATTTTGCTCTGGATTTGAAAAAAAATCTATTTATTTATTTATTGGTAATTACATGCTGCACAGGTTTCTCCACAAATTGGTTAATGTATTTACATATGCATGGCTTTTGTAGGAAAAAAGGAATGCGAGTTTGTATTTGTGTAGCTACTGTACCTTTGGAGCTGCTTTAAAGGTACAGCACAGTCTGTTTTAAAGTTTTATTAATTTTGTTGTGTTTTGTGAGTTGTATTAGTTTTGTTTTGCATTTGTCTGTATAGTTTTTATTATTTTAATTTTTTAGTTTTTGAACCCAAAAGAAGTTTTGAAGAATATGCATTTTTTTTTTGGGTATGGGTATACATTGACTTCCATAGTATAGAAAAAAATATATATATCATGGAAGTCAATGGGGTTTCCACAACGGTTCGGTTACCCAGAAACTTCAGCAGAAGAAAGAAATTCTTACAGGTTTGGAACAATTTGATCCCTTTAGACTAAATAAAAAAATTTAGCCTTTGCCACTTTGGTTGTTTTGGACCCCATTGACTTTTATTGTATCAGGTTACTATCATTAACTGTAACAAAATCCATAATATATATATATATATATATATATATATATATATGTTTGGAAAAACAGTCATTTTTGTTTGTACTCGGTCTGTTAAATCCTGGCTGTCGTGTGCAACAGTGACTGAGTCCTTTCGGCCAAATAAAGGGCTTAAACATAGACATCTTCAGGGTTACTTTTTCTTATTTATTTCTTCAAAGGAAGAGTTGACATTTTGAGCTAATCAGGGGATTGTTGGAAATAGCATAATTGGATCCTTGGGCTTCAATTTATAGTCGTACATCCAAATGCAGCTTTAGGAAAAGTTGAGTGTCTCTCCAGGTAATACTCTAAAATGTATTACCAAGTGTCACTTTGTTTCACACAGGAAAACCGTTCTGATCATTTTAAAGTCTTTCGAATGCCATGTGACTCAAACAAATGCGTATTGAAAAGAAAAGGGATAATTACGGTTGGTATTTGTGAAGAAAGCACAAATGTCTTGGGTTGCTAATTTGTCTGGAGGCATATCTACAGTAATATGACAAGTCTATTTAAGTAGCTGCTGTGAATTCAATAGGAACATCTCATTACAGTCTAGCATGCTCTTTCCCACCGAGGAGGATCACCATGGCGATTAGACAGAGATCGCGAGAGCGAGCAAGCACATCATGTTTTGCATTAGTGAGAGACGTTGTCTACACAGCAATTGAATGCACTTGAGATCTCCTTTAAGTTTTTAAATGAATTTGTGTCATTTTACAACATTTCTCAGATTGAGTTGATTCAACAAATAGACAAGCTTTTAACAAGGTCAATTCGAAGCAAATGTGCTGCTTCATTATTATAACTTTTTATAATTTAGAACTGTATACACACGCACGCATGCACACACACAGACAATTATTCAAATTGGTCAAAATTGGTTGTAAAAGCTTCATTTAAAAAAAAAAAAAACATTTATATTTCAAATAAATGCTGTTTTTATAGGAATCGTGATACTATATCATACCAATCGTGATGATATAGTATCAATATTCCTATAAAATATTAAACAGTACAACTGTGTGCAGCATAATAATAAGAGCAGTTTTAAACATGTCACAGTCATGCTCAGGGTTTTTTTTATTTTTCTGTTCAGTGTCCGGTATTGTTTCGCATATTGGCTGTATCTTCATCTTCGTCTTCATTTGATCTGAGTGTTAAAATACCAGATTCAATTTAACTCTTGTTAATTTAATTTAAGTTAAAGTTTATTGTACTTATTTTTTTTTTAGCTGCGCCCTCTACTGTACAGGCATGAATTTGCATTTCAAGTGACACAATTTTGGCAAATTGGTCAGGACTGGATCTGACACATAGTCATATGGAACATTTTCAAACTTTTTTATAACTTTTTTAAAGTTATCATGTTCTTTTTGAAGCTTGATATGCTGTGGTATAGACAAGAGTTGCATAGAAATTCTCCATAGTAAAAAATAACAGCATGGGGAAACGCATGTGGGAGAGTTAATAATGACATTTTGATTTCGATTTTTCAGAAAAAAACATTCATTTTTATGCACATTTCCGTTTCTGATTGTATATCTCACACTTATTGAGTGACATTACATTTAGTCAAATGCAGTAGAAACGCTCTCTCCTCTGCTGACTTTAAATGACAAGACTCCACAGTAACCAGGTAACCAATTTTAACCTGTCAGTTAAACATGTATGAAGAGCGATCGGCTAATCTGTGCTCGTAAATTAAATATGGCTCTGCGGAAAGCCAGATGGCTCCGTGGTGTAGAGTTATTCGCGGTAATTGTCACTGAATTCAAACCAGTCAACGGAAAATGAGAAGTGTCTTGATTCGCGGAATTCTTCAATGGGTTTCTGTTTGTAAGATGTGTTGACACAAGATAAGAGTAATTGCTGCAAAATGTCTGTGCTGTGTGTAATGAGTGCTATCTCTCTTAAACGTCAATACTTGAGAGACTACTTTCAAGAACACATACTCTTTCACAGCCTCTGTTTCATGCTTTGAGGTATTTTGGAAACCATCCCCGCCAACCGGTTTGCAATACACCTTTTGGAAGGTTATGCAAATGGAATGCTGGGTTTCATAAAACCAGCACAGATGAAAGTGGCCAAAAGCCAGTTTGATGTATAAAACATGAATTACTTTTGAAGGTTTCACAGGTGTACAATAGCAGCACTTCCTCTATCATTGAGCAAGGCTAACATTTATGCATTGGTTGCAAACCTAATTATTACCCTTTGATGGATTGGACGGTGTCCGTTTTTAGGTACAAATATTTAAAAATAGCATACATTTCATATTATTTTTAATACATTAATCAAAAGGATAAATCCCAGGGATTTAAAAAAAAAAAAAACTTAAGTTATTTAATTTTTGAATTCCTCCATGAAAGGAGTAAAAAAGATGCACCTATCTGCACCTCTTTAAAGTGTTGGTAGATCATTATACAAATGCTTCTCTACACTTATAATTCCCATAGTTTATTTTTTCATAATAGCCTTTAGTAAATGTTCCCCTTTTTATTTTAAAGGATTAGTTCAGTTTAAAAAAAAAAAATAATTTCCATGTCTTTCTTTCTTCAGTCGAAAAGAAATTAAGGTTTTTGAGGAAAACATTCCAGGATTTTCTCCATATAATGGACTTCAATGGGAACCAACTGGTTCAAGATCCAAACGAGAGTTTCAGTGCAGTTTCAAAGGGCTTTAAACGACACCAGATGACGAATTTCAAAAATAAATTAAAAAGTTTAAGTTTTATAAGCACAAATAGTCACCTTGCTCTGTTCTGTGATGAGCATTCGTGACTCTCCTATTCAAACTTGTTCATCAAAATGAACAAATCTTTTTTCGAGTCATGACTCAAAGAGTCATATAAGACCCTTATTCATCGTCTGGTGTCGTTTAAAGTCCTTTGAAGCTGCACTGAAACTTTCATTTGGACCTTGAACCGTTTGGTTCCCAATGAAGTTGCCGAAAATCCTGGAATGTTTTCATCAAAAACCTTAATTTCTTTTCAACTGAAGAAAGAAAGACGTGGACATCTCTGATGACATGGTGGTGAGTAAATTATCTGCAAAAGTTTTTTTTTAAAGGTGAACTACTCCTTTAACTATTTGAAATGTTATTTTATTTTATTATTTTTCAGAAGGAAGGATGTGCTTTTATTTTCTAGTCATTTTCTGCAAGTCTGTGACATGCGCCTCTTCAAAGTGTTGGTAAAGGATAATACAAATGCTTCCCTACGCCTATAATTCCCATTAATCTGATTTTATTTTTCATAATAGCCGCTAGTAAACTTCCCCCCTGCCTCTTAGACTTTATTAAAGATCTTGTGATACACACAATTCCCTTATCAGTTTTTTCACAACAGGATTTGACTGGAGCATGAACCATTTCAAAACATTTCAGGCGGATTTGTTTTAATGAACCCACCGTCTTTTCTTGAACGAGAGATTCAGAGAGCTGCTTTAGTGGTTTCTTCGAATGCTCATATTTATTACACCAATGACATCAGTCAGTGCTTACCTGTACTGCAGTCCTGTCCTTTTCTCAGACTGGTAAAAATAAACATACAAGAGGTCAGGGACGTTGGAACTATTTTGTGAGAGGGGGGGCAGGATTCCCGGGGGAATCCCCGGGGGGGGGGGGGGGGGGGGGGGGTTGGCTGTCGGAATTACGCACCGTTTCAAAATATTGGTATTAAATCCATTTTCTGAGAATTTATCAGTCAACTTGTTGATTAAAACGATTGATTAAAATGAAATACAATTTATAAAAACGAAATTCTTTTAAAAAACATAATAAGACAGATTTACTGTGGGCTATGTCTGACCCATTCCAAATGTTTTCCGATATGGTGACTCTACTGATGGACCGCTCCTTGATCCATCAGTGCTTGAGTCACCATATATCGGAAAATAAAACGTTTTAAACATGAATAAAACATATCCTGTTAAGCAGAGCATTAATTTAGTTCGTTTAAATAAGAGATCTAGCGCTAAAATGTTTTGTTTTTGAAATCAAGAGGAACGCTTGTTGCCGCTGCTGTCAGTTGTAGGCTGTTCTCTGTGGCGCGCAGTCTTCACTCGGACGCGCACTTTAATCGCCTTTACGTCGGAGACTCTATTCATTCCGGTAAAATCACAAAATAAATGTGTCCTATGCTTGATATTGACTGTAACCACAGATGGACATATTCTGTTTTGATGAGAGAGAAAAAAAACTGTACCTAGGGCGGATTAGAACCCGTAACCTCTGGCACTCTGGGCAAAAGAGCTACCACTAGACCATTCAAACGGTCAAATAAAATTTGGCGGATCGACGTATTTATTTATGGGTTGAATAGAAAGGCTGCACAGTTTGACAAGTTTGTACCCAGCACTTCCGAATGTGTCTCTGTGCCCAGCAAATTTCAAACTGACGCCCGTGCTTAGGTGAATTTAGGGGGCGGCCGGGGGAGGGGGGCGCCCGTAGGAGGGGGGGCGGCCGCCCCTCCCGCCCCCCCTGTTCCAACGTCTATGCAAGAGGTAAACACTTATGTCTTGCTCTCCAATCCATACAATAAACTTGTGTGTCGGTGTCCTTGAAAATACCCCGTATTTGTGGAGTTGTTATTGTTCAGTTGTTACCGCACCATCATAAAGTCCTGATGTGGTTTTATAGCGGTACACTTGTTGGACTGCTGTGAATTAAAACCCCTGGAGCAGGATGACACGGTCAAGGTTTTGTGTCCTTTATTACATTTTGTTTTAAATGCCCAGGGCATTATATATGCATATGTTACTATAATTACTGCACACTCAAAACAAACTGATGCTTCAGCAGGAAATGTTTAAAATCAGACATATTGGCGATGTCAGTCCTGGGTAAAAAGAGAATGGGTGGAGTTTAGTTATAGGAACCTGATTTTATCACACATTTAGATTTAGTTGGCTGGATGAGTTGGCACTTCTTTCAAAAATATTTTAAATTATATATATATATATATATATATATATATTTTTTTTTTTTTATTATTTTTTTTTTTGAAAGAAGTGAAAATATTCAAAAAACATTTTAAATTATATATATATATATATATATATATATATATATATTTTTTTTTTGGAAAGAAGTGTATATATATATATATATATATATATAATCTCTAAATTATCTCCAATGTAACCCTACATAATGTTTTTTTAATGATTTAAATCTCCAGTTTATGCAAGTTTAATTTTTTGCCATTTATTCATTTATTTCTTTAGTTCGATTGGCATTCCAAATACAGAAATAAACCGTAACAACAATAGAAAATAAAATCTCTTTCTCTTCCTTTGGAGACTTAGGAGCTTCACAATGACACTCCAATATAGAACAAGTTAGAGGAAAACGCTGTTAAACAGCAAAGACAGAAAACCATTACCAGTGTAAGACAAAGCGGAGTTCAAGCGACATCAATCTCTGTATTGGAAAATAATGGTCACTTCCACCCCAAAGAGTCCAATTGCTCTCGGCTACCAGCTTTATTCCTCTCTCACTCAGCCCAGATTCCTCAGTTCCGGTGTATAGAGATCTGACCGATCACTCATCCCAACATGTCACTGTGTGTTAGGATGAAGAAAGATACTGATTTAGTGCACTGGCCTGAATGTGTACACGTGCAAAAACACACTTGCACAGAGGTGTACCATTACATTCCAGTCGCAAGCCACTTGGAGCTCTCACTTAAACCATAAACACTGTTTTCACAGATATGTGAGGACACATATTATCTCTCTCAAAGCAGCATTTCAACTTGATTATTGTTTTTCAGCAGTACTCTTAACCCAGGCAATCATGGCTAGGTGTTTTGAATGCTGAAGTGGGTTGCGTTTAGCAGGCTAAAGCAAAACACTGAAAATCACAAAAGGCCCTCTATGATATATAACTGAGCTTTCATAGTGGCATGATATTACATATTGCACCAAAGCTGCTGGGAGCCCACAAACTGGGAATTGAGCTGTCGTCCCACAAATGTTATTGAGGTGCCGTGCCAATGCGCTAAAGTCAACATTGTCAGCAGGGCAGTGTTTAGTTGAGCATGATGTCTTACTGAGCGAGGTTTTACAGCTTTAGTTTATACAGACGTACTGTTGAGAAAACCTTCGGGCTGTACTTTATTTATATATATAGTCATATAAATGTATCATGGTTTCTACAAAAATATTAAGCGGCACAACTGTTTTAAACATTGGCTATAATAAGACATATTTCTTGAGTAAATCAGCATATTTCTGCCATCACAGGAATAAATACAATTTTAATTTTAAGATATCTAATTTTAATTTTCAATTTTAAGATATTCAAATTTAAATCATAATAATATTTCAAACTGTTACTGTTTGTACTGTATTTTTTAATACATTTTTATTAGCCTTGGTGAAAATAAAAGACTTTCAAAAACATTTAAAACATTTTTTGACTGAGCTACATGATTGAAACATGTTATTTCAAAATGAACTAACATGAAGAAAAAAAATGTTTTGAGTGAATTAGAACATTAGAAACCGGAAGTAATTCTATAATTATATGTTAATTAATTCCCACATACATTCTGAAATGACTTCAGGTAAATATAATGGCACACTTGGAATGGCACACATTATACATAACCAAAAGTAGTAAATAATTGCATTTAATTAAGAAAATTTCAGATTTTTTATACATAGCCTAATGGTAGAATAAATATATTGTTTGAGGTTTATTTTTCTCTGCAAGGAAGTATTAAATTGGTCAAAAGTGACGAAACATTTAACAATGTTAACAAACAAATGTCTTTGAATAAATACGTTTTTTTTTTCAAAAAAGAACCGTATTTATCAAAGAATCCTGAAAAAAAAGTATCATGCAGATTCTCATTCAGCATTTTGACCATGCTTCAATATCAGTTAGATGATGCCCTAGGATCGCATCTAATCCTAACCCTACCCCAGACCTAAACCTACCCGCGTCATGTAACTGACGCTAAAGGGTGCCTAAAGCGTCGGATGTTGAAGCATGGTCAAAATTGTCAGTTAGATGACGCCTTGGGATGAGAATGCGTTGAATATTAAATATTGTTTTCAACATTTATAAAAATATGAAACATTTCCGGAGCACCAAATCATCATATTAGAATGATTTTGGAATAATTGTGTGATCATGTCATCCAAAAAGGGAAATCATTACAAAGACAGGTGTGACAAAGACAGCAAACTCATTTAAATCCACCACGATGAAGATATTAAAATCAACATGAACATAAAATCAGAACTTCAAGCAAAAAATGCCGAGCACAAATATTTCCCTTCAGATCAGCTGCCACAAATGCAAGCTTTAATTTTAAGACTATAGCAGAAACAGCAGCTGTCAAATGTATAGTTCAAACATTTCATTTAGCTAATTATGTGGCACTGATGTAAAAAAGAAGATCTAAATCTATTTGAAATATATAAAAAAAGATTCAATTAGTCAGAAGCAACATTTAAAATACATGCTAATTATACTACTAATATATCTAATTAAAGGTTCTCTAAGCGATGTCTTGTTGACATTTAAAGTATTTTCAAACAAAACGAAGGCTAGATACAGTAGACCCTCCCTCCTCCTCATCTGCACTGACCCCCCAAACCCCACCCCCAGGGCCTTCTTGTCAGTTATTGGCTGGAACAGTTTGTTATGTTTCGTGGAGTGGGTTGCCACAGTTTGATTTTGTTGCCATTTGTGGAGCCTGGGTTGTCTGCATAGACCACATTTTTTTTACAGTGTGTTTAGGGGACAGGCAGCTAGCGGATCGTGAGGAGATGTTTGCTGTATGGGACAAAAAATGTTTTGGCCTAAAAAAACGTGTGACATCGCTTAGAGCACCTTTACACCTTTACTTTATTGTTGTGGCAATAAAGTAATTTGTAATGGAAAATAAATGCCAAAAAAAAAACATTTCACCTGGATTTTGTGATTTGTTGAACTATTTAAAGCGTTTATTGTGATGTTTTAGCAAGTTAATAGACTTTTTGCCCAGCTGATGCATATTAAGATCTCACACACGTAACGCATACAGTTACAAACTGATAATCTTTCTGAAGTTTTGCAATGAGACCTTATCATCACAGTCCCCTGGGCCAACTTAAACCTTTCTGGAGCGCCGGGTGTAGAACCAGCCAAGGAGTCTGTCAGATACATACTAATGCTTACATTCAGATTCAGTCAGTCTACTTGCTAATTCATTCAGCCAGCCAATCAGCATGTAAGGCCATCGATAAATAATAAACAAAAGAAACATTTAAATAGGTAAGTTGCATATACAGAGCATAATCTATTGAAAGGTGATACAGTACATGACAGTTCTTGCTTTTACTTCATGACTCAATCCTTATAGCACTGCAGAAAAATGAGTCATCCACAAATGCCCTGTGTATGAGGGCTTTATAACACACTGCTTCACTCATTATTTATATGACAGGGAAATATATTTTCATCTTTGAATGCCCTCATTTCTGCCCAGAAACCCACAACTAAAGTTCTAGCATGCAGTTTTTTAGGCCACTGTCTTGTGTTGAATGTGTGAGGGATCTATAAGGACACATTGCCACTTTTTGGCAGATATTTGGCAGTAAGGGTCTGTCTGTCTGACAGGGTAACATGTTGTGTTTCTTGAATTGCTCCTCTTTAAAATACCCTGGACGTTTTTGCCCTTCAGGAGGTAAGGCTTGTTATCAAATGAGCACCGTTGTGAATAGATTATTTATGGTAGCAAGGCATGAAGGTGGTCTAGTGTCTGAGAGCTTTGATGAAATGCATATTGGACATTTAATTTTGTGCAGAATTATGTCTATTCAAATGGTTAACAAGCCAACTTCCAAAAAATGTTTTATATTTTAGAAAATTAAGTTGTGCGATGATAGGTAAAAAGGGTTTTCAGTTCAAATGTTGTGGCAGAAATCACTGAATATAGTATGGCTGTCAAAATTAATGCATATAAAATATATTTTAGTTTAACATGTTAAACAAAATTAACAGTTTGTTAAGCGGCTTAAACAGCGAAACACGCCAGTGCCGCATTTAGTTATCTTACGGACAAAAACAAAACTGTTTTGTCGAATGTCGTTGTAAAGTGTTAAATGCACATAAATAGGATGCGTGTCATCACTCTTAAAAAAGGGTTCTATATATGAAGCATAGGGTTCTTAACTCCAAAGAATTTTTTATGCTAAAAAGGTTCTATAATGACAAGAAAGAACCCTTTTGGCATAAAGGTTCTTTATAGGCTATTATTTATTCATATATGACATTATTCTGCAATGTTTTGTAGTTGTGATTAAATTATTGTTTATTAAACTGTTGTACTAACTAAATATTTATCCTTAATATCCTAATACATTTTAATCATGCTGATTTTGGAGGAGAAAAACTGAAGTGGCACTCTTCGTGTGATATTGATTAACTACATAAAATGATATAAATATATACATTTTCTAACCCCCATATCTTGAATTTTGTGATCATTCACATGCATTCATAAATACATTTTAGGGTCTTGATGTTTGTCAATAATATGAAATATTTAATTCGAAAAGGACAAAACAAATGGTAATGAACCGTATAGAACCTTTTTCCTGGTAACCTTTAATTTATAATCCATGCAGTGAAGACTGTTTGATAACGTTAATCAATTTCTGTATATTTCACATATGACACAGGTAAGTATGAGGTTTATGTGAGGATTGATTTGAGGTCACTTAAATTAAAAGTCTAATAAATGTTAAAAAAAAAATATAGCTTTCATTTACACTCGAATGTTGGATTGGTATAATTAATGTAAAAAAAAAAAGATTTCATCGAGACATCACGTAGGCTATATGTGTGTTCGTGACACCCTTGATTTTGTACATTTTCCTGTCATTTTCTGTCTAGACATTCCATTTAGTTCTCAAAATATCGGTTATTTGGTTTGTGATTTGTACATGAAGGCTCAATTTTCTTTTTCGACAGAGCTTCTTTAAGGCTGTTGCTGAATGGCAGAGGCTGCAATCAATGAATGTCGCTCCTACATTGTATTACTGCACACAATAGCCTCTGATTTGTGCGCTGTGTTTTGCGCTGTAGCCTACTAGGCTACTAAATGGCCCCTGTCCAGTGAGGACGCAGCCGCCGCTGCTATGACAACAGCGCACGCTTTTTCCAATTTTACGTGAGAAAACCGAGCAACGGTCGTACTAGACTAGCGGAAGAATTTTATTCTTTTTTTATTTATTTTTTATTTTTTTTTGAGAAGACTGTATACTCATACTGTATGGTGTATACCAAAACCTGTATGGTGTTGTGGCCCAAATTTGTCCTTGCAGAAAAATGCAGTTCATCTTTAAAATTCCCACCACTAGGCCTATTGATGAGGTAAATAGCAGAAACATGGACAAAGTTAGAAGACTATAAATCCCCTAATCATCACCCTTACAAACATTTACCATGAATGTAATAATTTACCATGGTTTGGGCAGAAATGTGGAATATCTATATTGAATATACGTTATTGTGAAGACATGAGAGCAAAGGCAGGAGACACTGCTTGCAGTCAGTGAAATCTTTATTGACTTCCAAATAAAGAATGTCAAATAAAAAAAAATAACATGAACAAAACTCACTCAAGGTGACCCTCCTCACCAGAACTGCTTTCACAAACATACATTCCTTTATACTGAAAGGGTCAACCATTTTACAGTAGGGAAATTAAATAATGTTCACACTTAATACATAACTACATTTAAAATGAAAATAATATTCAAAATACATCAACCTTAATTATACAAGGAAAATAATATGAATAATAAACAATACATTTCTACATACAATGAACATAAACACAATAAAACGTGAAACAATGGACTATGCCTACATTACCCAGAATTCTTTGGGATGGAATAAAATGAGGAACAGGAAGGCCTCGTGTCCTCTTAAACACCCACCCCTGGAAACCATGCTGCAGCCATGAACCCAGAAGGTTAGTTTTGCAAATGAGGATAAAACTAATGATTTATGTAAATATCAAAATGAAAGAAATAAAGAAATAATTTATGTGTTTTTTATCAGTCTAATGTGCACCTCAGACTAGAAAAAGTCACCAAATAATGAGAAACAAACATTTATAAAAAAGAATATAAAGCAAACAGACACAGGGCATAGCCTACACTGCCATTAAGGGTAACTTAGGACTTTGTCACAGTTATAGTCATTTATATTGCATTAGATTTATTAGGGGGTAGAGACATATATAATTCATTGTGTGTATAGTTTTTACCTGTTTATGGATTTTTTTTTATGGTTTTGGTTTTTAGGTGTTTTTTATGGTTAGGTCTCACTGTCAGGATATTTTAATTTAAGCCTATAATAATTAATTAATAAAATAATTCTTACTAATAGCCATGATATTGTATAATTCATACATTTGTAGCTGTAAATAAGTTATTTATTATGGTCTGCATACTGTTGGGTACCACATTGCAAATAAATGCAGCACTTTTTTGGTTTACTTTAGCTTACTTATTGATACTGTTTTGTTTAATTAAATAAGCTAAACCCAGGATTATGCGCATGACTGAAACGCTGGCAGACACATCAGCAGTTGTAAAGGCAGGTATATTGATCATTAAATCAGAATTTTGTTGACGTGAATTATTCATTAAGTCATATTCATTCATTCACTGATTTATGTCACTTGTTGTTTAACTCATCTAAAAAAATAAATAAATAAAAAATAAAAAAAATCGCTTATGCCTCGGGCCGGCCCTGCAATAAACAAATATGAAAACACCCAATATACATAAACACCTCAAATAATACTATCAAATGACTTCACTTAATAAATATACTTCTTGTTAACAAACAAAAGAAAAGCAAGCAAAATAGTCCTTGGAGTTCCCCCGGAGAATAAACCGGAATGGTTGTGGCCCGATCATCGGCCGGAACCATATAAATACGTCCAATGTTTCACCTCGAACCCCTTTTGATGGTGCACCAGGGACTCAGACGTATCAAACAAACAAACAAACAAACAAAAAGAACGGTAAGAATAAACTTAAACTAAAAGTTAAAGAGTGTGCGCACTTAACTCCAAACGAAAGTTTAAATAAAGTTTATTAAACCAAAATAATGTTGTTGTGTATTCTTTCCTGTAAACAAATTTCATTTATAAAAACTTAAACTGACCTGACCCAACATCCGCCACAATCACGTAGACGGGTCTTAACAGCTTTTAGTTACAGCGTTCAGGAACCGTTAACTATGAACTAAATTAATATTGTTATTACTAGAGTTACCGTGCACCAGACATTTTCTCACCGGTTATCAACTCCCAACATGCACAGTTGCACGTACGCACACACATCTGTGCAACTGTCAGTAGCCTATGTAATGTGCTGCCACATTTTAGCTAAAGTCCAACGCAATGGCGGACTTCGTTGAAATGTAAAAATCCTAATGAATCATTAAATTCTCACTTGCCAATGTGGCAGGTAGATTGATAGTGTTACCTGCCAATAGCAAAATTCACCCGCAATTTGGCAGGTGGTCAGATGTTAATTTCAGGCCCTGGATCTAAGACTGGGGCTTTATAACGCTGTTCATTTATTCAAGTAATTTTTTGACATTTGGGTATAAATTGTTTTAATTCTACAATATGGTGTAAAAACGTCTGAGTTCTGAGTGCTGCCCTCTTCATGTTAAATGGTGGCTACTGCAGTTGAATTTTCTATTGGAAGTTTTGGTGCCCTGACAGGTAGCAGCACCACGCCCTTGTCTGTGTGTTCTTTGGATTAGAGTCACTTTCCAAAAGTTGCCAAGCTGGGTCAAAATAAATAAACAAATAAATGAATGCGGGGTACAGAATCACCTGTTTCTAAAAGTGCGGGGGACGTGTCCCCCCCCGGTTGCTACGTCCCTGGCTCGAGTGACATTTCGGCACGTTCACTCGCTCTCAGCTCTCCAGCTCCCACTTCTTAAAGTTTGAGACAGCGTATCAGCTGAGGGAAAAAAGATGGATTTTCACTGCGGATATTAAAGGCAATAGGATTTAAGAAACCAGAACGATTGAGGTCGCCACTAAAGTGTACGTTGTTATATTTTACCCCCCTTTTCCATGGCGACGGCACGGCGCGGTCATCGATAAGCGTCTCTGTACTAAGTACGCGAGGGATTTTGTTGTCTACCTGGGGAGGAAATCTGGATTAACAGATAAACTGTAATGGCAAACTAACGCGTTTCTCTTTTTGGACGAGCGTGAACGGATTTACACTCCGAAAACTCCGCAGATGAAGATGGTTGTGTGTGGAGGATGCGCGGCGTCCTGGAGGAGGTGTGTGGTGATGAGTCTCAGACTGCTGTTCCTTCTCCCCGCAGGTCTGCCTGTCCGCAGTCAAGGAGAATCCCAATCCGATAACAAACAGATGGAGAATATCACCATCAGACAAGGAGAGACGCTCTTCCTCAGGTAGGCGTTGATGGTTATGCATTTATCACGCTGTTATGTTCCTGTGCCCTGAGTGGAAAGAGCAGCCGCACTGTCAAGTGTTTTGCATGTCCGTTCATTTTTATCGATTTAATATTTATAGAAAGAAATAACTCATGTGCTAATAGGTATAGCGTCAAAATGAGTTGTTATTGTCCTTGATATTCTAAGATTTGATGCTCAAACTGTAGACTGTTTCTACCCACTACTTCAAAACTTAGTTGCACTAAATCTTTAATTAAATTCAATATACCTGTAGTTCATTGCACTGTTTCAGCCACTTTGAATTGAACGATGAATACAATTAAGTTCTCATTTTTTAATCTCACAAAATAGCAAATGATATGTTTGGCAAATTAAAATGCATGTATTTTATTCTTTTGCATAAAGCAGCCAAGAGTCTAACAGAGTATGCACCAAAGTATTGACATGTCAGTGTGTATAAGAACATTGATATTTTTTTGGCCATTTCATACTGTATTCAAATGTGGTGCATTACCTTCTTTGAGGCCCAGTAGTTCCCATGAGTAGCCTACTTTGCACTTTGTTATGTCCATTGAAACTTCTAAAGGTATTGTTTATATGTATAATTATTTTAAGCAGTTTGTGTGTATCCAAACTATTGCGCTGTGTTTGTGGGTGTGTGTGTCCGTACATAGCCAAATTAAAATTGTCCCCAAAGTCAGGTAAATGTGACAACCTCCCTTTGCCTTAATTGGGAAAAAATATACATTGCTAAGAAAGTGTGTGTGTGTGTGTGTGTGTTTGTCACAGTAAAACATGAATTCAGCCACATTGTGGGGACTATCTAACACTCTCATTGAGGAAAACTACTTAATGAATAGCAAACAATGTCTTAATGAAAATGTAAAAGTTCTGAACTTTTTCTGTGAGGTTTTAGTTTAGAGTTAGGGGATGGATAAGGGAGACCGAGGAGTGTTAACACAGTCAGTTGTAACACTGTCAGACAGTTTAACAAGTCAGAAAAGTCATCAGTATCATACACTCCCATCACCTTTTTGTGCTCACGAGAGAAATGCATGTGACTGTGACCAACATATAGATTGTAAAAAAAACAACAGATTTTCAGAAAGGAAAGTAGATTTTTTTTAATCATTTGTTGCTTACCATCATTGTTTTCTAAAAATTATTTGACTTAGATAACCTGTTTCATGTTTAATTTGATGCTTTGCATTCATGCTTACTTCAAACACACATATTAAAAAGTTATGGCTGTTTGGGGTGCGGATAGTTATACGAGTTGGTTAAAAATGTTACAACCAACCCCTTATAATGATTCCAGTGAGTCCAGTCATCAATCACATCCTCTGTTATGGCACAGTCACAAGTTTTTGGTCAAAAGAAATTGAATATTTGCCATTTTATACTGTTTCCAAATGTAGTGCTTTGCCTTTGAGACCCAGTAGTACTTTGTACTTTATTAGTCTATTAAGACTTCTAAAGGCATTGTTTATTATATACAGTAAATAATTGCTTAAAGCGGGTTGTGTGCATCCAACTAATTGTGTGTGTGTGTGGACACTTTGCTATAGTTTGAGGATAAAATTGTCTCTCAAAGTGGTGTAAATGTGACACAACCTCCCTTTATGTCCTTAATTGGAAACAAAATGTGCATAGCTTAGAAAATGTGTGTGTGTGTGTTGCTCATCTAAAGATTTATTTGGTAAATATGTTTTCATTTCATTGTTTTCATTTCGTTTGTGTTTTTAATAAAATTCACATAAAAATAAGTTGATAGCAACAAAATTAGTGACTGGAATATAGTACACTACATGAATACTCACACAAACACACGACTAGAGTTCTGAAGGATATGGCTTACAAATTTATTTTTTGTCATTTTATCGCTCCATTCAAAAGTACTCTTTGTTCTTCAATAAAGTTCTTGTTACATCTATCCCCAACTCACCCAAATAGTTGTATTGAGTTTTTAGAGTTTTATTACCATGAGTTTTATTACCATGTATCAAAATTTTGAGTTTACTGATACTCAAACAAAAAGTGTTACTACCATCCCTGGTCTCCCCCTATTATCATTAGTTCAGAATAAAAACAATATAAGTCCATTTTCTGCCCCCACAATGACAGAAAAACAAATGTGTGTGAGTTTGGGTGCTTGTGTTGCAAAGTTACACACAAAAATAGCCAGGCTAGATATTTTATTCACAATTGTTTGGCATTTTATGTCTTAAGGGACATGTCATGTACTAATAACCTTTAGGATATTCTCATGACTAACAGGATTACACCCACTTTAAGAAAGCTTAACCTCTGTGCAGGGATAAAAAAAAAAAATAGCAGTGGAGATCTCTGATTGACAATATTTATATACAAAGTGTCTGACAGTATTAAACATTTATAGCCATGTAGTCACCAGTCAGTGTATGATAAAATTGGAGAAATGCACTTAACAATAACAATCTCTGTTGCACACAGTGAAGACATGCATTACCAAACTTGACAGATTCAAGCATGGCTTCTCGAACAAGAAAAATAGAGTGTGACTTGATTTTGTCTATTGGGAATAGTACTTATAGAGGCCTAAAACACCTGTAAATATGCCACTACTACAGTGAGGAAAATAAGTATTTTAACACCCTGCTATTTTGCAAGTTCTCCCACATTGTCATCGTAGGTGCATGTCCACTGTGAGAGACATAATCTTAAAGAATCAGATTGATAAATTGATTAAATTTAAAATTGATTCAAATCAGTAAACTTTTTGTCAAATAATGTGCTACAAAATGAGCTTTACTGTTAAAATTATTCCTTAAAAATAAATCCTTAAATTTATTTTGGATTAGTGTTAGTATATTATTACATTCCAACATATCTAAATTCTACTGCACAACTGTTATATATTTCTGTCAAGTTAAACCGAAATTTTATTTTGATGGGTTGCCGTGAAGACCTTTTGAGTTTCTGTGTGTTTGTCATGATGATAGTTTTTCTCAAATAAAGCGGTTAAATGATCATGAAGTGACTTTCATAGTAGAGCTAGAGCCTGGAGAGGAAGTTCATGTAGGCCAAAAAACAGCGGGCCGCCCCCCAAAACAACGGTAGGGGAAACACTGATATTTATTTGACAACAAAGTATTAAAACCTCTGATATTACACTAATTTTTTAATGAATTAAACATTTTCTACCTGTTATAAATGTTCTAAATGTGTTGCTTTTAGTTAATTTTCGCAGTTTAGTGAGTTGATATTAATCCTGGGTATTCAAAATAATATTGATAAAATTGTTTCTTGCAATTGACACTTACAGCTTGCTGCATTTGAGCGTTGAATCAAGTTTGCCCATAGGCATATCTTAAATTTATATATACATTGTAAAAAAAAAGATTTTCAAGATTTGTTATCACAACATTTTTTCTTTTGTCAAATCAACTTAAATAATTTATTTAGTTGAGATAACTTATTACTTTGAGTTTCTGGTGATTAAATCAATCTCCTTCATTGTATTAACTCACTTTTTCCAGTTCAAACAACTTAAAATTTTAAGGCAACCAGGTTACTTACTTTTTCAAAATAAAAAATTTCAAATTTTTTTTTACAGTGTAGGCATATCTTAAATTTCACCAATTTAGAAACATTGTATGAAGGGTGCAGCAGTTTCACTGCCAGTCATTGTGACAGCTACACGGTTTACAGTTATTGGTGTCATCATACCTTGCTGCCCAAGGTGATGTTTTCAGTCATATTTCCCCCTCAGGTGAACATTAGCAGAAAACTAACTCCGACAGTTCCAAATTAATCTTAGTACAAAACATAACAAGGTTATTACATTAAAAATAAGAATCATTGCGTAAGTCCACAATTGCGTAGGCTAAATTAAAGCCCTCTAACGGAAATATGCTACTAAAATGGAGGCAGTTTGAGGGCAGTGAGTGGGTGTTGAAGTGCCGCACTCTCTGGAGAGGATTACGGAATGTGGCAAGACGAAGAGGAGAATGGTTATGGTTTAAAAGGTGAAATTGATGAGATGCAGAAACACAAAAAGAAAAAGCACAAGTAATAATGAACATAAACAGACGCTCATTAACAAATGTGCAAACAAGAAAAAGTGATCACTAGAATAAACTACATCAGAGATGGAAGGTCAATAAGGTTTTAAGATGGTTTAAGCAATTAAAAGAAGACAAGATAACACAACAGAAGCATTGAGTTTGTAATATGTAAACCAATAACCCAGCAACTCGAGTAAACCAAATTTACAAGACATAAAGGGATAATCCACTTTTTTTTTTTTTGGAAATAGGCTGATTTTACAACTCCCCCAAAGTTGAGTTTTACCGTTTTCGAATCCATTCAGCCCATTTTCAGATATTTTGAAGACTGAGTAACCAGACAGTTTCTGGTCTCATTGACAACCAAAGTAGGAAAAAATATATACTGTGGTAGTCAATGAGACCAGAAATTGTCTGGTTACTGATAGTCTTCTAGATATCTGAAAATCGGCTGAATGGGTTTGAAAACGGTAACTTTGGGTGAGTTGTAAAATGAGCATATTTCCAAAAAAAGTGGAGTAGTCAAAGGAGTCAAAGTCAAAGTCCCTTCAAAGGAGTAGTTCACTTTTGAAAAAAAAAAACTTGCTGATGATTTACTCACCCCCATGTCATCCAAGATGTCCATGTCATTCTTTCTTCAGTCGAAAAGAAATTAAGGTTTTTGATGAAAACATTCCAGGATTTTTCTCCATATAATGCACTTTACTGGTAACCAAACGGTTCAAGGTCCAAAAGACACTTTCAATACAAACTGCAAACTGTTCAAAGGGCTTTAAACGATTCCAGACAATGAATAAGGGTCTTATCAAGCGAAACGATCGCTCATTTAATAAATAAATAACCAAGTTTAAGTTTTATAAGCTCAAATGCTTGCCTTGCTGTTCTGTGACGTGCGTTTGTGTCCGAGTCATTTAGTTCATTCAATGAACGAAACAAACGAATTGACTCGGAAAAAGATTCGTTCATTCAGGAGAGTCACGAACATGCATCGCAGTACAGAGCAAGCCCGAAGTGCATTGTATGGAGAAAAATGAATGTTTCCATCAAAAACCTTAATTTCTTTTCGACTGAAGAAAGAATGAAATGGACATCTTGGATGACACGGGGGTGAGTAAATTATCAGCAAAAGTTTTTTGAAAAGTGAACTACTCCTTTAAATACATAAGCACTAACAAAACCAAAAAAGTTTGTAAAATACACACTGATGTCTATGCAAGTGGCAATAATTATCCATTGAGACATCAATTGATGCTGTGTTTTATTCACACCAGATACACATTGTGTAGGTAATTATAAAGTTTACTCTTCTCAAGGTTCACCAGTCACTTACTTTCATTTCTTTCAGGCAAAGTGATCTAATATGATCATTATAAATATGTTTAACTGACAAAATACGTTTACTTACTAATATTGGAGAATCAGAATATCAGATTTTTCCCTATATGTGTAATAATTTTGAATAAGAAGCAAAAATGGAAGAAAACTGATACATGAGTCATTCAACATTAATTGTGTCTGTAATGTGTCATATATGACAAGCTTGGCACGTTGCCGAGGAAACAATGTGATACATTAAAAATAATGGTCGCCTTAAAAAACTCATGCCGGGGGCTCAGCTAGAATAATTTAAACTTACGAGTGAAAGGGTAAATGAATCCTGGCCCTTGGGATTTTAATATAATCGCGTGTGTATGGGACGGAGGCAGCACTCACTGCTTCACTTGTGGTGGCTGAAAGGCTTGTGATTTATTGACGTGCCGCTTGTATAGTTGTTAATACCACCGAGAGCTGGTACGCTGGCCTTGTGCTACTTGTTGAAGCTCGGAGCAGCCAATTTCCTCTCTCCCAGCATTTTCACTCTCAATACGTAATAAAAAAAAAAAACATCTCAGAGATTTACCTCAGCATTTTATCGGGTGCTTAAACAGCATGAAAACATTCGCACCACCATCTCATGGCGGCTCTCGGAGAACACTGCTCTCATGTTTGCAGGAGTGGTCCTGACTGAGTGTTTTGTGATAAAATCTTCCAGTCTGTCTGTCTGTCTGTTTTTGACACCTGATATATCTGCTGTCGTTATCTCCAGCCTCCCAAATGCTGTAATATTTCAATGTTTCAATCCAATATTTTTAATAGGAAGTGCGTGTATTTGGACTGCATTATTTGGTCAAACAATCATGCAATTTAAAATGGGATATGATAAACATTTATAACCCCATTTTGCTGTTGTTTGGGGGCATTTATACTTGATCTCATAGTGTTTTTACTGATTGGATAAGGATCAACCTTAAAAAGACCAATGCCCTTCATTAAGTATTTTTAAAGTGCTTCACTGAGCTTTAAATGCCAAAAATAGTTTTTGAGTGCACATGATACGCACTGTAAACGTGCGTATTAAACGCCATAAAGTGCGTATCATGTGCACGGAAAAATATTTTTGGCATAAATGGCGCGATAAATAAAATTCGTGCAATAGACGCACTTTCATGAGATTGAGGCGGGCTTTAACGAGGAGAATTGGGTCCGAAATTTAGGATGAGCAAGCCAACATTTGATATGTTGTGTCAACATGGAGACGTAATGCCTCAGAAAAGCCCATTTGCCTGTTTGCATTGGCACATCTGATTTATTTCCACCTATGAACAAGGCCTGAAACCGATCTCGAAATATCCGAATGCATGCTTTTTTTCCTCCTGTTTACATGGTCATAGAACGCATCCAGCACATCTGGAATTGGGTCACATTTCACCGATAGTTTAAACGAAGCCCAATTCTCTGATGCTCAGGTCACAATTTCAATCACACAGCACGAGCAGTGTAGGCCTAGAGGATTATCTGGACCACAACCAATCAGAGGCAAAGACCCGCCCAATCTCTCTCTCTGATTGGTTTAGACCACGATATGATCCAACCACGAGTGTGAGTTCCGTCAAAGGAGAGGCAGCGGATTAGGACAAATTTTAGTCGAACCCTTACAAATTTTGGTCCTGTATCATCCATTATAAAAAAATCTGTTGGACTTTGTTCATCTTCCACTACTTTCCCCCACAAATCTCAGCTGTGATATCTAGCTTTCACATATCCCGATTCTTGCAGTAAGCTCAAAGTTCTCTTGTATTAACTGAACCGCATTGAACGATCAGATATATTGCGAATATCTGCAGCAGAGACAGAGAAGAGAATTAACTGGAGAGGTTTGAATGGACTGCGGCTTTGGAGAAAAAAATAAGCTTCTTGCTGATAAGATTGAGAGGGCGCTAATTTGATTTCACAGCGAGCTGCTCAACATTATCTGTCTAATTCCACTTTCCTTTACCTTACATCAACATTCTCTTGTCTCTCATTAAAGCCTAATCATTTGAGCCACCATCACAGGGCCAGACAGGAGCACGGGGTGCCGTCATAATGAATGACCATCCAGACGATTCAGAGACCCAGGATTAATCAGTGTTTTGATATTTCGGAATTAATTTGCAATGCCAAAATGGCCCTCGCTCTACTGTAGTTTGATTTATTTTTTTTGGCTGAAAGGAGCTTGCAGCCAGCCCTGGTAAGGGGATGAAAGACTAGACGCATCTGTTAGCGAGTGCATTAGCGACAGCTGTTTGTCACTTATTCTGGTTTGAGCTGCCATCAGGGCATAATGACATTGTGGCAGCTCTTTGGCCTGACTACACACCAAATGGTCCAACACCTTGCTGTCTCTCAGACCCATTTCCTTTCACCAGACCTGTTAACCTTAGAGAGGACTGAGAGCGAGAGAAGGAGAAACAAAAACAAGCCGATGTAATCACACTTGGCCTTGGTTTTTCCTATTTTTATTTGGAAAACATTCTCCTCTCAAACATCTCCATCATCTTTTGCTCTGGCTTTTTTCTCCATAAATGGGGCCCAGATGATTCATTTCCTGACCACAAAAGTAGCATTGTGATTTTTGAAAAATTGCATGTTTTCGACATCCATTACTTCTCAGAGATGGGCCGCCTGTGCAGTCAAAATGTGCCAAATTACGCAACCTCAAAATTACGAACTCTGACAGAGAAACGAGATGGTCCATTTGCATTTGTTTGGGATTGAGCTCACCCTGCTTTTTTGTAAAGCTTTTTGTTTTGTTTTTCAGCAAATAGTAGATGCATGTAGTAAGTAGAAAGCATGCATCAGTTCTCAGGCCATAAAACAAAGTGCTACAGGTTGTGCTTTTGAGAAGAAACCTTTTTTTTTTTTTTTTTACAAACCCACAAGACGACGTGCACCTGAGACTCGTCTGTTGGCAAGGGCGTAGTTAGCTGGCACCCTCTTACATCACAGGGCACCACAACTTCCAATAGGAAAATTCAACTGCAGTAGCCACCGTTCAACCTGAAGAGGGCAGCACTCCATATATTGTAGAATTAAAACACTTTATACCCAAATGTCAAACAAATTACTTAAAACAGTGAACAGCATTAGTAAAGCCCCAGTCTTGCAGATCATTAACTAAAAAAGGGTTTAGGGTTTAATTACCACTAGTTAAATTATAAGTAAAAATTATCACTAGTTTTTATGATTCTCTTTAGGTTTATACCAAGCTTGCCGCACAAGTCCTCAAAAGTGAAGCCAAAACGTCTCGATCGCCCCCCCCAGTGTCCAGGTCACTGGCTAAGAATTACCAAAATGTGAAAATTATTCTGCATTCATTTAGTTTAAGTGGTTATTGATTGACAGTGAATAATTGTTCAATAATTGCGCTGTTGAGGCTCGCTCAGCTTCTCGAGGAGAAATCGTAACAGATGAGTGTAGCACACACAAAAAACTCAGTTAACATACTGTAAAAAATGTACAAATTCTATATGTAAAAATTGTAAATGTGGAGTTTTTATATTTTTAACATGTATCACACGAGCAAGAGTGCTGAATACCATCATGATTGAAAATGTGACACTGATTTCATATAACAACTAGGCTACTTTATCAAGTCACTTACATTTTGACGCATAATTGACTGATTTTGTTCTTTTCTCAGCAGCGGAAAAAGTTCCAAACAAAGATTCAATGACCCATTCTTAAACAACTGCCTCATTCCTGAATAAATCAGCCGTATGAATCGTTTGAATAAATAACTCAATGACTCACTCATTAAGACGGTCACCTGCCTACTAATGGTGGTTTAGTTTCATGTTTAAAAGTATCATTCCTTCCAACATTTCTTACTTGTGTACTAATAAAATATTTAAAACAATTTCATAACATTATTTAATGCAGTTGTCAATTTTCAGTGTAAATTATTTAATTTGATTGGTAACAGCCCTATTATATCTTATTATTCTAATTTAATTTAAAGATCAAATTTAAGAATTTAAAATTAAGTATGAATCATATAGTTAAAAAGATCAGGGAAAATGCCCTTTATAAAGGTTAAAATATCATAAATATGCAGATTTAAATTTGTCAAAGCTGACTGAACACTGATGAGAATATTGCTTCAGAATAAATAATATTTACAGCACAAATAAATAAATAAATAAATAAATTCTGGACAAGGAAATTGTTTACTCAGACATGTGAATGACCGATTTACTTGTCCAATGGATATGCACATGGACAGGCTTAATGTCGGGCCCTGTAGTGTACCTTTAATCTTTATAATATCACACTTAATATTTTTAAGTTTAAGGGTTTGTACATTCAATGTATACATCCATATATTTCTTAGAAAGGAGCTCATCATATTTGGGGGTCATTTCTGGGAAAACCCTTGACATATACTGTAAGCTTCCTTCAATTCCGTTCTTCAAGTAATACAAATTTTTGCTCAATATTAAATTCTGGATGTTTTTTCATCCTCTTATTTTATTTAACACAGAGAATAAAATATGTGCCAGCTCCTTTGTGGAGAATTTCAAAACATGAATTTTACTGTAATAATTCAAATCCTTGACCAACATCAGTCAAGCATTTACCAGCACAGGTTGCTAGCACGCCATGCTTAAAATTCATCTCAACAACAAAACACACTCCTAAGACTTGATATTTTGCCCACGCACACCTATTAGAAATTCCTGAATGCTTATTTTATCACCTGGGCCCAGTACTAAGCAGCTGATACCTGCATCCCCAGAGCTCGTGCTAGTGGGAGAAAGATGTAGGACTCAGCCTTTCAGCATGTCTCTTTTTTTCCTGGTGGTTTGCGTCAGCGTGGCGAGTGGTTCAGGGCTGGCTATAGCGCAGGTGTGTGTGTGTGGTGCTGCTCTGAACGTCTGTAGTGCAGCCAAAGACTTTAGAGGTGGGAGATCAGCTTCACTGAATTAGGTGCTTTAAGGTCTAAACTCCACCTCCTCTGAGCAAGGTTAACAAAATCAAGAGTGTGTGCATAAATGCACAAAACACATCTAAACACATGGTCACGCATGCAAATGAAGGCAAGGAAACGTACGGCCCCCAGTAACAAGGACTTGAGGGAATTCTCTCGCTGAGCATTTGATCGCATGCAACATTGTATATAAAAACGGAGGAGGAGAGTAAATTGCCTCGTTGATTTTTTTTTTTACCGCTCAGGAAAGAGTTCATTAGCCATTAAAGAGAAAGCTTTTATTTTTTCTCTTCAGGTTTCTGATCATTCACTCCCTTGTACTCGTCTATTACATTCATAATCAATGTTATGTGTCGATATAGACCATCATCATTTGCTTCCCTTCATTTGCTTGAATAAAAAGACTCCTGAGGCCCGGCTAGTCCTTTACCGGGACTGGGTTTGTTGTGCAAAGTGAAGCAATTTGCTAGAAGAATTTCCGTCTCTTGTTTATTTCTCTCGGGAGGGCCTGTCATTAAACTGGCAAGATGTTCACAATCTGTCTTATAAGAGATAAAGAGGGTGTTTAATGCATATTATATCACCCTGGCTTGCAGTTTGCTTAGCACCAAAATTATTGAGAAAAATCTTTTCTTAGGTCACGCAAAAGCCCTACTCTGTATAAATGACTGAGAATTTACCTACTCTGGGGATTCTCAGTCTTGTCTTGAGAGGAGTATTAATAATGGCACAATCATTTTGACTTTCTTTGAATTCTGTAACTAAAGCGAAATTTCTTGCTCTGCCGCCTGGTGCTCATACAAGCGGCAACCTTCTGGTCTCTCTTGAAAACAACACGGAAGTGACTCAAACTGCATTTCATCGACTGGTCACTAGAGACAGGTTCCAAAAGAGAGTCAATCCCATAGACCACCCATGTTAAAATTCCCAACTTTACAGCAGAAAAAAAAAAAATTGTTTACATCCTGGACTGGTGCAAAAAGTGGTTTTGGTTGATACAGCTAATTTTGCCCTTCATGACAACTATGAGGGGTGTAAATTCTTTTTATAACTCATCTGTTTAAATTGTATAAAGCCTTAATGTTCTGCATAATTAACAAATCCTGTTCAAATAAGTTTTATGGGCCATTCTATAGAATTGGTTCAAAGAGTTTGAAACATCTTGAAAAGAAAATAGTCTTTTTCCATAAATCTGTTATAAAGTATATAGGCCAAAACATTTTATCATACAAGTTATGGATTCATTATTTTGATATAGCCTAGCTTGCATTGGAACAAACACTATAACAGTTGATTAGTTTATTTTTGACTAAACATACTATATATTTAACATATGAGCAGAAACTGTCTGACAAAAGCTTATTTTTATGTCTATTTTAGAGTAAAAACTTTATAATCTGTCCAAAACTAGTCAACGAAACAAGATTCTTATTATACTTGATGTTTTATCCAGCTGATGTGAGCATTTTCATGACTTGCCTCAACATTTGCGGTTGAATAGTGCGCGCTGTCCTTGGACGTAATAAATTAACACGTAATAAATTAACACATAATAAATTATAATGAGATGAAAGGAAAAACACAGACATCTCTCTTTTCATACAGATTACATACACTGAGAATATTTGTTTTTTTTAAATAAAATTTACTTCATTTTAAAGAAGAGAGTTTTTATCTTCATAACGAAAAATCTTTCGTGCCTGTGTGACAAGTATTCACTGAGTTACAGTTCATTTTCTGTCGCGTTTCAGAATGAACTTCACTGACAGAGAGAAGGCAAAATCCGCATCATGTTTTATTTTTCTTTCTTTGACAAAAATTAGAACACTTTGTTTTTATTGTGAGTATCCACAAAAATAGACGCTTAATATGATCTAATGATGTACAACACTTATTCGTAAGATCAAAATCAACAGAGTAATTTGAGTCTCTTTTGCACTGACAAGGAAAAAAGTGAGCTTGTCACACTGGCTGCTGCTGATCCAAAAATCATAAAAGCCTGCTGAATCAAGAAAGTTCCAAAGACTGTTTTTTAACGCCACGCATTACTTTCTTACACAGATACACCTTAGAGTAGAACTTCACGCTGTATTTAAACAGAACAGAGCTTTTCTCAACAAATTGGAACTACACACTTTCAAGTCTCCTGGAAACAGAAGAGTGGGAGTTCACTCGACTTAGAATCAATCTTGAATTTCCACATCATAGAAACCCTTAGGGCTTGCAAGACAAAACTCTGTCTACCCCGCAATGCTGAGGTGAAGCTCTTTTAATCAGCAAGGACTCCAGGAGAGAGACCTCACATGCCTCCCACCTGCATTTTCATCATGCACTAATAGTGCGGTAATCAAAAAAAAAAAAAAAATGCAGCCATTCGTTCCTGAATGCGTCTCTAAGTAACATAACCTAACATTAACATTATAATGATCCTAGCCAATCAGAGTGTTTATGCATACAAAGCTGCATGTCACCTGCTGTTGATTTCACTTTGCGTGTTTTGTAATTACATTTGTAAATATTATAAAACAAGGATGTTTTTGGATTGTACAGAGAGTGGTGCATATTCATAGTGTGTTTCCAGTGGAAATCGAGTGGGCACTAAAGCAATGCAAAATATAGTATCTTATAGCGTAAAGACTATTACAGTATGTACAACAAAGACTTGTATTGACTATGGATGCATAAATTCATGAATAGTAACCATAAAGACATTTATAATGCTACATAAAATTTCTATTTTAAATCAATTATTTTAATTTGAACGGTCAGAATTCAATATATAGCATGGGTTCCACAAAATATTAAACAGCACAGCTGTATTCATCATTGATAATAAAACGAAAAATGTATTGAGCACCAAATCTGCATATTAGAATGATTTCTGAAGGATCACATGACTGACTGACGACTGGGGTAATGAAGCTGAAAATTCCCATTACAGGAATAAATTACATTTGAAAATATATTGAAATAGAAAGCAGCTATTTTAAAGCTCATAGTGTTCAATACCAAACTAATACAATGTACATTTTTGTTTTGTACAGAAATAAATAGCAGAAATGTTTAATATGAAAATTCGATTTAACTTTTTCAGTCTCTGCATAGTGCTAAAGCATCATTAGCATGTTGTGCTGGTTAAATACAGTCTGTTCTCAATAATGTGCCATTTACACCTGTCCAATAGTGTTATGACAAATTATGATTTTAGAAATCGTGTTTACACAGCAGAGGAAGCGGTAGCGGAGCCTCCTCCACAGGATTCATAATAATGAATACAAATTTTGAGCTTCAATGACAGCGGCACTTAATAAACATCACAATAAATCTCTCCTTTACCTCTAACATGTCTTGTTGGCTTATGGATATCATGTTTTATTGGGTTTGTCAGTAAATATCTGCTTTGTCAGTCAAGATTGCACTTGCAGTAATGTAAAATGCAATATAGCTCATGGGGCTGAGATGTGCAATCTGACTAGCATTAGTGGTTAAGATTTTGTTCTGAAGTGGTCTGGCCATTTTATATATTATTTATGTTGTCGAATATGATTTAGAAGAAGCTTGACGGGTTTGCTGAGATGTTATAGTGGGTGTTGTGCTATAGTTTGTATTCGTTGAGTGTAGGTGAGGAATCTTGGGTTCCCAGGTCTTTTCATAATTCAAAGGCAATTTCAGCTCAATCGAATATGATTTGTAGTATTCGAACCCATTTGAAGTTTTTTTAGACCTCTAGGCCTTAGGATTGATGCATATGTATGTATCAACAGGTGTTTGAGTTGCTGGAATAGTTTTGAAATATGGTTTCGGAGGTTGTATTGTTGTCTACTGTACACATTCGAATTTGAACATGTCTGCTAACACATGCGAGATAGTAGATCAGATGATCCAGTGCTGTATAGATGACCTACTTAAAGTGTTGAAATCCAATTAGCCCTCACTAATAATCTAGACTAAGTCCTGTGTGGACACCCTAGATCTTCATTGTAAGATGTGTTGGGCTGGCTGAGCAAATTCAAAGTCCAGGACTGTGATGGAAACGAGAAGTCTGCCTGATTTAATTAAAGTCAAAACATGATGAAAAGGACAGGTAAATTAGCCATCAGTTTTAAATATTACACACGGGTGAGCTGCCTCTTGACCCATAAGACATTATGACACTCTCATAAAGCTAAAATGGATATAGACTGAGATTAATTTAGCTGAGGAAGAGTATGCATAACTTTGTTGCAATGTCAGACAGATAGCCCATGGTATAGCCTAGCTACTAAATTAGTAAATATGTTGTGGGCATAAATGCATATTACTTGCACACTGATCCATCCATCTGTCTGTTGCACTTCTACGTTTATTATTTTGATGTTATATACAATGTTATTTATTTGCAATGTATTATTCATAATCATAATAAAATACATTATACATATAAAATAGATAATAAAATAATAAATATAGAAAAACAAAGTATGATTATTTTTTTCTTTACACTTCTAAATTTGTTTATGATTAAGGCGAGACACTACAGGTGAATAGGGTACATTTTTTTAAATAATATAATTACCATGAAACTTCCACAGTTGATTACTTACACAAGTATATAAAAATTTTTTCAAGTTTTTAAAAATTTGTTCGTTTAATTATGCAAATTAGGCATTATCTCATTAAATATGCACAATTTTGCATATATTTTCGGTTGATAGATCTGAACATATGACAAAGCCAGTTTGCAAAATTCACACAAGATGGAAAAAAAAAAAGTTTAAGGATATATGCTTTAAATCTAAATATACTGTCCACACTCCTAAAAAAATCGATTTTCGCCCTATTTTTATTTTTTTTTTAATTAAAATGTCTCATATTTCAGGCCAGGAATGATTTCTTAACAAATCCTTCTGGAAATATCTTCAGAATACTGATAAGTGCATAACTGAGAAGTTTGGTGTACATAGGTGCTACATAGGCTGAACTATTTCTACTGGAGAGTGACAAACTCATTTTGAGAAAAAGTCATTTAAAGATTTAAGATTTAAAAGCAGAATAAATGCTCATGCCCTTAGTAATAATAATATATAATATTTCAAGCTCATCAAACTGATTATTTAATAACATGGCAGGCATATAAGGCCTACAACTGCAGCAAATCAATGAATTAACATTGGCAGAGTACACCACGTGATGCGTCTGAGCGAATCATGTCAGCAGCAACCAGCAGTTGCCAAAGAGATTTCATCATTAGCTTTAAATCTCCCTTTGGACATTCACGATTGGTTTCTGATAGAAAGGAAATGCCCATATTTGAGTAACACAGCGTATTGCAGGAGATTCAGAGCTTTCCAACGATACCGGTCATGACAGACTTCAGTAAACAGACGAACCGCGGCATGGTGCGCCGGAATGCTAGAACTTCTTGGTAAATTTGGGAGAAATGTAGCCTACAACAAAATGTAATAAAATAAACATTTAATGTATATTTTCAACGTTTTCTTTATAGCAGCTTTAAAGAACACACATTGAAGGAGTAAACTATAGCCCAAAATCTCAAAAATCATCACTACACAAAAAATCTGTTTTTGCCTGCCGTGTCTCGCCTTAATATATTATGCCTATTTTTATTATCATTTATCATCATACAATCCTAAATGTAGAATTACTGTTATTCACACTAATGCATTTATTATTTTATTTTATATAAAATATAATGCATTAGCATAATCAAATGCATTTAAATAACTAAGCATAGATTCACACAACACCGCTGCCAGCTTTTCGCCACCATTACGTTGCTTTCAAACAGTTCCACAGCCGATTAACAAATAAGCGTTTTTGTTTGTACATCTGTTTTTTTTTTCATGTGTTTAATTGGAAGTGCTGAGGGCATCAGTTTAAACAGAGCATCACAATGGCAGCCCCAGGATTTAGCCAAGTCCCTGATGCCCTTTCTGTCACTGTTAATTGTACGCTGGTTAATGGGGGAAATCCGTGCTGTAGCCTTCTGTGCTGTAACGTTGGCCAGCTTGTGGATTGGTTCATCAGCTGTTCGGCTTGTCATTATAAGACAAATAAGAAACACTTAAATGGCATTGGCTCCTATTACAGTCACTTAACCACTGGAAATAAATGGCTGTACATTTCATTTTGCTTTTCTGCCGGCTTGAGCGGTTCCCTCCGCCTTCATCAGTATCAGTTGCTTTTGTCCGTGACTGGAGGCACTTAGTGCCAGTTCAACTGGAGCTTTATGTGTGAGTCTAAGATCAAACCCTGTTATGTGTACCATCTCAACACTCACTTCAGAGCTGGAAGCACATATACCCTACATGACTCAGTATAATCTCAGAGCGTGTATGTCGGCATATGCATCCATTGCCAGGAAAAAGAAATCATCTGAGGCAAAAAAAGGCCTCCCGCTGGTGTTGATTGTTTGTTTCCCTCTGTATGAATTTGTGATGCATGTGCTCTTGCGTCTGATGTTGCTGTCTGAAACGCTCTCCCACGCTGTCGCATGATGCCCAACAAAAGCGTGTTCATAGGCTGATGCTTCTCTGATATCGCTGGATCACACATCAGTTGATTCTTTATTCAATCATAATGCTCTTTGCTCACACTATACCTCAATTTAAATCCACGTCTTTTTGTGAGAGGGCTTAGAGAGTAGGCTCAGTTAAAGGGTAACTAAACCCTAAACCAACTATTTTTACTTAACGATCTGTAAGAATGGGGCTTTTTTAATGCTGATCATTGATTCGAGTAACTTTTTTGACACAGTGTTTTAATTCTACAATATCCACCTTATTCTGCTCTAAACAATGCGCGCTGCCATGACGACGACTCCGGTTGCCAAATTCCGGTTCAAGTCTGGTCTATGCTTTTTTGCCACTTGTTTTAGATTGTGTCATCCCCACATCGCTAAACTAAATCGAAAAAAAAAAAAAAACATTCATCAAATGTGATCTGATCACGTTATTTTTTTTATTAAATCACAGATAAAAACAAAATGAACTTTTTTCTTCTCTAATCCAGCAATACATGAACATCCGACAGTCTCTATGACCCCCGACTGCTGCAGAATAACAGTAGCCTACTATAAGGTTAGGCTGGTTAGCCCTTTGACTCATGTCTACCTCCGCTTGCTAAGATGCATTATCTATATTTCTCAGGCCTGTGAGGTTAGGCATACGCCGAGTTTCATTCATGAGACCAAAGTCCAGTTTGCGCGATGTCACCTCCGTCATGATCATCTATTGTTTACTATATACTTCTTATTTATTAAAACCAGGCAATTGGTTGGTGAAACATTGATTGAAAAACTAATAATTCACTTTAAAGAAAGGTTTCTTTGTGGGTTCTCTGTGAAAAATGTAAAGTCGCTTTCAGAACGGGCATGTGTAGACTGATATTTAATATATCATTCTATATAGATGAGTGGTCTGGACTAGAGTGCTACACTCTAAAAAATGCTGGGTTGTTTCAACCCAATTTTGGGTAAAATATGGACATACCCAGCCATTGGGTTATTTTTTTTATTACATTTTTAACCCAACGTTTGAGTTTGTCCATATTTTACCCAAAATTGGGTTGAAACAACCCAGCATTTTTTAGAGTGTAGCATTCTATGTAGACAAATACTTCAACAGCAAGTAGAAAACCGCTTAGTCAGTTGAACCCGCTATGAATCCTGGGAAATAGAACGGGCGCAGAAAAAGGTGGGTATGGTGTAAAAATGTCATAGTGCTGCCCTCTTCAGGTTGAACGGTGGCTACTGCAGTTGAATTGTCCTATTGGATGCTCTTCATGACGTACGCAGATTTCAGCTCACCACGCCCTCGGCAGTTTAAAAATCGTCTTGTTTAGTCAAAACCATTGCGAGTCAAGAGTTGGAATTACGAGTATTGAAAACGATCAGGATAGAGTATTGTAGCATCTATTTAGCATAGCATTTATATTGTTATATAGATTTGTTTGTGTAGCCTAGTTAATTAGTAGCATAGTACAGTTAGAACAGCTTCAAGTTAGCGTAGATGGTACCGCTTCCTTTTACAGTACAGTACTTACAGTGTACTTACAAGCCCCTTTTCCACCAAAGCGTTTTGAGAGCCGGTTCAGAGCTGGTGCCTGAACGCGAACCAGTTCTCTGTGTTTCGACAGCCAAAGAACCGGTTCGCGGCCGGGAAAACTGGTTTGAAAGCGGCACCAACTCTTTGCTGGACTAATCCCAAAGCAATGTACTTGCAAGCGTTTCTAGCAACAGGCACAGTGACGTAACGACATCGTTCCCTGGGCACTCTAGTCAGTGGAAAAACAAACAGGTTCTGAACGGGTTCGCAAGTTGAACCAACTCCGGACCAACTTTGAACCAGCGCCAGTTCCGAACCAGTTCTTTTTGGGTGGAAGTACTGGCTAAGAGAAGGTAAGTACATGGAACAGGGGTAGATTTAGGGGTAGGTTCAGGGTTAGTACTAGTTATTACCCAGTAATTGTAGTTACTAAACTAAGTACATAGTATTTACATGGGTAACTGGATTGTAAAAGGAAGCGTTACCGCGTAGATTTATCCGTGTTTAGTACAGTGAATCTGGATTGTAACGGAATTGAGGTAATGTTAGAAATGGGCTTCTGCTCATTAGACAAACACTGCTACTCCAGCATGGACTCCCACCGCAGCATATATATATATAAAAAAAAATATATATATAGCCTACCTACTTTGAATATTAATAAACATTAATTTCATAAATATTTTTAGTCTCTCTGCAACGCTTCTAACAGCCATGACCGTCATTTATTAATATCATATTTTCTCTAAACAAATCCATGAAAAGAAGTTCACGCTCTTAACCGCGGCTCGTCTGTGATGTCGAACGCCTGCTGTGGACTCTTATCTCAGCTTTGCTTTGTATGGTCAGCAGGACTTTATCATATAAAAAAGCCAATGGCGTCTGTCTTTTTTAATTTCAAGCTTATTAGCAGAGGTTGAGATGCAGAGTGAAAATGAAAGGTTACATTTCGCGCCCTCAGACATTATCCTGTGTGAAATAGCCACCGGAAACAGCAGCTGACACATCTTAGTTTCCACATTGGCATGCAGCTCGCTTATGTTTTGTTTACATGTTTGTGTGTTGCTGTTTGAAATCTGTTAATCGCACATCAGGGCTTGATGACACTCGAGGCTGGAGAGATCTTAAGGTGCCAAACATGCATGTTTTTTCTGCTTTGTTTTTCCCATGTACTGTAGGAACAGAAAGCGAGTCTTTTGTAGTTAAACAGCTGTGATTTGTCAGTGGATTGTGGCAGCTTTAAAGTGTGGCACTGCATTGTGAGAATGAGGGATGAATCAACACGGCATTCAACACGCTGATGATGCTTCAGGGACAATTCACAAAACGTTCTTTCTTTCATGATTGCATCATTTCTATGGCATTCTTGAACATTCTCCGCTTGCTTTTCACATTTACAAAAAATCCATATCCAGGAACAAATGAGGTTGTAAACCCAAAGACATTATGCAGTGAATAAAACATGTTATACTCATGTGATACTTATGTGAGACATGATTATATTTTATTCCCTAGATATGTTTTTTCTTCTTTTTTTCATTTTACCTGCATAACTTTTTTTAAGTAAACAGTAAGTTCAAATTATATATATATATATATATATATATATATATATATATATATATATAAATTATTATTTTTTTAATTAAAATTTTAATGAAAAACAAATCCTCTTGTTGGATCCATGACCCAGCAGTTTGTAAAAAATTCTCCACACACATTGAGGCATAAGCTGCATCCAAATTCAGAGCTATAGTTATATATAGGTTGTAATTCTGTCTGAAAACAAAACAGGGTTCACAACTTGTCTAAAGATGTTCACTTGGTCCATTTGTGTACATAATAAAGATACATGATGTAAAATCAAATCTTAGTAAGTTTAAAGTTTCTTTATTTTTACATTTGTGTCGTTAGATAATGTTGCCACCAGCACGCAATGAATCTTGGGAAAAGCTAGGCTGCAAAGGATCTACGCGTTCTATCCTTCATTGCACTTGGAACAAAGGACACATTTTACAAGTCCCCCTGTAATAATGTGTTGCTAATGTTACACAACCTTTTTTTTTCATGTTCACCATCTCAGTCTACCTTCTAACAATCATCAGAAACGCTTTGAATAACTCAGAACGTCAGAAAGATAATAATGTGTGTTGCTATATATATATACACACACACACACTGAGAAATATAATAATATAGTTCACCATTTCCCTTTCTCGTTGTGCTGTTTTAAAATAAAGGTGCCACTGTATTCATTCTTGAAGAGAACTTTTGGCTGTATGGCAATAAGATTGACTGTAGGACTGCCGTACTGCCTTAAACTTGAGCAGTCGAGTGCAGGATGACGTGTCTGGTGTAGCGCATTCAGCAGCCTCTATATTTGACTACACTTATATTTTGACTACAACAGCCATGGTATTTTACGCTCAGTAAGAAGTTTAAGAAGTAATGGAATGGAGAAAATAAAATTACTGATACTTTTATTTATTTGGGTCTAATAAAATTTTTAGGAGGGCTAAAGCCTTTGTAAAATAGGCCTAGTGATATCCCGGGTGTTAAGTGGATTGTGTTTAACACTAGGGGTGTAACGGTACATGTATTCGTATTGAACCGTTTCGGTTCGAGGCTTCCGGTTCGGTACGCACACAAACCGAACGATTGCTTGGACCATTTTTCTTGCCGGCAAAATTCGTGCTGACGCGGCCAACACAACGTTGCGCAACATCCAAATGGCAAGGGTAATGAAAGCAGAACGAAACTGCGCTCCTCGTTATGTGCTTCACGGATCGTTTATCAGTTCGGACCAGCAACATCTGTGCAGCGCGAGCCGATCTCGATCAAGCAACACTGTTACTACACAGCGCTAAGAGATCCGGTAAAGAAAACTTTTGAATTCGCCACTGAGGTAATAACATCGCTGCGAGATCTAGTGAGATGCATTCACATTTCTCCGTTATTAACCGTAGATCTCTATTAGATCAAACAGCGCTGTCATGGAAACCAGGAGAAACATTGTGCCGTGAATGAACTAGTACTTTACGTCCACAGACCAGCAACATTCACCATGGATTTAATATAGTAAGACTAACTGTAACCAGTTTGGCTGGAATGGTGAAATGCTTTGAAGTACTTCACACATCTTTTTCCAGCACTTCAAAATTCAAATATTATATAAATAAATATATATTTAAATGTTATTTTTAATGTGATGACCAAAACATTATTTGTTCATCCTTCAAAGATGACCCCCATTTATAAACCTGAAAGTTTCAAGATCTAGGAAAACTCACACTTATTTAAAAATATTTTTTCTTTAAACAAATAGGAAATTTCTCTGGCATTCCTTTCTTTTTGCTGTATCGAAAACGTACCGAACCGTGACTTTAAAACCGAGGTACGTACCGAACCGTGATTTTTGTGTACCGTTACACCCCTATTTAACACACAAAAGACTAATAATCAGTTCCAAGCACAGTGTTCGGTATCTGAACTGTGTCATTCAAATCTACAGGTGAAAAGCTTTTAACCTTTGACTCATGTTCTAGTAGCGGGCGCAAGTAAGTCTGTTCCTAATGGCATTCATTGACACTTTCATTGCAAATGTGAGTTAAAGCAAAAACACCCATAAAACCAGCGATGAGCCAGCTTCACACAGACGTTATCATCGCAAATCCTGAAAGGTTTAACTTTAACTAGCAGGCTATCTGTGTAAAAAAAAAGGTTGTCTTCATGGCCCGAGTGATTGCCTTTCCTGCGAGTCTTTAAGATGATTTCAGCATGCATGCAGAGGGGAAGAGACCGGTCTCATGAGGAGAAGCGCACTCGGCATTTGAAAAGACTTTACATTCAGGTGTGCCTCATCACGGGCTGCCAGTCCTGTTAGTTACCACGCCCCTCCTCTCTCTCACACCCACTCCTGTCGGTGACATGGCGAAAGGCAGCGATTTAAAGGACGGGGTGGCACTGATGATAATAATAAAGGGGAGGCAGCCGTTCCGTCACATTCCTTATATAGTGCTTACATGAGAAATACCGGTTTAAATCGTAATGACTATTTCCTGTTTCCTCTCTACTGGCTATGTTTTTAAAAACAGGCTCTCACACCATGACAGTCATTTGCTTCTGAGTTAAAACATACTTGAACCCCTGTGAGGGAGAAAAGACAATAAATTTCTTAGCATGACATATAGTCCCGTTGACGCATGGGATCTGATCCTTTAAGCACTTTCTTGCACTTAACACATTTTTGCACAGATGTTTTGGGAGTTGACGCGGGCGGCTTGATCAATGTTCTTCTTCTTACTCTCCTCGGGTGTTTGAATAATCATGTTTGCACTGAAAAAAAGAAAGCCTCTCGTCCTAGATTTCCCTGATGGAATGTTATGCAAATGATAAAGATCAGAGTCTCACGCCAGCGTCTGTATTTGTGGAACTCTACCAGTGCAATAAAAGAAAAATCTATTAGCGAATCACTCAGATTTATTCATCATTCTGATCTATTTAAACAAACTCAAAAGATGCTGATGTTAGAGCTGACCTCTTTTTTTGGTGGAGTGAGCTGAGGACAGTGGTTAACAGTGCATATTTTGTCCATCCTATACAGTGTGAACAGTTCATTGTATAAATGAGCTAAAAACATACTTATGTTTCAGATTATTATTATTTTATTTAAGCGATTTGTTTTGTTAATCTCCATCCTAAAGATCTGTGTGGTTTCCATGGCTTTTTTTTTTTTAACAACTTCTTTTCAGAGATGTTGTGTTTCTGGGCGACTGCTTGTTTTCTGTAAATCTAGGCAGCGATGCGTGATGTAAAGTGATACAGTTTCGTCTCAGTGGTCATTGTTTGGCTGTCTGAAAACTTGCTTGTTGTTTTAAAGTACTTTCTTAAATCAGAGTGTGTTGAATTGTTTTTCATTTCTTTTTTTTTCCATTTTCTAAGAATAGTTAAGATTTTTTTTAATGTAGTAAGCAAAAAAGGAAGTATTTCAATCAAAATAGTATGTAAATCAGAAATCGAATTGAAAACTTTTGTAAATTATTTACAGTATGCCTAATTATTAGGCAAGTCAATGACTTTACTACTTCCAAATCACATCAGTCATAGTAACTACAATTAATATGTTATGTTATTATTGATGAAAGACGTGGTTTAAAGTAAAAAACAACAACAAAAACATTGTAGAATCAATTTTAACTCAGAAATTGTAAACAAATTAATTACAAAAGTATGACAAGTAATACTGTTATGATTCCAACCTGTGTTCCCCTGTCTTGTGTGGTCCGGGACATGCAGCCTGCTTCTTGGCCTGGCTAAAATTTGATTTATCTGACTAACTGAGTCCAACATTATGAAATGCCCAAGAGAAGGATGCAACACTATATACATTTTAAAATGAACTGGACAATCAGACAATGAAGTCGGTTGGGTCAACAGTTTGAGAAGAAAAGACACACATTAACTGCAAAAGACTAAAAATTAAGGCGAAGAGTTAAGTGTGAAATCACCAGGAATACTTTAGTCTCCAGTGCCACCATTTTCCATTCTCCAGACGTACTGTACCAAGGTGTGAGGTTCTCAGAGACTGTGCTGAGATAATGAAGGCTGAAACATAACCTCGCCTTAATAAAAAACACAAGCTTAAGTGTAATATACTGTAATATATAAAATAATGCAGATTAGGGTTGATGTTTTTTTGACTCCCTCTCGAGGGGACCAGCACAACTTCGTTTGGTACTGCTTTGAAGAATGTATCTTCCAGAGACTGGCTGTAGTTTTGAGTTAATTTGAAGTCCATCTCATCTCCTAACATGAAAGGTCTGTCTAGCCCATTGTAAATAGCAGCCTCACACCATTACTCACTCACAACCTTGAGGTTTTCTGACTCTAATTGGTGCTGGTCCTTCAAGAGTCACTCTCAACCTAAACTGTAATTTTCTGCCTGGATATTATCAGGTATTTTTAGACATTTCTTTCAACCCTAAAACAACAACACAGAGTGTAAACAAAAATAAAATATGGATAAAACAACAATGACAACAACAAAACAGTACAGAGTTTCTTATGAACAGTACATTGGAACCTCATTTTACAGACTTCATTAGAGTGCATTAGTCTAAAACCTATAAAAAATGGGTAACGCTCCCTTTTACAATCCAGTTACCCATGTAAATACTATGTACTTATTTTAGTAACTACAATTACTGGGTAATAACTAGTACTAACCCTGAACCTACCCCTGTTCCATGTACTTGCCTTATATTAGCCAGTACTTTCTAGGCAAGTACACTGTAAGTACTGTACTGTAAAAGGAAGCGTTACCAAAAAAAAATATTTTTCAAAATATATTTTTGCAAAACTTTTTGGGGAAATCTTTAATTATTTGTGGGTGGGTTTCTCTTTTCGGGATTCTGGGAAGAAATCTGACCTTGACTTTCTTGATTTGATCTTGATTCAACCAGATCAATAAATAATTATAATTAAAAAAAAAAAAAAAACGTATTTCAGGGATTTGGATTCACTGGTTGCTATCACTATCAAACAAGACATACATTATAATGTAGAGAGAGAGAGAGAGAGGCATATACTGTGTTATAATCAATCTGGATCAATTTGTTTTGACAAAGCAAATGTAGAAAAGCACTTTCAAAAGTAAAAGTGCATCTCAATCATAGGCAGCTGTATAAAATATAAAAAGGCTCAGTTTGGTATAGGGGGCGACACAGCTTACCCACTGACACATTTGCCCCAATCTCCACCACCCTCATTTTTGTATTTTTTCCCAAAAATGTATTAATAATTGTGAATTAAACTTTTGTTCAACTACCAACAGAGGGCATCCCTTCCTTTGCTGTCTAACGGTATCCTCTGATGTAAAACTTCACTGAGATGTCCTATGATTATTATCCACAGGAAACTCATTTTGAAATCTCATTTGAAGTTTGAATAGCATCTAGTGTCTTTTTGTGCCTTTATAACAAACTTAAGAATAAATAAATATTACCTCACAGAAGAGCTAAACATAATAAACTGCATATGAAAAAGAAGTCTCGATTGGAGGAGTAGACGACAGTGAGATTCTGCCAATGGCTTACAGTACAGACGCACATGATCCTCGTAACACTGCAGGCTTCACATTTACCCCACCACGCTGTCCCTCGGTTCCAGCCTAACTGGAGCTCAGTTGTAGGAGGATTCTATCATTCAGCTCCTCAGAGAGCTTATAGGAGGCCTATGGGCTTTAACATGCCTTCTGACACCATCATACTACTGCCCCTCATCTTAAGGGGCTGTAGATATATTGAATTTTGTAATTGATAGCTCATACGTGTACTAGGTCAACATTATGCATCTTAAGAAAAGCAATATTGACTGAATTCCCATCGACCTGATTCCACATCCGAAGATGAAAAAAATCGACAGTATATACAAGACCTTTTGACACGATATCAGTAGATCTTTCCTGGAAGGGCTTTTTTCCAAGTCAAATCAAGTCTTTTTTATTTATAGTGCTTTATACAACACATACTGTATTGTTTCAACGCAGCAATAAACAGTAAAGCAGCTGTGAAAAGACAATAGTGTCATTCAGGTCAGTTCAATTACTTTGTGAAGTTCATCAATTATTAAACGACTTCAGTTCAGCTATAAGGCTCAGTTTTGATTCGATTCAGTTCATTAGCTGTGTCAATGTTGAACAATTCAAAGCAGCTCTACAAAGTCAGTAATGTCATCATACGTATACGTACGCGTCAATTCTGTTCAGGTTTTATTCTCATCTGAATAGTGCAGTCAAATTGATACTGAAGTTTAAGTGTCGTATTAAAGCCCTCTGATCTAATTTTTCCCATCCTGTTATTAAGCTTGAAAATTCCTGGAATTTGCAAGACAATGTTCAGACTCGGATCTTGCAGGCAGCGTGGTGTATTATAGGTATGCATGGCTGGTGTCCTTTGATTTGAGCGTTTGTACTGGCCGGATCACAAAAAGAAGCCCAACACAAACTCACTGTGATTGATATGCCCACTTCCCGTTCGCCTGTTATTTAAGGTGTAGCGAACCAAAGTGGATATACTTGTGTAGCCTCGTTCTCTGATAACCTCGCATAACAGATGCTGTACGTGGGAGTATCGGCACTTCCTAGCTTCCACTCGCTTCACACCGCTATCTGAAGTTGCCCCATGGACTCCTGGCATTTGAATTGTAAACATCGACTTCCTTCCATATCTGTCATCTTCACGTTTTTGAAAGTGTCTGTTTACCGCCGGCGTGGATTTGCTTGCCCAAGTCAAAATCAATGTTCATCAGAAGAGGCCAAGGGTCAAAGCGTGACTCGCGAATCCCACTTCATCGATCCTCCATGAATAATTTAAGCCAGTTATGGTGTGTTTGCATTAACTGGTGATGGCTGAGTTCTTCATCGGGGTAAGATGGAGATAGAGGGGGTGAAGAGCCAGATGGAGGATTCGGGGGGTGGTGAGAAACGTAGAAGTGAGAAAGTCTGAAAGAAAAGGAGTAGGCAGTTGAAAGCAACAATGAGAGCATCGTTCAAGGTAGAGTTTAGGGGTTGTGCTGTTTCCATTGGGCCTCCTCCACAGTTTTAGACTGAACAGAAGGTGACAGCGCTGGAACAGGCGGCCAGATACACACAATCAAGATATCACTATTGTTTTATTCACTTTAATTGGACCATATGGCAAATTGAAGCAACTCAATAATACTTTGATAGAGACACCCTCCTCCTTTCCGTTAACACATACTCTTTTTTTGTTTGGTTTTAAGTGGGGAAAAAAAGGAAGACTGTCAAATTAAAGGATTTAATGAATAAACCATGCATGTGACAAGAGATAAAACAAATCTATTTTCGTGCCTTGCTTTACTCGCAAGGGCTTTAATTACGACTTGAAGAGTGTACATTTTTCGATGTTAAATACATACTTTTATCCCAGTTTAATCTGCAAAGACAACTATTAGTAAGACATTCATAGGTTGATTATTTCTTCAAAAAAAAAAAAACAACTGTAAACACAATCACTCTCACACTATTAAACATTTCGTTGTTTGTTTGAGCTGCCTGAAAGCAGCAGTACTTTATCTGACCAATAGAAGATGCCGGGAGTGTTCAGGAAACCGGTTTATTAAAAGAAAATTATTTTTCTTTTCAATTGTGATGTCAATTTGTTAACACAGAATGATGTTAGTTTTTTTTTTAACTCTTCCCCTGTCGCCCCCACCCCCCACGCATTTTAACTTCCGAGTTTAACCATCAAAAAGTGAAAATTTATTTGTCTTGCCAAAACAGGTCCAACACATTCAAACTATTTGAAATGTATGTCATCCTAGATGTCCATTCGACTGAAGAAAGAAAGACATGGACATCTTGGATGACATGGTGTTGAGTAAATTATCAGCAAAATTTTTTGAAAAGTGAGCTACTCCTTTAAGGGAAATAAACAACAACAACATCATCATCTACCATGTTCGAGATAAAAGAGGAGCAAAAGCAGTCAGGAGGAAAGTGTCCATAGTCCAAGATTTTCTGAAGAGACATGATCATATGATTATATGATCAGTTCATTGGTTCTTGCTGAAATAACAGGAGAATGAACGTCATTGGTTCTCACACATCAAGCGAACATGCTTGAGCTTCCGTTTACCATAACTAATGGTTGAATGAATGTTTATATGTGAAGCCTCTGTTTATCATATAAATGTATCATGTATCTTTAGAAAATTTGGACTAAGCCACTCAATTAATATTTCATGGAGTTTTATGATAACTTTTTGAACTTTTTGAAGCATCAAAGTTGTAGTTGCAAAGCTGTCAACTGAGGGACTGAACGTTCTTTGTGTTCTGAAGATGAACGAAATTCTTACGTGTTTGGAAGGACATGACATGAGTAATTAAAGGGTAACTAAACCCCTGGTCAGAGCCTGACTCCACCCACTAGCAATATTTGAAAAATGCTGAAAAAATGGGCAGACCCCAGCGGGGCTAGGGGGCGTGCACCTGAGACCCGCCGTGAGTGACAGCTGCTGTCAGACTCTAAAATAGAGCGAGACTAGTCTGGAGTGACTCAATAGCTGCCTTTGCAACAGAGCGGCCATTTGAAGTCGAGGACTTTTCTCCCTCACCTTCACCTGAAGTGGATGAGGGTGAATTGTATGTATACACAGGGCCAAATCCATTCGAGCTGCTGGCTCAAACTGCGGTCTTAACTCCCGCATCGCGACCGGCATCTGATGAGTTATGTCGTCGAGTTGATCTCAATAGCGCACGCTATTGATATTATGCCGCTATATGAAAAAATCCAGCAAAATGCACCGGCTCGTTTGTCGACCCTAGAGGATTAACTTTATCCTAACCATAAATTGTGATTAAAATATCCATGATCACTCACATCAAGACGCCGCTGCGGTGGAGGAGTCCATGCAGGACGAGCAGTGTTTGGCACTGCGTGTGGAGAAGCCCATGTCCACCTCCGTTACTATCCTGATCACTGTACTAAACACTGATAAATCTATGCTAACTTGAAGCTATCCTAACTGTACTATGCTACTAGCTACACAAAATAATCTAAATTATCTATATAATGCTATGCTAAATAGATGCAACAATACTCTATCCTGGTCGTTTTCAAAAATAATCTAAATAACTATATAAATGCTATGCTAACTAGATGCTATTATATGCTATAGTATCCTGATCGTTTTCAATATTCATAAATCCAACTCCTGACTCGCTACAGCAGTTTTGACGGAACCAGATGCTTTTATACCAGGGGCTGCCAAGGGCGTGGTGAGCTCGCACCAAGGGTGTGACAGAGTGCGTCTGAGAGTTCGCTACGTCAGCAAGTACCCCTACTGCAGGAGCTTTCCGTTTAACCTGAAGAGGGCGGCACTCAGACGTTTTTACACCATATATTTGAAAATCAAAACACTTTATACTCAATTGTCAAAAAATGTACTCGAATCAATGAACAGCATTTATGAAGCTCCATTCTTACAGATCATTAACTAAAAAAAGTTGTTTTGGTGTTTAGTTACCCTTTAATGACATAATTTTCATTTTTGGATGAACTATCCCTTTAAATAAAATTAAAATGGCAGTGCTTCAAGTGTCACACTCACTGTGAAATGTATCATTTTCTTGTCTACAAACTGACCAATTCTATTCTACTTGTTGATGCGAGCCGGGCAGAAATATGCACTTTACCTTAAATGGTGATTTGTGACATTGATTCATTTTTTTATAATGTCAAGTAAAAATTTGCTAAACGACCATCGCGAGTTTCACTGAATTTGTCTGCTTCATTATACCGGATATCAAAGATTTCTTTGCTCGGGTTTGAATATTACCATTAACCAGCAGTGTTATCTATAGTGACCTGCATGAATTTAAGAGGCTTATGGTTAAACGAGACAGGAAATATTGGGGCTGATGTTTATCTTCTACGAGATTCATTTTCCATTAAATGCTAATTATGATGGATCCTCCGTATGCCCCAGACCCCTATCTATTAGGAAGTAATCTTTCTCTGTGTTTGGATTGCGCTTAAAAAGTTACGCCTGAAAGTCTAGTCAGAAGTTTAAAATAGGAGTTCCGCTTTTCATATTTTAACAGGAACAGCAATTACTTTTGTGAATGAGGCTGCAATTTTTTTATATCCATTGCCTACACCCCCCACCACCCTTATAATCCTGCTTAAACTCTGCACAAGCAATTACGCCATAGCCCACTGGTTCCCCTTTAATGCCTCTTTCATCTGCCCGCACCAACTATTCCATCATTTTTGCCTGATTAAAAGATGGAGGGGTGAAGCAAATAATGAATAGGTTGCTGAACCAATGAAGTTGCCCCGAAAGAAATAAAGTAGTGACATATTTTTAGGGTAAACCGAGGTGGTGTAGTTTTGTGTTTGCACTTGGTTGGTTATGGTTTATTTGTGTGGGTGTATGTTTTTTCTTGACGGCACTTAAATTAGCTACACTTTGGTGTTTTTTTGTTAGAACTAATTAGATGTTAGACTAAATATTAGGACGCATAGTAACTTTTAAGCACACATGTCTGTATCCCCATGTCTGCAACATTTAAAATCTTGATCTTGCAACAATTGAAACAAATCTGCTGATATATAATATTGCCCAAATTTAATGTCACTCAAAAGTGTGGCACTAAAAAAGTAACATTATATTGAACCTTTCTACATAACTGGGAAAACAAGTAAATAATCTCATTACATATTTTCAGTATTTTCTTTATTGCTAATGTGTTGACAGCTTTCGACAGCTGTTAATTAAGAAAACCATCATCAAACTGAAAATATAAGTTAATCAGGTGCTACAAATCAATTTGACAATTTTATTCAATTACATTTTGTGAAATAGAATTTACACATATATTTTAGCTAATATCCATTTTATATATGTATAGTGTTATATATATATATATATATATATATATATATATATATATATATATATATATATATATATATATATATATAATATTGTGTGTATGTGTATATTTATATGTGTATATATATATATATATATATATATATATATATATTAGGGCTGTCAAACGATTAATCGCATCCAAAATAAAAGTTTTTGTTTACATAATATATGTGGGTGCACTGTCTGTGTATAATTATTTTGTGTGTGTGTGTGTGTATATATATATATATATATATATATATATAAATACACACACATGCATGCATAAGAAAAAAATATTATTTATATATAAAATATTTATATATAACATAAATTAGATATAAATCTATATACAGCATATGCATGAAAATATTTCTTAAATATATACAAGCATATGTGTGTATTTATATATACATGCGATTAATCACGATTATTCATTTGACAGCCTTTATATATATATATATATATATGTGTGTGTGTGTGTGTGTGTGTGTGTGTATATATATATATATATATATATATATGAAGAGTTCAGATGCAAAAGCCTCTAAGTGCCATTTGAAATTTTCTTCTAGAATAAATTTTCTTCTAATTTTTATCAAGCTTGTATATTTAAGTTCAGTAATTTCACTTAATGAACTTAAATATACAAGCTTGATAAAAATTATTATTCTAGAAGAAAATTTCAAATGGAACTTACAGACTTTTGCGTCTGAACTATTCATATATATATATATATGAATAGTATATATGACCTATATATATATATGACCTTCTGAGCTAAACATTTTCTTAATACTGTAACTTTCATGCCCATGTGTATGAATGTCCATGTTGTTCTTTGTTATTGTTCTGCGCTGACCTTTTGTCTTGACCTCCGTAAGGACATCCCTCAGAACAAGGCTGTATTACAGGAGGTCGTGCTCTTGACATTAGCTTGAATAGAGGGGCACATGAATCACACGGATCACTCTTTATACTCTGATGATTGCATAATGGCTATGGCATGTTTGATTTCGCTCTCCTGTGTATATATGACCTTTAAATGAATTTCCCTGTGCAGGGTTGAATATAACCATCACTTATTTCAGACAGGCCAGGGAGCATATGACGAGGGGGTCGTATATCATAACTGTCTGAGCCGGCATGAGAGGAGAGAAAGTAATTGTACTAAAGTGCTGTTTTGTCTTCAGTTTTGAATGACAACATTACATTAGCATGTCTTTAGTAGCGAAACGTTTCTAAATGATCAAACTTTTATTGTGTGTTGTATATGTAAGTATATTGCAAAGCAGTTAGTGAACTATAATAAAGCAGAAATTATACACTGATCATCATAAATTGCAGACTATTCCTTGAAATCAAGGCACACTTAATGGCTGTGTCTGGCAAGGAATTTTACATTTTAAAATAATGAATCCCTATATATTCCTTTAAAGATATAGTTCAACTATAAACTTAAAAAAAAAAAAAAAAAAAAACTAAAATGTAACTAATATGTGACCCCAAAACTGCTTTTATTTGATTATTTATTATTGTATTTTTTTATTTACATGTATGCATTTAGCAGGCATATTTATCCAAATTGACTAGCACTTGCATTCAGAAACTTACATCCAGAATTTTTTTTCAACTACAAGATATAATTATTTATACTGCTTAATTGCAGGAAACTCTGAACCACACACATAAAACTTGCTTATTAAAATGTTTGTATCACACTGATCACGTGTGGCTCTGAATCATACAATCCATATTATTCATATTTTGTTTAATTCTATATCATTGGAAGAAAAATGCAGATGTTCCAGACTCATTAACTGCTTTAAATCTAATATACATGCGAATTCTTTACTTGCTGTTTACATTAACAGATGTAACCAACTTTATGTGAACTTTGTGTGGATTTGACAATTTAAAAATGTGAAATAGAACTTAGTTTAATACTCACGGGACACGCTGTCGAATGTTTTAGTTTATTGCAGAATATCCGATACAAAAGCGGTACTGGCTCCGCTTTGTTCTGGAAATGTCCATTGGGTACACCAGGGATTTATATTAAAGAAGAAATCCGGTGCAAAATGAACCTTTGGTCTAATAACACATTGGTACCTAGTCAACTGTTCTCTGAAATTTGTTTTCATGATAATCGAATGTAAAGAGTTTTATCTCTAAAAACTGTTTAGCGTATAACGCTTGTATATGGGGGCATATAATAAGTTAAAAGAAATCGCTAGTTTATACCACTAACAAGGCTCAAAATAGCCCCACACTAACACAGTAACATAATGAGGGTCCATACGCAAAAATTTTTATAAAGACAGTCCTCTCGTGTATACAGGCAGGAACCATCACGACAAGTTGAACCACGAACACGAGCCAAGTGAGCTGAACTGTATGAACGGTGTTCGTGGTTCGAATTGTCGAGACTGTTTTTTAAAGTGGTTATTAGACCAAAGGTTCATTTTGCACAAAGGTAACCTGGGTTTCCCCATGCTGCTTTTGCGCAGCGTGATTTTATTCAGACAGTCTGGACCAGATTTTCACCTCAGCGAGGCGACCAATCACAGAACGGGGAGCGAGCAGCAAGACGATGACGACGTCTATGCGACACGCCGAAGCAGTTTGTTTATATCTATGGATCAAACATGGCAGCAGACGCGAAGTTACCTTTCGATGCAGCCTTAAATACATACGCCAACGCCATAAATCTCTGACCCATCGTCGTCTTCCTCGTCTAATCTCTGTCACTCTACATACGTCATCTAGTATAATTGAAACGATTGGTTATAAACTACGTACAGGCGCATTTGACAGACATTCGTAGCACCCAATAAACGGCTCTCATTCGTAAACCATGCCTCAAATATGAGAAAATGAACATGTGGTTCCCACGGTCTGACGTTAGCCAGGCTTGTAAAAAAGGGCATATTAATAAAAAAAAAAAAGAAAATAGAATATATTTCCTTGTTTTTCATTCATATTAGAGCCGTATAGTCATCTATTTCTTATCTATAATCTATTTCTTTTCTATTGTGCACCCCCGTTTAGTTGTATACAGTGTAATGATAATTCAAAAGGAATCTACACAACATATTATGAGAAGCACAAATCATTAAAATATGTAAATTAAGCCCCAATGATCTTCCACTAGCAGTGTATAAGTCACAACCTGTTTAAATAAACATCCTTAAAGACTGCTCATCATCCCAGTGTGATTTGGTGGGTTTGGATTTGCATTCCAAAGGCTTTTTCTCAGCACTTTCTTTCTGATTAAAACATCTGGCCACTGTGTAGTTCTACCTGCACATCTGTCGAGAGGGAGAGCTCTGCACAAATCTTCTTCATCACAGAGGTAGCTGACAATCACTCTGACAGGAAGAGGGAGAGATGGAGGGGATGATTTATTAAAGCTGGAGAAATAGCTCGCAGTCCACGTCCGGACCGTCCATATCATTCAAGACAGTGTTTCCCCCCTCGCAAAGAGCTGTCCAAAGAACATTCCTTGAAGGAGAAAAGAGATGACCCGCCTCCACTTGTCGCCAAAAGTGGCATATCCTTTCTTTTTCTGCCTTGACCTGCCTGAAAAGGTGATCCCAGACACATAGAAGTTTGGTCGTTGTGCGGCGGTAAATCACCAAGGAACCCCAGCTGACGATAATTAAGGTTATTAGACACAAATACATGTGGAAGCCACAGGGACCCATTTCGGAGTGATGGCAGGTGTCGATGCTACTGCATGTGTGCAGTTTAAAAATATTGTCTCTTAAAATATCTCCCTTTATCTTTGCACTCTCTGCAGTCAGTGCCTACAGAGATGGCAAAGACAGACCAGTCGCATTTGTGAAGTCATGCACCTCATTTTCTGTCTCTTTATCCTTTACTGTGTGCATTAAACGGGGAGTGCTGCATGTGATGTGAGCTAAAATCACCTTTCAAGTGGTCAAATACTTTGTGCACATATTAAGCACTCAGACATTTAGTTGCATCACCATTTTAAAGTTGTAAAAAACATATTACTGGTCATTCGAAAGAATATTCTAAATCGGAGGAATGTTACTGTCATGCCTCTACTTATTATGAAGAGCAAGTGGTTCAGGAAGATTTCTAATTTAAAACTAATCCCTAACTAGTAGGGTTGGGAGATGAGAAAATGTTCTCATTCTGAATTGGTTCTAATTTAAATAAATAAAATAACTGGAACCCAATGATTTTCACGACAATTGGTTCCGCTAATGATTCTAGAACATCTGTATTTTCCGTGTGGAAATGCAGAATGGCATGAGATAAACATAAAATATGTAATCTATGCATCAGATCATCATTAAACTTGAACTGACTGACATTGTCATGATGACCTGTGTGAATTTTATTTTATGTATGTATTCATTGTGCATTACAATAAACGCAACATTTTGCAATTCAATTAAATGTGTAAATTAATTTTAAATTTGGCTTTCATGTTTGCAAAAAAAAAAAAAAATGATGATATCGACATTTAAATTGACATTTCTGATTTAGAATTTCTTAGAGTGTCATCCTTGACATCAATTCTAATGTATATATCTAATAAAATTACAATTGATCATATATTAGCTGCACGATTCTGGATAAATTGAGAAACGGACCTGAACCAACAAGTAAACAAAACAACATGAAATGTTAATTGCTGCAGTGTATTTAAAATGTGAGCAACTTCTATAGCTTCATGAAGACCGGCTTGGACAGGTCAGACATAGCAACGACCCTTCCCTATAGTAAACGGTGTGAAACAGGGTCATGTTCTTGCTCCCACACTGTTCACCATTTTGTTCAGCATGATGCTCCAGCAGATCAATGAGGACCTTGATGACGCTGATGGCATATACATTCGCTTTCTTCTCCGTGGGAGCGTGTTCAACCTGAGGCGTCTGCAGGCCCACACAAAGACCATGAAGCTACTGATCCGGGAGCTGCTGTTAGCTGACGATGCCCTCCTTGCTCACATAGAGGCAAAAACTGCTCAGATCTTCGGCCTTGAAGTCAGCTTGAAGAAGACTGAAGTTCTGCATCAGCCCGCACCACAAAATGAGTACCATCGAACAAAGGCTGTCCACCATTTCAGCTCCATGGGGTGCGTGATTTCGTCTGACGCCAAGATCGGCAAAGAAGTTGACAACAGGCTGGCCAAGGCAAACAGAGCATTCAGCAGACTATACAGATGAGTCTGGAAAAACAATAGCCTCAAAAAGACACGAAGGTCAGTGTTAGGTTTGGGTATCGGTTGGGTTTTATCCGATACCAGTACCTACTCGGTATTTTTTAAACGGTTCCGGTGCTTAAACGGTTCTTGATACAGTACTTAAGAAAACGAAACCGCACAAACATTGTCAAAAAATGGACCAATATTACCTTAAAGACACGAATGTCAGTGTTAGGTTTGGGTATCGGTTGGGTTTTATCCGATACCAGTACCTACTCGGTATTTTCTAAACGGTTCCGCTGCTTAAACGGTTCGTGATACGATACTTAAGAAAACGAAACCGCACAAACATTGTCAAAAAAATGGACCAATATTAACTTGAATCTTTAAACAATATAAATACAAGTAACATATGGTAAAATAAAGTAAAAATGTACATAATATTAAATAAATTAATATGTGATACAATCTGGGAAAACCCACCACATGGTGAAATTTGACATATTACAGGTTTTGAGCCCATATTAAACCTTTCCAAAGTTTTTATTTATTTTATTGTTTGTCTGTAACAAAAGTTGTGTTTTTCTGAACTCGGCTGATCGCTATGATTTTCAGAAATGGAATTTCGATAAAACAGTTTTTTTATTGGCTATTTTTCATATCACATATTTTAGTAATCATCACAGATTAGGTATCATTCGAAAGCTTACAAACTCAAAATTCAACCTGTGAAAACCGTTTTGAAATTGTATCAAATATTTCACGTTTGATTTACTTGATTCAATCTTTTTTTTTTTTACAGTCACTTGTGGTGGTGTAAAGATGTAATCAATATAATGATTAATTCAAGCACCAGTTCCTTTCAAGTGTTTTTTTTTTTTTTTTTTTTGCTTCCATAGACATGAATGTTTTTATCCAAACCATAAACTTTTATCCCAGTTTTTCTGTGATCATTTGAATATTTGTAGCACGCACTCTGTTTTTTTTCTCTTGATTTTCTGCCTCAAATCGTTATATAGCAAGTGTGTTCAAATAAGATTTATAGTGTAGTGTCAAATGGAAATTAGTAAAATGTGTGGGGTTTCTGAAATGAGCTTCATGGATGAATCCATTTCAGAGCTAATAAGGAGTAACTAGTGTAGGTGGTTATGTAATGTTCCAGCATTCAATAAAGTTCATACAGAACTCTCCCCCTCACTCCTGCTTCATCTTTCCACAGGGATCAATGGGTGTGTTTGTATGTTTGTTTTTCTTCTCTGTGAATGGGTATTGAGATGGGTCACCTTTGCTCTGTCAGCCTTGACCTAGACTCAACCCCAGTGCTAAATTGTTATGTACAAAAATAAGATGAATGTTATGATTTGTGTTGAGTATGTACACTTCTCTCAGTACACTTAACCTTGAGAGTGAATTGGTACATCATGGACAATATGCAAGACAAATAATCCAAGAGGTCATGTTTAGGTCAAAAGAAAATGGGAGCGTTTTAATGAAAGCTTTTTATGTGTATATGAAACTCTTTTGCACCATTACTGAACCTCTCCCATATGTAAATTTTAGAGTGAAAAGAATAATATTTTCTATCTTTGTGGTTTGCAATATCTATTAATAATATCAATTATCTATTAATCTATGAATGTATTAAAGGATAAAATTAGGCTTGAGTTACCTGATGACTAACAACTTTCACCTTTTCAGGTTATATGATTTCTGCTCCATTTTTTCTATGTTGTACACAAAAAAAACTAGCTGTTCGGGGTGATTTTATTTTATGCCCTTACATCTTTTTTGTTAAGTTAGCTAACCTTTCTCAGGGTGACTCGGATAATCGTCCTACCAATGGTTTGGGCATAGACCTCCCCGTTCAGCCAATTAAACTGTGTCACTCTGGAAATGTGCTGGAAGGAGCTATGGTAAATGAAGATCGATGAAGAGGATGCAGTGTCCGTTATTTATAGGCTTAGATGGCTGTTAGGCCTGACCTGCAGTTTACCCTTTGGGTTGTTGTTCCTGACCAGTGGCAGAACTGTGGAGAATTACACTGGTTTAGGGTGCTCTACATTACAGTGTAGGAGGAGCAGAGGCTTCAATTGGGGTGGGATTGTAACACACAAGTAGATTTTTTTCTGAAGAGAACGTGAGTGTTAACTACCAGTCACAACAATCTTTCAATCTGTGTATTTATCTCTGTTTGGAATTTTTAAGCGTCCCTTTCTGCAGGTTTCATTGATATACAATAAGTGATGATGACAATGAGTTAATGTTTGAACCTTTGAGGGAGTCATTGAATCATTCATTCAATAATTTTTTTTCAAAAACTGATACTTTATAACAAAACAAGTCTGTTTAAGTTATCAAGAGAATCATTAAATGATTAGTTCACTTGTATATGTATATATATATGAAGAGCTCTTTTCCAAAACGCGTTAAACGACAATTTAAAAAAAAATGAGTTTGTCGTGTCATTCTGCTGCGGACAGAACCCTTTCACTGCTCTATCAACGTTTCATGCCGAATCGCTATATTTCCTTGTTTAAAATGTACTGCAAGATACAGTTTCTTCCCAAGCCGCGATAAGCACCAGCCCTGTTTTTAGCCTAAACACGATAAATCCTCAAATTCAATGAGCGCTCTACACAATCCAGCACGGCGGCACTCTGAACAGAGGTTTATTATGTTCATTCATTCCTCAAAATGAGTCCTAGTTTTCTAGTCGACTAGTAGTAGATCATTTAAGCCATTTGTATTATCAGTAATCACATATATTGATTTAATTAAATGGGAGAGAAACCATATGAGCGTTTTTAATTGCATATTCCGCATCTCAACGTATGCATAAAGCTTGCCACAAAGAACCGGCAAAAGTAATGATTATGCATGAAACATTTGAATTGTTTATTAATAAACTAGTGTTTTCTGTCAGTGTCAGCAACAAAGATAAAGTTGATGATGCTTACTCGCCATCTTCGCAGTGAACGCGCATAGAGAAACGCATACTTCGAATTAGCCTATACATACGCAGAGAGTTGCCAATTTATTTTAGTTTTTAATTGTTTTGTTTAAAAGTAGATATTTAAAGCTTTCTGTAGCTTAGTTCTCAGGCCTGTGTGAGGCAAGCATCGCGGTGTTTCGGTTCATATTATGAGACGCGCTCCGGTTCACCTGCGCGCCTCTGTGTCCTGATTATATTGTCTGATATTTACTTCTAATGTATTAATCCAGTCAATTTGTCGATGAAACATTTATTAAAATGAAGATACAATTTATATGAAACGAAATTTACAAGCTTTCTACAAAACAAAACTTAATAAGTGGTCAACATCATGTCTGACGCACTCCAAATATTTTCCGATATTGGGCAGCTTTTGAATTTTGATCCTATCTTACTCATCTCATGCGGTTCCCTTTTCATAGCCTACTCAACATAGATGAAATAATAAAAATAAGTAATGTAATATTATTAAAAACAAATGTGAAATGTTTATTTTTTTTTGTTGTTTTTTTTTTTTAACTTATATTTAAGCGTCATGCTGCTCCGCTTTGCTCACATGTTATGTAGCCTGTGTGTGTGTGTGTGCATGTGCTGGAGGGGTGCCCATCCCTTTTTTGAATATCGTTATCATATATTGATCATTTTTAATAATTAGTTTTTTCATGCATATGTTGAAATTGGTATTAATAATTTGTTTTTTTTCATGCATATGTTGAAATTGGTACTATTTGTTTGAGGTTTATTTCGATTTATAGCGTTTTGGAAAAAAATAAAATTAACTTTTAAATTATCATTAACAATATTGTTGTTTGATTTAATAATTATTGTTCAAAATGTTCAGACTGAACCAATAAAACATTTAAACAGGATAATTTGAATATTCACAAAATGTGTGGGTCTAGGTAAAAAATGTAGTTTTCCTGAAAACTATTGAAATGGATTTATAGCGTTTTGGAAAAGAGCTCTTCATATATATATATATATATATATATATATATATATATATATATATATATACACATTTTTGCTGATAATTTACTCACCCCCATGTCATCCAAGATGTCCATGTCTTTCTTTCTTCAGTTGAAAAAAAATTAAGTTTTTTGATTAACATTTCAAGATTTGGTTTCTCCATATAATGGACTTCATTGGGCAGCAAACGGTTCAAGGTCCAAATGAGAGTTTCACTGCAGCTTCAAATGGCTTTAAAGGACACCAGACGATGAATAAGGGTCTTATCTAGCAAAATGATCGGCCATTTCAAAAATAAATAAAAAAGTTCAAGTTTTATAAGCTCAAATGCTCACCTTGCTCTGTTCTGTGACGCCCAATTGGTGACTCTCCTGTTCGAATTCGTTCATCAAAATGATTCATTCCATTTATTTTATTCGTTGATTGTTTGACCCAATTGACTCAAAAGATTCACTGGAATGTTTTCATCAAAAACCTTAATTTCTTTTCGACTGAAGAAAGAAAGACATGGACATCTTGGATGACATGGGGGTGAGTAAATTATCAGCAAAAGTTTTTTTTTTTTTTTTTAAAGTAAACTACTCCTTTAACTCAACTGATTCATTCAAAAACACTGATTCATTCAGGAATGTGCAGTGTGTTGCTCAACAACAGGCATGCAACAGTTTTGATTTAGCTTTGTTTAGAAATAGTTTTGTTGATCAAAAGAGTCAGGGTGTATTCACACTTCTTCAATTGTTTTCGTTTTGACCCCCCCCAAAAATGTTCCTGGTCCTCTTAGTGTTCACATTGACATTTTAACACTGAACCTAAAGATACCGAACTTAAAGGCATAAGGATATGTCCACAACCTGATTGGTTGGCTATTATTATGTATGTTTTGTGACAGAATTTACCGAACATCCAAAACAACGCTGTGTGCTAAATTTTGAGAACTTATAATAACTTATAAAATGTGTAAAGAAGTCAAAACAGCAACACGAATCCCTCGGTCACACAGAAACTTAGATCTGCTGTGAGGTGATGTGTTTCTGATGACGACAATGACGCTAAAAAATGTGCATTCTGTCACTTTAAAGGTTGCATCATGTGACATCATGTTCTGTTTTTTTTTTTTTTTTACATGTCTTTGCTCTGTTTTGCGTTATTTCAGTCGAACAAGAAATAATATATTATTCTCACTTTCGTGTTTACCACTTCTGGTATAAGAAACGGTGCAGAAACAATATTGAACAGTACCATGTCACACAATATGTATTTTTAAAGGGGTACTCCCTTTTTTTTTATAAAAAGACTCATTTTACAACTCCCCCAGAGTTAAACAGTTGTGTTTTACCGTTTTAGAATCCATTCAGCCGACTTCCATTGTAGGAAAAAAAATATACTGTGGAAGTCAATGAGACCAGAAACTGAACCAGAAACTGGGGGAGTTGTAAAATGAGCCTATTTCCAAAAAAAGTGGAGTATCCCTTTAAATAAATGGACGTTCAGTGTAAAAACTCTTGCACACTTATCGACAACAAAAGTAAGAGGTATGTCACCTGAAAAAAAAAAAAAAATCTTTTAGGCATGAAATGAGCTGAATGTTAATTGTCATATATTCCCTAATGACTAGCTTGGTTCACTAGAGCGAGGCAGGTACCGAGAGGGAGAGAGCGCGAATCCAGCGCTCCGTCACCCTTTCCAGTCGAGACTCAATGACTTTGAAATTCTAATGGGTATTATTTGCAAAGGACACCTTCATTTGCGTGACACCACTCCAAAAGACAAGGTGATTTTCAGCTAAGCTGTAATCCCCCCGCGCCACTCGCCACACTTCACATCAGTGTGAACACACGGCGGACTGGTCACACTTTGTTGTTGCCGAAGCAAATCCAAACAATTATTTATTTGTTCATTAATTGCGCGGTTGTAGTTTCGCTTGTTTCTAATTTTGGTTTGCGCCTTGGACTGTAACAAGGTGACAGTCAAGCTTTTTGAAGATGCAATTAGAGCACAGTTTGTGTGGTATGAACGGGTGTCGCAGCTTGTTGAGGTTCAGGGAGGACCAGAGTCATTTTGTTCTTGTGCCACAGGGTGTTGTTTTTATGTTTATGTCTGTGGCTCAAAATTGATTAAACTGCAACACTCTTTTCCTCAACTAGTGTTAATTGAGCAAAAGAGTGTTGCAGTTTAAACCTCAATTAGTGTTAATCAAAGAAACAACTTTTTTTCTTTTCTTTTTTTTTTTATATGTCCCGGCCAGCAATACTATACTCCGTCCCATTTATTGATCTATGTATGGCGGCCCGCCACAATATCAACATTGACTGCCACATAGATTTCAGTGCTTCCCATTCATTCTGTAGCAGCCAATAAATATATTTAAACTTCTCATAAGAACATAAAAGCTCTTTAAAGGAGTAGTTGATAATTTACTCACCCCCATATGATCCAAGATATCCATGTCTTTCTTTCTTCAGTCGAAAAGAAATAAAGGTTTCTGATGGAAACATTCCAGGATTTTTCTCCATATAATGGACTTCAATTGGAACCAAACGGTTCAAGGTCCAAAAGACAGTTTCAGTGCAAACTGCAAACTGTTCAAAGCGCTTTAAACGATTCCAGACGATGAATAAGAGTCTTATCAAGCGAAACAATTTGTCATTTAAAAAATAAATAGCAAAGTTTAAGTTTTATAAGCTCAAATGCTCGCCTTGCTCTGTTCTGTGATGCTCCGTTCGTGACTCTCCTGTTCGAACACTTTCATCAAAATGAACAAATCTTTTTTCGAGTCATATGGTTCATTCAACGAACGAAATGAACGAATTGACAGCAAAATTATCAGCAAAAGTTTTTTTTTTAAAAGTGAACTACTCCTTTAATGTTTGTTTTGTTCCTTTGATGTCAAATCAACTAAAATCAAAAGCACAATAAGGCTTTGTGTCCTCATGAAAACACTGTTTGCACTTTTGATCTTTGACTTTTGATATATATGTTTGTGTGTGTCTAATATACTTTATCCTTTGATTATATGATGCACTCTAAAAAATACTGGGTTGTTTATTTTTAAATTAAAATTTTAACCCAATGGCTGGGTTTGTCCATATTTTACCTAAAATTGGGTTAAAACAACCCAGCATTTTTTAGAGTGTAAATGAATACTATTGCAATAGTGAGCAACAGTGAGCGCCAACCAATTTGTTTACCATGTATTTAGATCTGTGAGTTTCTAATTCAACCTCGTATATGGATGTCTACAGTTGGTGGACGTGAGTAACAGTGCTGCTAGGATGCCTCGGGTGGTTTGGCCTTGTGTTAGACAGACCAGAAGAGAGGTAATTTGCTCTGCTCATCTTGGTTCAGCCTGACTACCGTCACTGCAATCTGAGTATCGTGAGTGCACAATCTTATGGAGTGATGCGGAAAATCACATCAAATAGTGTAGCCTCTCATATTTCTTTCATCATATTGTGAGTGAGAATGAGAGACTGAGAAGGACAAAAGCACAAACAACAAGATAGAAATTGTTTGTGTGTTTTCACAGCAAATGGCCACAGGAAAAAGAAACAGCAGAGAGTCCTGACAATGTCAACTGTTTTTTTTTTGTGTGTGTGTGGGTGTGTGTGTGTGTGTGGTTTTTTTTTACCTAGCCCAGAGAGATGGAAAAGGACTCCAGTTCCCTTAACAGTCGTTCCAATACCTATTTCAAAGCCCAGAGAGAGCAGAAGTACACATATATTGCTCATCTCACCGTGCCTTCTGAGACAGGCTGGATTTTAAAACTGGGACTCGTACCCAGATGAATACTTTACACAGATATGTTTATACTAATCTTTTTTTAACTGGAACAGGATTCTGGCTCATAATCCAACTGCTACTTTAATCCAGTTATGAATAATGTTAAAGATACATACTAAATACATTATACATATTAATTCTGTAAACATTGCTTAAATCAAATAGGTAGTTAATAAGTGTAGGGTATGTGGAATTATGGGCTAAGTGTAGTAGTATGTGTCTTTGTATTTTTTCTTTTATTTATTTATTTTTGTGTGTGTGTATGATGTATGTCGTATGTATGTTGAAATGCCTACTTGATTGCTATGCAAACAAATTTCCTCACGAGGACAAATAAATGTACTTACTTACTTACTTACTTACTTATTAGAGAGGATATTTAATTTCTATATACTCTCTCCGTTTGAAATTGCCCTTGTTCTCGAAGTCACAAAGATTTTGTAACCAATCCTGTCAACGTGAGGAGCAGTTTTTAGCATATAATTAACTACGCTGCAAAGCAGGGGATTCTCAAGAGAAGCCAGGTTATCTCGCTATATTGTTCTGTTGATATGAAAAATCAGGTAGAGTTACTGTACCTATATAGCGAGTGAATTATGTATGATGTATATTACGATGTTATGATGAGCTATATGCCTTTCTCCATGGATGCTGAATTATTGTTTGAACCAGTTTCTGTTCAAACCAGTTTAAACACACTGTAAAAGGCTGAATTAAACCAGTATGCCATTGTGTAACATGTATTAGTGGATCAGTTTGAGCCGCTGTGATTGAGTTAAGACGGAGACTAATTTGGATTTTAATTCTGCAAGGGTGTAGAGTTACATTCAAGCTACTGTATTTTTAAGGCATGAAGAATTTTTTATAGAAAAAAAACTAAAACAAAAACGTTTAAAGGGATAGTTGACTTTGAAATAAATTTTTGGTATGTTTTAGCTTACCTCAAGGGCATCCAAGATGTAGGTGTCTTTGTTTCCTCAGTAGTTTCAATTTTGATATTGTGGTTACAAGAGGTAAAAACGATATAAATACTGTTCGCTTTCTCACACAAACCGCTCGTTTCGTGTCTTAGGCCATCAATGTGTACTTACATTTACGAGTCATTAAATCATGTTTAATTTGGACTTCTCTGTGCATGCTCTTTGAGGTGGTGACCATAGACCTCCATTATATGACTGACAGACACGAATCTCTCCATTTGTTGAAAGCTTCCCGATGTTGACTCTCGTCTCATTGTGACGCCTGACACTAGACATAAGTTTCGTTTTCTTTGTCTTACGTGGAGTTTGTGTTGGGGTTTGGAATGAACTACAAGCCGGATTCCTTGAATCTATCTTCTACTTTTGTGAAAGTTGACCTAAAGTTTTGTCGCTCGAGTTGTCTTCGCTGATACAGAGAATGGTGGCGAATACAACCTGCCAGACATAGCCAGGCGAGCGTGAACGCGATTGAGATCACTCCCAGTCTCAAATCCCATCCCGAATCCCTCTTATTTATTTTACTGTACACAGTTATAGAGGCAATTGCAGTGATCAGAGCAGGGCTCATTCAGCCCATCAGGCAATTGTTTAAGCATGTATGGGTTAGAAAAACAGGTATTTTTATTTAGAGTTTTAAAGGATAAAATGATTGACTACAGGAGGGCTTTAAACGCTTAAATTATTGACTACAGATGACATTTCTGTCAACTTCTTTGTTAAATGAATGACAACGATTTGTTACAGGTTGCAATTTCCTTTCAGGTCAAATACAATTGCCTCTGCCCTATTTTAATAGCAGTTTTTACACATTTGAGTTATATTTCATAAAATAAACAGTGCTCAATGTCCCATATAAACTACACTCTAAAACATGTTGTTGGTTTAACTTAAAAAAGTAAGTAACCTGGTTGCCTTAAAATTTTTAAGTTGATTGAACAGGAAAAAGTGTGTTAATACAATGAAGGAGCTTGATTTAATCATCAGAAACTCAAAAAAATAAGTTATCTCAACTAAATAAATTATTTAAGTTGATTTGACAACAGAAAAAATGTTGTGATAACAAATGTTGAAAATATATATATATATATATATATATATTTTTACAGTCTATACAAAAGATACTAACCTATAAATGCAAACCTATAAATGTAGGCCTAGTGTTTTTACACAGTAGAGGGATCTGTTTGATTTCGAAAGATGAAATTTGGAAAAGTTTACTTAAGCACTGAGGTGTACTGAAATGTCTCACCTTGTGTTTAACTTTTTATTAAAATGACTATTTTAGTCAGTGGATTAAATATAGGTTTTGATGAAAGCATACCATGGGAAAGTGGTCTGTGAAGTTTGTTAACCTCATGAACCATGTAGCCAAGAGGCTGAGAGATTTCCATGGTAACGCAAACTCGCACCATGTGATGTCGAGATGTGTGGTTTAAGGGAGCAAATTAATGCCTTATGGCGCAAGTCAGTCTGTGAACCAAGGCTTTATTTCAGCTATGAGTTCAACATAAGTACTCAATCGCTGTGAAGTTGTTAATTTCAGTACATTTCAAATCTCTTAATGAAATAATTGATTAGCACTTAATGCACTTAAAAACATCAAAAATGAATGAAAATAATTCACTCTCAGTATGGGAGAGAAAGAGGAATGAGTCGGCTCTTAAAATCTGAAATTAAAGAGCGAGCGCGCAGACCCGGAAGACCATTGGGAGTAAAATTTGTACATCCAGCACTGTACTTGAGAAAACATGAAAACAATCAAGTTGTTCCATCTGTCTGTTGACAGTGTGTTCAACCCCCTGCCTCACATGCTACGTTGCCCTAACGGTGTGTGTGTGTGTTTCGGACGAAAATCAATACATCCTTACCGTCCAGGTAGCAGCAATGTTCTATCTTGACTGAACTCTAACTCCCTGACAGTAATGTTATTTGGAGGTAATCCAGTGTTATATATTAAAGCTTTTTTTTTCCCTCTATATACTTCGATGCCAAATCAATCCCTTTCTCCAAAGTAAATTAATAATGAATGTCCTCTCTTGTTCATGTCACAAGGTAGCCAGAGGGGGCTGCAGAAAGATTAATTTTCGAAACCGCACTTGGTTTGATACTCGATATATTTTTGCCCTCCACAAGTACAGTGGGAAAGGGTTGATGTAATACTAGCTGAAATAGAGTTGAAACTGTGTCTCTATTGCAACGTGGACTGAGAATGAATACCCAAAGTAATTCTAAACTAACTAAAAAAACATCTAGCAATAACATGATGACATTGCATGAAAAATTAACGCTTTGTAATCTGTACTAGGATGAGAATAGTCGAGCATCCCATGATGGTGCAGATCCCAGAGCGCATGCATTTCGGTGTCAAAAAAAACGGACGAGGGCCGTGCTTGTTTATTCCGGATGCTTAATTTTCCCCGCCCTTGGATTTTCAGTGCACTGAAAGGGTAGACACTTTATTTGGATTAAAATGGTTTGCTGTCTGCTCTTCTCTGATAAGGGAATAGAAGGCGGAGTTATTTATTAATTTATGTATTTGTTGCATTGTGCTGATTCAGTGTGGCGCTATGAACACGCAGCTCAGACATGCTCTAGTGGCCGGAGATGCTGCACTACAGGTTTCCAGAAGGTTCTGACTGCTCAAGGTTAAGACTGATTGGATTGGATTTACCCTCAGTGTCTTACCAAGAGGATGTTATTATAATGCACAGCATTTTATGGTGATGCTGTACGTAATATTTTAATATGATGGCTGAAATAACAATGTGCAGTCCCTAGTGCACATGTATTTAAAGAGATAGTTCACCCCACGATTAAAATGACTTTGATTTAATATAGTGTCTACACCAGATTTTAGCGATGAGACAAAAGCAAATAGAAGACATTATAATCAGTGATGCTGTCTACACTTAAATGCAATAATGTAAGTGCACTTAAATACTTAAATGTAATTAACTACATGTACTACTATAGAGTTAGGGTACGATTAGGGTTAGTTGCATGTAATTATGCCTATTTTCTAGTTAGCCTAGTACGTGTAACAAAGACGCATTCAAATAAAGTGTTACTGGTCAAAGTGCAATTTCAACAACAAAAATGGTATCATTGTTTAATGAAGTTCCTCCTAGTTGTTTTTTTGGTATGCTTGTGATTGTTCTGATTTATCTTTTCAGTGAATATATTGGATAAATTAATTTTGCCACACAAAATTTTTAAATGGCTTCAGAAGACTACTTGTAATATAAAGATTGTCCTTTTTTGAACCTTGACAGCCTTTGTACTCTACATGGTTTCTATTATATTGACCAGAAAATCTGGACAAAATTTTCCACACTGAACAAAAAGTAAACATTAATGGCAAATCTTTTGTCTTTGGGTGAACAGTTTCCTTAAACATACAGTCTTGCATAAGTGCAGACTCAGTCGTCTGTGTGTACCAGCCGGCTGTTTGAACAGCAATTCTGTTGTTTCCTGTATTATTTACCATATCATCCATGTCTACATGACGAATGTGTGAGAGCTTTGCTCTTTGATCCCATAAACAGTGTTTCATCGGGGTTTCGTTCAATTACCGGTGCAACAGCTGCTTTTGCTTTGCATTTTTTTCTTTTATTCCAGCCAACTTTGAATGCCCTTGAGTGTGCTTAGTTACCCTGTTTGGCAACCGCGTGCTTCACATGCCAACCGACACGTATTCTCCTTCTATTATGGGTCGCTCGACTCTTACTTGCTTCACCTAGTAAGATTTTTATTGAAGCAGGTTTTTTTTTTTTTACTTTTTGATGGCACAGATACTCAAATACCCCCCCCCCCCCCCAAAAAAAAAAAAAAAGTCAGCCTGACCCATTAACAAACAAAAAAATGAATATATAAATACTGTATATATTTCACACACACACACGCTAATAAACTGTGTTGACACTTAATTTTGTATAAAATGTCATTTTTTCAAATGCGATTTAAGGAAAAAAAAACTGCATAGAGCTGCTTTAAGAGGCGATATTGGACCGGCATATCATCAAAATGTCTGTAAAACGAAACCTCTGTGACCGGCACCATTTTTTTCCAGCGGAAACTCTGCTTTATAGAGAAGAGCAAGGGGAAGACAGATTGGAGAGGGGCGACTTTAATATTTCTGCGTAGGATGCCCTGCAGTGTATTATGAACCCGTCCACAGGGAAAAGGCTTGATCTTTCCACTGATCTCCAGCATTCTCATTTAGTCTATTATAAGATGAGGTAGAGGCCAGTGCCGCAGTTTCCACTCCCGTGAAAACGAACGCCTTTGCTTGTACCCGAGTACTTCTGCCCACCTGCCAAGGGAGAAAAAAAAAAAAGACACAAAGAAGCACATTTACCACATCTGTCCCTGGTGCTTTGGATGTTGCCCTGTAGAAGCTAAAGTAGTTGAGCTCTGTGCCTCTCACTGAATCGACTAAAATGAGCGCGCAAGCATTATGACCATAATGGGCTTTAATGAGCATCGAACGCCTATTATTCGAATGTGTGCCAAAGATTTTTGGGCTGTGATGCTACTGGAGATAAAACAAAGATTGCATGAAAATTGTCCCTGCGTTTTATTGAATGGTTAATCAGGCAAGTAATCAATTAAGTGCATGATTGCTTTTGATTTTAATAGCACAGTATATGAAAAAGCCCTTTTTGGCCTCTGCTGCTAACTGTTAGGCATAGCTGTAATTAGACACAGCATGTCCTCATTTAAGTAAGGCCTGTAAGTAATTAGCATCTAATTCCATTATATCCGTTATATGGAGAGATGGCGTTGTCTTTAAGTCGAAAGCACTGAGAGGCTGTTCCCACCCCAGCCAGTTTAGCTTTAAATATTATCTGGGGGTCACTGAATTTAATAAAGCCAATCTTCAGGAGGGTTTGGGGGTTTGATCGATGTCTAACCATGTTGTTCTTCCTTGCTTAATGTCTAGGGAATACATTCGCACTCGCTTCCGTAACAGATGCAGTCTTCCGACGTACAGTACCAGGGGGACTATTTGAATGAATGCTAATGAATTTCTTAAATGATGAATTCCTGTGCTTTAGTAACAAAGGGATACACTGGTAACAATTCAGAGGGGAACTTTGCTCGTAGCGCACATGCTAATGCTAAGGGTTAAGGAGTCTCTCTGATTCTCTCTCTTCTCTTGTAGTTGCTCACAAGGGGACTTTGTGACACACACAGCGTGGCTGAACAGATCAAGTATACTGTACGCCGGAGAGGATAAGTGGTCTGTGGACCCCCGGGTGAGTTTGGTTACTCTGAACCAAGATGAGTTCACCATTAAGATTGAGGATGTGGACTTGACAGACGAGGGCCTATACATCTGCGCGGTGCAGACTAGCAGCAGACCCAGGACCACTTCAGTGCACGTCATCGTTCAAGGTCAGTTTTGTGATGTGTCGCGGTGTAGAGCACTAAGGATGAATGCTTTTATATGCTTTTGTAAGTGAGCACTTGATCCAGAATTGAAATACTGTCATCATTTTACTACTCACGTTTGCGTCGTTGTAAAAACTCTATGAGTTTCTATCATCTTTCTGAATGACAAAAATATTGCAGAATATCCAGAGTGCCGTTTTCTATAATGGGGATTGGAGCATGAAGCTCTAAAATGACAAAAAGGACCATAAAAGTGACACAAAAGTAGGCCATTTGACTTGTGAGCTGTATTTCTAGTCTTACAAGAACCAATCATTTTTCAAATCTCGGATGTCAAACCTGGTGCGCTGTGTCCTGTTGCATCATAATTGAACTGAACCTTAAAATGTTAAACAGATTTCCTCCAAATAACTACTTAGATGTTGGTCTTTACATCATATTAAGCCATTGTATGACTTCAGAAGACATGCAATATGTACACTGTTAAAAGATATTGTTGATTTAATTAAAAAAAATGAAGTAACTTGGTTGCCTTAATTTTAAGTTCATTGTAATGGAGAAAATTGAGTTAATACAATGAAGGAGATCGATTTAATTGTCAGAAACTCAAAATATTATGTTATCTGAACTACATAAATTATTTAATTTTATTTGACAAAACAAAAAATTTTGTGATTACAAATCATGAAAATATTTTTTACAGTGTAAAGATGTATAAATAAACATTTGTTTCCTATTAAAAAGTAAAGGTCGCATTGTCACATTAGCAAAATTTCACTAGCAAAAACGCCCATTGCCTATTGTCAATAGTGTACACAAAACACAGCACACACACAAGTTACTTTCAAACCATACCTGTCAACACTCCCGTTTTTCCCGGGTTTCACTCCATCACCCGGACCCCTCCCGGTTTGTTATTTCTCCCAGGAAACTACCGTAATTTGCATGGCCCAAACTCCTTTATGAATAATCGGACCATGTTATGTTATATGTTGGTCAATATGTTGACCAGTTGCCAGATCTTGTATTAAATGCATTATATTCACACAATCCACACTCCATATGCAATTTCAACCCGTGTGTCATCTCAACATGGCAACCCATACCCCAGTTGCGCAGTCGCGGAAAGCTAACCCGTAAGCAAGCAAATCACAACACCGTTTCCCAGATTTTGAAAACCAAATGCTGACAGCTAAGTTTCAAACCAATTAGCTTACATAAATACAATATCTGTTTATTTTGTATTTCAAGTTAAACAAAGTCATACAAGTTTCATACTGACCATGAGTGGGCGAGCAAATGATGAGTTTTCATTTTTAGGTGAATTGTCTCTTTAATATGCTTGTGCCTGAATGTGTGCCCATAGTCTGTGTGTTTGTATAGGTGTAATATCATTTCTGGAGGCCCTTTCTCAGTATCGGTTTGAAACACCTTGAACTCCAGTTACGATATTGGGTATTTTAATGAAGTGGATAATTATGTAATTAATGCTGATTGTGTAAAACCTTGGGGGTGCATTTTTTTTTGCTTCTGATTTGTGGGTCCAGTGTTAATATGATTGATGGCAGTGTCATTCCTGTGCAGTGATGCAGTAAGTCATAACAGTGCCGACTGGAGGTACTGTACACTGGCTAGAGATTTAGAGCACAGCAGCTCACCACTGCAGAATTTCAGCTTTCGATGCAAAACTCATTGAGTAATATTGTGGGAAATTTGTGATGGTCTTTTTTTGGTAGTTAAATGTTCATTCTGACACTATTTCCCCACTGAACGAATGATAAGGCCAACAAAATATGTTGTATTTGGCAAACTCATAGTAATGGTGGCTTCTAACCAACATGGTGTATCAAAATAATTTGTTAAAAATAAATGGTGAGTCATTCTACATGACAAAATGAGCGTTTACCCATCAGGCTTTTTTTCCACAAATCTTAACCCTCTTTGGTATGTATCAAGTTTTAATTTGATCTAATATTTTTTCCATAATATTTTTGGACAAAAATAGTTTGAATGTGAAAAAAAGCTATTAATTGTTCTTAATACATGAAACCTTATATTAAAAGTAAATTAAATGTAAAATTAAAAGTAAATTAAATGAAACACTTCAAAATAAATTATTAAATAATTTATAATTAATACCAAAAGTCCAATTTTCAAAGTTTGATGTTACACAAAGTTGACCTGTGGGCAAAAACATTAACATGTATAGTCACCACATTATTGGTTTATTTAAAGTTTTCCTTTTTAATTGCAACAATGCATTGTGATGTACTTTTTGTCCTGAAAGGCGAGCAAGTTGAGGGAAAGCTATAGAACTTTGTTTCCACCACTTAATAAAAATAATAATAATAATAATTGAGACTTTTAATCTCACAATTGCGAGATATGAAGTCAGAATTGTGAGAATTAAAGTCGCAATTGTGAGAAATTAAGTCGCAATTATGAAAAATAAAGTCGCAATTGCGAGATATAAAGTTGCAATTATGAGAAATAAAGTCGATATAAAGTCGCAATTATGAGAAATAGTCACAATTGTAAAAAAAAAAGACATAATTGAGACTATCTCAAAATTCTGACTTTATAACGCATAATTGCGAGTTTATATCTCGAAATTCTGACATTTTCTTAGAATTGTGAGATATAAACACGCAATTGCGAGTTATCAGGCCAATTCTAAGGGGAAAAAATACTAACTTACAAATACTAAAAATATTAAAATACAATTCTGACTTTATAACACGCAATTCTGACTTTATATCTCGCAATTCTGACTTTATAACATGCAATTGTGACTTTATATCACACAATTCTGACTTTATATCTCGCAATTCTGCCTTTATAACACGCAATTGCGACTTTATATCACGCAATTCTGACTTTATATCGCGTAATACTGACTTCCTCAAAACTCGCAATTTTGAGAAACAAAAATCTGAATTGTGAGATGTAAACTCGCAATTGTGAGAAAAAAATTCTGAATTGTGAGATAAAAAGTCGCAATTATTTTATTTTTCATTCTGTAGCGGAAGCTAGCTTCCATAGAAAGCACGACAGACCAATGAGAATCAAATAACCCAGAATTTTTTCAAAGAAGTCCAGTTATTAACTTATGGCTAATGGTTCAGACCTGGATTTGTGTTAGTTGATCAGCTGTGGTTAAATCTTTGTTTGTTGTAATTAGCCTCACTGACACATGGTTCTGGGAGAGTCTTTGATCTATAAAGGAAGAACTGTACGTTGGGTTAGATGAGTTCATACTTGCGTCAGTGGAGAAGGCCTCTCAAGACATCATCAATTAAACTGAACGTGAGATCAAAGAATGGGCAGAATTCGGGGAAGAGCTGCAAGAAATATCTTTCACATCTATGGAAATTGTATTAGTGGTGTTTGCAGAGGCAGGCATCACTGTTGCTCAGACTCCAGTTTAAGATTTGAACTCATGTAATACTGTGACTTCGTTCCGCACTGTTGTGCTTCCGACATGAATTATAGCTCAAAGTAGGTTATATGTGGGTTTGTGAGAATAGGTTTGCTATTACGTCTATAAGTTCTGTAAAAATACAAAGGAGGGAACTGATACTGTATGTTGTAGTAACTTTCTGAATTTTACATTTTAATTGAAGTAACAACTGAAATTCAAAGAAAGCCGTTGAAGAAATTTACATCACTATGGTTTTTATCAAAGTTTGTCTAGATAATCTGAAAAAGGGCTGTCACTAACGATTATTTTTGTAATTGAGTAATCTGTTGATTATTTGAAGATTAATCGAGTAATCTGATAATGCATTTTGTGGTAATAAAAATAGACCTAAGGGAACAAAAGCCTTTAAAATTATGTAAAATACATTAAATAACAATGAGGCAATTGGTTCAAAAAAGCACAAAAGTGATCTCATGGTTTTATTGAACAAAAATGTTAAAATACATAACGTAATATACATCGTTTATAAAACGGTTAGTTCCAATCCTTGATTCTGATTGGTCAATAGCTGTGCTTTATTCATTTTATCCACTGTAAAAAAAAAAAGTTTACAAAAACCTTAGTTTAAAGCAACCAGCTGCAGCAGGGCATTTTTGAGTTTACTCAACTTAGGACCATTAGTTGTACAAACTTTTTCATGTTAAATAGTTGAATAAACTTTAAAAACAGAATTTGTCAAACAAAATGTAAGTTTAAATTTTTACAGTGTATACACGGCTATGTTTATATTAAAACACGGCTATGACCGCTTCACCCAATGGTTCTATCTATCATTGCGTAACACTGCAGTTCCTATGGTGTTTTTAGTTGAGCTTTCATGCATATTACACATTGGTTGCCGTTCACGGTCAGGGACTATTTTTTCTAGCGGAAGGAAGGCTTTTAGTGATTTCACTTCATGAAAGTTCCACTGATACATATATTTTTTTACTTTAATATTTTTATTGTGTGGTAACCGTTTTATAAAAGCAATAAGGTACTCGAGGCACGTGCTGTATCGCGAATAAGTAACAGCTGAAGGGGTTACTACGCTTCGCGTCGTGCCTAACAACGCCCTTCAGCCGTTTCTTATTCACGATACAGAACAGCCTCTCGTACCTTATTGCTTACGAACTGTCAACACAATCAATTTATGTACATTATGTATTATAACAAATGCCTGCCGAGGGAACCTGGTGATTGTTGTTGTTACACTTTACAGCATGATCAAATCCTTGTTTAATAATGACCAAACAACATTTCTTTCAAAAACATCATTTTAAGGAGCATGCTGGCAAGCACCCCTCAAATTACTCCAGAAACGTAAAAATCTACTTTTCGTATATTAAAATATCAAACAATCCTGTGCAAAAATGATATCAAACACTTCCAGTTAGCATCAAGACATGTTTTGCTTTAGCATTCCGTGTAGCATAATCGGTCAGTTCAAGCCCGAGCATTTAGCAGATCCAAGTCATCTGCCCTGTTGCCTTGGTAACATAGTTCCAGAATACTGCCTTGATTGAGAGTGTGAAAAGATGTTTCAGCACGGAGGTCAGATTCTACACAATACCTGGACATAACGGCACACTGCCAGACATACAACCATAAACCACAGTAACTAAACAGCACATAGAGAGCTGGAGGGAATTGCGCGTCCCTGATTGGGGTGTGCGTCTGTAACCGCAGTTGGTGGCAGACAGACAGAGAAAGCCCTCAGCTGCTCTGTCTTTACAGTGTAAACTGCACATTTGAATAGAGGTCCAATTTGCTGGTCCGCATGCAGAGTCACAGCCCCGCACTTCAAATTTATCGTGAGAAATGAGTTGGTAATAACCAGAATAAGCAGGCATTATGTAAACACTGGGAGTGGTTTTGCGAACACCTGCTTGTGATAAACAGCGTAAAACTCAATCGTCGTCACGAATACAAATAAAGGACGCGGTTCGTCTTTCTCAGTGTCTGTGAGGGCACTAGAAGGCCAATATTTACAGCCGCACAACTCACTGTTGACCTTGTTAAAGTCATCAACTAGAGATTAGCTCATTATTGGTTTAGTAAATGAAGTTTTGCACATAAAAATGGTTGATGTAATTGATTTTTTAAAATCTCATTACAGTTAAAGGACAAGTTTGGTATTTTACACTTAATGCGCTGTTTTAAGATCGTTTCTGATGAAATGGAATGGTTAAGATTGAAATTTGGACACATGCTGCGAATTTTCAGTTTCACATGACACAACGATGCACTTACAAATCATTAACTAAAATATGAATAAACATAAAGAGTGACATCCTTATTCCTTTACACCCATGGGACAAAAAAAAACAAAAAACAAAGTTAAAACATATGTGTAGTTATTTTATTTTTGTATACAATTAAACATATATGGAAAGCTCAAACATACCTGAATAGACACACATAAGGCACATTGACATAAAATAGGGCCTAAGCTAATGCTAATCGAAGCGTATTCATTTAAACAACACAAAAGAACAGTTAATTACTCTACATAACCTCCTTAACTCCCAAATACTACTTTACATACAGGCAAAGATATCTTTTAATTATTAATTCTGTTTACCAAAGCAGTCAACATTTATGAGATTAAAATGCCAGCATTACCATTGGAACACAACTAATGTGCTAAGCGAGTAGTGATGGGTCGATCATGAACAATTCGTTCATTTTGAATGAATCTTTAATAGATTTGGCACTAGAAGTGATTTGTTCATTTTGTGTTGACCGCACAACATCCTATAGGTTCTATATTTAACAGTTACATGCTGCGTTTTTGGTCTCAAATTATAGCTTCTTTAATTCAATTCAATTTATAATTCTTTTCCATATGAATGTGGTACTAAAGAGTTGGTAATGCTTTAAACTTCATCTATGATGGGGAAAATCACTTTGATAAAGATACCTATAGTGAAATCATCCAGCTAAGTTAATTTTAAGTTTTGATCTGATCCAATAGTGTCAGTGCGGTCAAATCAATAATATAACTAAAAAATATTTGACAAAATCTGTTCCACCCCCCCTTATCTCACTCGCTTCTTGCATGTTTGCATTGGTTGTCATAGTAATGGACTGAAGCATTGACTTTACATTAGCACTTTCATTATTTTGCAGACAACATCAGGCAAAATGGGTAAAAGACGAGACGTACTGTGTATGCAATGCTTTAAATAAAGTCTTCTAATCTCAACATCTGTCCAAATCATAAGAGATTCAAATCATATATATATATATATATATATATATATAAAATGTTACTGCCTGTCTGAACAATCTTTGATAGTTGCTCCAATTATAGCAAATTCAAAGTCTGTGCAACTTGCCTTTTTTAAGTTCAGACAGTACAGTAATTAAGTAAATAACTCTACAGAATGCCATCTGTTGCTTTTTATTCAAGTTCTTTCTAACACCTTTTTTTACAGTGTGCCTGCCATGTGTTCCATCAAATTCCCCCAAGCTGTGACTCCCCAAACACCTAATGTCTCAATAGAGAGCCTAAGTCCCTCCCCTTCCGGTCGACCACCATGGGACCTTATTTCGGAAAAATATTGTATGGTAGTCTATGGCGAGAGACAACAAATATTTTGATCTCGTTTGAATTGTGCCCTGAATTGCACATATGATGTTTGTCAATTTAAAAGATAAATTTTAAAGTAAAGAAAGTCGCAGTTTGATGTGAAACCGTTGAGGTATAAGACTGTGAAAATACGTAATTACAAAGACTACAAATCCCAAAGGCGCACATTTTCTCTCAATGAATGAGGCTAACTTTACTGAGGCTAATGTCTGTCATTGTTTCTATAGACTTACGTTATAATCGTAACGTTACGCCGTCATGCCTGAGTGTTTTGTACCAGACTGCACACACACGAGCAGCGGATCTCACTCGTTGTTTCGCTTCCTGGGAGATGTAGTTCATTGAGCGATTTTCACATAAAACTAAAAGTTACTTTTCTCTTTTATGACAAACTGCGACGTTTTTGACTTTCAGAATTATCTTTTAAATTGACAAACATCATATGTGTAATTCAGGGCACAGTTCAGACGGAATAAAAAGATAAGTTGTCTCTCGCCATTGACTACCATACATATTTTTTTCCGAAATAAGGTCCCATGAGCCGGAAGCGGAGGGGAGGGACTTAGGCTCTCTATTCTCCGAATGTCTGTGAGCGTGCGAAGGCCTTCATGTGCCCTGACTACAGTTATTCTTAATAACCACAGGTGCCTTGGTCACGGCATTCGTACCACAAACAGCTTAAGTTATTAAAATCATGTAGGGATACTTGAATGTGCAAAAGTAGACCATGTGATTAAAAGTGGAATTTGATCAAAATGAATAATTGCGTAGGTTATCCAGAAAGGTCAGAGCATTAAGAAGACACAACACCTCAAGCTGTTGATGCTTATTAATGAGCTTCAGGTACCAGAAGCCAAGATCTGCAAGTTAAACCAGCGTTTCTCAACTGGTGGGTCGTGAGTGACCCTAAAGTCGCAAGACCTTTCTGAGTGGGTAGCCGAGTGTGCAGTCAAAGATTCAATCGTTTCGCTTTAGATTCAGTGTTTTCAGGCTGTATGTCAGTGTCATTATTGTATCGTTATTTTCAGATCTTGTTTCGAAATAAAAATTGTCTCGCATTTCAACAAACTTTCCTGTCCTGTCAGATGTTATGTGTTGGAAGTGTGCACTCTTCGAATGCACGTCCAAATGTGGAGGCAGGCGATGTCACTTCACTATTTATTAGGGCAGCACAATTAATCACAATTAAAATGTAATCGCACTTAAACAGATGCATCTTATTGATCAAAGACTGTGATTATTTTTGTCAGTGAAGTACAGCTCTGTGATGATCAGTAGTAAATGCTGCTCCATCTGAAAGCACTGTGAGTTTGAATTGCTTATAAGGTGCATTTTAAAAAGCAAGATGAGTCAAACATCTTTCCAAACATGAGGAGCTTTTAATAACATGTTTTTAATCCACACTCACTTCATAACAACATTAGCATCCTTCTGTGAGATGATGTGACTTCTTACACAGAATAAGGCACACAACATATTATTTTATAGTTTGATACAGTGATAAAGGCTATGTTGATTTAGCATTGAATAATAAATATACTATACCATCATGAAAATACCTGAGAAACCTTGAAGAACTCAGATAAACCATATATTGTTGTAGTGTGTTAATTTCGATTAATCGTCCAGCCCTTGTATTTATAAAGAGCAAATTAAATTACGAACATGCAATATACCAAAAAGTACAAATAAATTATGTAACTGTTGCATCGTGTATGATGCTCGTTCTACTCATCGGGATCAGAGTCCATATATTTTATTTACTGTTCATGTTAGTATTATGTATTTACTTAACTAGAGTTTCTGTAACCTTAACCCTAAATACCTATTTTCATTTAATGACCATGAGAAAATTCGGGTCCCATGGCCAAATCAGTTGAGAACTGCTATAGTGTGTGTGAATGTAAAATCACAATATCAATAAGATTTGACCGTTCTGTCATCATTCAACTTTCCTCGGATTGAATCATGATGTCCACAGTGCTTCAGTGGGAAGTCCCATTAAACATCAAAAATGTTTTTCGTCTTTATACTTGTTTCTTTCTCAGTCTCTCTCTTTTTCTCTTACTATATGTCTCTCTCTTACTCGAATACCATACTCGTTATCGAATCGTTATTTGAATGAAAAACCATTCATTTCCGCATAAAGATAGTAGATCTGGTCTGCATTTCTTGTTTTTCCACACAGCCATTAATTTATGTTCTCCGGCACATCATGTGAGCGTGGGAGTGAACTGCGCTATGATCGTGTTTGCAGAGGCGAACCGTGTTAACACCAAAACTAATTCATGCTAATCAAAATAGCCGTGCTCCAGAGGTCTCGCTCAGAATACCAGTCATACCGTCATATTTCCCTCCATGCAGTTGTTGATGTATAATAAGGTCAAGGAGCAACAAAGCCAACTTCTCCTAATCTTTATAAAGCTGGTCTGTGCTGCCATTGCCATCCACATTTATAGGGAAAGACTGCAGTTGCCTCACGGCTGTTGGCTTCAATGGCGTTCTCAGAATGTCTTCCTGCAGATGTAGCCTGTCATGCACACTCATTGTAGCATCTTTCTTAGAGAAATCTGTTGGCCTCAGTTCAGTTTCATGTCATTATAGATTGGTTATTTTCCTGTTTATTGGATAAACTGGTTGCTAACTAAGATCATGTTTGCCAAATGCTGTTGAATTTTATTTCCATGTTGGAATGCTCTCCCCATCCCAGCTTAAGATGCAGAGAGAGTAATTTGTTGGCTTTGATTTCTTTGGAAAAATCTCCCTGACCAGCCTGACAACAGCAACTTTGGTTCAGCCTATGGCGTGGGGTTTGGGGCGTGACATACGGTGGGAGACCAAAGTCTTGAGTAACTTTATTGCATGATAATGATATATATGTAACAATAGAGTTAGTTTTACTTTAAATAATTCTGTTACTTAATTATGTTTTTACACATTAAGTAGTAGTCGTACTGCTAAAATGACAAATGAGTGAGAAGAAACACTTTAAATAAACAGAGATGGAAGAAACTTACTTTGAAAGACAAATTACTGCACTTAAATTTGAAAGTGTGAAAAACGTGAGAAACGTTTGAACAGATTTTCCTAAAAGCCATAAAGCTGATATCTAAAACCCCTTTCTTAAGGGACTATGATGTAGCCCATCTGCTTTTGTCTTTAATTTGTTTCTGTCAGATACCTCGAGGACAGGATTATATCCAAGCTGTGATGGGGAGAGAGTGCCATGATACTCGGGATATCCCCCAAGCCCAGCAAAGAACCGGGCACGGCAAAAGCATTTTTCGTTTTTTGAGGAACGAAAATACAGCGAATGTGTTGTATAGGAGAAGCAGATGAAGTCAAAATTCATTCCCTGATTAAAGACTTTGCATAGTAATCAGCGCCTGAAAGAGGTCATCATTTGCATGTCAAATTATCTGACATTTTCGCTGGATGCAAACATTGTTCCTGCAGCTGTGTTTCAAGTATTAGGGTCTTGTGTATTCATAATGTAGATGTTTATTTTGGTTACAGAGCAGAGCCATTATATCAGCTTTACCAAGTCAAAGTCAAACACTGTTTGTACACAACAGAACGACAACATGTTATTTAATTTGTATTCATGTGCATTGTGACTGGTTTCAGCATTGATCGTGTGATTATTGATCCTTGAAGAAAGATTGCCCAAGTGTGTGAAATATTAATGAATGTAAATCAATAGAAAGGGGTCATTTTTTTTTGAGAATTATGAGAACCAGGAACCAACTCTAAACATGCCTTGTTTTAGACAGAAATCAAAAATCAAGACATTTCTCCCAAGAATTATTCTGTTCGAAGCACATTTCAACTAGCCTGACTTCGTCAAAATCATATTCTAGTCAGAATGTGAGTCTGATTCTGCTCCATAGGGCTTTGATTACGAGGTGTGTCTTAACCAAACCAGGAAAAAAAACAAACAAACTCTGCACTCAATTGGATAGACCTACAACCAATCAGAGCAACGCAGTAAGTGGCGTATATTGAGCTATGCATAGTTGTCAACAGAGCTCAACTGCACGCACGCTGGAAGAAGTAGTAAAATAATGAGTGTTGCTTCTTTTACTTGGTCCTCCATGAGTGCGACCAAAGGAGAAACCACAACGACCACTGGGTTTTCATTGCGCCCCATCTTCTTAGCGACCATCGGAGCTGGTAAATTAAACTTTTGCCGAATCCCGTAGGAAGGACGGCAAACACATGTTTCCGATCGACAAATGCCTTGATTGCAGTTCTCGGTTCGTCTTTTAAAATGAATGCGCTGCGCTGTCGATTTCTGTCGAGACGCGATAGCGGAATCTATATGTCTCAATTCTCCAGCGGCGGCCATCTTTGAGGGAAACCAGTTCAACCCAAGCACTCTTTGATAACGTGATGATTACGTAAATACAGATCATCTGTTTATCATGGTATAAATCCCACCCTGGCAATTTGATTAGCCTGACAATTTCTGAACCGATCATAATTACTCCTCAAAGGATCGAGTCCAGACCGAACTTCCCGACCAAAAAATGTTGTGGGCGGGGTTCGGGCTGGCATCCCAGGCTACATTTCAACAGCTTTCGGACATTTTTGTTGATACCTCAGTTTGCCCAAATTCTACATGTACGCATTTAGCAGATGCTTTTATCTGAAACGAAAAAGGAAAATTCTAAAGTGATGTCGCCTTAGTGATGTCACCAATCCCAGAATGCATTGCACTGACCTCCAAGATGATAGATGAGGTGAAAGTTGGTTAAAAAACTTTTATTTTATTTTAATATTGAAAGTTAAGTATATTCTATAATGTATCTATATATTTTTTGTTATGTTTTTAGTTTAACTATTTAGTTTTAGTTGCATCAACTGAATAATAAACTTGTTTCTAACTAAGATCATGTTTTCTAAATGCTTTTGAATGAGAAATATGTGACTTTTTTCCATGTTGGAATGCTCTCCCCATCCCAGTTTAGATGCAGACAGCTATACGTAATGTGTTGTCTTTGATTTCCACGAAAAAGCTTCCTGGTCACCCTGACAACAGCAACTTTGGTTCAGCCTATGGCGTGGGTTTAGGGGCGGGGCTAAATATTTACCTGACCGGTGACATATGGTGGGAGATATGTTCATATTCATATATTGTTTTAGTAGGCACTGCCTATTTTGTCAGTATGCGGCGAGGAAACTTGCTAGGTCTTGGAATAGAGCTCTGCCACGGCTGGTCTTTAGGTTATTGTGACAGCAATGACACACAGATTGATTTCCTCTTTCCCAAACCCACTGTGCTTATCAAACAGACTGTCATGACATGTTTATTGTGCCACAGAAGACAAAAACGACATGTGGTTTTACTCTAATATGACACATGTCCATGACTGTTTGACGAGAATGGAGCCGTAGCATACTGGAAGTATATTTTCAGATGGTAGATGTTTTATCAGCTAACTACCCTTCCAGAATCACTGGCTCCATGTCATTTAGTCCGTAACCATATGTGTCCACTGGCATGGAGTTGAGCAGGCATTTTCAGTTCATTCTCCATGGGAGTTGAGTGACGGGCTCACGTGGGGGATTGACAGCAGAGCAACCAGTAAGAGCATCAAAAAGTTGACAAATGTTCAACTTTATTCAAATGGTAAAGAGAAATAGAGGGTGGCAGCCAGTGAAGTAAAGTGAAGTCAGTTTGTCAGAAGTTTCAAGATCCACCAATATGTCTGTTTTTTTGTGTGTGTATTCAGTGCACACTGTGGCTATATTGAATTCAGATTTTGAAAAAATCGTTGCGGCTAGGTTAACAAAAGTTTATTAAATTTACTCTATACTTCGGGCAATCTAGAGTATAGTTTGCACTGTAAATGTGCATAAATATGATGAGTTTATTGACCACATATTGAAAGCAATCATTAACCATTCTGAAGGCATCCACACTGCTCTGCATTTTACAGACACAACCTCAGAGCTGCAGGCCACTAGAGTTTTAAGCAGTATTGAGCGGGTTTCTTGCGCACCAGTGGACACTTGCAGTAAGAGGTCATCTGGCTGGAATGAGGCTAATTGTTATCTTTTGTGTTGAATCAGAAATACCACTGGCTTATTGGCAGCAAACCAGTCAGATATGACATAATCATATATATTACAGATGCACCGATCAATTTTTGAAGATAATTAACCTTCAAAGGGCTTTAAACGACACCAGACGATGAATAAGGGTCTTATCTAGGAGTCATGACTCGAAAAAAGATTTGTTAATTTTGATGAACGAGTTCACACAGGAGAGTCACGAACGCTCATCACAGAAAAGAGCAAGGCGAGCATTTGTGCTTATAAAACTTAAACCTTTTTTTTTTTTTTTAAAGGACCGATTGTTTCGCTAGATAAGACCCTTATTCATCGTCTGGTGTCCTTTATAATGCTTTGAATTTGCACTAAAACTCTCATTTGGACCTTGAACCGTTTGGTTCCCATTGAAGTCCATTATATGGAGAAAAACCCCGGAATGTTTTCATCAAAAACCTTAATTTCTTTTCGACTGAAGAAAGAAAGACATGGACATCTTGGATGACATGGGGCTGAGTAAATTATCAGCAATTTTTTTTTTTTTAAACTGAACTACCCCTTTAATATTAATATGGTCAAGTAAGTCATGTTACCAGATCAACATATTTTCTTGATCCTGATAAACATTCCCGTCCAACGTTTTGTCCTAAACCTTCCCATAACTTATCCCTAAAATCAGAGTGAAATGTGAATTAGGTGAATGTGAAAAGGTGAAAGGTGAATAACACTAAGCACATGACCCTGTAGAATTATAGCTAAGATAAATGTCCTTTCATTATTGAATTCTTTCTTCATCTAACACAATTAGAGGTGATAAACTTAACCGTGTTAATGGTGCTCTCAGTTGCTGCTGATCATCATAATGAAGTGCTCATTAATGGATTGTTGAAAATCTGCCAGCGGGTCTGGTCTGCCAGATTTTTGTCCTTTAGTTCAACCGAACCAAAACTCATACCCATCTTTGGTTTATTTTCTGGTTTTGTTTTGCTAGGGAGTTTATATTCATATTTCATCATGCCTTACTGAGGATTCCCACATCTCAGCTATGAAAAGCTAAGGTCAAATCTTGGGAATAGACTGCGATATGCCAAGTTATTTCTATTCAATTGCTCCTCCTGTCAACTGAGGATCTCTTTGAAGCTCAGAAATCCGGCATCAAAAGTAAGAGGATGGTACGACTCTATTAAAATGCAATTTAACATGCTTTACCTCATACAGAGGCTGGAGAATCCAATCTGGTGACACACACACACACACATCCCCAAATGGCCATGTTTCTTGGTGATTGTGTGAGAGTCTGTGCAATATAAAGGAAGAACATTCACTGTAAGCTCTTTATTGGCTTTGGAAATGGCTTTGAGTTGCATTCCGTCCATCCATATCAGAAATATGGCTCACAAAGATACACACTATCGTTCCAAGACAAGTCATAAATGCAGTGATAGAATCATTCCTCACTCTGACTGTCATTGTCATACAGAGGGTCACTGTGCTGTTGTAAACAGTTCTCTTATTAACTTTCATATGGTTCCTTTGGTGACAGTTACAGTTTGTCGATAAACAGAGCGTGTGTGTTGTGGTTTTTGCTGGAATCTGCTGTTAAAGAGCTGTGTGGAGTGCACAGAGATTTTTATGCTTTTCTTTTTTAGGATGACTTTAAGCTTGCCATATTTAGAACAGTGAGCAAAACACATTTAACATTCTGGGCTACAGATTATCAAACGTATGCTCTCGCTGCTGGATGAAGTTTTTGCATTTTGATGTTGAAGTTTTTATCATTTTTTTCTTTCATTGTGGAAGTAATGGATTTCTTCAAAAATCTGCAAATCCAGCAATTAAAATTTCTTCATGAATAAAATATTTAATAATAATTAATCCCCCTATTGTTTTGTAGTTAATTGTTAATGCATTCCGTTCATTTTATTAAAGAAAAGAAAAGTCACTTTATCATTAGGCAGTCAGTTTGCCAAGTGTGAAAGCCCCCTTATGCTGACCAAGGTGGCATTTATTTGATCAAACACGACAGATACAGTGATATTTTGTGATATAATATTACAATATAAAATAGTGATTTTCTGTTTGAATATATTTTAACATTCATTTATTCCTGTGATGGCAAAGCTGCATTTTCAGCAGTCAAATCAACTTAGATAATTCATGTAGTTCAGATAACATAATATTTTGAGTTTCTGATGATTAAATCAATCTCCTTCATTGTATTAACTCCATTTCAATGAACTTAAAATTTTAAGGCATCCAGGTTACTTATTTTTTTGAAGTTTAACAAACAATTTTTTTTTTTACATTTTATGCTGATTTGCTGCTCAAGAAATTTTTTTTTCTTACTATCATCAATAGGGTTAGTATGCTGCCATTTTTTTTGTGAACTCTGAGAGTTTTTTTCAGGGTTCTTAGATAAATAGGAAGATCTAAAGGAAGCATTAGTTATATATATATATATATATATTGTAACAAAAATGTCTTGATCAATTTAATGCACCATTGTCTAATTAATTGTATTGAATAATATTAATTTAAGCAGGCTGTATATCTACACTGTAAAAAAAAATATGTTCATATGTTCATCACAACATTTTTTCTTTTTTCAAATCAACTTAAATAATTTCTGTGGTTCAGATAACATAATTTTAATAAAAAATCAATCTCTTTCATTGTATTAACTACATTTTTTCATTTCAATGAGCTTAAAATTTTAAGGCAACCAGGTTACTTCATTTTTTTAAGTTAAACCAACCATATTTTTTTACAGTTGGAATGAAATGTTCACTAACTTGTTGAACTTTGATGATGATGATTTAATTTCACTCTACAAAAGTTGGTCAATAACATTACTTTTGCTCAACATGGTGTCTGGGTTTGATTTGGATAAACTGTAAAGACAATCTGACTCTTGTGATTATGTGTATATAGTCTGTTATTTGGTCTTTTGGTGTGTGGATAAGCTTCAAAGCTAATTGGACTAAAAGCCACAAAACCTCAAAAAGGGCTCTCTCTGATTTGTGATGAAACAAACAGATTGTTTACCCTTTATGTTACAAACTGGAGAAAATTGTGAACTTGTCAAAAAAAAAAAGATAAAACGATCAGAAAAGTCTATGGCCCCCTGTCACTTATGACTGACATTCAATGAATGATTTATAGCTGAGTGTCTCTGGAGGAACATGTCTTTAGTGACTAAAACATGATAAAACAGTGGCACTGCCTGGCTTTGTTGGTACCAGCTCTGACGTTTACGGCAACCTTTCAATTGCCTCAGCTTTGAAATGCAAAGCCAAATCTCTTGACAGAGTACACGTGTCAAAATAACTTCTCTATTCAATGGAGGAACACATGTCAAACGACACTGGTAGTTTTCTGATCACACCATCAGTGCCACCTATTATTACATTTACTGAGAACATCACTTACAAAGGCTTAATGATAATGCTAATTGTTTAAAGCAGCGTGCTCACACACTGTGTGTTTTGTTTTCACGGAATGAGATATCGTGCGCACACCGCCTGAAGGCATTTGTTGAATTAATTTTCAACGGAAGCATTTCGGCTAAGGCTCGTTGTGGATCTTCATTTACAGTGGAGGGAATTAGTTAATGGCCTCAGAAGGACTTTATTCTACCGTTACGGCAGTCAAGTCAAACATATTTTGCCGGCCATCATCGAGGCAAAAGTGCACGATCCTCTCCAGAGATTGGAAACATTATACTAAACTGACCTTTAACTTAACTGACCTTTATTTTGCAGGACAATTTTGATAATATGAGCCAAGATTTTGTGAGGAAAGACATGTAAAGTTCATGGTTCAGTACTCAAAATAGTGTGTGTGTGAAATCCTCAGGGTGCCTGTGCCAAAAGTAACAGTTCATGATCTTGATTCTTCTAATCTAAGATCCTCCAACAAACTGCATTTCACTTCATTTGAACATGATAATAACCAGAAGGATAAATGCTTTCCTCCAACAAAGTTTGGGCTTAATAAGGTTTATTCATGTTTTGAATAAAAAGTATTTTATGCTAATCAAGGCTGCATTTATTTCATCAAAAAAATACAGTGAAACAGTAATATTGTGAACATATATATTTAAAAATGTAATTTATTCCTGTGATGGCAATGCTGAATTGATTATCTACTTATGTGCTGATTTGATGATCAAGAAACTTTTCTTATTGTCACAGCTGAAAACAGATTTATATATTTAAAAATATAACATATTTTTGTGGAAACCGTGGTACTTACATTTACGATTCTTTATTGAGTGGTTCAAAAGCTCAAAGGAATACCAGGCATTTATATATATATATATATATATATATATATATATATATATATATAAATAAAATAAAAAACTACTGACCCCCAAATTTTTAATACTAGATTATAGAAATTAATAATTTACAAGTACAAGTTTGGCGAAAGTGTAACACTTTTATCTAAATGATTAAATCAGTCCTGGAGACTAAAAAATAGCGCTAAATATCATAGAAAAGACAACATATGTTTATTGGTTAAATATGCAAATTTAAATGTATGTATTCAGGTGAATACAGCTGTTCTCTATTGTTTCTGACTTATATTTCAATGTGAATTATGGTGTGTTCTTAATTTTAGTTTTATATTATTTAATCTAAATTGATCAAATGTAATGCTTTCACCCTAATCAAATGCTGCTTTACCGTATAGCTTAGCATTCTTTTAAAGTAGTTTCCCTGAAACCTTTTTTAATTTTAACACCAAAAAAATAAAACAAACCAAAAGTGTTTTTGAGTGTTAAGTGAAGCACTCTTTGAGTGTTTTAGTAAATGTTTAACACTCCTTTTTGAAAGTAGGCCATAATTTGTTCTCCTGAAGGGAGGATGTCGACACCCTTTATCACCATTCCCTGTAGGGTAACTAAATAAAGTATTTGTAACATCTTTAGTTTTGCTGAGATGTATATTTTCTTTAGCTCTGCTAGGCCCTCATAAAGGCCTGAATTGTGGCTTGCTCTGCAGTCTGTTTAAATTGTGTTCAAAGTGCAAAGGCAATCAATAAATCAACCTTGTGTAATGTGTCTAGTTTGCAATTTCTCTTCACCAGAAAGAAATGGTGCCCATCAAATATGTTACTAAGCTTTTCTGGAATATTTATTGTACATTTTTGCCCCACCAAAAAAAAAAAAGTTAAATCCCACCAAAACATGCAACTTTCTCAAGAGAGATCACTGTTTAAATAAATGATGTACAATTTATTTATTGTTACATTTATGTTTGCATGCTCTGTGGAAAAGACAATTGATTTCTGAATTATGGCAGTCTGTACTCTTGATCAAGAATATTGTGTATCATTACTAACATTCACTGTTGTAAGATATTTTTTGATAACACTTTATTTCAATAGTCCGCTTTAGACATTTTACTAACTATAAGTCACATTTCAACAATATGTGAACTAACAATCTGCTTGTGAGTCTGCTCACACAATGTTCCCCTACAAGATATTTTTTGCAACTTGCAAGGTCTACTAATCCTAACCCTAACCTAGCAGTCTACAAATTCTCTGAGTGTGAGTTGACATGTAGTTGCAAAGTTACTCATAGATAGTTTGTAGAATGTCTAAAGTGCACATTCGAAATTGGGCTATTAATGTAACTTTGCTTTTTGTTTTACAGTTCCTCCAAAGATTGTGAACCTTTCAAAGGATCTTGTGGTGAACGAAGGCTCCAACGTCACTCTGATGTGCCTGGCTAACGGAAAACCAGAACCTGCCATCGTCTGGAGAATAATATCACCTTCAGGTACGATGCATATCATGCCTTTATGGGCAGAAAATGCTTCACCTCTGGAAATATCAATGTGTATTTAAAATGGATCATTTATGTAGACAAATGGAAATTATCTTTGAATTTGGAGCTTTCTAGATTGAGAAAAGCCAGAAAATGTATTTTTGGCTTATGTGGATGAAAGACAACAACTCCCAGAATGCACTTGCTTCACTGCCCTAGGAGGCCACGCCTACCGGTAACAGAGCGCAGTAGTTAAAGAACAAGTCTAGGCTATTAGTGAGTCTCTGCAATGAGTTTGTGGGATTTCGAGATCGCCCCAAAATGTCCGGGATTTGGCTTTTACATTCTACAGTCGCCATTCATCATGTTAACTGTGGCGAGCGGGGCGAGTAAGGGCCGCGGGAGAACGACGCAAGGCCGGTGGCGTGATTACCGATGAGCGGAAATTTTCTTAGCAATGTTAAAACGCATATCAACCAATCACTTGTTTAGCATTCATGTAAACACTACATTCAGATTCACTAATCGGAATGAATTCAGTTAGATTGAAACAAAAGGTGTGCATGTAAACAATGAATGGCGACTGCAGAAAGAAAAAGCTGAATCCCGGACATCGACGGCCGGACATGTCCGGGAAAAAGAGGATGGTGACCCCTACTACTCAGCTTTCTCCACAGAACAATAGCCTGCTAGCTTAGCTTCCAAAACAAGATGGCGTGAGTGAGATCGCCCTCTATGGGCGGGTTGAGAACATGCGGGACAGACCCAACTACTGACTGTAGTCTTTAGCCTCTGGACAAAAAATCCTCTGATGACACAAAATTATGATTTTTGCATCATTTTAGACAAAAATTACACAAAATATCTCGTCTCAGGGGGATGTGAGAGTGGAAAGCATAATGCTAAATCCTGAAGTATCCCTTTAACATAATCTCTGAAAAGTAAGCAAATCTCTAGTCAATAGTTTTTGCCTTCAAAATGAAACCACAATCCTCAATATTGGTCCAGTACTGCTGATGTGTTTTCCCATTACCAGGACAGTGCACTTTTTTCATTGATTTAGCAAAATACCGCATCCCACTGACATATTAAGCAGGAGTAAGATAATACATCAGGTTTCTTTTTCACTGAAAGCTGTATTCGTGTTTGTGTGTGTGTACAAGCTGAGTGGTCCGTTTTGCTTATCTTCAGGCCACATGAACAAATCAGCTCCATTTGGGCCTGTCTACAGCTCTGTTCTGCTGTGCACCATTTCACTTAATCAGGGAAAAAAACTGCATTTTAATGCACTATGATTCATGGGGTGCAATTGGACTGCCGTACCTGCTCACGCATGCCTTTTCTTCCTTTGTGTTGTTACAAGGATCAGGTAATTGAAATGTTAATGTGACACAGAAGTGACTGCTCTTTTTTTTTTTTTTTTTTTGAGATAAGTGAAAGAGTTTAAGATAGGATTCCATTATGATACCGTACAGATGTCTTTTAAGAGCTTCAGCTGCATTTAGGGAAAAAATATCAGCTGTCAGAACGGATGTAGTCAAGTCAGGGCCCGGTTGGACCACAGGATCGACTCACATCATTTAGCAGGTGGACACTGTGTTTATGCACTTCTATTGTCTCCAGATTTTCATCTGGGATAGTTCACTCCAAAATGTGTACTCTGACTTTGTTTACTCACTCTTATGTCTTTCCAAACTTTTCTGAAGATATTTTTTTTAGAAATGTTTACAATTATCTTTGTTGTTTTGAATTTGGACCCCACTGACTTTCATTGTATTGCCAAAACCCATTGAACCGTTCTTCAAAACATACTCCTTTGTGTTCCACTGATAAAAGTAATAAATGTTGGTTTAGAACCAGAACAATAGTGGGGAATTAATGGGAGCCATACACCAGAATGGAGTAGACTGTATGCAAATTGATTAAAACTAAATTCCCAATAGCTTGGCCAAAATTGTTTTAATTAAATATTAGGCAGAAATTTGGAACATGCACTGATGAATTGTTCAAGATGCATTAAAGAAGTAAATAGGGTTATTTGGGATTTTATGGATATTCAAAAACTTGCAGACTTGGCTCAAATTAGTCTCTGAAATAGTAGACGCCCCATTCTTTTAGGGACTAATTTGAGCCACGTTTGCAAGTTGGTGTTGGTAACATTACACCACTTATAAACACCACGCTTTTGTGCCATTAGTTCAATTTAACACTTTGTTGGCTCGCAGATCTGATTTGCTTTTGTAAACGCGTGCCATAATCTCCAAAGAGCTGGCAACCAGAAATCTTGATGGGGCCGGAATCAGTGGGAAGCTATCCAAACGATGTGTGAAGCTTAATTAAGACACAGACCCCCCTGCGATAAGATCTTAATATCTCGATAGCACCAGGATTTGTTTCTTGTCAGGGATTTGTTTCTTTTAAAAATTTGTATTAGACGGACGAGAGCCTGTTGATTTGAAGCACACCTGCTCCCTGGAGCATTCACCGCACTACAGTCATTTAGATTTACCGCAGCGTTTCCACATTGTTTCAATAAAGGGCTGAAATAAGTCTGCCAGTCACACTTAGTTCTGTAAGTACACATCTCCGACCTTTAAATGGCACTTCGTTCTAAGCCGCACGGCTCTTTCGCCCGGACTCTGTATAAACCCGAGAGATTTCATGATCCCGCGCCGTATCTTCAGTCTCATATCACTCGCTTGTAAGGTTTTTTTCTTCTAGATTACGATCATAGAAGTCCTTTTCTTATCTAGATCTCAATCTAAAGAGGGCAGCTAGACCTGCTATCATCCATTCTCATTAAAGAAACACATGCAACAATGTTATTTGTGCTTTAATGACTTTCTAGAGTTCACCTTCATGTGTAGAACTTGAAGTCGAAGTGCTCCAAAAGCACTTGCCACCATACATTATAGTTATCCACTTTAACCGCAACGTTTTATTTTGGTCACCATTCTTGGTTGAGAGTAACTGTATATAAATAGGGAAAACGTGGAGGTGTTTGGACACTTCTCGGCTTGGATCTTAATGAGTGAACTGGGCTAGTTAAGTGTTATCAAAGTGTCTCGCGCGATTGAGACAAGAGAGGTAGGCCTATGCATCATCAGTTTAATAGGGAAAAAACGGTGGAAGATCCCTGTAGCCCTCAAACCGTATTCACTTTATAGTACTTAATCCTGTAATTGTGGACAAATGTGGGCAGAGGACTCAGGTGTGATCCTAATTTTTATTTATTATAAATGTTATATCACTATCTTTGATAAAGTTTTGTCTATCCATTTATGGTATTTTTTTTTAATTTTGGAGGTATTTTTGAATTTATTTACTTCAAAAAGTACCATATTTTCTATGTAAATTATGCTTATTTTTATGTGTTTTTTTTAAACTACATTAAAATATCATTCCAATAAGTTCTTAGAGCTAAAACATAAAGTAAACTGACTTTGCTGTCACCCGGTGTCTTATTTTGGCTTATTTTAGTATGCTCTAAATTACAGTTTTTCCCATTCATTTCTATGGTGCCCATTTTTGAGTTTGTTTGTTGTTGTTGTTTTTTTTCACCCACTTAACATTGTTGAATTGAGTAAAAAAAAAATGGTGTGTGTTCAGGAGGCAAACTTAGGAAAAGTAGCCAAGTCTTGTACCGCTCAGATCAAGGGAAGTATTTTTAAAAAAAAAAATCAAAACTATTTTGCCCACATTTGTCCAGAATACGGTTTTACGGTTAAAGAAAAGCATTAATTCCAAAACGAGTCATTTTGATCCCCTTTATAAATGTATTCATCGTGAATAACTGCCTTCCACATGCAAAGAAACGGATCGTTTATGCTTAAAAGATATTATAAATAGAAGATATGAATGTAATTATCCCCTGATACTGTTTAATAGACATACAGTATTACACACTTGAGTTAATTTGCAGGGCTGTGCGTGGCCTCTCTTTCATGTGATCTGAGCAAAAGCTTATGGTAGGGGAGGGTTGTTTACTTATTTTTTTCCATCTTCAAAAATGGATATTCATATTCACCCATATTTCTCTTTCTGCGTAAAGACCAAGCAGCGTTTCCGTTGCATTGTGGGTATTGGAAGAGTAAACATGTTGTTGTGCTGCTGTATTGTTTTACCTTTGGGTGAGGAACAGGGTCAATAATGTCGCTAATTTATCATTGCTACTGTTTAATCGACTTGAATAAACATTGTTTTTAATGAGCGTCTGTGTCCCAGGAGCTAACGCTCCTATTACATCAGCGTGAATTAGGGTTTTGGCTCAGTGAAGAGCACATTGTGTGGAGCACATTGCTTGAGGTTTTTATTGAGCTGTGATTGCATTAATCCTGTTTATAACCATCTATGTAATGAGGCTGCTGTGTGTTTGGGTTCGGCAGCTCATTTCAGGAACCAAATGATCCTCTGAGCGCTAGCCCTAACTGCTAATACAGTTCTACTCTGCCGATCTCGCTCTCTATTTTTCTTTTGCCCTCCCCTCCTCGGATATATGCTGACTCCGGTTATTTTCCAGGGTTTTTTTTTTTTTTTTTTTTTGGTGGGGGATGACAGAAACACAGAGTGAAATGAATGCATTTGGATTGGGGTTATAGATTGATATTACTCTGGTCGGGTCTGGTTTATGGTGTTTCTCTCTCCTGAGCAATGGCCTCGGGGGTTTAGAAAGATGTGGATCTGTGAACTACTTTGTGGACCCACAAACTACCCCATGCTAATGCACTCCGCTGTGTGTTTATCTTTCCATTCTAACTCAAGCTTGTATTGTCTCTCTCTCAAGTCGAATGCAGCACGTCGTTCCATCTCGTCTCCATTCAAGAGCCGAATGTACCAAAACACCCAATTTTGCACATGCATTTAAGCTGAAAAGAATAACGACGACCTAATTAAGATATTTCAGCACATTTAGGAGGTGATTAAACTGGATTGTGGGTGTTGTTTGTATGCCACATACAAATGTACCGCAAACACATTTGCACTCGCTCGCACAAACAAAAGCATATTTCGGCATTAGTAACAGATGTGGCTTTCACTTAGCATTTTTAAGTCAAAGAACCAAAGACTGGATGATATGTGATGGCTGGAATCAAAGCAAGCCTGTCAAACTGCATTATCTTTACTGACAAAAATCTCAGCTGAATAAAGGCAATAAATATCTGCAAGGCATATGTGTGACTCACTCTATCCATGTTTGTTTTTTCAAGTAGATAAGGCTTTGTGCTAGTCAAGTCTTGTGTCAGTTAATACACCTTTTGTTTCCTAAATTATTAAGCAGCTACATCTTCTATAACTGAGAATCTGCATGTCGACATGGATATAGATTGTCATAGCAAGGTGTATCATCCACCAAAAGTGACCTCTGATTTAAGCAAATCTGTTTGGTTCGCATTCAGAAGACAAGCTAAGGAAATCATATGGTGCGGTAATGGCGTTCCTGCTGTCTGGAGGGATCAGACAGAGAACCTGTCCCTCGTAAGATGACACATTCAGCTGTGCCTGGGTTGATTCAGCACCTTGTCCAGCTCTGCTTTCCTTCTGTGTACGTGTGTGTACGTGTGTGTGTGTGTGTGTGCAACAGCTCTGCAGTATTGGTGGCTTGCTCTCTGCTTTGCTGCAGTACTTTACACTCATACTGGGCTGAGCTACTTTAGGACATTCCAGTAGTTGTAAACTATGATTTTAATGTTATGAAGATTAGAGATTCAATTTACCTGTTATCTAGTATAGTCATACTTTTGAATATCAATATAAAATCTGGTCCAGCTTAGTTTTATTGTAGTAAAAAAAAAAAAAATGTAAATAATTTAAGGGGGTGGGAGTCCTTTGACTTGCATTATAGAGGATATGCATTGACGTCACTGAACGTGAAGCCTGAACGTGTTCAATGAACGCTCTCTCGGTTTAACTTCGTTCAGTCGGGTGCCAGATTTCCATAAAGCCTTCCAGGTGAAAACCCGGCTAAAACTAGCGTAAAATATGTAGTTTAAAAACACCCAATCTGGCAACACCAGCCACCAGTGTGGCGCCGAGGCCGCCGTCGACAAAGCAGCGAGCGAGGAGGCGTCGTATACTAATTTAAACGGGTTTTATGATGAGGTTGGTGAGATGGGAAAAATCTTACATTTTTTCGCAAACTGCCCGTCGATAAAATAATTGTTGTCTGTGGTTGTGTATGGGCTGTGGCAATAATACTAATTTAAAAAAAAGATCGCAACATATGGAAAAAAAGAACTATGAATGAACTAGTTAATTTTTTGAAGTATGAACTATGAACTGAACTAGTTCTTTTTAAAATGTGTGAACTGAACTTTGAACTAGTTCATGTAGAAAGAGAACTTTCCCATCACTGCTCAGCCTGTTTACTCACGTAAATGCGTCTCTGTAGCACGCATTGTGTAATATCGTGCAATTTATACGCGAAAATGAGTTTTTACGTGCATATGATTTCGTATAACGTCCTAACATATAATATACATGCACCTCACACCACTACTAAACCTACACTAACCAACCCATGCGTATCCTATGCCTGTAAAAACTCAGTTTCGCAAATAAATTGCATGATAAACACACTGCGTGCTAAAGAGACGCATTTAGATTATTCAGGTTTATATATATATATATATATATATAAACATTTTAGCCTTAAACATTTTTATAGTTTTTGTCAGTTTAGATGTCCAATTATGCAGAATAAAAGATATAATATTTAATATTCAATACAATATATAACAATACAATATATAGGGTATGATTTTACTGCAAAATACAACATATTTACACAAAATGATAACCTCAAATCCATGTTTCGCTTTCTGGTGTCCAGTTGTTTCTGTGAATTGCAGCGATCCATTATCTTCTCTTTTCTTTAGCTGTGTAGAAATATACCCCACATTTATTGTTAAATCTATTTGAACAGTCAATCTCAAAAGCTTTTTCCCATTATAGTGTGTTGTGTGTTTTCCGCGGCATTCACACAGAAAACCAATGTCTTTTTGCCACTCAGTGAGCATAACAACACACACTCAAACCTACTTAGAGTGCATATCTAAATGCACTTCAAGTGCCTATAAGAGAGGCATATCTACTACTAGTGCATATCCTTTATATTGACCAAAAAATATGATCTATACCTTTAAGTACATGTTGTTTAATAACTCAATCTAATTCTGTCTTTGGATATCTGCTTCAATTTGTTACTAAGTGCCTCAGCCAAAACTAAATGGCTGTACTTTTGATTGTACTGACGCTTGTAACAGGTACCTAATTTCATATATAAGGGCCTGCATTATTTAGGAGTGTCTATGTAGAGAGTCTCTACTAAATGCTCAAGAAAGCATCCCGACTCTTTTATTCTGTTTATTTGTGATTCTGCCAGAGTGTTCCTGTTGTATTTTCACCCCACTCTCTTTAGTGAATGTGGAGAGTGCAGGGTTCATCTGAAGCTATAAAGATTACCAACTCTACCGTCTATATGGATTATTTTTTTTTCATCTGGGCACTCTGGTCGACGAACTCTGGTCGACGTTACAAACTGGTGATTCATTTTTGTGCAATATCAGTGAGTAAGCTATCCAAGGATGTGACTGTGGAGGCCAGCCTGTTTAACTTCTCTGGGCTTAGTTTCTCCATTAACAGAGATGTTTGGCTCTTGTTCTATTTTTGATGACACCCAGGACGATCGTTGTACCACATCAGCTCTAGAAGCATTTGATTTCATTTTTAACTACTGATAATATCGCACATCAACCCTGGGCATATTGACTGATGCTTATAATGCCATTAGAGGCCATGCATATACAAAAGTTGTTGCATTACATAAGAAATGCGTAATGAATGTGCTTCGGGAGTGTATTGATGAAGAAAAAAGCTTGAGATGTCAGTCTTCAAGTACTTTGCGTTGATACAATCCTCCATGGCAGCCATGAAACCCAGTGACCCTGATGGAAATAAACGGTCCCATTTTGTCAATCTTCCCTTTGATGGAAGAGAGTCCACAATGCACCTGATGCCAAAGCACCACATTTACCGGGTATCAATGCCGAGGGTTTGCTTTCCCAGTCCTTTGCAGCTGGGAAACATCAAAATGAGCATCTTGAATGAAGATTAAGCTATTCCTGTGCTCGCTTGTGGCTTGTTCCATTTAAAAGTTTGGGTTTAATTGGCTCATTTTGAAGTAGTTTGAATTTAAAATCAAACACTTTTAAACAATAAAACAATACAATTATACAAGGCCCTTGCCAAGCTGCTCTTCAGTGCAACGAGGTGTGTACCGTGTTGAACGGTAATGAGCTTCTTTCTCCCGAGCGCTCAGTTGACACTCCTCATCGGGTTAAAGGAAGTGCCTCTTTCTTTCTCGTTAACAGCCTCTCCCAGGTGTAAGACATTGTCTTTCAGAACATACTTAAGTGAAAGCGGTGTGTTATTTTGCTGTCAGAAACTACATTGGGGATGATATTTATTTATTTAAGCCAACCAAATATTACCGCTTGACGTTGAGAACTGCATCACAAGGATCCCTTTCCACTAACGTTTTTTCCCCTGTCTGGATTTCATGAACATGAAAAGGTGGCGTGTGTTTTTAGCAGTTTGACTCCAGTGTGTATGTGAACACTTCAAAGCAGCTGCACAGAGACAGAGACTCATATTTGAATCGAATTTCACATCTCTAGTGTCTTCTCTCCCACAACAGGACACAAATGACTAAAAATACATCAGAGCATCAGTATTTCAGAGAAGATGAGGTTTGAATTTGCATAGAAGGGCATCAACATGCTCTACAGTGTGGCATATTGTACCCAAGAAAAGTATGGATGTGACGGTACTTAAAAAAATGAGAAATATTCCAGCTTTTCAGTGATAATGAGACGCATGCAAGTGTTACCGTCATTGTGTATTGTCTACCAAGTATTGAGGTCTGCGTTTACACATATAACTTCAGAATTGATTATATGGTGATACACACTATATGTATTGATTACTAAACATTTCTGAGTAAATCATATAATCAAATGTGTGGTCTAATTCAATGTTATATTGTTTGAGTGAAATGTTGTACAAAGAAAACTTAATTAACCTCAAATTAGATAAATAAATGTGACTTAAAGGATTAGTTCACTTTTAAAAAAACCTTTGCTAATAATGTACTCACCCCCATATCATCCAAGATGTCCATGTCTTTCTTTCCTCAGTCGAAAAGAAATTTAGGTAACATTCCACGATTTTTCTCCATATAATGGACTTCAATGGGAACCGGATGGTTTAAGGTCCAAAAGACAGTTAATAACAGTTTCAGATGCAGCTTCAAATGTCTTTAAACGATATCAGACGATGAATAAGGGTCTTATCATGCAAAACGATCAGTTATTTCAAAACTTATTCTAAAAATGTAACTTTTCTAAGGACAAATGCTAGCCTTGCTATATTCTCTGAGGCGCGTTTGTAACGTCACGTAATACGTAATTACGTTCAAAAGGTCACGGGCGATGAAAGTTACATTTTTAGAATAAGTTTTGAAATAACCGATCGTTTCCCATGATAAGACCCTTATTCATCGTCTGGTGTCGTTTAAAGACATTTGAAGCTGCATCTGAAACTGTTATTAACTGTCTTTTGGACCTTGAACCATCCGGTTCCCATTGAAGTCCATTATATGGAGAAAAATCCTGGAATGTTTTCATCAAAAACCTAAATTTCTTTTCGACTGAGGAAAGAAAGACATGGACATCTTGGATGACATGGGGGTGAGTAAATTATCAGCAAAAGTTTTTTCAAAAGTGAACTAATCCTTTAATGTTATTTTCACTTAACTTAGTTAAGTATAGTTTAAGTATGTGTGAAATTTACTCAAAGTATCAGTGCAAAAACTTGCCTTAAAAAATAAAGTAAATTTTACTCTTAAATTTTTACTCTAAATTTTAATCTTACTTTTTTTTTTTAAAAACACATAACTTATACACATAGCTAAAACACACACACTCTCTCTCTCTCTCTCTCTCTCTCTCTCTCTCTCTCTCTCTCTCTCTCTCTCTCTCTCTCTCTCTCTCTCTCTCATAACAAGCATTTCTCATGTCTTTGTAATTTTTTTTCACCCATGATGAGTTTGCATCCTTGATCTTAACATCATATTTGAATGTTTTCTTGTTTAGATGAGAGCCTAAGCTCAGACAATGAGGTTCTGGAGATTCCCTTCATCAGCAGATATAGAGCAGGAGTGTACGAATGCACCGCAGCGAATGACATTGCAGTGGACACACAGACTGTTGAGCTCACAGTCAACTGTAAGTGTCTCATGAGTTTATATCAACACATTCTACATATATGCAGCATACAACATAGTATGCCCAAAAGACTATTTTTCAAAATTAATTCATTGATTTATTTGTTGATTTATTTAAACCTATAAAAATAAACAGAAACTTTTAGGATTTTATTAAATAAATGTAAAATTATAATATAGGTTGTAATGAAATGTCTTGAAATGCAAACTAAAAACATCCTGATTGGGCGATATATGGGTAGACACGATTTGCCAGTAGAAATATGTCAACTGGTAGAGATTTTGGGCCATCAATCCTCACATGACATTGCTGTGCTGCGTGGCAACGCTTCTTATTTACATTTGATTTTAAGCATTGCGGTTTCGAAACAAGTGATTTCAAATTTTATAATATGCAATAAGCAGCAAAAGACAACTCATTTCATTTCTTTTTGCCACCTTATTGGGCTTGAATGCTTATACACATGCTTATGTGTCAAGTTGCCTGTCTTTGTGTGTATCCTTGTCATATTAAATTATGTAGTAAGTGAACATAAAAAAGTAGAGATCAGTATATTGGATTGTTCAGCCTTAAAGTGACGGCAGCCTAATAAACCTGCTGCCATCTGTCATTATTGTTAATCCAACAACAAAAGATAGAAAATCTCTCACTGCTTTTGACTGAATCACTTTTGTAACTTTAATAAGAAAATATATTTATTATAAACAGAGTGAAGACTATGCAGATCATAACTTGTTTTACAACTTTTGAATGTACTTTATTTAAGTAATTGTCTTGTCAGTAAATAATCTTGTTAATCCCAAGTTCACTAACTTTCTTGTGGTTTTGTGTGTCCAGTCCCTCCCAGTATTGCAGATGGCAGAGATGTTGGCGTGACCCTGGGTCAGAGAGGTGTCCTGCTTTGTGAGGCAGATGCTGTACCCGAGGCAGATTTTGAGTGGTACAGAGATGACAGGAGGTATGGCATATCACTTCAGGATATTCTGCTTCATCTGTTCCTTTGTTTAGGGTACAATCATAACCTAGACGTTTATGGAAAAACAAAACTGAATTTCGATCCCACTAACATTTAACCTGTACTAACATTTAAATTAGTCTTTACATTGCACTTATATTTAAAAAAAAATATCTGCATCTAATTACATCTGAAATTAATTTCTGTAGTTACATCTATAATTATAAAAACATTATACAATTATTATAATGTTAACCCTTTCCTTGCATCTTTTTTCAATACAATAAGTACATTGTACCCAAAAATTGTTTGCTATAGATTGTGACCCCGTTTTATGTTCAGTAACAGCTAGTTACTAGAGTTTATCGTATCTCCTGTACACTATGTCTGTCTTTATAATATTGATATTGATAGTGACACTAAGAGGTGAAGGACAAATGTATTTCAGTTGCTGTACATGTCTGACTAAATGTGCTGTCATAAATTCACTGTTTTCATCGGAAAATACTTCACATTTGAGTGCCTTTGGCTGGATGTGTCTCTGTTGGTTCTCTCAAACTGTCTTTGATGTCAAGTGAAGAATAAGTTGTCACTATGTTTTATCATAATTAAATGTGCATGAGTGTATGCGTGTGCATGTCCCTCTGCATGCCGCTGCCAGTAATTCAATCCTGCAGTTTTGCCTCCTTTGAATGTATCCAGGCCCGCCGCAATCTGCGTCCAAAAACGTTGATGTTTTCATAAATGTAACCTCAAGCTTCAAAGGAGGCTCTGATGTAGCGTAAACAGGGCTGGGCTGATTCAAGTTTCCCCATTTGCTGACTGTTTCCCAGGATCTTCAATGGCTTTGATGGCATTGAGATCGAGAATGACGGAGCAGTTTCAAAGCTGACTTTCTTCAACGTGTCCGAGGCAGACTATGGCAATTACTCCTGCGTCGCTGTCAACAAACTTGGGAGCGCTAACACAAGCATCGTCCTATACGGTAAGTGTCGCTAGTTGATGCTTTTTAATTAAGTTTTAAAACGGTTTGGAGCCTCTTCAAAAGTACAAACGGTGGTTCGGAAGATTGTTATGTTTCATTTTTTGCTTATTGTTCAAAAAAGCTAAATGAAAGTTCCAGCTGATAACGTTCCTGTAAACAGAATGAATTTCCACTTGGTAGTTTCTGACCCGTGCAATTAGGGCTGTCAAAAGTCGGTACACTGTAAAAAAAAAATTATGGTTTAACTTAAAAAAGTAACCTGGTTGCCTTAATTTTAAGTTCGTTGAACTGGAAAAAGTGAGTTAATTCAATGAAGGAGAATGATTTAATCATCAGAAACTCAAAATTATATGTTATCTGAACTAAATAAATTATTTAAGTTGATTTGACAAAAGAAAAAATGTTTTGTTTCTTACACTGTAAAAAAATATTGTTGGTTTAATTTAAAGTAAGTAACCTGGGTTGCCTTAATTTTAAGTTGATTGAACTGGAAAAAGTGAGTTAATACAATGAAGGAGATTCATTTAATCATCAGAAACTCAAAATAATAAGTTATCTCAACTAAATAAATTATTATAAAGTTGATTTGACAAAAGAAAATATGTTGTGATCACAAATCTTGAAAATATTTTTTACAGTCGGTGAGCGCTGTTGAGCAGATACTTAACCCCTTCGCTGTCACCCCCCCTTTTGAGAATGGGGTTAAAATGCACTATTCAAACTTAAATGGTTGTAATTCAAGAATGCTTTGGAATAAATACCCAACTCTTCAAAAAATGAAAGTATGAAAAAGTTATGGAAATTTTTATTTATAGTAAATCAAATATGCTGTACTATATATTTTTTGTTTTATATAGAATATACAAAATTTTACAAAATATTTTTTACTCTAAAAATACTATAAAATCAAATCCATAAATCTAACCAAGTTATGTTCCAAATTTGAAGTTGATATCACAAAAATTGAAGTTTCCATGAGATTTTGTTTAAGCGCAGTACCAAAAATAGCCACTGGGTGCCATACAATCCATTGAATTTAGTTGTATACATTCTGCCTTAACACATTAATACATTTCTGTCCAAATATCACCTGTCACAAAGGACCTTGAGACTCAGACCTTTCTGACAATATGTGTTTTGTCAAGATTAGAATTTCAGTTCCAACTTGGTACCGAAATCTGTACTTTTTGACAACTCTATGCGTGACTATTAATCTTTGAGATTTCCATCTCAGGATTCTCCTTCATTTGCTTATGATACATGTTTTTATGTTTGTTTTTGTCGATGTAGAAATAATTGAACCCACTAGTTCAACGCTATTGCAAGGTTAGTAGTGTGCATGGGAATGTGGCGTCCTGATCACCTCCTTTAAGCATGTTACAGTGCGTTTAATACACAAAGAAGATGCAAACATGGTTATTTTCACATCAACCTCAATGTGACAAAGCCAAGTTGTCGAGATGACACTCAAGTTTATCGGCGAGGTTGACGCACATATTTTCCGTGATTTGAACAGGGTGATATAATTGTCCTGCCTCGTCTGACAGAATGTGATTGTCCGATTTTAAATTGGCCACTAGCTATTCCTATTACGGGGTTATTAGCTTAAAATCCCATTTTGTAATATCAATAATACATTCAGCACATTGAGTGACAGTCTCAATTGCTGCTCTGGGATTGGCAGGGTAGTGACATGCCTCGTTCTGCTTTCAGTCACTGTGGGTTGATGAATGAGTCTCTGTTTTTCTGTAGCCTAAACGTGTTTCTCTTTCTCTTCTTTCACTTTCTTTCCTGTCTAACCTTCGCCACGGCATGGCTTCATTATGTCAATGCATGCTCTCATCCGCTGTTTGTAAGTACATGTTTGCATCACATGATGTTTTTTGATGTTTGTGGAATTGTGAGTGCTTCATTATTACTCAGTTGATGAGAAATGTACTTAAAGGAAAATTGTCATCACTTACTTGCACTCATACTTAGTTCCACGTAGCAGGAAAAGAAATTGTCGTTCTCCAGCCCATGCAATTACAATGGAAAGGGACTGGAGCTTTCAAACCTCAAAAAGGATGCAAAAAACCATTAAACCATAAAAGTGCTGTAGTCCAAGACTTCTGAAGTCAAACCATAGTTTGAGAGCATTAGTAATGCCCAAATCGTGAAAGAATCATTCTTTTGAGTTTGATTTTCAGTGGATTCGATCCACAAAATCAGCCTGAATGATTCATTTGAATTGGACTGATTCGGTCCTCAAGATGAACTCACTGACACAATGGTCGATTACCAGCTCACTGGAGGTGAATATTATCTGTTTCTCACGCAGATCTATCATTTGATTTCAGAACAAATGCACCGTGATACTTTTAATGGTACTTTTGAATTATTTTTAAACCTGAAAGCTTCAGCCCATGTGTAGTATCACAGAAGAAAGTATGTCATTAAGGTTTGGGATGACATGAGGGTGAAATGATGACAGAATCTTTATTTTTTTTTTGGGTGAACTATTCCTTTAAATGTACATTTGCCCCTTACAAAAAGTGTTATGGACTTACCTAGTCATAATAACCACGTTAATACACAATGGCTTATGGCAAATAAATCATACAGTACCGTAGTATATAACAACTCAGTGTACCATGGTGCTGCCACAGTAGGAGAAAATTGGATTAAAGCAACAGTCAAAGTTAGAGCTACATTATTTGAGATATGTTTTTTACTAAAATATACTTCTTATCTGCCAATTGAAGAACTACCTTCACCCAGACAGAAACGATGTGCATTACATATTTTAAAGATTAAAAGATTTTAAATTCAGTCAGACAGTTTTTCAGATGAAGGTTTACTTGATTTGCATAGTTGAGAGATAAAATGTGAAAATGAGCTAAATATTTGCATGTATTAACTTACAGTGTGAAATAATTATACAAAAAATATAAACACTCCCCCAAAACCTCAACATATTTGTATTTTTCTGTCAAACTATTGCTAATTTCTGTGGCATTGAGAGTCTTTACTGAGCTTATGCTGAATAAATATAACTCTAAATTGTTTGTGATTGAAGACATCTAGTGTGTTATATTTGACTCTGGTCTTTCCTACTTTTTTTGTAAGGGGTCATTCCTTGCCTGCATATGTTGTTGATGGTTGTTACTGATTTGTCCTTGTATTGTCCTTTAGTCTTTCTTCTCCGCCAAGAATAGAAATCTTGTCCTGGCCAACTTTTCTCCACTGTCTGACCCAAAAAAAAAGCGTGGGATTGGTAACCATGTCCTCTCCGGAGATTCATTAATTGCATTGAATTTGATTGTGAGAACCTCACATTAGTATAATTACACTTGTGCAGGATTTATTCTAAGCTGTGGCTGTAGAATAATTGGATAGCTGTCCCTAAAGAAAGTACCGTACTCCCCTAAATCCAGGGGAAATTAGACTTCAGTCTAAACGGCCCATCAAAGAGAAGGATTTAATAGACAGCCATACTAATGCCATGACACAACGATTGTTTTGTTGGGACTGAATATTGGTGCTCTCTGATCTTTCACACCAAATGTGAAACAAAAAAGGGGAAAGAAATCAAATGTCTACAGCGCTCCTAGAGGGATATGGTGATGGTTTAAAAAAATACCAAGCTTTTGCAGCATTGACATACCTGTAGCATTAAAGGAGTAGTTCACTTTAAAAAAAAAAAAAAAAAAAAAAAAAACAAGATGTCCATGTCTTTCTTTCTTCAGTCGAAAAGAAATTAAGGTTTTTGATGAAAACATTCCAGGATTTTCTCCATATAATGGACTTCATTGGGAACCAAACGGTTCAATGTCCAAAAGAGAGTTTCAGTGCACACTTCAAACTGTTCAAAGGGCTTTAAACAATTCCAGACGATGAATAAGGTTCTTATCAAGCGAAATGATCGCTCATTTAATACATAATTAAAAAAGTTTAAGGTTTATAAACACAAATGCTCGCCTTGCTCTGTTCTGTGATGTGTGTTCATGACTCCTGTTCGAACTCGTTCATCAAAATTACCATTTTTTTTAGTCATTTGGTTCATTCAACAAACGAAATGACACAAAAAGATTCATTCATTTTGATGGACGAGTTTGAACAGGAGAGTCACGAACGTGCATCACAGAACAGAGCAAGGCGGGCATTTGTGTTTATAAAACTTATTTTTTTTAATGAGCGATTGTTTCTCTAGATATAAAACCCTTATTCATCGTTTGGTGTCGTTTAAAGCCCTTTGAAGCTGCACTGAAACTTTCATTTGGACCTTGAACCGTTTGGTTCCCATTGAAGTCCATTATATGGAGAAAGTCCTGGAATGTTTTCATCAATTTATTTTCGACTGAAGAAAGAATGACATGGATATCTTGGATGACATGGGGGTGAGTAAATTATCAGCAAAAGTTTTTTTTAAAAGTGAACTACTCCTTTAACAGCTTTTGTGTTCCCTGAGAAACTTTTGAGTTCTTTGTGAGCGAATGCAAAAGCATTGAAGTGTTACTTTTCCTCTCATCTCATATTTTTCCCCCCATAACCATGTCCTTTTAAGGGCTCTGTAAATATCTGTTTCCACCAAGAGTGTAAAAAAAAAAACCTTGTTCAATAAATGTAACTAATACATCTGTTTGTGTATATTTGTATACTTGGGGTTGCATGACTACTTTTTTTTAATTGACTTGTTGCCCAGAGCTAGTCAGCTGTGTTGTGCATTATGTAAATGACCAGCCACATGCAATCAGCAGTATTTTAATAAGTTAAGTTTTCTCCACTGTGTTATGTGCAATGTCTTTGCTGTGTAGACATTCAATAACAGGAATATATCCCATGGCGCTGAGATGATGTGTGGAGTATCTCCTCTGCCATCTCCACCTCACACAGATTCTGGAAAGTGTTCAGCGCAATGTGTGTAGGATTACCATGGTAGAATATACTTGAAAATTTATTTTATGTGCATAATTTGCACATGATGTTACAGTCTGTGACTGCCAATTTTTTTGCAGTGGTCTTGTTTCGGAAGTTTTCATCCCAGTCATTCTCTTGACTGACTACTGGGAATGCTCTGACTATAGGTTTAATTAATACAACTTCTTTGCATTTTCAACATTGACATCTGCAAAAACTTGATTCATTCACTAAAAATGTAGTCTTTCACAGACAACCTAGGAGGTCAGGGAAGCTCTTGTTTTTTAAGTTTCATTACAAGATGCTCACACATTAACAGTAAAAAATTATTAATGCATGAAAATTATTACATATATGTCAATAGTTTAAAGTATAAAATGTACTTTTTAAAATAAAACAGTGTAGTCATTAAGTCTTTCGCAGTGCTTCATGGAAGTGGGTGGTTATTAATGAGATTTTTTGCCATGGATCTCATTTCCATGGTAACCATACTTATGGTTAGATCCAAGGAGGATTGTGAGCAATATAGTTCTTCATTGGAAAATGGACTATAAAGCATGATTTAATTATTATTATGTTTTTAAATGAAGCTGGATCACACTGATGTGTCGCCTTCACTGATACATATTTCATCACTTAACAACCATGGAGTGATTGGTCGGTCTGGCTTGAATGGTTTAAATGAAAAATAATAATGATCTCCCTATGTTGTTAACTAGTCGGTGCAACCCCTAAATATAAATATACGCACATACTGTACATTTCAACACTGAACATGTCTAAAGATGGAAACTGGACGTCAGAAAGAGTATGTTTCGCATGTTAGTTGTTGTTTGTTTCATGAGATTGTTTGACTGTCCCAAAGACTAAAACTCTACCTGATGACAAGGTAACAAACCAAAGACAAGCCAACTAGCCACACGTCTCCTGCTAAACCGTTATACAGAGATGAATGAAGGGATAGTTGACTTTAAAATTAATTTTTGGTATGTTTTAGCTTACCTCAAGGGCATCCAAGATGTAGGTGTCTTTGTTTCGGCAGTAGTTTCAATTTTGATATTTTTTGGTCAAACCGTACCTAAACCAGTCCCTCCAGGATTTCAAGATTTTTTTTTGTGATTTTTGCGATCAAAATGACTGATTTTGTGGTGGTAATTTCCAAAAATTTGTGAAAAAATTTGCGATTTATATATAACATTTACCATAATAGTATTCAGTCCTTCCAGAAAAACGCAGAGTTTTTTTTGTGATTGTTGCGGGCAAAAATTGATTGATTACACGGCCCGTTTTCTTTAAAAATGCGATGGAATATGCGGGATATTTATGCAATTTTATGCGATGAAATTGCAGGAATTTGCAAAAATTGAGGGAACTTGCAAAAATTGCGGTTTGATGAAAAAGAGAAAAAAAGTGATTCCCCCAACATCCTGTTCTCACTAGGCTAATGTAAGAGTAATTTCTTATTACTTCCTTTGATGAGCAAGCATACTACATCATAGAAAGTGCTGGGAATATTTAATTTCTCATCTTGTTTTATTTCAGACTGTAACGAGTGTAAATAAGGTGTGGCCCCTTTAAGAGCTCTCTGCAGTGTTATATGTGCGCCTCGAACGCCCCGTGTGTGCGGGTAATTTCTGTTTGATGCTACTTCTTTTATCTTATGTTGTTTATTAAGTAACGATGTGACGGTAGAACATGTGACAGACAGTTATACGAGTTCGATTTGTGAGATGTCAATCGCCTCCGTGAGTCTGTCTGGCGTCGCGTAATTGCGTCACTTCATAACGTTCCCATGGAAACAGGGGGAAATGGCTGCTCTTGTGTGAAGCAAACGCAACATTTTTCAAGTTTCTGCTAAGATACATATGACTTGCAACGAAAATGCGAGGATTATGAAATTATGCAAACCCCGCATATTTTGCACGGAAATCGGCATATTATGCGGCAAAAGTGCGGCGTATTTGAAAAAATGTGGCCCCCGCATAAATATGCGGACTTTGGCTGATTTTGCATTGAATTCAGCGATCGCATAATCGCGTTTTTCTGGAGGGACTGCTAAACGTGATCTGCGTTACAAGAGGTAAAAACAATTTAAATACTGTTCGTTTTCTCACACATACCGCTTGTTTCGTGTCTTAGGCCATCAATGTGTACTTACATTTACGAGTCATTGAATCATGTTTAATTTGGACTTCTCTGTGCATGCTCTTTGAGGTGGTGACCATAGACCTCCATTATATGATTGATAGACAAGAACGGTTTGACCTAAAAATATCAAAATTGAAACTACTGCCGAAACAAAGACACCTACATCTCGGATGCCCTTGAGGTAAGCTAAAACATGCCAAAAATGAATTTCAAATTGAACTATCCCTTTAATAATTTTGAGTTCAAATTGTATGTTCTGTATACCTATAAAGTGTTTTATGTAATCTGTCTTTTAGTGGAGACGGCTTCTGTTTTAGAAATGACTTCATCCGATTTAGAGCACACAGCCTTTGAAAACAATGATTTTTTGGAAGGTTTGTGATACTCAAGCTACTACTGGACTACTAATCACTACAAACTCATCAACAAAGAGGAGTTGCTATAACATACTAACATAGATTTTAACAAGAATTGCTTGACTAGAAAATAACTGTTTAGTGCAGTAAACCTAGAAAATGCTGACACCTTTCCAAAATAAGAAAAGATAGTAGCTATTGAGGAAGGAAGATAGAATCAAAAGTGCAGATGCGTAGGTGAGAGTTCAGGACGTTATAGACAGTCTCAAGAATAAAAGCGAGGCAGTTTACAGCACAGTTGGAGACCGGGGCTGTGTTTCCTGACACGTGTGACTCTCTTCAATGCTTTAGGACCCGGAGCAGTTCAAGATGGAAACAGCGGCACGTCTACGGTCTTCACACCCACCTGTCTACTTCTCATCGTACTTCTACATCTCTTGCTCAAGTTTTGATGCCGAAGATGTTTTCAGTGCAGAAAAATCACTGTTTGTGTGACATCGCTCTCATCCTGGAGTCACAAATCGTGCATGGGTTACCAAAAATGCCTGGAAATGTGCATGGGGTACCCAAGTACTTCCTTTTAATGAAGTAATCATGCATTTCTTGTGTTTATTATAGAGTTTAATAATGTAACTTCTCTTACATTGCTAATCATCACACTGTTTTGCCCCAAGCGAATACAATTTGGTATTCCGTGAAAGCAAATGGCAGAGAGAGGCATGTCTAATTTGAAATATTACATTTTATTTATTTTTGTGACTGTCATTTTAATTTAACTCTGTAACTTCTTAAGAATTCATATAGAATACAGTGTGGTAGGGGAATAATTCAAGTCAAAGGCATGCGATAAGAAAGGGACCATTTTATTTTGACAGCAAAATCAAAAAAACGCAGCAAAAAAGACACAATCACACGTTTTTGCTCTGTAATAATCACATCGTGTTTCGTTTCGAGTACTTCTAATCTGCATTTTAGCATTTAACACTCACCAAACCGAAAACAATGCGATACACAACAGGTTTTATTTCGATTGTTTTGACGAACAGAATGACACAGTTGGACTATGCAGAACCAAAAGCTCTATAATTCTTTCTGTTTACACCACAAATGATGAGTAATGTTAGTATATATGGGATGACAATATATGAATCAAGGTTGAAACATGTTACATTTGGAGCTTTCAAGTTATTGGATCCGTTATGAGAGCCCAAAGAGCAATCTGCTAATATCTGTCGATTTTTAGCTGTAAAGTTGTTTTTTTTTTCCAGACAAACTTGACATCAAATGTTTTTTTTAATTACAATGGCAGTTTTTTTCTTGAAAATCCAGATTTTGAGTTGTACAAACCAAACCGGGCGCTTAAATGCTCTTTATTTAAACATGTCTCGTAATCGTTCCCGCTAACTTCTCTGTGTGTGTGTATATGCATATATCTAACTTGTACAAAGGGAAAATATGCACACTTGTTTTTACTAAAATTGTGAACCTGTTTAAAACAATGCAACACATTTTCTATTTTTTGTTATTCCCTTTTTCAGAAGCTGTGTAATTTATTTCTCAAAGGGTATTATAGTAGATGCAAGCTGAGTGTGAAATCTGATGTCTAAATATTGTGCTTTTGGGAAAAGCAGATAAGACTCATTTGTCCGTCGTCATTTCATCATGAGCAGATGTCCTGTTACCGTCCACATTCTGGAGGGGGGAAAAGAAAAAAAAACTTACCGTCGCAGTATTACGGTGTTCGATTTTCTTCTCTTTTGTTGGAATCTTTAGGATTTATGCCTAATGTTTTCATTTCATCCCCAATCTGGTTAAAGGAATAGTTCAGCCAAAGATGAAAATTGTCATTAATTCACCGTCAAATATATATAAAAAAAAAATGACCATGGAATTCTGATTAATCATAAGTAGCTATTCCTTACTTAGCCACTAAAAATTTAAATGTTGTTCTGCAAACCAAGCTATCATTGAAATGTGGTGCACAATTCATACGCACCATTTTTATGATTTATTTTTCTATTCATTTTTGCAGCTTACAAGCATCTGTCCTCATTCACTTAGCGATTTCTGGAAATGATGCAGGTTTGGAATGAGTAAAGGATGACAGTTTACATTTTTGGATGAATTATCCCTTTAAATATCATATTTTTAAAACCACATATCAGATACAAATCAGTGGATTTTAAGCACAAGGTGTATGTTAATGAAAGGAAATGTCATGAATGTGCAAAGTTTAATGGGTGACAGTGTGTGTTCTAGCCCTAAAGGTGTATTATTCAATATTATGATTTCAATTTTCATTATATCTTTTTTTTTTTTTTAAAGATATAGGGAACACAACCAGACTAAGAACAGTCAACATATTTCTTATATAAACAGATTAGTGAGACTAACCTGACAACAGGCAGAAATCCACACTATTTAAATTTGAAAGCACCTCTTGATAAATAATGTCTGTGATTTTCTCTGGGGAAGACGTTTGGATCAATGCACTGTATTAACAGAAACACAGGGCTTGTCTGTGCATGGCTGTAATGCAATTCACATGTCCAACTTGGTGCAAAGAATTGACTTTTTTATGTTCAACCATTAAAACAACCAGCCTGGATAAGTTCACTTTGTTCCGCTGATCTCTATGGTTCCCGAGAGGACAACAAATTAAGTATTTTAACTCCTTGTACTGTAAAGAAATTGTTTTGTCATATGTTTTTCCTTTAATGGCGATGGTGTGTTCATATTTAAGACTTACAATAATAAAATGTTGTATCTAAATAAAATTGGTCTGCAGTCTAATTGTGAATCTATATATATATATATATATATATATATATATATATATGTGTGTGTGTGTGTGTGTGTGTGTGTGTGTGTGTGATATATATATATATATATATATATATATATATATATATAAATACACACACACACACACACATATGGAAAGAAAAGAAGAAAAGAATATTGATATTCGCCATTAAAATAAATAAAATATGACCGTAAAAAAAAGAAGAAAATCACTGTTTCCACACAGGTATTAAAGGGGCTATATCTAGGTTTTTACTTAAAAGAAATTTTAAAGATAGAAGCTGCGTCCGAAATCGAATACTTCCCTATTATATAGTATGCGAAAAACAATCCGTGAGCAGAGTAGTATGTCCGAAATCATATCATTTGAAAAACAGTTGGTAAAAAGTACCTGGATGACCTACTATTTCCAGCAAGATTCTTAAGTGCGAATATGAAGGACACTTTACTATCCCATGATGCCACGGGAGAGGAGTTATTGTCGTTATATTGGAAAATGGCGGAAACCGGAGGACGTCGTAAAAAAGCAGATGAAAACAGCGCGACGTTGGTGCAGTCACTGGAATGGGCTCTTTAAATTTTCGCACTGTTGTGACAGCGTATGTCACGCGACAACAACATGGCGCATGTAGACGTCCGGACTCATTCATACTACCCGTATTCATACTATATAGAACGTACTTTTTTAACAGTCGCAAAGTACGTTCTCTTTTAAATGTAGTACCTACTCACATAGTACGTGATTTTGGTTGCAGCCAGAGTCTTCATTTGTACATTTATGAGCCAACCATAATGTTGACTGTCCACCACGGTTGCCTCTATCAGCCTGTTGGCTCAATTGCGTGTGGAGGAGTCGAGTCCGAATTGGCGTCAAAATTCACCAAATATGTCGTCATGCGCGTTCTCGTCTACTTGTAGCGTTTCAAATGGACTCTGCTGATGGAAAAAAGCGACCAGCCTCCAGTCAATCCAGATAGCCATGGAAACTCCCTGTAAGTTTTTTTTTTTTTTTTTTTTTTTTTTTTTAAAGCCTTAACTAGTGCGGGCAGTGAGCGTGCGCACTGAGAACGAGCATGAGACTGGCTGGAGTTTCTCTAACGGCCACTGGTGTCAGTAACGGTAAGAAATTTCAGAACTTTTGCAATGCTTTTTTAGGCCGGATTTACATATAGCGCCTAAAAACGCGTAGAAAACGCTTCTGAAAAGTTGAGATGCAAAAGCTGCGTTGCTGCGTTATTTGAGCGCGCAAAAGATGCGATATGTGAACAGGCCCTTAAGCAGCACAAGTCAACACTGACAGTACTAAGAAATGAGCACCAAAATTCTTGACCACCAAATCATCAAATTAAAATGTATTCTGGAGGATCATTTGACACTGACGACTATGCTCAAAATTCAGCTTTGATCACAGGAAATAGAAAACAGTTATTTTCAACTTTAATTTTGTTTAATATCCTATGATCAAAGCAGATTTTTTCAGCATCATAACTTGAAAAAATGAAAACTGGTTGAAACTGAAGCAAATCCACAACCCGGCAGGCTGATTCCAAATCAATAATTCAAAGCCCAGATTCTGAGAGCACTTAAGCACCATCTCGATCCTCCACTTGTGTCCTGGTTAAGGAAGGAGGTGTGGGTATTGTAAGTGTTTTAAGGGGATTTGACAGACAGTCTGTGGGAGTGATGATGCACATGAGCTCTAAGTGCTGAGGTTGAGAATGAAGCTGTGAGATCCATTCTAAAAGTGACGCGAGAGCTGTCTCTAATTGAATTTAAGAAAGGCTTCGGTGAAGACTCTTAATTAAAGACTCACATATCCGTCTTTCTTGTTTTTTCCTTGCTTGATTGTTCATTGTGAATGACTGTCTGTAGTGTCGCTCGCTGCTGCTTGTTAGAGAGACTCCAGGTGACAAACACTGCAGAATGGAAGACTATTAGCATGGCGCTGAGAGACAGCTGAAAATGTGGGTAAACAGCCGGATAGCTTTACATATCTGAAAGAGAATGACGGACACAAATATAAAGGTGGATGGATGAATGCATTGAGTCTTTTTTTATTTAGGACAGACCGGGGCTAGTTATCATAAGAGTTTCTACTGTGAGTAACTGAAGAATTTTAAATGAAAAATGTATCTGTGTTCTAAGGACAAGGGTTTTTTGTTTGTTTATTTATTTATTTACTACACTGCCTTTCAAAAGTCTCATGCTCACCAAGGCTGCTTTTATTTGATTAACAATGAAAAACAGCCATATCGTGAAATAGTATTACAATTTAAAAACTGTTTTCTAGATGAATATATTTTAAAATGTAATTTATTGCGGTGATCAAAGCTGCATTGACAGCATCATTACTCCAGTCTTCAGTGTCACATGATCCTTCAGAAATCTTTCTATGCTGATTTGCTGCTCAAGAAACATTATTATTATTAATGTTATAATTATCAATGTTGAAAATAGTTGTGTTGAATATATATATATATATATATATATATATATATAATACATATGTTTATGTAGACATTCTGTGCTCTTGGGACATGTTGAAAAACAAAAAATGTTGTTTTTTTTTTTTCTGGACCTTAAAGGGATAGTTCACTTTGAAATTAATTTTTGATGTGTTTTAGCTTACCTCAAGGGCCTCAGAGATGTAGGTGTCCTTGTTTCTGCAGTAGTTTCAATTTTGATATTTTTAGGTCAAACCGTTCTTGTCTGTCAGTCATATAATGGAGGTCTATGGTCACCACCTCAAAGAGCATGATATATTTTTATTTATTTTTTTATTTATTTTTTTCCGCAACCGTGTGAGAAATCCTTTCCGGTACTCTCACTTGGACATAGCTGTGGTTACAAGAGGTAAAAACAATATAAATACTGTTTGTTTTCTCACACAAACCGCTCGTTTCGTGTCTTAGGTCATCAACGTGTACTTACATTTACGAGTCATTAAATCATGTTTAATTTGGACTTCTCTGTGCATGCTCTTTGAGGTGGTGACTATAGACCTCCATTATATGACTGACAGACAAGAACGGTTTGACCTAAAAATATCAAAATTGAAACTACTGCGGAAACAAAGACACCTACATCTTGGATGCCCTTGAGGTAAGCTAAAACATACCAAAAATTAATTTCAATGTCAACTTTCCCTTTAACAATGAAACTGTTTTTAACAATACTTTAATGTATGTGCCTATACAGAAATGACCATAATCCTACCATGAGAATGTAGATATGAATATACAAAGAATGAACTTGCATTTCAAGAAAAATGGTGGGAAGATGTCACAAGTAGACTTTGGCTTTGGACAAACAAAACGGCAGATGTTGAAATTGAATATTCATCGAGTTTTAAAACGGGGGTAGAGGAGGTGAGAAAAATGTTACATAACTTGACGATTTCTTGCCAATCCTTTGTCTACAAGCTATTAATGTTCGACATGAAAACAAAAGATGGAAGCCCGGGAATGATCACCTTTTATGCTTGGAGGTGAAGGCACAATCACATCCCTTGAAGCAAACAAAAGCCTGCTCAGGTTCTGCCTTCTGTACTCCTGGTGGACATCTTTATCTGAGTGCCCAGGAGCGCCCCTCCGGAACATGCCATGAGAGCTGCTTATTTGGTAAGACAAATATGTGAATAAATAAGCATTTCTACAGACCGCATTAACTTGACATGACATTTCTTGGCTGCATTATCTTTAGGACGGCAGCCAAAGCGTGAGCGTATCGTCAATAGAGCAGGGCCAGTGTGGGGAGAGATGTGCAAGGTAAACTGTCAACACTGGGAAACTTGTTAAAAGTGCTCTGTGGAATATTGAACCACATGAGTTAGGGTACAATGGTTAATAAATGACTTTTTACATTCAGATTAGACTTAAATAATCATTTTACTGCTGCTGGATTAAGTCAGTAGTAAATCACTGCCAACAGAGCTCACATTTCAGCAGCTGGGTCTTCCAGCCAGGGACAGCATTTAATAAAAATAAAGTTTAATTGAAAATATGTGCCCTCAATAAATAAAAACATCTTTATAAAAAAAATTAGTTACTCAAGGGTCACAATATATTATGAGCTCTTCGACCTATAGTATGTTTGGAACAAAACCACTTCCGTAATTCGTTTCTCTCATGGGGATTTCAAAAAAGTCTTTCTTTAAAGCGTAAGCCATGAACCATGGCAACCAGCTATAGGTGAATCAAAGCATTTCAAACTTTGATTTAAAGCAACAAAAAAAAGTATTAAAAATCAGACAAAACTACAAAGATTGTGTACTGTACTTATCAGTTTTAGTGATAGAAAGAAACAATCCCATAAAGGATTTTTTATGGCTCATTCCAGAATTGCAGGTACATTTCAAGTAGAGAAAGAAAGCAAGGCGACAATCTGTGCTTATGTAACGGACTTAAAAATGCACTTTTAATAATTCTTATTTTCAAATTAGCATCTTTGAGTTTTATTTATCATTTAATGATTTTGAGTATTTGTGAATTTTATCTCATTGCGTTATTTTTTATATATATATCTTCATTTTTGCGAATGTTACCTGTGGAAATGACCCTTCCTGCACACTATCCTTTCTGTTCCTCCTAAGCTTCCGTAGTGTACCGTCTTCCTTAATCTCCTTTTGCACTGCTGAGTGTAAGTTGAGTGAAAGTGCTGCTGAACTAATGTACTGTTTTCTATGAAAAATGAATCATTTAAGCTATAATTTCAATACATATTGTCTGATGTTAATACATTAACACTATGTGGCGGTCTTGTTTTTTTGACCTCAAAAAGGTTTTTTGACCTCACTTTCTATCCGCCATTTCACAACGGCACGCGGGCCGCGCCATATGAACAATGTAGATCGTCCGAGTTTTCAGCGTTCTTTATATGTAGTAGGCTAAAGGCTGTATTTTTGTATGTTTAGGAAGCAGAGGTGCTGTAAAAGGAAGCCAGAAGGAAATTCCCTAGTTGCACGTGGTCGCCATTTTGGATTTCTGATCAGCGAGTGTGCGGTTGGACACTTGCGGTTTCGCTTTACGCCGGTGCAGGGACCGGAGAAAGACGAAAATGGTCTCACGCCGGTTTCACACCACACGCGTTAGCAGAGCATACAGGAGCAGTGCGTACGGTGAGCGGAAGCAGGACGCGCGCGTTTTGCTTTCATACTGACAGCGTTGACGCGTGCGGCGTGTTTACAGTCAAAGTGCAGTTTGGGTAAGTTGCCTTTGCTTTATTTCTTTTTGAAATACATTTAAGAGACAAGACTTGTCAAGAAGCTTATTTTATTAATTAATAGGCTATATTATATAACTTTTGGTTTAGCTATATTACATTGTTTAACTAACGCTACAGTTAAAAATTAGCCTACTCACAATACCATTTTTTTTCCCGCCGTCGTTTTTATCTATAAAGATAACTGATGCAAAGAAAGCATGTATGTAATGTGTTGAAAATATTGATCAAGCAAGTGATGTGGCATATAAGAAGTGTTATATGCGCAGAATTGAGAAAATAGTAGGCTCATTTATGGAGATTTAAACAAGACAGGGCAAACGTGTGACTGTTCAGGCTATTGTATGCAAACAAATAAAATCGTAGTTGTAACTCTATATTTACAGAAGGCATATTTCTCATTGTGTATGCAGCATGAGACCAGTTCGTGAACAGTTGTATTTCATTCATTAATCTGACTTTGCTTCCATGCATTTAATTGTCATTTGCTCGTGTGATTGTAATATATATCTCAGTAGTATTTTAAATTATATAGTTGATTCTATAAACAACTATAAGAGATAATTTTCGCCTTTCTCCGGCTCCCTGCACCGGCGTAAAGCGAAACCGGAAGTGTCCAACTCGCTGATCAGAAATCCAAAATGACGGCCACGTGCAACTAGCCTATTAATGTGCATTTGTGTTCTGACTACAGGTATGCATTTTTGTTTTGGTTATCCATAAAATTTTTGTTGGTTCTGTTACCCCCACACAAACTTTATTCACACATAGGGCGTTTCTGTTATACTATTTTCTTTAAGGAAACATATGCACTGTGTTTATGTACAGTACTGTGCAGAAGTCTTAGGCACACTAGTATTTTCGCCTCAAAGAAATGGTTTTAAGCCAGTTATATATTCTGTTATAGTGTCTCAGAAATATCAGTTTACATTTCCAGACATTAATTGTAATAATCCAGTGAATTTTTTGAATGCACAAGGATTCTGACAACAGCCAATGCTCCACACGGAGGTCGGATCTCACCATCATCGAGTGCATCTGAAATTATATGAAGAAACAGAAAAAACAGAGACTAAGACCAGAAGAACTGCGGCAACGTTTCCAAAGACGCTTGAAATAACCTGCAAAACTAAAAACTATGTGCAATACCTGGACAAAAGCTGTTTTAAACGCAAAGGGTACTAAACACCTATTGATTTGATTTAGTTAACGGTTAAAAGTTAATAATAGTTAACTAATAAAAGTGAAGTGATAAATAAAATCTATTTATGATTGACATTATTTTTGAAAACATTCTCATTTACAGCATTTTTACTCAAGTGCTTTTTCACAGTACTGTAGTTTTGCAGGCAGGCAGGCACTACCTTCGAGACGTTGCCGCAGTTCTTCTAGTCTTGGTCTGTGTTTTTTCTGTTTCTTCATATAATTTCAGATGCACTCGATGATGGTGAGATCCGACCTCCGTGTGGAGCATTGGCTGTTGTCAGAATCCTTGTGCATTCAAAAATTTCACTGGATTATTACAATTAATGGCACAATTAATGTCTGGAAATGTAAACTGATATTTCCTACTGAGACACTACAACAAAATATATATATAACTGGCTTAAAACCATTTCTTTGAGGCGAAAATACTAGTGTGCCTAAGACCTAAGATTTCTGCACAGTAGATGTCGCCTAGGCTACGGCAGCTCATTGGAACGAATGCGTCAATAGAGCCGCCATCATGGAACAGGGGAGCCCCTCCTCTTTAATACATAACCGTCAATGAAGGCAAAGGTCTAACGGATATAAAATCACCATAAATCGTCATGAATGCGATTTTCTAGTTTTTTGGTTCGTTCCAATGGTCAGACAAGTTTTTATCATTGAGTTCAGAGAATTAAAAATTAAAAAACATTCTTCCCAGTTCAGATTTCATTCGTGTGAACATCCATATGCAGCACAAAAGTCCAAAAATCCATTAATTTGAAGTACAAGTAGAGATAGCAGCGTTACCTAGAGGTACTTCCTATGACAAGACCCCTGTTCCAAGATGGCGACGGTTTTGACGCATGCTTACAGTAGAACCCCAAGGCGACATCTATAGTCCTATCTATGTCCTGGTTTTGCCTGAAGCCATTCATTTGTTAAAGGTTTATAAGTTATCGTTAAAAATAATTACCCCATGCATAAATTGCATGGAGGTTTTACTTCCGGAACCCAGATTTTGCACTTTATTAAAAGTAGGGATGGATTGATATTTAAATTTTGACTTAAAAATTCTGTTATTTGTAAAACCTGTCATGTTATTGCTGATAAAGCAATAAAAATGCCAATGCTAAAATGCAATACTATTTTATAAATATATTAAACAACCTAAACTCAATAATTTTACATGCTGCAAGTGAATTTAGGCAGAGCAATGTGAAAAATAGATTTAATTTGCTAAATATGACCTAAGATGACAAAGGTAATCAGATAACAACACTTTATTTTAGTGTCCTTGTTACATATGTTACATTTACTTGCTGTAGTAATAACAGTAACCTATGCATAATTACATGCAATTAACCCAAGCCCTATTCCTGACCCTAACACTATATTAAGTATGTTTGTTGTTATATTATTACTCAGCACTAAAATGTATAATTACGCTTTAACAAGGACACCTTAAAAAATAAAGGGTAACCTAATACAAATGTAGGAGAAATGAGAATGCACAATGCCGATATATCGTGCATCCCTAAAGATACCATGACAGTACGTTAGATAACTAACAACTCCAAACTAGAAGAAAATATTCTTAACTTTATTACACAGAACACATACAACAGTCTTGTACTCATTTTCCAATAGTAAAAAAAAGAAAAATACCACTACGGCTGTACATGCACATTGAGAGAGCTGTGTGCTGCAAATGTTAAAGTATCATACACTTTACAATCGTAACTAGATAGAGACAGTCAGAAAAATAAATACAAACATACAATACAGTTTTGCAAGGGAGGGAGATTTGGGGTGAAACACTGTTGCTATGATTAGATGTACCATACTCGCAGCAGTTTTAAAATAACGATGAGCAGGTCAGCAAAAACCCAGAGTGCTATTATTGAATGTTTGCCATTTTGTTCCCTCCAGATGACAATAAATATAAATATATAAATAAGGAAAACAATTACATTCTCTTCGTAACTTAAACGGGTTTGCAATGTCATTTCAGATACTGTAGCCTACTGTATGTACACTACTGCTGATCACTGATAAGGTTGTGACATTATCCCAGCAGTTAAAACGACATCGCTGTCTTCACCGTCACGATATAAGCGTTTTAAAAAGTCAACCCACATACCAAAGTGATACTCTAATAATCTACAGTAAAACCTATTCATGTACTTGTTTAACCTGTTACAAAACTCACCAGAAATCATTGGGCAATTTCACTCGAAACACATTTGAGAGAACGATGTTTAATGATATTTATCAAAAGATGATTTTTTATTTTTCCGCAACATTGAAACAACTCAAATAAATGAGTAAAACCAAGCCGGCTGTTTACAAAAACGCATCCCAAGCGGAAGTTTCCAGGGCCGATACGCGATTGCACTACCACATGATATTTTTTGAATGCACGCAAGGCACAACGCTAACAAGGAAAAGGTGTGTTGATCTCCCCAATTACACCGTCCTTATATTTAACAATCAAATAAATCCAGGATAAATATTCATTTGCATATCTATATATATGTATGTATTTTTTTGTTGTTGTTCACATACAGCATTTTTAACACACTGCATGGTTAAGAACAGTGTCGTACTTAACTTAAGAGCTCATGAATGTCATGATCACAATGAGGTCCAATTAATACTTCAACTCGGCGTTCACACGACCTGATCCATGAGAGTGATATTGCACGCAAACCTTGGCTTTTGCAAGAGTGCGGCATGCTAACGTCAGTCACAAAAACACCATTCAGTCGGTCACGGAGCAGCATCCTTCTAATTAGAGTGCAGGAATCTCACTTTTGTAATGAACTGAAAGGGCATTTACAATCTATGGGCATATATTTATTTTCTCAATGATGTGGCAGAAGCATTCATCTTCGGTGTGTTTGTCTAGCGCTGGTGACAGTGCCCACTGAAGCTGAATGCAGACATCTCACGGACAAGGTCTCATTTTAGCGCTGTGCGGGTTGAGTGCACGTGACTGTCTGTATTTCCTTACTGGTTCTTTTAGGCTCTCGTACATTACTAGCTTCCAATAAACGTTTCTGGTAGGTTTCCAAAATCATTCACGAGTGTGTTGACGGCTCGGACGTGCGTCTGCTAACTCTGCAGACTTCACTTATGAAAGGAAAGATATGGAATATGAAATAGATGGAAACCGAGATTATCATTTTCTGTCACCTGCTCAGACATGCACAATTTGACATTTATATGACATTATATTAGTTTGGAAATTAGTGCAAAAGATCACGGATAAATTGATGGTTATCACCCACAGATATAGGCAACGAAATGTGTCTCTTGCTAGAATTGATTTATTCTTTTTTTTTTTGTCCCTAGAAGTTATTAAATATCGTCTTTTAAATTATATCATTTGCGATAACAGTTTTGGCTTCAAGACTCAAGAATACAAAATCATACACACTTAAAAGAAACTCAGCACCAAAAACCTGAGAAAGAAGTTGAAACACTCCAATAGAGTCATCCAAAGCAAATTCAATCCGTTTTAAATAATGCAAATGTATCTGGAAAGGGATTTACAATAAAATATACAATGACTGATATTATTGATTGGAGGATATCGAGACTGACTAACTAAATCACCCTTTGGACTTTATAGAGGAAATGTTTCTCTGTCCCATTTGGTACGTTTATGATCAACCTAAACGGTCTTTATATGAGGAACGGATTTTGTGTAGCTTACATTAGGGCATACTGTCTGTGTCTACGCTAAAAACATATCTAAAAGCAGCGTAAAACGTATTCGACCAGGTAAGGAGTCTATCCTACTGCTTGTAACTATGTCAGCTCAGTACAAGTACACGTGCAGGTTATCTTTGTGATTTGAACACCATTAATGGCAGATGAGAATTGATAGATGTTTATAGGAATTGGGTGCTATATTATATTGAACACATAGGTTGTGTGTGTGTGCAGTATTTGCATTCATCTGTTCATGTACAGTCAATCAAATAATCACATACAGCCTCCCCAGAAAGTATTTGGACATTTGGGCCTAAATTATCGTGTAATTGCATTAGATAACCAAACATTGGATCAAATAAACAAATAATTATGTTCACTGTAATGGCTGCTGGGAATTCAGCTTTGCCACTACATGAATAAATGACACATTAAAAAAAATAAAAAATATATATTATTATTATTTTTTTTTTTATTATAGAACAGTTTATGTGCTGAACTATACTGGAGAACACGAGACTTCATACATCCTCTAAAACAACAACAACAACAAAAAAACAAGTTTAAAGAAATGTAAAAAGAGGATAATGTAAATGCAAGAAAAGTAACCAAGTGCGTTTCGTATGAAAGGGATAATTTGCTTGTAAATGCCACTTGGTTTAATGACATTCATACATTTTTAAGTGTGACTCTAGTGTCCAAATACTTTCTGGGTGCGCTGAAGAATTTTTCTCTTTGTTTCTTAATTTTTTGCTGTTTGTCATTTTTAGCAATTATTTAAAAAAAAAAGAAAGAATATCATGTTATTTTACAGGAAAACAGGACACACCAGTAATCTCAAGTCACACTGTTCAATACTGAGCAAAAAACCATTCAGTTATTCACAATTACATGAATTTTTGCTTCTCTTTTCACATACAAAAGGTTGGAGAGACACATATAGTGATTCTATTATTATTTCTACCCAGCTAACAAACTGACTCCATTCACAATCCAGTTCACTGTTTCATAACACGGTTAAATCCCAAAGCATCTTATTACAGACCCATAAACCCACACTGACACTTCCCTTCAGAAATAAAGGATAAGGGAAACCTATTTAAATGGTGATGATGATGATAAGAACCGATAAAGTACTCTCCTTCTCTGAGTGTGGGACTGTGAGTCTGTGTTTGGATGGAGAAGTGGATGCGCTGCTTTAGCATCAAAACTTGCTGAGGACCAAGAGAGTGAAAACCAGAGTTAGAAGCAAGAATGAGCTGGTTGGCGATAAGGCTGCGTTGTTCATATCGTGTATCGCTCCGGGGCCTGCGGGAATAGAAACCCCACATGTTAACAACCTCCCAAACATCCAACGTGTGTATCATCATGCATTACGCAGTTCAAAGAAATTGCTGCGAATACACCTCTCAAACATAGTCAGAGTTAGTGGATGCCTCAAGGTGACAAGATGAGAGCTGATGTAATTGCATTAGGCAAACATTTGACACATTGTGACACTTGTTGATTGTGCCAAGTTATACTTGACATGGGTTTTATGCATAAATTAACAGGCATTTCGTTTATAGAAGGAGCCTCTTACCGTACAAAATAATGCTGGCGTTTGTTATTCCCAGCGTGTTCATGGCCACACAAGTGTAGTTCCCATAATCCTCTTCGGAGACGTTAAAGAATGTTAGCATGGACTGTTTACCCTTGTTTTCGATCTTGACCCCATTGAATCCGTTGAGGAGTCTGGAAAATTTGAGGTCAAGTTAGAAGCGTGTTAAGATGAGACGTTATTCAATCTACGTAAGCGGAGGGGTGACGGCACAAATTAACACACCGCTTTACACACAGCTAATACAGTTTTTGTTCTGTTCTGTCAGAACAATAGCTTAGCGCAGGATTGTCCAAGGCCACTGTCCTGCAGAGTTTAGCTCCATCTTGTCTCAACACACCCGCTTGGAAGTTTCTAGTATACCTAGCAGTGTTGTCCCGATACTGGAATTTCCAACTTCAATACCATACCTTTAAAAAATATCGATATTCGATACAATTTTCAATACCACGGAGAAAACTGTAAATACATTTATACCGTCAAACAGATAGTTTGTCATTATCTCATAATGTTTTGATCATTCGGTACAATTGGTTGCAATAGCTTACACGCATCACATGGAGTTTTTATTTGAATCGTTGAACTACACTTACAAAAATAAAGTAAACAGTCGAATAAAATAAGAACTAGACAAATTGCAAATGATAGAACAAATAAATGCAATAGAATAAGGGGTGTAGCGATACACATATTCGTATTGAACCGCTCGGTACGAGGTTTTCAGTTTTTAGTACGCATTTTTAAACCGAATGGTTTGTTGGGACATTTTTTTGTACTCTCAAGCTGTTTGAGAATGCAGTTTTATGAGGACACCACTTAAATGTGGTGCGCACATTTTTGGTTTGAGCACGAAACCTGTGGGAATGACTAAAATTATGCGTAATACGATCACTATTCAACCGGAGCAAATGAGACGAGTAAGTGACAGGAGGCGGGTGTGTGTCACTTCTGTAACGTGTGTTTCGTAACTGCCGAAAAGGAGTATTGGAACCGTTTCAGATATTTCAGTGTTGATACATATTGAAATATTTGTATTTTTGACAACAATAATGCTTAGTAAGATCTTGACTAGCTGGATTTAGGTGTGTTTATTGGCGTTGGAGCTAAACTCTGCAATTTGTTGAGCCTTAGTTGGGACATGTGGGTTCCAATCCCATTTTCTCCTCTCTCTACCTAAATATTTCCTGCTTGACTTTCATTGTCAAAAAATGTTTTTAATAATAAATTACTAGCCTTACCTGCGCTCCCCCTTATACCAATGAAAATCCGCCAGAGGAACCGCAGACGCCTCGCACCACATAACTCCTTTCTGGCCGACAGCCGTTCCTGTGCTCTGAGCTCGTGAAATGACAGGTGGGTCTGTGAAATGAATTGAAGTGTAATTGGGGAATTCATTAAAAAAAAAAAACTTGATAAATGGATGGCATTAACAGGAATTTGGGGTAAAAAGAGATGCTCACAGTTTACAGTAACCTGAACAGTCCTCACGTCTGGAGGTGAGATGTCGTTTGAGGTGATGCAGTCGTACGAGCCGGACATGTCTTTGGTGATTCCAGTCATTTCCACATATTCACCCTCGGTAATGATTCTGTTACCTGTATCAATTAACAAGAGGTTAAAGTAATATTAACATACAGAAATTCATATAAAACCAATGCATTATAATTCAAATATGATTGAATTATTATGGAAACACGTTCAGTTATCACTTTGTATAGGACCCGTTTGAGCCCTAGAGCAGACCGGAGATCTCTCCGTTTGTTGAAAGCCTTCCTGATGTTGACTTATTCCGACGCCTGGCGCCGGACAGACAGAAGTTTTATTTTCTTTGTCTCACGTGGAGTTTGCGCTGGGGTTTGTAATGAACTACAAGCCGGTCTCTTTCCGCGCCATATACAGATTTAATGAAGTGCACGTCACCGAAAGCAACAGATATGAGCTGCATTTTATTAATCATCGGCTAATTTCAAAATCAGCAAAGACCGCAATAAGAGAGATCGGCAACAGGCCTGGTAAGATCATTTCATTTCTTTACTTTTAATGAAGATGGTAGTGTTAAGCGTCTGTGACTTACTTTCACTTTGATTTGCGATAGATTGCGGCGCGCTGGCTTGATGAAGGGGCTCAGCTCAGCTGCTAATCTGATTCTGAGGTGATGCGCATCGTCATATATGACTAAAATAACATGACATATAGCTTGGTTTCAACAACCAGATGCATTTACACTTGTCCAGTTTCGTCTGGAATGCGGCCCAGACCACGTCCTCAAGTGGTTTGAGTGATCGGATTCAAAGCCGTCTCGAATGCGTTTTGGAGGGCATTTACACCCTGGTCTTTTCACGATCGAATAGCTATCCGATTACAGACAACGCATGAAGTGACCAGGTGTAAACAGTCCTTTGAATCCATCGTCTAATTTTGTGGAAAGCTGACTAGAGTTGTGTCGCTCGAGTTGTTTTCTCTGATACGGAGAACGGCTGCGAATAGCTTAGCCATAGCCAGGCGAGCATGACGTCATGCCCAGTCTCAGATTCGAGCCCGAATCCCTCTTATATATTTCACTGTACAGGATTATAGAGGCGATCGCAGTGATCAAAGAAGGACTCATTCAGCTCATCAGGCGATTGTTTAAGCATGTATGGGTTAGAAAACGTCTATTTTTAACATGAAATGTTGCGCAATGCACCTTTAATGATTAAACCATAGTCGATCGTTAATTCATCCCTAATATATATATATATATATATATATATTAGTGGTGTGCACGAATATTCTAATTTTTGAATATTCGATATGTAATTATTATTCGAAAAGTAAAATACTATTCGAATTTTTAATACGTTGCTTTGCTGGCCGTAAATGCAGTGAGTCCATGATAAATCCTAAGCACTAACTCGCAGTTATAATTAAATGCACTGGATGGCGCTGTGGAGTGTGTTAACAAGTTGCTTGTATTTGATCACATAATGTTCTCGTCTGCCTCGCGAAGTTTGGAATTACTTGAAAAGGATCTTACTAGACGGAATTACTTTTGATCAAATTAATTAATCTGATTTAATTAATCTTATAATATCATCACCATGAGAAATCACATGAAATCCAAACAGTCAAGTGAGGAAAGACAGCTGTCCATCACTGCATTACGACGGCAGGTAAGCATCTGGACCCCGCGTGAGCCAAGATGTTAACTTATCTAATAGCAAAATGATTTTGAGACATACTTCCTTTTAAGTTTCGTTGAGGGAGACTGGTTTAAGAACAGAAAATGCAAAGTGCTGTTAGAAACACCGTTCTCTTTGTGTTTCTATTATTGTTTTTCTCAACATAAACGTGAAACAATATAAACACGATAATCAATCATTTGCTGACTCGTGTGTGTACGATCTGTACGATATCTGGCGCAATTTGCTTTATTAGGCTTTTTTTTTCGCTTGCGCTGTTTGAGCATGCTTTTAATAATGCTTTTATATATTTTTTTTGTTTACACATAGGCCTACTGTTTATTGTTTTCAACTAAAAGAAAATTTTAATATATATTGTAAGCTTGTTGTGTATTGCCTAATTGTAAGCTTGTCCAGAAATGGTGACAAAAACGTAAAAAAAACAACAACTTATAAATAACGTCTTTTTCGTTAAACATAATTTAAACGAATAAACAAATATTCCATTTTCATGAGCCAGAATATTCGAATGCAATATTTTTGAAAAATGCCCATCCCTAATATATATATATATATATATATATATATTACTCATATAGCATATGGCCACAAGCGTTCTGCGTCCCATTTATACAAACTCAATCTCAAACCTATGTCCATCTATTTTTTTCTGAGGACAGCAGCTGAAATAGAAGCATAGTAGTGTTATAATACCACAATCATTTTTCCTTAAATTAATTTCCAACATGAGAAATGTATTTTCTCAAGCAATGAGAAAATACAGAGTTTGAGCCACTTCAGGAATCCTAAATTCTGCTATGATCTGTCTAAAACGATCAGCGTTTATTTTACATTATCTCAATTTGAAGAGTAAAAAAAAAAAGGTTGGTGAATGTCAATAAGACAAATATGTTACGCTTGGCTGACCTGGACTGACCCTCTGTTGTTGTTTTTTCGATCATTACACAAAACCTACCTGTATCTCCAATTCTATTATCAAGTAAGGGAATTATAATGTCCTCTGAGGGAATGGAATAAAGTTTCACCCCCAGGTTCAGACAGCCAGTTAGTGCAAATGCCACTCACCGCACAAACGGCACATAATGGCGTCTCATTAAAACAGCCTCAGTCCTTCATTTAGTGAAAAGGTTGAGGAGTGGACTTAGGTTGTTATTTTGTTTCTAATAACATGGCCTTGGGGATTGTAGGAGAAGATGGTAATTATGCATATCTCCTTATATGACTCAGCCTTGTAATGCTTAAAAAGTTTGAGAAAACATTAAGAGGATGGTTTACCCCAGATTACACTCAACATGAGCCAAAGCCTGAAAATTACACCCCCTAATTTTAAGCAGTACTATTCATATTATAAGAATCTGTCAATGTGAGAAGAGACTACATATTTTAAATATATACTGGCCATTAAGTGTGAACCGTATGATACAGCTGCTTTCTGCACAGTAAAGTATTCCCGTCATCATTTACTGACAGGAAATATAAAGGCTTAGACCTGAGTGCAAAAATGGAGGCTCTAGACCCTTCCAGAGCTGAGATATTGAGATATTTATAATGGCATAAATGCTACGTGGGATCTCAATATCTCGGCTCTGGAAGGGTCTAGAGCCTCAATTTTTGCACTCAAGTCTAAGTCTCATGGTCCTCTATCAGAATCCAGAGTTTTGAGAAGATTGGAGAAACTTAATTTCTCGCCCCGAAAAAAAAACGAAAGGGGTACCACTGTCGTTTTTTTTTTTTTGATCGAAATTTTGACTTTCTCTGATCTTCTTGAAACTCTGGATTCTGATAGAGGGTCATGAGACTTAGACCTGAGTGCGAAAATGGAGGCTCTAGACCCTTCCAGAGCTGAGATATTGAGATATTTATAATGGCATAAAAAACATGTGGGATCTCAATATCTCGGCTCTGGAAGGGTCTAGAGCCTCCATTTTTGCAGTTAGGTTTAAGTCTCATGGCCCTTGATCTGAATCCAGAGTTTTGAAAAGATTGGAGAAACTTAATTTTTCGCCCGAAAAAAAAAAAAAAAAACGAAAGGGGTACCACTGTCGTTTTTTTTTTTTTTCAGGTCGAATTTTTGAGTTTCGATATCTCAGCTCTAGAAGGGTCTAGAGCCTCCATTTTTGCACTTAAAGTCTCATGGCCCTCTATCAGAATCCAGAGTTTTGAGAAGATTGGAGAAACTTAATTTTTATCCAGAAAAAAACCCGAAAGGGGTACCACTGTTGTTTTTTTTTTGGGGTCGAATTTTTGAGTTTCTCTAATCTTCTCGAAACTCTGGATTCTGATAGAGGGCACTGAGACTTAGACCTGAGTGCCAAAATGGAGGCTCTAGACCCTTCCGGAGCTGAGATATGGAGATCCCACTTAGCATTTATGCCATTATAAATATCCAACACTTTCCCTACAAAAAAGGGGGGTCCAACGTGTTACATAAATCCCATGAAAATGCCTGAAGATCGGTTATAACGGTACACAACACACACATTTAGAGGCTTAAATAACTTGGAATGTTAAAGGATGTATAGCCAAACCAGGTGTTATCAGAATCCCGATATTGTCACGGATCCATCACAACGTGTCTTCATATTAGGGACTGAAGTGAGTGTTGGCAGTCGGGTGCTGGAGGAGTGGAGGAATGGATGTGAAGACACAATCAGCGCCAACACACACTCATCCACATAAACACTGCTGGGCTTACAGCACTGATCTGGCACTGCACTACTGTGTTCTAGACCAGACAGAAGGTGCACACGCACACACACACCGCAGTCAGTGTGTGAATCTCAACAAAACCAGATCCTGGTCACACTTCACCCCAAAATATAAAGCAGGAAATATAAAGACTTAGTCCTGAGTGCCAAAATGGAGGCTCTAGACCCTTCCAGAGCTGAGATATTGAGATATTTATAATGGCATTAATGCTACGTGGGATCTCAATATCTCAGCTCTGGAAGGGTCTAGAGCCTCCATTTTTGCACTCAGGTTTAAGTATCATGGCCCTCTATCAGAATCCAGAGTTTTGGAAAAATTGGAGAAACTTCATTTTTCGCCCGAAAAAAAAAAAACGAAAGGGGTACCACTGTTGTTTTTTTTTTGGGTCGAATTTTTGAGTTTCTCTAATCTTCTCGAAACTCTGGATTCTGATAGAGGGCCATGAGACTTAGACCTGAGTGCCAAAATGGAGGCTCTAGACCCTTCCGGAGCTGAGATGTGGAGATCCCACTTAGCATTTATGCCATTATAAATATCCAACACTTTCCCTACAAAAAAGGGGGGGCCAACATGTTACATAAATCCCATGAAACTGCTTGAAGATCGGTTATAACGGTACACAACACACACATTTAGAGGCTTAAATAACTTGGAATGTTAAAGGATGTATAGGCCAAACCAGGTGTTATCAGAATCCCGATATTGACACGGATCCATCACAACATGTCTTCATATTAGGGACTGAAGTGAGTGTTGGCAGTTGGGTGCTGGAGGAGTGGAGAAACGGATGTGAAGAGGACACAATCAGCGCCAACACACACTCATCCACATAAACACTGCTGGGCTTACAGCACTGATCTGGCACTGCACTACTGTGTACTAGACCAGACAGCAGGTGCACACGCACACACACACACACACACACACACACACACACAGCAGTCAGTGTGTGAATCTCATCAAAACCAGATCCTGGTCACACTTCACCCCAAAATATAAAGCAAGACTTAGTCCTGAGTGCTAAAATGGAGGCTCTAGACCCTTCCAGAGCTGAGATATTGAGATATTTATAATGGCATTAATGCTACGTGGGATCTCAATATCTCAGCTCTGGAAGGGTCTAGAGCCTCCATTTTTGCACTCATGTTTCAGTCTCATGGCCCTCTTTCAGAATCCAGAGTTTTGAGAAGATTGGAGAAACTTAATTTTTCACCCGAAAAAAAAAAACGAAAGGGGTAACACTGTCGGTTTTTTTTCGGGTCGAATTTTTGACTTTCGATATCTCAGCTCTGGAAGGGTCTAGAGCCTCCATTTTTGCACTCATGTTTAAGTCTCATGGCCCTCTATCAGAATCCAGAGTTTTGAGAAGATTGGAGAAACTTAATTTTTCACCCAAAAAAAAAAAACGAAAGGGGTAACACTGTCGGGTTTTTTTTGGGTCGAATTTTTGAGTTTCTCTAATTTTCTCGAAACTCTGGATTCTGATAGAGGGCCATGAGACTTAGACCTGAGTGCCAAAATGGAGGCTCTAGACCCTTCCGGAGCTGAGATGTGGAGATCCCACTTAGCATTTATGCCATTATAAATATCCAACACTTTCCCTACAAAAAAGGGGGGGCCAACGTGTTAGATAAATCCCATGAAAATGCCTGAAGATCGGTTATAACCGTACACAACACACACATTTAGAGGCTTAAATAACTTGGAATGTTAAAGGATGTATAGCCAAACCAGGTGTTATCAGAATCCCGATATTGACACGGATCCATCACAACATGTCTTCATATTAGGGACTGAAGTGAGTGTTGGCAGTCGGGTGCTGGAGGAGTGGAGAAACGGATGTGAAGAGGACACAATCAGCGCCAACACGCACTCATCCACATAAACACTGCTGGGCTTACAGCACTGATCTGGCACTGCACTACTGTGTACTAGACCAGACAGCAGGTGCACACGCACACACACACACACACACAGCAGTCAGTGTGTGAATCTCATCAAAACCAGATCCTGGTCACACTTCACCCCAAAATATAAAGCAGGAAATATAAAGACTTAGTCCTGAGTGCCAAAATGGAGGCTCTAGACCCTTCCAGAGCTGAGATATTGAGATATTTATAATGGCATTAATGCTACGTGGTAATCAATATCTCAGCTCTGTCGTTTTTTTTTCGGGTCGAAATTTTGAGTTTCGATATCTCAGCTCTGGAAGGGTCTAGAGCCTCCATTTTTGCACTCAGGTGTAAGTCTCAGTGCCCTCTATCAGAATCCAGAGTTTCGAGAAGATTGGGGATACTAAATTTTTCGCCCCAAAAAAAAAAACGTAAGGGGTAACACTGTCGTTTTTTTTTTCGGGTCGAAATTTTGAGTTTCGATATCTCAGCTCTGGAAGGGTCTAGAGCCTCCATTTTTGCATTCAGGTGTAAGTCTCAGTGCCCTCTATCAGAATCCAGAGTTTCGAGAAGATTGGGGATACTAAATTTTTCGCCCCAAAAAAAAAAACGTAAGGGGTAACACTGTCGTTTTTTTTTCGGTTCGAAATTTTGAGTTTCGATATCTCAGCTCTGGAAGGGTCTAGAGCCTCCATTTTTGCACTCAGGTGTAAGTCTCAGTGCCCTCTATCAGAATCCAGAGTTTCGAGAAGATTGGGGATACTAAATTTTTCGCCCAAAAAAAAAAAACGTAAGGGGTAACACTGTCTTTTTTTTTTCGGGTCGAAATTTTGAGTTTCGATATCTCAGCTCTGGAAGGGTCTAGAGCCTCCATTTTTGCACTCAGGTGTAAGTCTCAGTGCCCTCTATCAGAATCCAGAGTTTCGAGAAGATTGGGGATACTAAATTTTTCGCCCAAAAAAAAAAAACGTAAGGGGTAACACTGTCGTTTTTTTTTTCGGGTCGAAATTTTGAGTTTCGATATCTCAGCTCTGGAAGGGTCTAGAGCCTCCATTTTTGCACTCAGGTCAAAGTCTCGCGGCCCTCTATCAGAATCCAGAGTTTTGAGAAGATTGGAGAAACTTAATTTTTCGCCCAAAAATGAAAAAAAACGAAAGGGGTAACACTGTCGTTTTTTTTTCGGGTCAAAATTTTAAATTTAGATATCTCAGCTCTGGAAGGGTTTAGAGCCTCAATTTTTGCACTCAGGTCAAAGTTTCGCGGCCCTCTATCAGAATCCAGAGTTTTGAGAAGATTGGAGAAACTTAATTTTTCGCCCAAAAATGAAAAAAAACGAAAGGGGTAACACTGTCGTTTTTTTTTTCGGGTCAAAATTTTGAATTTCGATATCTCAGCTCTGGAAGGGTCTAGAGCCTCCATGTTTGCACTCAGGTCAAAGTCTCGCGGCCCTCTATCAGAATCCAGAGTTTTGAGAAGATTGGAGAAACTTAATTTTTCGCCCAAAAATGAAAACAAAAAACAAAAGGGGTAACACTGTCGTTTTTTTTTCGGGTCAAAATTTAAAATTTCGATATCTCAGCTCTGGAAGGGTCTAGAGCCTCCATTTTTGCACTCAGGTCAAAGTCTCGCGGCCCTCTATCAGAATCCAGAGTTTTGAGAAGATTGGAGAAACTTAATTTTTCGCCCAAAAATGAAAAAAAAACAAAAGGGGTAACACTGTCGTTTTTTTTTCGGGTCAAAATTTTAAATTTCGATATCTCAGCTCTGGAAGGGTCTAGAGCCTCCATTTTTGCACTCAGGTCAAAGTCTCGCGGCCCTCTATCAGAATCCAGAGTTTTGAGAAGATTGGAGAAACTTAATTTTTCGCCCAAAAATGAAAAAAAAACAAAAGGGGTAACACTGTCGTTTTTTTTCGGGTCAAAATTTTAAATTTCGATATCTCAGCTCTGGAAGGGTCTAGAGCCTCCATTTTTGCACTCAGGTCAAAGTCTCGCAGCCCTCTATCAGAATCCAGAGTTTTGAGAAGATTGGAGAAACTTAATTTTTCGCCCAAAAATGAAAAAAAACGAAAGGGGTAACACTGTCGTTTTTTTTTCGGGTCAAAATTTTGAATTTCGATATCTCAGCTCTGGAAGGGTCTAGAGCCTCCATTTTTGCACTCAGGTCAAAGTCTCGCGGCCCTCTATCAGAATCCAGAGTTTTGAGAAGATTGGAGAAACTTAATTTTTTGCCCAAAAATGAAAAAAAACGAAAGGGGTAACACTGTCGGGTTTTTTTTCGGGTCGAAATTTTGAGTTTCGATATCTCAGCTCTGGAAGGGTCTAGAGCCTCAATTTTTGCACTCAGGTGTACGTCTCAGTACCCTCTATCAGAATCCAGAGTTTTGAGAAGATTGGGGATACTAAATTTTTCGCCCAAAAAAAAAAAACGTAAGGGGTAACACTGTCGTTTTTTTTTCGGGTCGAAATTTTGAGTTTCGATATCTCATCTCTGGAAGGGTCTAGAGCCTCCATTTTTGCACTCAGGTGTACGTCTCAGTGCCCTCTATCAGAATCCAGAGTTTCGAGAAGATTGGGGATACTAAATTTTTCGCCCAAAAAAAAAAAACGTAAGGGGTAACACTGTCGTTTTTTTTTTCGGGTCGAAATTTTGAGTTTCGATATCTCAGCTCTGGAAGGGTCTAGAGCCTCCATTTTTGCACTCAGGTGTACGTCTCAGTGCCCTCTATCAGAATCCAGAGTTTCGAGAAGATTGGGGATACTAAATTTTTCGCCCAAAAAAAAAAACGTAAGGGGTAACACTGTCGTTTTTTTTTCGGGTCGAAATTTTGAGTTTCGATATCTCAGCTCTGGAAGGGTGTAGAGCCTCCATTTTTGCACTCAGGTGTAAGTCTCAGTGCCCTCTATCAGAATCCAGAGTTTCGAGAAGATTGGGGATACTAAATTTTTCGCCCAAAAAAAAAAACGTAAGGGGTAACACTGTCGTTTTTTTTTCGGGTCGAAATTTTGAGTTTCGATATCTCAGCTCTGGAAGGGTCTAGAGCCTCCATTTTTGCACTCAGATGTAAGTCTCAGTGCCCTCTATCAGAATCCAGAGTTTCGAGAAGATTGGGGATACAAAATGTTTCGCCCAAAAAAAAAAAACGTAAGGGGTAACACTGTCGTTTTTTTTTCGGGTCGAAATTTTGAGTTTCGATATCTCAGCTCTGGAAGGGTCTAGAGCCTCCATTTTTGCACTCAGGTGTAAGTCTCAGTGCCCTCTATCAGAATCCAGAGTTTTGAGTAGATTGGAGAAACTTAATTTTTCGCCCAAAAATGAAAAAAACAAAAGGGGTAACACTGTCGTTTTTTTTTCGGGTCGAAATTTTGAGTTTCGATATCTCAGCTCTGGAAGGGTCTAGAGCCTCCATTTTTGCACTCAGGTGTAAGTCTCAGTGCCCTCTATCAGAATCCAGAGTTTCGAGAAGATTGGGGATACTAAATTTTTCGCCCAAAAAAAAAAACGTAAGGGGTAACACTGTCGTTTTTTTTCGGGTCGAAATTTTGAGTTTCGATATCTCAGCTCTGGAAGGGTCTAGAGCCTCAATTTTTGCACTCAGGTGTACGTCTCAGTACCCTCTATCAGAATCCAGAGTTTTGAGAAGATTGGGGATACTAAATTTTTCGCCCAAAAAAAAAAAACGTAAGGGGTAACACTGTCGTTTTTTTTCGGGTCAAAATTTTGAATTTCGATATCTCAGCTCTGGAAGGGTCTAGAGCCTCCATTTTTGCACTCAGGTCAAAGTCTCGCGGCCCTCTATCAGAATCCAGAGTTTTGAGAAGATTGGAGAAACTTAATTTTTCGCCCAAAAATGAAAAAAACGAAAGGGGTAACACTGTCGTTTTTTTTTCGGGTCAAAATTTTAAATTTCGATATCTCAGCTCTGGAAGGGTTTAGAGCCTCAATTTTTGCACTCAGGTCAAAGTTTCGCGGCCCTCTATCAGAATCCAGAGTTTTGAGAAGATTGGAGAAACTTAATTTTTCACCCAAAAATGAAAAAAAACGAAAGGGGTAACACTGTCGTTTTTTTTTTTCGGGTCAAAATTTTGAATTTCGATATCTCAGCTCTGGAAGGGTCTAGAGCCTCCATGTTTGCACTCAGGTGTACGTCTCAGTGCCCTCTATCAGAATCCAGAGTTTCGAGAAGATTGGGGATACTAAATTTTTCGCCCAAAAATGAAAAAAAACAAAAGGGGTAACACTGTCGTTTTTTTTTTCGGGTCAAAATTTTGAATTTCGATATCTCAGCTCTGGAAGGGTCTAGAGCCTCCATTTTTGCACTCAGGTCAAAGTCTCGCGGCCCTCTATCAGAATCCAGAGTTTTGAGAAGATTGGAGAAACTTAATTTTTCGCCCAAAAATGAAAAAAACGAAAGGGGTAACACTGTCGTTTTTTTTTCGGGTCAAAATTTTAAATTTCGAAATCTCAGCTCTGGAAGGGTTTAGAGCCTCAATTTTTGCACTCAGGTCAAAGTTTCGCGGCCCTCTATCAGAATCCAGAGTTTTGAGAAGATTGGAGAAACTTAATTTTTCACCCAAAAATGAAAAAAAACGAAAGGGGTAACACTGTCGTTTTTTTTTTCGGGTCAAAATTTTGAATTTCGATATCTCAGCTCTGGAAGGGTCTAGAGCCTCCATGTTTGCACTCAGGTCAAAGTCTCGCGGCCCTCTATCAGAATCCAGAGTTTTGAGAAGATTGGAGAAACTTAATTTTTCGCCCAAAAATGAAAAAAAACGAAAGGGGTAACACTGTCGTTTTTTTTTTCGGGTCAAAATTTTGAATTTCGATATCTCAGCTCTGGAAGGGTCTAGAGCCTCCATTTTTGCACTCAGGTCAAAGTCTCGCGGCCCTCTATCAGAATTCAGAGTTTTGAGAAGATTGGAGAAACTTAATTTTTCGCCCAAAAATGAAAAAAAAAAACAAAAGGGGTAACACTGTCGTTTTTTTTTTCGGGTCAAAATTTTAAATTTCGATATCTCAGCTCTGGAAGGGTCTAGAGCCTCCATTTTTGCACTCAGGTCAAAGTCTCGCGGCCCTCTATCAGAATCCAGAGTTTTGAGAAGATTGGAGAAACTTAATTTTTCGCCCAAAAATGAAAAAAAAAACAAAAGGGGTAACACTGTCGTTTTTTTTTCGGGTCAAAATTTTAAATTTCGATATCTCAGCTCTGGAAGGGTCTAGAGCCTCCATTTTTGCACTCAGGTCAAAGTCTCGCGGCCCTCTATCAGAATCCAGAGTTTTGAGAAGATTGGAGAAACTTAATTTTTCGCCCAAAAATGAAAAAAAACAAAAGGGGTAACACTGTCGTTTTTTTTCGGGTCAAAATTTTTAAATTTCGATATCTCAGCTCTGGAAGGGTCTAGAGCCTCCATTTTTGCACTCAGGTCAAAGTCTCGCAGCCCTCTATCAGAATCCAGAGTTTTGAGAAGATTGGAGAAACTTAATTTTTCGCCCAAAAATGAAAAAAAACGAAAGGGGTAACACTGTCGTTTTTTTTTCGGGTCAAAATTTTGAATTTCGATATCTCAGCTCTGGAAGGGTCTAGAGCCTCCATTTTTGCACTCAGGTCAAAGTCTCGCGGCCCTCTATCAGAATCCAGAGTTTTGAGAAGATTGGAGAAACTTAATTTTTTGCCCAAAAATGAAAAAAAAACGAAAGGGGTAACACTGTCGTTTTTTTTTTCGGGTCAAAATTTTAAATTTCGATATCTCAGCTCTGGAAGGGTCTAGAGCCTCCATTTTTGCACTCAGGTCAAAGTCTCGCGGCCCTCTATCAGAATCCAGAGTTTTGAGAAGATTGGAGAAACTTAATTTTTCGCCCAAAAATGAAAAAAAACGAAAGGGGTAACACTGTCGTTTTTTTTTCGGGTCAAAATTTTGAATTTCGATATCTCAGCTCTGGAAGGGTCTAGAGCCTCCATTTTTGCACTCAGGTCAAAGTCTCGCAGCCCTCTATCATAATCCAGAGTTTTGAGAAGATTGGAGAAACGTAATTTTTCGCCCAAAAATGAAAAAAAACAAAAGGGGTAACACTGTCGTTTTTTTTTCGGGTCAAAATTTTAAATTTCGATATCTCAGCTCTGGAAGGGTCTAGAGCCTCAATTTTTGCACTCAGGTCAAAGTCTCGCAGCCCTCTATCAGAATCCAGAGTTTTGAGAAGATTGGAGAAACTTAATTTTTCGCCCAAAAATGAAAAAAAAACAAAAGGGGTAACACTGTCGTTTTTTTTTTCGGGTCAAAATTTTGAATTTCGATATCTCAGCTCTGGAAGGGTCTAGAGCCTCCATTTTTGCACTCAGGTCAAAGTCTCGCGGCCCTCTATCAGAATCCAGAGTTTTGAGAAGATTGGAGAAACTTAATTTTTCGCCCAAAAATGAAAAAAAACAAAAGGGGTAACACTGTCGTTTTTTTTTCGGGTCAAAATTTTAAATTTCGATATCTCAGCTCTGGAAGGGTCTAGAGCCTCAATTTTTGCACTCAGGTCAAAGTCTCGCAGCCCTCTATCAGAATCCAGAGTTTTGAGAAGATTGGAGAAACTTAATTTTTCGCCCAAAAATGAAAAAAAACAAAAGGGGTAACACTGTCGTTTTTTTTTTCGGGTCAAAATTTTGAATTTCGATATCTCAGCTCTGGAAGGGTCTAGAGCCTCCATTTTTGCACTCAGGCCAAAGTCTCGCGGCCCTCTATCAGAATCCAGAGTTTTGAGAAGATTGGAGAAACTTAATTTTTCGCCCAAAAATGAAAAAAAACGAAAGGGGTAACACTGTCGTTTTTTTTTCGGGTCAAAATTTTAAATTTCGATATCTCAGCTCTGGAAGGGTTTAGAGCCTCAATTTTTGCACTCAGGTCAAAGTTTCGCGGCCCTCTATCAGAATCCAGAGTTTTGAGAAGATTGGAGAAACTTAATTTTTCGCCCAAAAATGAAAAAAAACGAAAGGGGTAACACTGTCGTTTTTTTTTTCGGGTCAAAATTTTGAATTTCGATATCTCAGCTCTGGAAGGGTCTAGAGCCTCCATGTTTGCACTCAGGTCAAAGTCTCGCGGCCCTCTATCAGAATCCAGAGTTTTGAGAAGATTGGAGAAACTTAATTTTTCGCCCAAAAATGAAAAAAAACGAAAGGGGTAACACTGTCGTTTTTTTTTTCGGGTCAAAATTTTGAATTTCGATATCTCAGCTCTGGAAGGGTCTAGAGCCTCCATTTTTGCACTCAGGTCAAAGTCTCGCGGCCCTCTATCAGAATCCAGAGTTTTGAGAAGATTGGAGAAACTTAATTTTTCGCCCAAAAATGAAAAAAAACGAAAGGGGTAACACTGTCGTTTTTTTTTCGGGTCAAAATTTTGAATTTCGATATCTCAGCTCTGGAAGGGTCTAGAGCCTCCATTTTTGCACTCAGGTCAAAGTCTCGCAGCCCTCTATCATAATCCAGAGTTTTGAGAAGATTGGAGAAACGTAATTTTTCGCCCAAAAATGAAAAAAAACAAAAGGGGTAACACTGTCGTTTTTTTTTCGGGTCAAAATTTTAAATTTCGATATCTCAGCTCTGGAAGGGTCTAGAGCCTCAATTTTTGCACTCAGGTCAAAGTCTCGCAGCCCTCTATCAGAATCCAGAGTTTTGAGAAGATTGGAGAAACTTAATTTTTCGCCCAAAAATGAAAAAAAACAAAAGGGGTAACACTGTCGTTTTTTTTTTCGGGTCAAAATTTTGAATTTCGATATCTCAGCTCTGGAAGGGTCTAGAGCCTCCATTTTTGCAATCAGGTCAAAGTCTCGCGGCCCTCTATCAGAATCCAGAGTTTTGAGAAGATTGGAGAAACTTAATTTTTCGCCCAAAAATGAAAAAAAACAAAAGGGGTAACACTGTCGTTTTTTTTTCGGGTCAAAATTTTAAATTTCGATATCTCAGCTCTGGAAGGGTCTAGAGCCTCCATTTTTGCACTCAGGTCAAAGTCTCGCAGCCCTCTATCAGAATCCAGAGTTTTGAGAAGATTGGAGAAACTTAATTTTTCGCCCAAAAATGAAAAAAAACGAAAGGGGTAACACTGTCGTTTTTTTTTCGGGTCAAAATTTTGAATTTCGATATCTCAGCTCTGGAAGGGTCTAGAGCCTCCATTTTTGCACTCAGGTCAAAGTCTCGCGGCCCTCTATCAGAATCCAGAGTTTTGAGAAGATTGGAGAAACTTAATTTTTTGCCCAAAAATGAAAAAAAAACGAAAGGGGTAACACTGTCGTTTTTTTTTTCGGGTCAAAATTTTAAATTTCGATATCTCAGCTCTGGAAGGGTCTAGAGCCTCCATCTTTGCACTCAGGTCAAAGTCTCGCGGCCCTCTATCAGAATCCAGAGTTTTGAGAAGATTGGAGAAACTTAATTTTTCGCCCAAAAATGAAAAAAAACGAAAGGGGTAACACTGTCGTTTTTTTTTCGGGTCAAAATTTTGAATTTCGATATCTCAGCTCTGGAAGGGTCTAGAGCCTCCATTTTTGCACTCAGGTCAAAGTCTCGCAGCCCTCTATCATAATCCAGAGTTTTGAGAAGATTGGAGAAACGTAATTTTTCGCCCAAAAATGAAAAAAAACAAAAGGGGTAACACTGTCGTTTTTTTTTCGGGTCAAAATTTTAAATTTCGATATCTCAGCTCTGGAAGGGTCTAGAGCCTCAATTTTTGCACTCAGGTCAAAGTCTCGCAGCCCTCTATCAGAATCCAGAGTTTTGAGAAGATTGGAGAAACTTAATTTTTCGCCCAAAAATGATAAAAAAACAAAAGGGGTAACACTGTCGTTTTTTTTTTTGGGTCAAAATTTTGAATTTCGATATCTCAGCTCTGGAAGGGTCTAGAGCCTCCATTTTTGCACTCAGGTCAAAGTCTCGCGGCCCTCTATCAGAATCCAGAGTTTTGAGAAGATTGGAGAAACTTAATTTTTCGCCCAAAAATGAAAAAAAACAAAAGGGGTAACACTGTCGGTTTTTTTTCGGGTCAAAATTTTAAATTTCGATATCTCAGCTCTGGAAGGGTCTAGAGCCTCAATTTTTGCACTCAGGTCAAAGTCTCGCAGCCCTCTATCAGAATCCAGAGTTTTGAGAAGATTGGAGAAACTTAATTTTTCGCCCAAAAATGAAAAAAAACAAAAGGGGTAACACTGTCGTTTTTTTTTTCGGGTCAAAATTTTGAATTTCGATATCTCAGCTCTGGAAGGGTCTAGAGCCTCCATTTTTGCACTCAGGTCAAAGTCTCGCGGCCCTCTATCAGAATCCAGAGTTTTGAGAAGATTGGAGAAACTTAATTTTTCGCCCAAAAATGAAAAAAAACAAAAGGGGTAACACTGTCGTTTTTTTTTCGGGTCAAAATTTTAAATTTCGATATCTCAGCTCTGGAAGGGTCTAGAGCCTCAATTTTTGCACTCAGGTCAAAGTCTCGCAGCCCTCTATCAGAATCCAGAGTTTTGAGAAGATTGGAGAAACTTAATTTTTCGCCCAAAAATGAAAAAAAACAAAAGGGGTAACACTGTCGTTTTTTTTTTCGGGTCAAAATTTTGAATTTCGATATCTCAGCTCTGGAAGGGTCTAGAGCCTCCATTTTTGCACTCAGGCCAAAGTCTCGCGGCCCTCTATCAGAATCCAGAGTTTTGAGAAGATTGGAGAAACTTAATTTTTCGCCCAAAAATGAAAAAAAACAAAAGGGGTAACACTGTCGTTTTTTTTTCGGGTCAAAATTTTAAATTTCGATATCTCAGCTCTGGAAGGGTTTAGAGCCTCAATTTTTGCACTCAGGTCAAAGTTTCGCGGCCCTCTATCAGAATCCAGAGTTTTGAGAAGATTGGAGAAACTTAATTTTTCGCCCAAAAATGAAAAAAAACGAAAGGGGTAACACTGTCGTTTTTTTTTTCGGGTCAAAATTTTGAATTTCGATATCTCAGCTCTGGAAGGGTCTAGAGCCTCCATGTTTGCACTCAGGTCAAAGTCTCGCGGCCCTCTATCAGAATCCAGAGTTTTGAGAAGATTGGAGAAACTTAATTTTTCGCCCAAAAATGAAAAAAAACGAAAGGGGTAACACTGTCGTTTTTTTTTTCGGGTCAAAATTTTGAATTTCGATATCTCAGCTCTGGAAGGGTCTAGAGCCTCCATTTTTGCACTCAGGTCAAAGTCTCGCGGCCCTCTATCAGAATCCAGAGTTTTGAGAAGATTGGAGAAACTTAATTTTTCGCCCAAAAATGAAAAAAAACGAAAGGGGTAACACTGTCGTTTTTTTTTCGGGTCAAAATTTTGAATTTCGATATCTCAGCTCTGGAAGGGTCTAGAGCCTCCATTTTTGCACTCAGGTCAAAGTCTCGCAGCCCTCTATCATAATCCAGAGTTTTGAGAAGATTGGAGAAACGTAATTTTTCGCCCAAAAATGAAAAAAAACAAAAGGGGTAACACTGTCGTTTTTTTTTCGGGTCAAAATTTTAAATTTCGATATCTCAGCTCTGGAAGGGTCTAGAGCCTCAATTTTTGCACTCAGGTCAAAGTCTCGCAGCCCTCTATCAGAATCCAGAGTTTTGAGAAGATTGGAGAAACTTAATTTTTCGCCCAAAAATGAAAAAAAACAAAAGGGGTAACACTGTCGTTTTTTTTTTCGGGTCAAAATTTTGAATTTCGATATCTCAGCTCTGGAAGGGTCTAGAGCCTCCATTTTTGCAATCAGGTCAAAGTCTCGCGGCCCTCTATCAGAATCCAGAGTTTTGAGAAGATTGGAGAAACTTAATTTTTCGCCCAAAAATGAAAAAAAACAAAAGGGGTAACACTGTCGTTTTTTTTTCGGGTCAAAATTTTAAATTTCGATATCTCAGCTCTGGAAGGGTCTAGAGCCTCCATTTTTGCACTCAGGTCAAAGTCTCGCAGCCCTCTATCAGAATCCAGAGTTTTGAGAAGATTGGAGAAACTTAATTTTTCGCCCAAAAATGAAAAAAAACGAAAGGGGTAACACTGTCGTTTTTTTTTCGGGTCAAAATTTTGAATTTCGATATCTCAGCTCTGGAAGGGTCTAGAGCCTCCATTTTTGCACTCAGGTCAAAGTCTCGCGGCCCTCTATCAGAATCCAGAGTTTTGAGAAGATTGGAGAAACTTAATTTTTTGCCCAAAAATGAAAAAAAAACGAAAGGGGTAACACTGTCGTTTTTTTTTTCGGGTCAAAATTTTAAATTTCGATATCTCAGCTCTGGAAGGGTCTAGAGCCTCCATCTTTGCACTCAGGTCAAAGTCTCGCGGCCCTCTATCAGAATCCAGAGTTTTGAGAAGATTGGAGAAACTTAATTTTTCGCCCAAAAATGAAAAAAAACGAAAGGGGTAACACTGTCGTTTTTTTTTCGGGTCAAAATTTTGAATTTCGATATCTCAGCTCTGGAAGGGTCTAGAGCCTCCATTTTTGCACTCAGGTCAAAGTCTCGCAGCCCTCTATCATAATCCAGAGTTTTGAGAAGATTGGAGAAACGTAATTTTTCGCCCAAAAATGAAAAAAAACAAAAGGGGTAACACTGTCGTTTTTTTTTCGGGTCAAAATTTTAAATTTCGATATCTCAGCTCTGGAAGGGTCTAGAGCCTCAATTTTTGCACTCAGGTCAAAGTCTCGCAGCCCTCTATCAGAATCCAGAGTTTTGAGAAGATTGGAGAAACTTAATTTTTCGCCCAAAAATGAAAAAAAAACAAAAGGGGTAACACTGTCGTTTTTTTTTTCGGGTCAAAATTTTGAATTTCGATATCTCAGCTCTGGAAGGGTCTAGAGCCTCCATTTTTGCACTCAGGTCAAAGTCTCGCGGCCCTCTATCAGAATCCAGAGTTTTGAGAAGATTGGAGAAACTTAATTTTTCGCCCAAAAATGAAAAAAAACAAAAGGGGTAACACTGTCGTTTTTTTTTCGGGTCAAAATTTTAAATTTCGATATCTCAGCTCTGGAAGGGTCTAGAGCCTCAATTTTTGCACTCAGGTCAAAGTCTCGCAGCCCTCTATCAGAATCCAGAGTTTTGAGAAGATTGGAGAAACTTAATTTTTCGCCCAAAAATGAAAAAAAACAAAAGGGGTAACACTGTCGTTTTTTTTTTCGGGTCAAAATTTTGAATTTCGATATCTCAGCTCTGGAAGGGTCTAGAGCCTCCATTTTTGCACTCAGGTCAAAGTCTCGCGGCCCTCTATCAGAATCCAGAGTTTTGAGAAGATTGGAGAAACTTAATTTTTCGCCCAAAAATGAAAAAAAACGAAAGGGGTAACACTGTCGTTTTTTTTTCGGGTCAAAATTTTAAATTTCGATATCTCAGCTCTGGAAGGGTTTAGAGCCTCAATTTTTGCACTCAGGTCAAAGTTTCGCGGCCCTCTATCAGAATCCAGAGTTTTGAGAAGATTGGAGAAACTTAATTTTTCGCCCAAAAATGAAAAAAAACGAAAGGGGTAACACTGTCGTTTTTTTTTTCGGGTCAAAATTTTGAATTTCGATATCTCAGCTCTGGAAGGGTCTAGAGCCTCCATGTTTGCACTCAGGTCAAAGTCTCGCGGCCCTCTATCAGAATCCAGAGTTTTGAGAAGATTGGAGAAACTTAATTTTTCGCCCAAAAATGAAAAAAAACGAAAGGGGTAACACTGTCGTTTTTTTTTTCGGGTCAAAATTTTGAATTTCGATATCTCAGCTCTGGAAGGGTCTAGAGCCTCCATTTTTGCACTCAGGTCAAAGTCTCGCGGCCCTCTATCAGAATCCAGAGTTTTGAGAAGATTGGAAAAACTTAATTTTTCGCCCAAAAATGAAAAAAAACGAAAGGGGTAACACTGTCGTTTTTTTTTCGGGTCAAAATTTTGAATTTCGATATCTCAGCTCTGGAAGGGTCTAGAGCCTCCATTTTTGCACTCAGGTCAAAGTCTCGCAGCCCTCTATCATAATCCAGAGTTTTGAGAAGATTGGAGAAACGTAATTTTTCGCCCAAAAATGAAAAAAAACAAAAGGGGTAACACTGTCGTTTTTTTTTCGGGTCAAAATTTTAAATTTCGATATCTCAGCTCTGGAAGGGTCTAGAGCCTCAATTTTTGCACTCAGGTCAAAGTCTCGCAGCCCTCTATCAGAATCCAGAGTTTTGAGAAGATTGGAGAAACTTAATTTTTCGCCCAAAAATGAAAAAAAACAAAAGGGGTAACACTGTCGTTTTTTTTTTCGGGTCAAAATTTTGAATTTCGATATCTCAGCTCTGGAAGGGTCTAGAGCCTCCATTTTTGCACTCAGGTCAAAGTCTCGCGGCCCTCTATCAGAATCCAGAGTTTTGAGAAGATTGGAGAAACTTAATTTTTCGCCCAAAAATGAAAAAAAACAAAAGGGGTAACACTGTCGTTTTTTTTTCGGGTCAAATTTTTAAATTTCGATATCTCAGCTCTGGAAGGGTCTAGAGCCTCAATTTTTGCACTCAGGTCAAAGTCTCGCAGCCCTCTATCAGAATCCAGAGTTTTGAGAAGATTGGAGAAACTTAATTTTTCGCCCAAAAATGAAAAAAAACAAAAGGGGTAACACTGTCGTTTTTTTTTTCGGGTCAAAATTTTGAATTTCGATATCTCAGCTCTGGAAGGGTCTAGAGCCTCCATTTTTGCACTCAGGTCAAAGTCTCGCGGCCCTCTATCAGAATCCAGAGTTTTGAGAAGATTGGAGAAACTTAATTTTTCGCCCAAAAATGAAAAAAAACGAAAGGGGTAACACTGTCGTTTTTTTTTCGGGTCAAAATTTTAAATTTCGATATCTCAGCTCTGGAAGGGTCTAGAGCCTCCATGTTTGCACTCAGGTCAAAGTCTCGCGGCCCTCTATCAGAATCCAGAGTTTTGAGAAGATTGGAGAAACTTAATTTTTCGCCCAAAAATGAAAAAAAACGAAAGGGGTAACACTGTCGTTTTTTTTTTCGGGTCAAAATTTTGAATTTCGATATCTCAGCTCTGGAAGGGTCTAGAGCCTCCATTTTTGCACTCAGGTCAAAGTCTCGCGGCCCTCTATCAGAATCCAGAGTTTTGAGAAGATTGGAGAAACTTAATTTTTTGCCCAAAAATGAAAAAAAACGAAAGGGGTAACACTGTCGGTTTTTTTTTCGGGTCGAAATTTTGAGTTTAGATATCTCAGCTCTGGAAGGGTCTAGAGCCTCAATTTTTGCACTCAGGTGTACGTCTCAGTACCCTCTATCAGAATCCAGAGTTTTGAGAAGATTGGGGATACTAAATTTTTCGCCCAAAAAAAAAAAACGTAAGGGGTAACACTGTCGTTTTTTTTTCGGGTCGAAATTTTGAGTTTCGATATCTCAGCTCTGGAAGGGTCTAGAGCCTCCATTTTTGCACTCAGGTGTACGTCTCAGTGCCCTCTATCAGAATCCAGAGTTTCGAGAAGATTGGGGATACTAAATTTTTCGCCCAAAAAAAAAACGTAAGGGGTAACACTGTCGTTTTTTTTTTCGGGTCGAAATTTTGAGTTTCGATATCTCAGCTCTGGAAGGGTCTAGAGCCTCCATTTTTGCACTCAGGTGTACGTCTCAGTGCCCTCTATCAGAATCCAGAGTTTCGAGAAGATTGGGGATACTAAATTTTTCGCCCAAAAAAAAAAAACGTAAGGGGTAACACTGTCGTTTTTTTTTTCGGGTCGAAATTTTGAGTTTCGATATCTCAGCTCTGGAAGGGTCTAGAGCCTCCATTTTTGCACTCAGGTGTACGTCTCAGTGCCCTCTATCAGAATCCAGAGTTTCGAGAAGATTGGGGATACTAAATTTTTCGCCCAAAAAAAAAAAACGTAAGGGGTAACACTGTCGTTTTTTTTTCGGGTCGAAATTTTGAGTTTCGATATCTCAGCTCTGGAAGGGTGTAGAGCCTCCATTTTTGCACTCAGGTGTAAGTCTCAGTGCCCTCTATCAGAATCCAGAGTTTCGAGAAGATTGGGGATACTAAATTTTTCGCCCAAAAAAAAAAACGTAAGGGGTAACACTGTCGTTTTTTTTTCGGGTCGAAATTTTGAGTTTCGATATCTCAGCTCTGGAAGGGTCTAGAGCCTCCATTTTTGCACTCAGGTGTAAGTCTCAGTGCCCTCTATCAGAATCCAGAGTTTCGAGAAGATTGGGGATACAAAATTTTTCGCCCAAAAAAAAAAAACGTAAGGGGTAACACTGTCGTTTTTTTTTCGGGTCGAAATTTTGAGTTTCGATATCTCAGCTCTGGAAGGGTCTAGAGCCTCCATTTTTGCACTCAGGTGTAAGTCTCAGTGCCCTCTATCAGAATCCAGAGTTTTGAGTAGATTGGAGAAACTTAATTTTTCGCCCAAAAATGAAAAAAAACAAAAGGGGTAACACTGTCGTTTTTTTTTCGGGTCGAAATTTTGAGTTTCGATATCTCAGCTCTGGAAGGGTCTAGAGCCTCCATTTTTGCACTCAGGTGTAAGTCTCAGTGCCCTCTATCAGAATCCAGAGTTTCGAGAAGATTGGGGATACTAAATTTTTCGCCCAAAAAAAAAAACGTAAGGGGTAACACTGTCGTTTTTTTTCGGGTCGAAATTTTGAGTTTCGATATCTCAGCTCTGGAAGGGTCTAGAGCCTCAATTTTTGCACTCAGGTGTACGTCTCAGTACCCTCTATCAGAATCCAGAGTTTTGAGAAGATTGGAGAAACTTAATTTTTCGCCCAAAAATGAAAAAAAACGAAAGGGGTAACACTGTCGTTTTTTTTTTCGGGTCAAAATTTTGAATTTCGATATCTCAGCTCTGGAAGGGTCTAGAGCCTCCATTTTTGCACTCAGGTCAAAGTCTCGCGGCCCTCTATCAGAATCCAGAGTTTTGAGAAGATTGGAGAAACTTAATTTTTCGCCCAAAAATGAAAAAAAACGAAAGGGGTAACACTGTCGTTTTTTTTTCGGGTCAAAATTTTGAATTTCGATATCTCAGCTCTGGAAGGGTCTAGAGCCTCCATTTTTGCACTCAGGTCAAAGTCTCGCAGCCCTCTATCATAATCCAGAGTTTTGAGAAGATTGGAGAAACGTAATTTTTCGCCCAAAAATGAAAAAAAACAAAAGGGGTAACACTGTCGTTTTTTTTTCGGGTCAAAATTTTAAATTTCGATATCTCAGCTCTGGAAGGGTCTAGAGCCTCAATTTTTGCACTCAGGTCAAAGTCTCGCAGCCCTCTATCAGAATCCAGAGTTTTGAGAAGATTGGAGAAACTTAATTTTTCGCCCAAAAATGAAAAAAAACAAAAGGGGTAACACTGTCGTTTTTTTTTTCGGGTCAAAATTTTGAATTTCGATATCTCAGCTCTGGAAGGGTCTAGAGCCTCCATTTTTGCAATCAGGTCAAAGTCTCGCGGCCCTCTATCAGAATCCAGAGTTTTGAGAAGATTGGAGAAACTTAATTTTTCGCCCAAAAATGAAAAAAAACAAAAGGGGTAACACTGTCGTTTTTTTTTCGGGTCAAAATTTTAAATTTCGATATCTCAGCTCTGGAAGGGTCTAGAGCCTCCATTTTTGCACTCAGGTCAAAGTCTCGCAGCCCTCTATCAGAATCCAGAGTTTTGAGAAGATTGGAGAAACTTAATTTTTCGCCCAAAAATGAAAAAAAACGAAAGGGGTAACACTGTCGTTTTTTTTTCGGGTCAAAATTTTGAATTTCGATATCTCAGCTCTGGAAGGGTCTAGAGCCTCCATTTTTGCACTCAGGTCAAAGTCTCGCGGCCCTCTATCAGAATCCAGAGTTTTGAGAAGATTGGAGAAACTTAATTTTTTGCCCAAAAATGAAAAAAAAACGAAAGGGGTAACACTGTCGTTTTTTTTTTCGGGTCAAAATTTTAAATTTCGATATCTCAGCTCTGGAAGGGTCTAGAGCCTCCATCTTTGCACTCAGGTCAAAGTCTCGCGGCCCTCTATCAGAATCCAGAGTTTTGAGAAGATTGGAGAAACTTAATTTTTCGCCCAAAAATGAAAAAAAACGAAAGGGGTAACACTGTCGTTTTTTTTTCGGGTCAAAATTTTGAATTTCGATATCTCAGCTCTGGAAGGGTCTAGAGCCTCCATTTTTGCACTCAGGTCAAAGTCTCGCAGCCCTCTATCATAATCCAGAGTTTTGAGAAGATTGGAGAAACGTAATTTTTCGCCCAAAAATGAAAAAAAACAAAAGGGGTAACACTGTCGTTTTTTTTTCGGGTCAAAATTTTAAATTTCGATATCTCAGCTCTGGAAGGGTCTAGAGCCTCAATTTTTGCACTCAGGTCAAAGTCTCGCAGCCCTCTATCAGAATCCAGAGTTTTGAGAAGATTGGAGAAACTTAATTTTTCGCCCAAAAATGAAAAAAAAAACAAAAGGGGTAACACTGTCGTTTTTTTTTTTTGGTCAAAATTTTGAATTTCGATATCTCAGCTCTGGAAGGGTCTAGAGCCTCCATTTTTGCACTCAGGTCAAAGTCTCGCGGCCCTCTATCAGAATCCAGAGTTTTGAGAAGATTGGAGAAACTTAATTTTTCGCCCAAAAATGAAAAAAAACAAAAGGGGTAACACTGTCGTTTTTTTTTCGGGTCAAAATTTTAAATTTCGATATCTCAGCTCTGGAAGGGTCTAGAGCCTCAATTTTTGCACTCAGGTCAAAGTCTCGCAGCCCTCTATCAGAATCCAGAGTTTTGAGAAGATTGGAGAAACTTAATTTTTCGCCCAAAAATGAAAAAAAACAAAAGGGGTAACACTGTCGTTTTTTTTTTCGGGTCAAAATTTTGAATTTCGATATCTCAGCTCTGGAAGGGTCTAGAGCCTCCATTTTTGCACTCAGGTCAAAGTCTCGCGGCCCTCTATCAGAATCCAGAGTTTTGAGAAGATTGGAGAAACTTAATTTTTCGCCCAAAAATGAAAAAAAACAAAAGGGGTAACACTGTCGTTTTTTTTTCGGGTCAAAATTTTAAATTTCGATATCTCAGCTCTGGAAGGGTCTAGAGCCTCAATTTTTGCACTCAGGTCAAAGTCTCGCAGCCCTCTATCAGAATCCAGAGTTTTGAGAAGATTGGAGAAACTTAATTTTTCGCCCAAAAATGAAAAAAAAAACAAAAGGGGTAACACTGTCGTTTTTTTTTTCGGGTCAAAATTTTGAATTTCGATATCTCAGCTCTGGAAGGGTCTAGAGCCTCCATTTTTGCACTCAGGCCAAAGTCTCGCGGCCCTCTATCAGAATCCAGAGTTTTGAGAAGATTGGAGAAACTTAATTTTTCGCCCAAAAATGAAAAAAAACAAAAGGGGTAACACTGTCGTTTTTTTTTCGGGTCAAAATTTTAAATTTCGATATCTCAGCTCTGGAAGGGTTTAGAGCCTCAATTTTTGCACTCAGGTCAAAGTTTCGCGGCCCTCTATCAGAATCCAGAGTTTTGAGAAGATTGGAGAAACTTAATTTTTCGCCCAAAAATGAAAAAAAACGAAAGGGGTAACACTGTCGTTTTTTTTTTCGGGTCAAAATTTTGAATTTCGATATCTCAGCTCTGGAAGGGTCTAGAGCCTCCATGTTTGCACTCAGGTCAAAGTCTCGCGGCCCTCTATCAGAATCCAGAGTTTTGAGAAGATTGGAGAAACTTAATTTTTCGCCCAAAAATGAAAAAAAACGAAAGGGGTAACACTGTCGTTTTTTTTTTCGGGTCAAAATTTTGAATTTCGATATCTCAGCTCTGGAAGGGTCTAGAGCCTCCATTTTTGCACTCAGGTCAAAGTCTCGCGGCCCTCTATCAGAATCCAGAGTTTTGAGAAGATTGGAGAAACTTAATTTTTCGCCCAAAAATGAAAAAAAACGAAAGGGGTAACACTGTCGTTTTTTTTTCGGGTCAAAATTTTGAATTTCGATATCTCAGCTCTGGAAGGGTCTAGAGCCTCCATTTTTGCACTCAGGTCAAAGTCTCGCAGCCCTCTATCATAATCCAGAGTTTTGAGAAGATTGGAGAAACGTAATTTTTCGCCCAAAAATGAAAAAAAACAAAAGGGGTAACACTGTCGTTTTTTTTTCGGGTCAAAATTTTAAATTTCGATATCTCAGCTCTGGAAGGGTCTAGAGCCTCAATTTTTGCACTCAGGTCAAAGTCTCGCAGCCCTCTATCAGAATCCAGAGTTTTGAGAAGATTGGAGAAACTTAATTTTTCGCCCAAAAATGAAAAAAAACAAAAGGGGTAACACTGTCGTTTTTTTTTTCGGGTCAAAATTTTGAATTTCGATATCTCAGCTCTGGAAGGGTCTAGAGCCTCCATTTTTGCAATCAGGTCAAAGTCTCGCGGCCCTCTATCAGAATCCAGAGTTTTGAGAAGATTGGAGAAACTTAATTTTTCGCCCAAAAATGAAAAAAAACAAAAGGGGTAACACTGTCGTTTTTTTTTCGGGTCAAAATTTTAAATTTCGATATCTCAGCTCTGGAAGGGTCTAGAGCCTCCATTTTTGCACTCAGGTCAAAGTCTCGCAGCCCTCTATCAGAATCCAGAGTTTTGAGAAGATTGGAGAAACTTAATTTTTCGCCCAAAAATGAAAAAAAACGAAAGGGGTAACACTGTTGTTTTTTTTTCGGGTCAAAATTTTGAATTTCGATATCTCAGCTCTGGAAGGGTCTAGAGCCTCCATTTTTGCACTCAGGTCAAAGTCTCGCGGCCCTCTATCAGAATCCAGAGTTTTGAGAAGATTGGAGAAACTTAATTTTTTGCCCAAAAATGAAAAAAAAACGAAAGGGGTAACACTGTCGTTTTTTTTTTCGGGTCAAAATTTTAAATTTCGATATCTCAGCTCTGGAAGGGTCTAGAGCCTCCATCTTTGCACTCAGGTCAAAGTCTCGCGGCCCTCTATCAGAATCCAGAGTTTTGAGAAGATTGGAGAAACTTAATTTTTCGCCCAAAAATGAAAAAAAAACGAAAGGGGTAACACTGTCGTTTTTTTTTCGGGTCAAAATTTTGAATTTCGATATCTCAGCTCTGGAAGGGTCTAGAGCCTCCATTTTTGCACTCAGGTCAAAGTCTCGCAGCCCTCTATCATAATCCAGAGTTTTGAGAAGATTGGAGAAACGTAATTTTTCGCCCAAAAATGAAAAAAAACAAAAGGGGTAACACTGTCGTTTTTTTTTCGGGTCAAAATTTTAAATTTCGATATCTCAGCTCTGGAAGGGTCTAGAGCCTCAATTTTTGCACTCAGGTCAAAGTCTCGCAGCCCTCTATCAGAATCCAGAGTTTTGAGAAGATTGGAGAAACTTAATTTTTCGCCCAAAAATGAAAAAAAAACAAAAGGGGTAACACTGTCGTTTTTTTTTTCGGGTCAAAATTTTGAATTTCGATATCTCAGCTCTGGAAGGGTCTAGAGCCTCCATTTTTGCACTCAGGTCAAAGTCTCGCGGCCCTCTATCAGAATCCAGAGTTTTGAGAAGATTGGAGAAACTTAATTTTTCGCCCAAAAATGAAAAAAAACAAAAGGGGTAACACTGTCGTTTTTTTTTCGGGTCAAAATTTTAAATTTCGATATCTCAGCTCTGGAAGGGTCTAGAGCCTCAATTTTTGCACTCAGGTCAAAGTCTCGCAGCCCTCTATCAGAATCCAGAGTTTTGAGAAGATTGGAGAAACTTAATTTTTCGCCCAAAAATGAAAAAAAACAAAAGGGGTAACACTGTCGTTTTTTTTTTCGGGTCAAAATTTTGAATTTCGATATCTCAGCTCTGGAAGGGTCTAGAGCCTCCATTTTTGCACTCAGGTCAAAGTCTCGCGGCCCTCTATCAGAATCCAGAGTTTTGAGAAGATTGGAGAAACTTAATTTTTCGCCCAAAAATGAAAAAAAACGAAAGGGGTAACACTGTCGTTTTTTTTTCGGGTCAAAATTTTAAATTTCGATATCTCAGCTCTGGAAGGGTTTAGAGCCTCAATTTTTGCACTCAGGTCAAAGTTTCGCGGCCCTCTATCAGAATCCAGAGTTTTGAGAAGATTGGAGAAACTTAATTTTTCGCCCAAAAATGAAAAAAAACGAAAGGGGTAACACTGTCGTTTTTTTTTTCGGGTCAAAATTTTGAATTTCGATATCTCAGCTCTGGAAGGGTCTAGAGCCTCCATGTTTGCACTCAGGTCAAAGTCTCGCGGCCCTCTATCAGAATCCAGAGTTTTGAGAAGATTGGAGAAACTTAATTTTTCGCCCAAAAATGAAAAAAAACGAAAGGGGTAACACTGTCGTTTTTTTTTTCGGGTCAAAATTTTGAATTTCGATATCTCAGCTCTGGAAGGGTCTAGAGCCTCCATTTTTGCACTCAGGTCAAAGTCTCGCGGCCCTCTATCAGAATCCAGAGTTTTGAGAAGATTGGAAAAACTTAATTTTTCGCCCAAAAATGAAAAAAAACGAAAGGGGTAACACTGTCGTTTTTTTTTCGGGTCAAAATTTTGAATTTCGATATCTCAGCTCTGGAAGGGTCTAGAGCCTCCATTTTTGCACTCAGGTCAAAGTCTCGCAGCCCTCTATCATAATCCAGAGTTTTGAGAAGATTGGAGAAACGTAATTTTTCGCCCAAAAATGAAAAAAAACAAAAGGGGTAACACTGTCGTTTTTTTTTCGGGTCAAAATTTTAAATTTCGATATCTCAGCTCTGGAAGGGTCTAGAGCCTCAATTTTTGCACTCAGGTCAAAGTCTCGCAGCCCTCTATCAGAATCCAGAGTTTTGAGAAGATTGGAGAAACTTAATTTTTCGCCCAAAAATGAAAAAAAACAAAAGGGGTAACACTGTCGTTTTTTTTTTCGGGTCAAAATTTTGAATTTCGATATCTCAGCTCTGGAAGGGTCTAGAGCCTCCATTTTTGCACTCAGGTCAAAGTCTCGCGGCCCTCTATCAGAATCCAGAGTTTTGAGAAGATTGGAGAAACTTAATTTTTCGCCCAAAAATGAAAAAAAACAAAAGGGGTAACACTGTCGTTTTTTTTTCGGGTCAAATTTTTAAATTTCGATATCTCAGCTCTGGAAGGGTCTAGAGCCTCAATTTTTGCACTCAGGTCAAAGTCTCGCAGCCCTCTATCAGAATCCAGAGTTTTGAGAAGATTGGAGAAACTTAATTTTTCGCCCAAAAATGAAAAAAAACAAAAGGGGTAACACTGTCGTTTTTTTTTTCGGGTCAAAATTTTGAATTTCGATATCTCAGCTCTGGAAGGGTCTAGAGCCTCCATTTTTGCACTCAGGTCAAAGTCTCGCGGCCCTCTATCAGAATCCAGAGTTTTGAGAAGATTGGAGAAACTTAATTTTTCGCCCAAAAATGAAAAAAAACGAAAGGGGTAACACTGTCGTTTTTTTTTCGGGTCAAAATTTTAAATTTCGATATCTCAGCTCTGGAAGGGTCTAGAGCCTCCATGTTTGCACTCAGGTCAAAGTCTCGCGGCCCTCTATCAGAATCCAGAGTTTTGAGAAGATTGGAGAAACTTAATTTTTCGCCCAAAAATGAAAAAAAACGAAAGGGGTAACACTGTCGTTTTTTTTTTCGGGTCAAAATTTTGAATTTCGATATCTCAGCTCTGGAAGGGTCTAGAGCCTCCATTTTTGCACTCAGGTCAAAGTCTCGCGGCCCTCTATCAGAATCCAGAGTTTTGAGAAGATTGGAGAAACTTAATTTTTTGCCCAAAAATGAAAAAAAACGAAAGGGGTAACACTGTCGGTTTTTTTTTCGGGTCGAAATTTTGAGTTTAGATATCTCAGCTCTGGAAGGGTCTAGAGCCTCAATTTTTGCACTCAGGTGTACGTCTCAGTACCCTCTATCAGAATCCAGAGTTTTGAGAAGATTGGGGATACTAAATTTTTCGCCCAAAAAAAAAAAACGTAAGGGGTAACACTGTCGTTTTTTTTTCGGGTCGAAATTTTGAGTTTCGATATCTCAGCTCTGGAAGGGTCTAGAGCCTCCATTTTTGCACTCAGGTGTACGTCTCAGTGCCCTCTATCAGAATCCAGAGTTTCGAGAAGATTGGGGATACTAAATTTTTCGCCCAAAAAAAAAACGTAAGGGGTAACACTGTCGTTTTTTTTTTCGGGTCGAAATTTTGAGTTTCGATATCTCAGCTCTGGAAGGGTCTAGAGCCTCCATTTTTGCACTCAGGTGTACGTCTCAGTGCCCTCTATCAGAATCCAGAGTTTCGAGAAGATTGGGGATACTAAATTTTTCGCCCAAAAAAAAAAAACGTAAGGGGTAACACTGTCGTTTTTTTTTTCGGGTCGAAATTTTGAGTTTCGATATCTCAGCTCTGGAAGGGTCTAGAGCCTCCATTTTTGCACTCAGGTGTACGTCTCAGTGCCCTCTATCAGAATCCAGAGTTTCGAGAAGATTGGGGATACTAAATTTTTCGCCCAAAAAAAAAAAACGTAAGGGGTAACACTGTCGTTTTTTTTTCGGGTCGAAATTTTGAGTTTCGATATCTCAGCTCTGGAAGGGTGTAGAGCCTCCATTTTTGCACTCAGGTGTAAGTCTCAGTGCCCTCTATCAGAATCCAGAGTTTCGAGAAGATTGGGGATACTAAATTTTTCGCCCAAAAAAAAAAAACGTAAGGGGTAACACTGTCGTTTTTTTTTCGGGTCGAAATTTTGAGTTTCGATATCTCAGCTCTGGAAGGGTCTAGAGCCTCCATTTTTGCACTCAGGTGTAAGTCTCAGTGCCCTCTATCAGAATCCAGAGTTTCGAGAAGATTGGGGATACAAAATTTTTCGCCCAAAAAAAAAAAACGTAAGGGGTAACACTGTCGTTTTTTTTTCGGGTCGAAATTTTGAGTTTCGATATCTCAGCTCTGGAAGGGTCTAGAGCCTCCATTTTTGCACTCAGGTGTAAGTCTCAGTGCCCTCTATCAGAATCCAGAGTTTTGAGTAGATTGGAGAAACTTAATTTTTCGCCCAAAAATGAAAAAAAACAAAAGGGGTAACACTGTCGTTTTTTTTTCGGGTCGAAATTTTGAGTTTCGATATCTCAGCTCTGGAAGGGTCTAGAGCCTCCATTTTTGCACTCAGGTGTAAGTCTCAGTGCCCTCTATCAGAATCCAGAGTTTCGAGAAGATTGGGGATACTAAATTTTTCGCCCAAAAAAAAAAACGTAAGGGGTAACACTGTCGTTTTTTTTCGGGTCGAAATTTTGAGTTTCGATATCTCAGCTCTGGAAGGGTCTAGAGCCTCAATTTTTGCACTCAGGTGTACGTCTCAGTACCCTCTATCAGAATCCAGAGTTTTGAGAAGATTGGGGATACTAAATTTTTCGCCCAAAAAAAAAAAACGTAAGGGGTAACACTGTCGTTTTTTTTTCGGGTCGAAATTTTGAGTTTCGGTATCTCAGCTCTGGAAGGGTCTAGAGCCTCCATTTTTGCACTCAGGTGTACGTCTCAGTGCCCTCTATCAGAATCCAGAGTTTCGAGAAGATTGGGGATACTAAATTTTTCGCCCAAAAATGAAAAAAAACAAAAGGGGTAACACTGTCGTTTTTTTTTCGGGTCAAAATTTTGAATTTCGATATCTCAGCTCTGGAAGGGTCTAGAGCCTCCATTTTTGCACTCAGGTCAAAGTCTCGCGGCCCTCTATCAGAATCCAGAGTTTTGAGAAGATTGGAGAAACTTAATTTTTCGCCCAAAAATGAAAAAAACGAAAGGGGTAACACTGTCGGTTTTTTTTTCGGGTCAAAATTTTAAATTTCGATATCTCTGCTCTGGAAGGGTTTAGAGCCTCAATTTTTGCACTCAGGTCAAAGTTTCGCGGCCCTCTATCAGAATCCAGAGTTTTGAGAAGATTGGAGAAACTTAATTTTTCACCCAAAAATGAAAAAAAAACGAAAGGGGTAACACTGTCGTTTTTTTTTTCGGGTCAAAATTTTGAATTTCGATATCTCAGCTCTGGAAGGGTCTAGAGCCTCCATGTTTGCACTCAGGTGTAAGTGTCAGTGCCCTCTATCATAATCCAGAGTTTCGAGAAGATTGGGGATACTAAATTTTTCGCCCAAAAAAAAAAACGTAAGGGGTAACACTGTCGTTTTTTTTTCGGGTCGAAATTTTGAGTTTCGATATCTCAGCTCTGGAAGGGTCTAGAGCCTCCATTTTTGCACTCAGGTGTAAGTCTCAGTGCCCTCTATCAGAATCCAGAGTTTTGAGTAGATTGGAGAAACTTAATTTTTCGCCCAAAAATGAAAAAAAACAAAAGGGGTAACACTGTCGTTTTTTTTTCGGGTCGAAATTTTGAGTTTCGATATCTCAGCTCTGGAAGGGTCTAGAGCCTCCATTTTTGCACTCAGGTGTAAGTCTCAGTGCCCTCTATCAGAATCCAGAGTTTCGAGAAGATTGGGGATACTAAATTTTTCGCCCAAAAAAAAAAAACGTAAGGGGTAACACTGTCGTTTTTTTTTCGGGTCGAAATTTTGAGTTTCGATATCTCAGCTCTGGAAGGGTCTAGAGCCTCAATTTTTGCACTCAGGTGTACGTCTCAGTACCCTCTATCAGAATCCAGAGTTTTGAGAAGATTGGGGATACTAAATTTTTCGCCCAAAAAAAAAAAACGTAAGGGGTAACACTGTCGTTTTTTTTTCGGGTCGAAATTTTGAGTTTCGATATCTCAGCTCTGGAAGGGTCTAGAGCCTCCATTTTTGCACTCAGGTCAAAGTCTCGCGGCCCTCTATCAGAATTCAGAGTTTTGAGAAGATTGGAGAAACTTAATTTTTCGCCCAAAAATGAAAAAAAAAAACAAAAGGGGTAACACTGTCGTTTTTTTTTCGGGTCAAAATTTTAAATTTCGATATCTCAGCTCTGGAAGGGTCTAGAGCCTCCATTTTTGCACTCAGGTCAAAGTCTCGCGGCCCTCTATCAGAATCCAGAGTTTTGAGAAGATTGGAGAAACTTAATTTTTCGCCCAAAAATGAAAAAAAAAAACAAAAGGGGTAACACTGTCGTTTTTTTTTCGGGTCAAAATTTTAAATTTCGATATCTCAGCTCTGGAAGGGTCTAGAGCCTCCATTTTTGCACTCAGGTCAAAGTCTCGCGGCCCTCTATCAGAATCCAGAGTTTTGAGAAGATTGGAGAAACTTAATTTTTCGCCCAAAAATGAAAAAAAACAAAAGGGGTAACACTGTCGTTTTTTTTTCGGGTCAAAATTTTAAATTTCGATATCTCAGCTCTGGAAGGGTCTAGAGCCTCCATTTTTGCACTCAGGTCAAAGTCTCGCAGCCCTCTATCAGAATCCAGAGTTTTGAGAAGATTGGAGAAACTTAATTTTTCGCCCAAAAATGAAAAAAAACGAAAGGGGTAACACTGTCGTTTTTTTTTCGGGTCAAAATTTAGAATTTCGATATCTCAGCTCTGGAAGGGTCTAGAGCCTCCATTTTTGCACTCAGGTCAAAGTCTCGCGGCCCTCTATCAGAATCCAGAGTTTTGAGAAGATTGGAGAAACTTAATTTTTTGCCCAAAAATGAAAAAAAACGAAAGGGGTAACACTGTCGTTTTTTTTTTCGGGTCAAAATTTTAAATTTCGATATCTCAGCTCTGGAAGGGTCTAGAGCCTCCATTTTTGCACTCAGGTCAAAGTCTCGCGGCCCTCTATCAGAATCCAGAGTTTTGAGAAGATTGGAGAAACTTAATTTTTCGCCCAAAAATGAAAAAAAACGAAAGGGGTAACACTGTCGTTTTTTTTTCGGGTCAAAATTTTGAATTTCGATATCTCAGCTCTGGAAGGGTCTAGAGCCTCCATTTTTGCACTCAGGTCAAAGTCTCGCGGCCCTCTATCATAATCCAGAGTTTTGAGAAGATTGGAGAAACGTAATTTTTCGCCCAAAAATGAAAAAAAACAAAAGGGGTAACACTGTCGTTTTTTTTTCGGGTCAAAATTTTAAATTTCGATATCTCAGCTCTGGAAGGGTCTAGAGCCTCAATTTTTGCACTCAGGTCAAAGTCTCGCAGCCCTCTATCAGAATCCAGAGTTTTGAGAAGATTGGAGAAACTTAATTTTTCGCCCAAAAATGAAAAAAAACAAAAGGGGTAACACTGTCGTTTTTTTTTTCGGGTCAAAATTTTGAATTTCGATATCTCAGCTCTGGAAGGGTCTAGAGCCTCCATTTTTGCACTCAGGTCAAAGTCTCGCGGCCCTCTATCAGAATCCAGAGTTTTGAGAAGATTGGAGAAACTTAATTTTTCGCCCAAAAATGAAAAAAAACAAAAGGGGTAACACTGTCGTTTTTTTTTCGGGTCAAAATTTTAAATTTCGATATCTCAGCTCTGGAAGGGTCTAGAGCCTCAATTTTTGCACTCAGGTCAAAGTCTCGCAGCCCTCTATCAGAATCCAGAGTTCTGAGAAGATTGGAGAAACTTAATTTTTCGCCCAAAAATGAAAAAAAACAAAAGGGGTAACACTGTCGTTTTTTTTTTCGGGTCAAAATTTTGAATTTCGATATCTCAGCTCTGGAAGGGTCTAGAGCCTCCATTTTTGCACTCAGGTCAAAGTCTCGCGGCCCTCTATCAGAATCCAGAGTTTTGAGAAGATTGGAGAAACTTAATTTTTCGCCCAAAAATGAAAAAAAACGAAAGGGGTAACACTGTCGTTTTTTTTTCGGGTCAAAATTTTAAATTTCGATATCTCAGCTCTGGAAGGGTTTAGAGCCTCAATTTTTGCACTCAGGTCAAAGTTTCGCGGCCCTCTATCAGAATCCAGAGTTTTGAGAAGATTGGAGAAACTTAATTTTTCGCCCAAAAATGAAAAAAAACGAAAGGGGTAACACTGTCGTTTTTTTTTTCGGGTCAAAATTTTGAATTTCGATATCTCAGCTCTGGAAGGGTCTAGAGCCTCCATGTTTGCACTCAGGTCAAAGTCTCGCGGCCCTCTATCAGAATCCAGAGTTTTGAGAAGATTGGAGAATCTTAATTTTTCGCCCAAAAATGAAAAAAAAACGAAAGGGGTAACACTGTCGTTTTTTTTTTCGGGTCAAAATTTTGAATTTCGATATCTCAGCTCTGGAAGGGTCTAGAGCCTCCATTTTTGCACTCAGGTCAAAGTCTCGCGGCCCTCTATCAGAATCCAGAGTTTTGAGAAGATTGGAGAAACTTAATTTTTTGCCCAAAAATGAAAAAAAACGAAAGGGGTAACACTGTCGGTTTTTTTTTCGGGTCGAAATTTTGAGTTTAGATATCTCAGCTCTGGAAGGGTCTAGAGCCTCAATTTTTGCACTCAGGTGTACGTCTCAGTACCCTCTATCAGAATCCAGAGTTTTGAGAAGATTGGGGATACTAAATTTTTCGCCCAAAAAAAAAAAACGTAAGGGGTAACACTGTCGTTTTTTTTTCGGGTCGAAATTTTGAGTTTCGATATCTCAGCTCTGGAAGGGTCTAGAGCCTCCATTTTTGCACTCAGGTGTACGTCTCAGTGCCCTCTATCAGAATCCAGAGTTTCGAGAAGATTGGGGATGCTAAATTTTTCGCCCAAAAAAAAAACGTAAGGGGTAACACTGTCGTTTTTTTTTTCGGGTCGAAATTTTGAGTTTCACTATCTCAGCTCTGGAAGGGTCTAGAGCCTCCATTTTTGCACTCAGGTGTACGTCTCAGTGCCCTCTATCAGAATCCAGAGTTTCGAGAAGATTGGGGATACTAAATTTTTCGCCCAAAAAAAAAAACGTAAGGGGTAACACTGTCGTTTTTTTTCGGGTCGAAATTTTGAGTTTCGATATCTCAGCTCTGGAAGGGTGTAGAGCCTCCATTTTTGCACTCAGGTGTAAGTCTCAGTGCCCTCTATCAGAATCCAGAGTTTCGAGGAGATTGGGGATACTAAATTTTTCGCCCAAAAAAAAAAAACGTAAGGGGTAACACTGTCGTTTTTTTTTCGGGTCGAAATTTTGAGTTTCGATATCTCAGCTCTGGAAGGGTCTAGAGCCTCCATTTTTGCACTCAGGTGTAAGTCTCAGTGCCCTCTATCAGAATCCAGAGTTTCGAGAAGATTGGGGATACTAAATTTTTCGCCCAAAAAAAAAAAACGTAAGGGGTAACACTGTCGTTTTTTTTTCGGGTCGAAATTTTGAGTTTCGATATCTCAGCTCTGGAAGGGTCTAGAGCCTCCATTTTTGCACTCAGGTGTAAGTCTCAGTGCCCTCTATCAGAATCCAGAGTTTCGAGAAGATTGGGGATACTAAATTTTTCGCCCAAAAAAAAAAAACGTAAGGGGTAACACTGTCGTTTTTTTTCGGGTCGAAATTTTGAGTTTCGATATCTCAGCTCTGGAAGGGTCTAGAGCCTCCATGTTTGCACTCAGGTGTAAGTCTCAGTGCCCTCTATCAGAATCCAGAGTTTCGAGAAGATTGGGGATACTTAATTTTTCGCCCAAAAAAAAAAACGTAAGGGGTAACACTGTCGTTTTTTTTTTCGGGTCAAAATTTTGAATTTCGATATCTCAGCTCTGGAAGGGTCTAGAGCCTCCATTTTTGCACTCAGGCCAAAGTCTCGCGGCCCTCTATCAGAATCCAGAGTTTTGAGAAGATTGGAGAAACTTAATTTTTCGCCCAAAAATGAAAAAAAACAAAAGGGGTAACACTGTCGTTTTTTTTTCGGGTCAAAATTTTAAATTTCGATATCTCAGCTCTGGAAGGGTTTAGAGCCTCAATTTTTGCACTCAGGTCAAAGTTTCGCGGCCCTCTATCAGAATCCAGAGTTTTGAGAAGATTGGAGAAACTTAATTTTTCGCCCAAAAATGAAAAAAAACGAAAGGGGTAACACTGTCGTTTTTTTTTTCGGGTCAAAATTTTGAATTTCGATATCTCAGCTCTGGAAGGGTCTAGAGCCTCCATGTTTGCACTCAGGTCAAAGTCTCGCGGCCCTCTATCAGAATCCAGAGTTTTGAGAAGATTGGAGAAACTTAATTTTTCGCCCAAAAATGAAAAAAAACGAAAGGGGTAACACTGTCGTTTTTTTTTTCGGGTCAAAATTTTGAATTTCGATATCTCAGCTCTGGAAGGGTCTAGAGCCTCCATTTTTGCACTCAGGTCAAAGTCTCGCGGCCCTCTATCAGAATCCAGAGTTTTGAGAAGATTGGAGAAACTTAATTTTTCGCCCAAAAATGAAAAAAAACGAAAGGGGTAACACTGTCGTTTTTTTTTCGGGTCAAAATTTTGAATTTCGATATCTCAGCTCTGGAAGGGTCTAGAGCCTCCATTTTTGCACTCAGGTCAAAGTCTCGCAGCCCTCTATCATAATCCAGAGTTTTGAGAAGATTGGAGAAACGTAATTTTTCGCCCAAAAATGAAAAAAAACAAAAGGGGTAACACTGTCGTTTTTTTTTCGGGTCAAAATTTTAAATTTCGATATCTCAGCTCTGGAAGGGTCTAGAGCCTCAATTTTTGCACTCAGGTCAAAGTCTCGCAGCCCTCTATCAGAATCCAGAGTTTTGAGAAGATTGGAGAAACTTAATTTTTCGCCCAAAAATGAAAAAAAACAAAAGGGGTAACACTGTCGTTTTTTTTTTCGGGTCAAAATTTTGAATTTCGATATCTCAGCTCTGGAAGGGTCTAGAGCCTCCATTTTTGCAATCAGGTCAAAGTCTCGCGGCCCTCTATCAGAATCCAGAGTTTTGAGAAGATTGGAGAAACTTAATTTTTCGCCCAAAAATGAAAAAAAACAAAAGGGGTAACACTGTCGTTTTTTTTTCGGGTCAAAATTTTAAATTTCGATATCTCAGCTCTGGAAGGGTCTAGAGCCTCCATTTTTGCACTCAGGTCAAAGTCTCGCAGCCCTCTATCAGAATCCAGAGTTTTGAGAAGATTGGAGAAACTTAATTTTTCGCCCAAAAATGAAAAAAAACGAAAGGGGTAACACTGTTGTTTTTTTTTCGGGTCAAAATTTTGAATTTCGATATCTCAGCTCTGGAAGGGTCTAGAGCCTCCATTTTTGCACTCAGGTCAAAGTCTCGCGGCCCTCTATCAGAATCCAGAGTTTTGAGAAGATTGGAGAAACTTAATTTTTTGCCCAAAAATGAAAAAAAAACGAAAGGGGTAACACTGTCGTTTTTTTTTTCGGGTCAAAATTTTAAATTTCGATATCTCAGCTCTGGAAGGGTCTAGAGCCTCCATCTTTGCACTCAGGTCAAAGTCTCGCGGCCCTCTATCAGAATCCAGAGTTTTGAGAAGATTGGAGAAACTTAATTTTTCGCCCAAAAATGAAAAAAAAACGAAAGGGGTAACACTGTCGTTTTTTTTTCGGGTCAAAATTTTGAATTTCGATATCTCAGCTCTGGAAGGGTCTAGAGCCTCCATTTTTGCACTCAGGTCAAAGTCTCGCAGCCCTCTATCATAATCCAGAGTTTTGAGAAGATTGGAGAAACGTAATTTTTCGCCCAAAAATGAAAAAAAACAAAAGGGGTAACACTGTCGTTTTTTTTTCGGGTCAAAATTTTAAATTTCGATATCTCAGCTCTGGAAGGGTCTAGAGCCTCAATTTTTGCACTCAGGTCAAAGTCTCGCAGCCCTCTATCAGAATCCAGAGTTTTGAGAAGATTGGAGAAACTTAATTTTTCGCCCAAAAATGAAAAAAAAACAAAAGGGGTAACACTGTCGTTTTTTTTTTCGGGTCAAAATTTTGAATTTCGATATCTCAGCTCTGGAAGGGTCTAGAGCCTCCATTTTTGCACTCAGGTCAAAGTCTCGCGGCCCTCTATCAGAATCCAGAGTTTTGAGAAGATTGGAGAAACTTAATTTTTCGCCCAAAAATGAAAAAAAACAAAAGGGGTAACACTGTCGTTTTTTTTTCGGGTCAAAATTTTAAATTTCGATATCTCAGCTCTGGAAGGGTCTAGAGCCTCAATTTTTGCACTCAGGTCAAAGTCTCGCAGCCCTCTATCAGAATCCAGAGTTTTGAGAAGATTGGAGAAACTTAATTTTTCGCCCAAAAATGAAAAAAAACAAAAGGGGTAACACTGTCGTTTTTTTTTTCGGGTCAAAATTTTGAATTTCGATATCTCAGCTCTGGAAGGGTCTAGAGCCTCCATTTTTGCACTCAGGTCAAAGTCTCGCGGCCCTCTATCAGAATCCAGAGTTTTGAGAAGATTGGAGAAACTTAATTTTTCGCCCAAAAATGAAAAAAAACGAAAGGGGTAACACTGTCGTTTTTTTTTCGGGTCAAAATTTTAAATTTCGATATCTCAGCTCTGGAAGGGTTTAGAGCCTCAATTTTTGCACTCAGGTCAAAGTTTCGCGGCCCTCTATCAGAATCCAGAGTTTTGAGAAGATTGGAGAAACTTAATTTTTCGCCCAAAAATGAAAAAAAACGAAAGGGGTAACACTGTCGTTTTTTTTTTCGGGTCAAAATTTTGAATTTCGATATCTCAGCTCTGGAAGGGTCTAGAGCCTCCATGTTTGCACTCAGGTCAAAGTCTCGCGGCCCTCTATCAGAATCCAGAGTTTTGAGAAGATTGGAGAAACTTAATTTTTCGCCCAAAAATGAAAAAAAACGAAAGGGGTAACACTGTCGTTTTTTTTTTCGGGTCAAAATTTTGAATTTCGATATCTCAGCTCTGGAAGGGTCTAGAGCCTCCATTTTTGCACTCAGGTCAAAGTCTCGCGGCCCTCTATCAGAATCCAGAGTTTTGAGAAGATTGGAAAAACTTAATTTTTCGCCCAAAAATGAAAAAAAACGAAAGGGGTAACACTGTCGTTTTTTTTTCGGGTCAAAATTTTGAATTTCGATATCTCAGCTCTGGAAGGGTCTAGAGCCTCCATTTTTGCACTCAGGTCAAAGTCTCGCAGCCCTCTATCATAATCCAGAGTTTTGAGAAGATTGGAGAAACGTAATTTTTCGCCCAAAAATGAAAAAAAACAAAAGGGGTAACACTGTCGTTTTTTTTTCGGGTCAAAATTTTAAATTTCGATATCTCAGCTCTGGAAGGGTCTAGAGCCTCAATTTTTGCACTCAGGTCAAAGTCTCGCAGCCCTCTATCAGAATCCAGAGTTTTGAGAAGATTGGAGAAACTTAATTTTTCGCCCAAAAATGAAAAAAAACAAAAGGGGTAACACTGTCGTTTTTTTTTTCGGGTCAAAATTTTGAATTTCGATATCTCAGCTCTGGAAGGGTCTAGAGCCTCCATTTTTGCACTCAGGTCAAAGTCTCGCGGCCCTCTATCAGAATCCAGAGTTTTGAGAAGATTGGAGAAACTTAATTTTTCGCCCAAAAATGAAAAAAAACAAAAGGGGTAACACTGTCGTTTTTTTTTCGGGTCAAATTTTTAAATTTCGATATCTCAGCTCTGGAAGGGTCTAGAGCCTCAATTTTTGCACTCAGGTCAAAGTCTCGCAGCCCTCTATCAGAATCCAGAGTTTTGAGAAGATTGGAGAAACTTAATTTTTCGCCCAAAAATGAAAAAAAACAAAAGGGGTAACACTGTCGTTTTTTTTTTCGGGTCAAAATTTTGAATTTCGATATCTCAGCTCTGGAAGGGTCTAGAGCCTCCATTTTTGCACTCAGGTCAAAGTCTCGCGGCCCTCTATCAGAATCCAGAGTTTTGAGAAGATTGGAGAAACTTAATTTTTCGCCCAAAAATGAAAAAAAACGAAAGGGGTAACACTGTCGTTTTTTTTTCGGGTCAAAATTTTAAATTTCGATATCTCAGCTCTGGAAGGGTCTAGAGCCTCCATGTTTGCACTCAGGTCAAAGTCTCGCGGCCCTCTATCAGAATCCAGAGTTTTGAGAAGATTGGAGAAACTTAATTTTTCGCCCAAAAATGAAAAAAAACGAAAGGGGTAACACTGTCGTTTTTTTTTTCGGGTCAAAATTTTGAATTTCGATATCTCAGCTCTGGAAGGGTCTAGAGCCTCCATTTTTGCACTCAGGTCAAAGTCTCGCGGCCCTCTATCAGAATCCAGAGTTTTGAGAAGATTGGAGAAACTTAATTTTTTGCCCAAAAATGAAAAAAAACGAAAGGGGTAACACTGTCGGTTTTTTTTTCGGGTCGAAATTTTGAGTTTAGATATCTCAGCTCTGGAAGGGTCTAGAGCCTCAATTTTTGCACTCAGGTGTACGTCTCAGTACCCTCTATCAGAATCCAGAGTTTTGAGAAGATTGGGGATACTAAATTTTTCGCCCAAAAAAAAAAAACGTAAGGGGTAACACTGTCGTTTTTTTTTCGGGTCGAAATTTTGAGTTTCGATATCTCAGCTCTGGAAGGGTCTAGAGCCTCCATTTTTGCACTCAGGTGTACGTCTCAGTGCCCTCTATCAGAATCCAGAGTTTCGAGAAGATTGGGGATACTAAATTTTTCGCCCAAAAAAAAAACGTAAGGGGTAACACTGTCGTTTTTTTTTTCGGGTCGAAATTTTGAGTTTCGATATCTCAGCTCTGGAAGGGTCTAGAGCCTCCATTTTTGCACTCAGGTGTACGTCTCAGTGCCCTCTATCAGAATCCAGAGTTTCGAGAAGATTGGGGATACTAAATTTTTCGCCCAAAAAAAAAAAACGTAAGGGGTAACACTGTCGTTTTTTTTTTCGGGTCGAAATTTTGAGTTTCGATATCTCAGCTCTGGAAGGGTCTAGAGCCTCCATTTTTGCACTCAGGTGTACGTCTCAGTGCCCTCTATCAGAATCCAGAGTTTCGAGAAGATTGGGGATACTAAATTTTTCGCCCAAAAAAAAAAAACGTAAGGGGTAACACTGTCGTTTTTTTTTCGGGTCGAAATTTTGAGTTTCGATATCTCAGCTCTGGAAGGGTGTAGAGCCTCCATTTTTGCACTCAGGTGTAAGTCTCAGTGCCCTCTATCAGAATCCAGAGTTTCGAGAAGATTGGGGATACTAAATTTTTCGCCCAAAAAAAAAAAACGTAAGGGGTAACACTGTCGTTTTTTTTTCGGGTCGAAATTTTGAGTTTCGATATCTCAGCTCTGGAAGGGTCTAGAGCCTCCATTTTTGCACTCAGGTGTAAGTCTCAGTGCCCTCTATCAGAATCCAGAGTTTCGAGAAGATTGGGGATACAAAATTTTTCGCCCAAAAAAAAAAAACGTAAGGGGTAACACTGTCGTTTTTTTTTCGGGTCGAAATTTTGAGTTTCGATATCTCAGCTCTGGAAGGGTCTAGAGCCTCCATTTTTGCACTCAGGTGTAAGTCTCAGTGCCCTCTATCAGAATCCAGAGTTTTGAGTAGATTGGAGAAACTTAATTTTTCGCCCAAAAATGAAAAAAAACAAAAGGGGTAACACTGTCGTTTTTTTTTCGGGTCGAAATTTTGAGTTTCGATATCTCAGCTCTGGAAGGGTCTAGAGCCTCCATTTTTGCACTCAGGTGTAAGTCTCAGTGCCCTCTATCAGAATCCAGAGTTTCGAGAAGATTGGGGATACTAAATTTTTCGCCCAAAAAAAAAAACGTAAGGGGTAACACTGTCGTTTTTTTTCGGGTCGAAATTTTGAGTTTCGATATCTCAGCTCTGGAAGGGTCTAGAGCCTCAATTTTTGCACTCAGGTGTACGTCTCAGTACCCTCTATCAGAATCCAGAGTTTTGAGAAGATTGGGGATACTAAATTTTTCGCCCAAAAAAAAAAAACGTAAGGGGTAACACTGTCGTTTTTTTTTCGGGTCGAAATTTTGAGTTTCGGTATCTCAGCTCTGGAAGGGTCTAGAGCCTCCATTTTTGCACTCAGGTGTACGTCTCAGTGCCCTCTATCAGAATCCAGAGTTTCGAGAAGATTGGGGATACTAAATTTTTCGCCCAAAAATGAAAAAAAACAAAAGGGGTAACACTGTCGTTTTTTTTTCGGGTCAAAATTTTGAATTTCGATATCTCAGCTCTGGAAGGGTCTAGAGCCTCCATTTTTGCACTCAGGTCAAAGTCTCGCGGCCCTCTATCAGAATCCAGAGTTTTGAGAAGATTGGAGAAACTTAATTTTTCGCCCAAAAATGAAAAAAACGAAAGGGGTAACACTGTCGGTTTTTTTTTCGGGTCAAAATTTTAAATTTCGATATCTCTGCTCTGGAAGGGTTTAGAGCCTCAATTTTTGCACTCAGGTCAAAGTTTCGCGGCCCTCTATCAGAATCCAGAGTTTTGAGAAGATTGGAGAAACTTAATTTTTCACCCAAAAATGAAAAAAAAACGAAAGGGGTAACACTGTCGTTTTTTTTTTCGGGTCAAAATTTTGAATTTCGATATCTCAGCTCTGGAAGGGTCTAGAGCCTCCATGTTTGCACTCAGGTGTAAGTGTCAGTGCCCTCTATCAGAATCCAGAGTTTCGAGAAGATTGGGGATACTAAATTTTTCGCCCAAAAAAAAAAAACGTAAGGGGTAACACTGTCGTTTTTTTTTCGGGTCGAAATTTTGAGTTTCGATATCTCAGCTCTGGAAGGGTCTAGAGCCTCCATTTTTGCACTCAGGTGTAAGTCTCAGTGCCCTCTATCAGAATCCAGAGTTTTGAGTAGATTGGAGAAACTTAATTTTTCGCCCAAAAATGAAAAAAAACAAAAGGGGTAACACTGTCGTTTTTTTTTCGGGTCGAAATTTTGAGTTTCGATATCTCAGCTCTGGAAGGGTCTAGAGCCTCCATTTTTGCACTCAGGTGTAAGTCTCAGTGCCCTCTATCAGAATCCAGAGTTTCGAGAAGATTGGGGATACTAAATTTTTCGCCCAAAAAAAAAAAACGTAAGGGGTAACACTGTCGTTTTTTTTTCGGGTCGAAATTTTGAGTTTCGATATCTCAGCTCTGGAAGGGTCTAGAGCCTCAATTTTTGCACTCAGGTGTACGTCTCAGTACCCTCTATCAGAATCCAGAGTTTTGAGAAGATTGGGGATACTAAATTTTTCGCCCAAAAAAAAAAAACGTAAGGGGTAACACTGTCGTTTTTTTTTCGGGTCGAAATTTTGAGTTTCGATATCTCAGCTCTGGAAGGGTCTAGAGCCTCCATTTTTGCACTCAGGTCAAAGTCTCGCGGCCCTCTATCAGAATTCAGAGTTTTGAGAAGATTGGAGAAACTTAATTTTTCGCCCAAAAATGAAAAAAAAAAACAAAAGGGGTAACACTGTCGTTTTTTTTTCGGGTCAAAATTTTAAATTTCGATATCTCAGCTCTGGAAGGGTCTAGAGCCTCCATTTTTGCACTCAGGTCAAAGTCTCGCGGCCCTCTATCAGAATCCAGAGTTTTGAGAAGATTGGAGAAACTTAATTTTTCGCCCAAAAATGAAAAAAAAAAACAAAAGGGGTAACACTGTCGTTTTTTTTTCGGGTCAAAATTTTAAATTTCGATATCTCAGCTCTGGAAGGGTCTAGAGCCTCCATTTTTGCACTCAGGTCAAAGTCTCGCGGCCCTCTATCAGAATCCAGAGTTTTGAGAAGATTGGAGAAACTTAATTTTTCGCCCAAAAATGAAAAAAAACAAAAGGGGTAACACTGTCGTTTTTTTTTCGGGTCAAAATTTTAAATTTCGATATCTCAGCTCTGGAAGGGTCTAGAGCCTCCATTTTTGCACTCAGGTCAAAGTCTCGCAGCCCTCTATCAGAATCCAGAGTTTTGAGAAGATTGGAGAAACTTAATTTTTCGCCCAAAAATGAAAAAAAACGAAAGGGGTAACACTGTCGTTTTTTTTTCGGGTCAAAATTTTGAATTTCGATATCTCAGCTCTGGAAGGGTCTAGAGCCTCCATTTTTGCACTCAGGTCAAAGTCTCGCGGCCCTCTATCAGAATCCAGAGTTTTGAGAAGATTGGAGAAACTTAATTTTTTGCCCAAAAATGAAAAAAAACGAAAGGGGTAACACTGTCGTTTTTTTTTTCGGGTCAAAATTTTAAATTTCGATATCTCAGCTCTGGAAGGGTCTAGAGCCTCCATTTTTGCACTCAGGTCAAAGTCTCGCGGCCCTCTATCAGAATCCAGAGTTTTGAGAAGATTGGAGAAACTTAATTTTTCGCCCAAAAATGAAAAAAAACGAAAGGGGTAACACTGTCGTTTTTTTTTCGGGTCAAAATTTTGAATTTCGATATCTCAGCTCTGGAAGGGTCTAGAGCCTCCATTTTTGCACTCAGGTCAAAGTCTCGCGGCCCTCTATCATAATCCAGAGTTTTGAGAAGATTGGAGAAACGTAATTTTTCGCCCAAAAATGAAAAAAAACAAAAGGGGTAACACTGTCGTTTTTTTTTCGGGTCAAAATTTTAAATTTCGATATCTCAGCTCTGGAAGGGTCTAGAGCCTCAATTTTTGCACTCAGGTCAAAGTCTCGCAGCCCTCTATCAGAATCCAGAGTTTTGAGAAGATTGGAGAAACTTAATTTTTCGCCCAAAAATGAAAAAAAACAAAAGGGGTAACACTGTCGTTTTTTTTTTCGGGTCAAAATTTTGAATTTCGATATCTCAGCTCTGGAAGGGTCTAGAGCCTCCATTTTTGCACTCAGGTCAAAGTCTCGCGGCCCTCTATCAGAATCCAGAGTTTTGAGAAGATTGGAGAAACTTAATTTTTCGCCCAAAAATGAAAAAAAACAAAAGGGGTAACACTGTCGTTTTTTTTTCGGGTCAAAATTTTAAATTTCGATATCTCAGCTCTGGAAGGGTCTAGAGCCTCAATTTTTGCACTCAGGTCAAAGTCTCGCAGCCCTCTATCAGAATCCAGAGTTCTGAGAAGATTGGAGAAACTTAATTTTTCGCCCAAAAATGAAAAAAAACAAAAGGGGTAACACTGTCGTTTTTTTTTTCGGGTCAAAATTTTGAATTTCGATATCTCAGCTCTGGAAGGGTCTAGAGCCTCCATTTTTGCACTCAGGTCAAAGTCTCGCGGCCCTCTATCAGAATCCAGAGTTTTGAGAAGATTGGAGAAACTTAATTTTTCGCCCAAAAATGAAAAAAAACGAAAGGGGTAACACTGTCGTTTTTTTTTCGGGTCAAAATTTTAAATTTCGATATCTCAGCTCTGGAAGGGTTTAGAGCCTCAATTTTTGCACTCAGGTCAAAGTTTCGCGGCCCTCTATCAGAATCCAGAGTTTTGAGAAGATTGGAGAAACTTAATTTTTCGCCCAAAAATGAAAAAAAACGAAAGGGGTAACACTGTCGTTTTTTTTTTCGGGTCAAAATTTTGAATTTCGATATCTCAGCTCTGGAAGGGTCTAGAGCCTCCATGTTTGCACTCAGGTCAAAGTCTCGCGGCCCTCTATCAGAATCCAGAGTTTTGAGAAGATTGGAGAATCTTAATTTTTCGCCCAAAAATGAAAAAAAAACGAAAGGGGTAACACTGTCGTTTTTTTTTTCGGGTCAAAATTTTGAATTTCGATATCTCAGCTCTGGAAGGGTCTAGAGCCTCCATTTTTGCACTCAGGTCAAAGTCTCGCGGCCCTCTATCAGAATCCAGAGTTTTGAGAAGATTGGAGAAACTTAATTTTTTGCCCAAAAATGAAAAAAAACGAAAGGGGTAACACTGTCGGTTTTTTTTTCGGGTCGAAATTTTGAGTTTAGATATCTCAGCTCTGGAAGGGTCTAGAGCCTCAATTTTTGCACTCAGGTGTACGTCTCAGTACCCTCTATCAGAATCCAGAGTTTTGAGAAGATTGGGGATACTAAATTTTTCGCCCAAAAAAAAAAAACGTAAGGGGTAACACTGTCGTTTTTTTTTCGGGTCGAAATTTTGAGTTTCGATATCTCAGCTCTGGAAGGGTCTAGAGCCTCCATTTTTGCACTCAGGTGTACGTCTCAGTGCCCTCTATCAGAATCCAGAGTTTCGAGAAGATTGGGGATGCTAAATTTTTCGCCCAAAAAAAAAACGTAAGGGGTAACACTGTCGTTTTTTTTTTCGGGTCGAAATTTTGAGTTTCACTATCTCAGCTCTGGAAGGGTCTAGAGCCTCCATTTTTGCACTCAGGTGTACGTCTCAGTGCCCTCTATCAGAATCCAGAGTTTCGAGAAGATTGGGGATACTAAATTTTTCGCCCAAAAAAAAAAAACGTAAGGGGTAACACTGTCGTTTTTTTTCGGGTCGAAATTTTGAGTTTCGATATCTCAGCTCTGGAAGGGTGTAGAGCCTCCATTTTTGCACTCAGGTGTAAGTCTCAGTGCCCTCTATCAGAATCCAGAGTTTCGAGGAGATTGGGGATACTAAATTTTTCGCCCAAAAAAAAAAAACGTAAGGGGTAACACTGTCGTTTTTTTTTCGGGTCGAAATTTTGAGTTTCGATATCTCAGCTCTGGAAGGGTCTAGAGCCTCCATTTTTGCACTCAGGTGTAAGTCTCAGTGCCCTCTATCAGAATCCAGAGTTTCGAGAAGATTGGGGATACTAAATTTTTCGCCCAAAAAAAAAAAACGTAAGGGGTAACACTGTCGTTTTTTTTTCGGGTCGAAATTTTGAGTTTCGATATCTCAGCTCTGGAAGGGTCTAGAGCCTCCATTTTTGCACTCAGGTGTAAGTCTCAGTGCCCTCTATCAGAATCCAGAGTTTCGAGAAGATTGGGGATACTAAATTTTTCGCCCAAAAAAAAAAAACGTAAGGGGTAACACTGTCGTTTTTTTTCGGGTCGAAATTTTGAGTTTCGATATCTCAGCTCTGGAAGGGTCTAGAGCCTCCATGTTTGCACTCAGGTGTAAGTCTCAGTGCCCTCTATCAGAATCCAGAGTTTCGAGAAGATTGGGGATACTAAATTTTTCGCCCAAAAAAAAAAAACGTAAGGGGTAACACTGTCGTTTTTTTTTCGGGTCGAAATTTTGAGTTTCGATATCTCAGCTCTGGAAGGGTCTAGAGCCTCCATTTTTGCACTCAGGTGTAAGTCTCAGTGCCCTCTATCAGAATCCAGAGTTTTGAGTAGATTGGAGAAACTTAATTTTTCGCCCAAAAATGAAAAAAAACAAAAGGGGTAACACTGTCGTTTTTTTTTTCGGGTCGAAATTTTGAGTTTCGATATCTCAGCTCTGGAAGGGTCTAGAGCCTCCATTTTTGCACTCAGGTGTAAGTCTCAGTGCCCTCTATCAGAATCCAGAGTTTCGAGAAGATTGGGGATACTAAATTTTTCGCCCAAAAAAAAAAAACGTAAGGGGTAACACTGTCGTTTTTTTTTTCGGGTCAAAATTTTGAATTTCGATATCTCAGCTCTGGAAGGGTCTAGAGCCTCCATGTTTGCACTCAGGTCAAAGTCTCGCGGCCCTCTATCAGAATCCAGAGTTTTGAGAAGATTGGAGAAACTTAATTTTTCGCCCAAAAATGAAAAAAAACGAAAGGGGTAACACTGTCGTTTTTTTTTCGGGTCAAAATTTTGAATTTCGATATCTCAGCTCTGGAAGGGTCTAGAGCCTCCATTTTTGCACTCAGGTCAAAGTCTCGCGGCCCTCTATCAGAATTCAGAGTTTTGAGAAGATTGGAGAAACTTAATTTTTCGCCCAAAAATGAAAAAAAAAAACAAAAGGGGTAACACTGTCGTTTTTTTTTCGGGTCAAAATTTTAAATTTCGATATCTCAGCTCTGGAAGGGTCTAGAGCCTCCATTTTTGCACTCAGGTCAAAGTCTCGCGGCCCTCTATCAGAATCCAGAGTTTTGAGAAGATTGGAGAAACTTAATTTTTCGCCCAAAAATGAAAAAAAAAACAAAAGGGGTAACACTGTCGTTTTTTTTTCGGGTCAAAATTTTAAATTTCGATATCTCAGCTCTGGAAGGGTCTAGAGCCTCCATTTTTGCACTCAGGTCAAAGTCTCGCGGCCCTCTATCAGAATCCAGAGTTTTGAGAAGATTGGAGAAACTTAATTTTTCGCCCAAAAATGAAAAAAAACAAAAGGGGTAACACTGTCGTTTTTTTTCGGGTCAAAATTTTAAATTTCGATATCTCAGCTCTGGAAGGGTCTAGAGCCTCCATTTTTGCACTCAGGTCAAAGTCTCACAGCCCTCTATCAGAATCCAGAGTTTTGAGAAGATTGGAGAAACTTAATTTTTCGCCCAAAAATGAAAAAAAACGAAAGGGGTAACACTGTCGTTTTTTTTTCGGGTCAAAATTTTGAATTTCGATATCTCAGCTCTGGAAGGGTCTAGAGCCTCCATTTTTGCACTCAGGTCAAAGTCTCGCGGCCCTCTATCAGAATCCAGAGTTTTGAGAAGATTGGAGAAACTTAATTTTTTGCCCAAAAATGAAAAAAAACGAAAGGGGTAACACTGTCGTTTTTTTTTTCGGGTCAAAATTTTAAATTTCGATATCTCAGCTCTGGAAGGGTCTAGAGCCTCCATTTTTGCACTCAGGTCAAAGTCTCGCGGCCCTCTATCAGAATCCAGAGTTTTGAGAAGATTGGAGAAACTTAATTTTTCGCCCAAAAATGAAAAAAAACGAAAGGGGTAACACTGTCGTTTTTTTTTCGGGTCAAAATTTTGAATTTCGATATCTCAGCTCTGGAAGGGTCTAGAGCCTCCATTTTTGCACTCAGGTCAAAGTCTCGCAGCCCTCTATCATAATCCAGAGTTTTGAGAAGATTGGAGAAACGTAATTTTTCGCCCAAAAATGAAAAAAAACAAAAGGGGTAACACTGTCGTTTTTTTTTCGGGTCAAAATTTTAAATTTCGATATCTCAGCTCTGGAAGGGTCTAGAGCCTCAATTTTTGCACTCAGGTCAAAGTCTCGCAGCCCTCTATCAGAATCCAGAGTTTTGAGAAGATTGGAGAAACTTAATTTTTCGCCCAAAAATGAAAAAAAACAAAAGGGGTAACACTGTCGTTTTTTTTTTCGGGTCAAAATTTTGAATTTCGATATCTCAGCTCTGGAAGGGTCTAGAGCCTCCATTTTTGCACTCAGGTCAAAGTCTCGCGGCCCTCTATCAGAATCCAGAGTTTTGAGAAGATTGGAGAAACTTAATTTTTCGCCCAAAAATGAAAAAAAACAAAAGGGGTAACACTGTCGTTTTTTTTTCGGGTCAAAATTTTAAATTTCGATATCTCAGCTCTGGAAGGGTCTAGAGCCTCAATTTTTGCACTCAGGTCAAAGTCTCGCAGCCCTCTATCAGAATCCAGAGTTTTGAGAAGATTGGAGAAACTTAATTTTTCGCCCAAAAATGAAAAAAAACAAAAGGGGTAACACTGTCGTTTTTTTTTTCGGGTCAAAATTTTGAATTTCGATATCTCAGCTCTGGAAGGGTCTAGAGCCTCCATTTTTGCACTCAGGTCAAAGTCTCGCGGCCCTCTATCAGAATCCAGAGTTTTGAGAAGATTGGAGAAACTTAATTTTTCGCCCAAAAATGAAAAAAAACGAAAGGGGTAACACTGTCGTTTTTTTTTCGGGTCAAAATTTTAAATTTCGATATCTCAGCTCTGGAAGGGTTTAGAGCCTCAATTTTTGCACTCAGGTCAAAGTTTCGCGGCCCTCTATCAGAATCCAGAGTTTTGAGAAGATTGGAGAAACTTAATTTTTCACCCAAAAATGAAAAAAAACGAAAGGGGTAACACTGTCGTTTTTTTTTTCGGGTCAAAATTTTGAATTTCGATATCTCAGCTCTGGAAGGGTCTAGAGCCTCCATGTTTGCACTCAGGTCAAAGTCTCGCGGCCCTCTATCAGAATCCAGAGTTTTGAGAAGATTGGAGAAACTTAATTTTTCGCCCAAAAATGAAAAAAAACGAAAGGGGTAACACTGTCGTTTTTTTTTTCGGGTCAAAATTTTGAATTTCGATATCTCAGCTCTGGAAGGGTCTAGAGCCTCCATTTTTGCACTCAGGTCAAAGTCTCGCGGCCCTCTATCAGAATCCAGAGTTTTGAGAAGATTGGAGAAACTTAATTTTTTGCCCAAAAATGAAAAAAAACGAAAGGGGTAACACTGTCGGTTTTTTTTTCGGGTCGAAATTTTGAGTTTAGATATCTCAGCTCTGGAAGGGTCTAGAGCCTCAATTTTTGCACTCAGGTGTACGTCTCAGTACCCTCTATCAGAATCCAGAGTTTTGAGAAGATTGGGGATACTAAATTTTTCGCCCAAAAAAAAAAAACGTAAGGGGTAACACTGTCGTTTTTTTTTCGGGTCGAAATTTTGAGTTTCGATATCTCAGCTCTGGAAGGGTCTAGAGCCTCCATTTTTGCACTCAGGTGTACGTCTCAGTGCCCTCTATCAGAATCCAGAGTTTCGAGAAGATTGGGGATACTAAATTTTTCGCCCAAAAAAAAAACGTAAGGGGTAACACTGTCGTTTTTTTTTTTCGGGTCGAAATTTTGAGTTTCGATATCTCAGCTCTGGAAGGGTCTAGAGCCTCCATTTTTGCACTCAGGTGTACGTCTCAGTGCCCTCTATCAGAATCCAGAGTTTCGAGAAGATTGGGGATACTAAATTTTTCGCCCAAAAAAAAAAACGTAAGGGGTAACACTGTCGTTTTTTTTTCGGGTCGAAATTTTGAGTTTCGATATCTCAGCTCTGGAAGGGTGTAGAGCCTCCATTTTTGCACTCAGGTGTAAGTCTCAGTGCCCTCTATCAGAATCCAGAGTTTCGAGGAGATTGGGGATACTAAATTTTTCGCCCAAAAAAAAAAACGTAAGGGGTAACACTGTCGTTTTTTTTTCGGGTCGAAATTTTGAGTTTCGATATCTCAGCTCTGGAAGGGTCTAGAGCCTCCATTTTTGCACTCAGGTGTAAGTCTCAGTGCCCTCTATCAGAATCCAGAGTTTCGAGAAGATTGGGGATACTAAATTTTTCGCCCAAAAAAAAAAAACGTAAGGGGTAACACTGTCGTTTTTTTTTTCGGGTCGAAATTTTGAGTTTCGATATCTCAGCTCTGGAAGGGTCTAGAGCCTCCATTTTTGCACTCAGGTGTAAGTCTCAGTGCCCTCTATCAGAATCCAGAGTTTTGAGTAGATTGGAGAAACTTAATTTTTCGCCCAAAAATGAAAAAAAACAAAAGGGGTAACACTGTCGTTTTTTTTTCGGGTCGAAATTTTGAGTTTCGATATCTCAGCTCTGGAAGGGTCTAGAGCCTCCATTTTTGCACTCAGGTGTAAGTCTCAGTGCCCTCTATCAGAATCCAGAGTTTCGAGAAGATTGGGGATACTAAATTTTTCGCCCAAAAAAAAAAAACGTAAGGGGTAACACTGTCGTTTTTTTTCGGGTCGAAATTTTGAGTTTCGATATCTCAGCTCTGGAAGGGTCTAGAGCCTCAATTTTTGCACTCAGGTGTACGTCTCAGTACCCTCTATCAGAATCCAGAGTTTTGAGAAGATTGGGGATACTAAATTTTTCGCCCAAAAAAAAAAACGTAAGGGGTAACACTGTCGTTTTTTTTTCGGGTCGAAATTTTGAGTTTCGATATCTCAGCTCTGGAAGGGTCTAGAGCCTCCATTTTTGCACTCAGGTCAAAGTCTCGCGGCCCTCTATCAGAATCCAGAGTTTTGAGAAGATTGGAGAAACTTAATTTTTCGCCCAAAAATGAAAAAAAACGAAAGGGGTAACACTGTCGTTTTTTTTTCGGGTCAAAATTTTAAATTTCGATATCTCAGCTCTGGAAGGGTTTAGAGCCTCAATTTTTGCACTCAGGTCAAAGTTTCGCGGCCCTCTATCAGAATCCAGAGTTTTGAGAAGATTGGAGAAACTTAATTTTTCGCCCAAAAATGAAAAAAAACGAAAGGGGTAACACTGTCGTTTTTTTTTTCCGGTCAAAATTTTGAATTTCGATATCTCAGCTCTGGAAGGGTCTAGAGCCTCCATGTTTGCACTCAGGTCAAAGTCTCGCGGCCCTCTATCAGAATCCAGAGTTTTGAGAAGATTGGAGAAACTTAATTTTTCGCCCAAAAATGAAAAAAAACAAAAGGGGTAACACTGTCGTTTTTTTTTCGGGTCAAAATTTTAAATTTCGATATCTCAGCTCTGGAAGGGTCTAGAGCCTCAATTTTTGCACTCAGGTCAAAGTCTCGCATCCCTCTATCAGAATCCAGAGTTTTGAGAAGATTGGAGAAACTTAATTTTTCGCCCAAAAATGAAAAAAAACGAAAGGGGTAACACTGTCGTTTTTTTTTTCGGGTCAAAATTTTGAATTTCGATATCTCAGCTCTGGAAGGGTCTAGAGCCTCCATGTTTGCACTCAGGTCAAAGTCTCGCGGCCCTCTATCAGAATCCAGAGTTTTGAGAAGATTGGAGAAACTTAATTTTTCGCCCAAAAATGAAAAAAAACGAAAGGGGTAACACTGTCGTTTTTTTTTTCGGGTCAAAATTTTGAATTTCGATATCTCAGCTCTGGAAGGGTCTAGAGCCTCCATTTTTGCACTCAGGTCAAAGTCTCGCGGCCCTCTATCAGAATCCAGAGTTTTGAGAAGATTGGAGAAACTTAATTTTTCGCCCAAAAATGAAAACAAAAAACAAAAGGGGTAACACTGTCGTTTTTTTTTCGGGTCAAAATTTTAAATTTCGATATCTCAGCTCTGGAAGGGTCTAGTTTTGAGTTTCGATATCTCAGCTCTGGAAGGGTCTAGAGCCTCCATTTTTGCACTCAGGTGTAAGTCTCAGTGCCCTCTATCAGAATCCAGAGTTTCGAGAAGATTGGGGATACTAAATTTTTCGCCCAAAAAAAAAAAACGTAAGGGGTAACACTGTCGTTTTTTTTCGGGTCGAAATTTTGAGTTTCGATATCTCAGCTCTGGAAGGGTCTAGAGCCTCCATTTTTGCACTCAGGTGTAAGTCTCAGTGCCCTCTATCAGAATCCAGAGTTTCGAGAAGATTGGGGATACTTAATTTTTCGCCCAAAAATGAAAAAAAACAAAAGGGGTAACACTGTCGTTTTTTTTTTCGGGTCAAAATTTTGAATTTCGATATCTCAGCTCTGGAAGGGTCTAGAGCCTCCATTTTTGCACTCAGGTCAAAGTCTCGCGGCCCTCTATCAGAATCCAGAGTTTTGAGAAGATTGGAGAAACTTAATTTTTCGCCCAAAAATGAAAAAAAACAAAAGGGGTAACACTGTCGTTTTTTTTTTCGGGTCAAAATTTTAAATTTCGATATCTCAGCTCTGGAAGGGTCTAGAGCCTCAATTTTTGCACTCAGGTCAAAGTCTCGCATCCCTCTATCAGAATCCAGAGTTTTGAGAAGATTGGAGAAACTTAATTTTTCGCCCAAAAATGAAAAAAAACAAAAGGGGTAACACTGTCGGTTTTTTTTTCGGGTCAAAATTTTGAATTTCGATATCTCAGCTCTGGAAGGGTCTAGAGCCTCCATTTTTGCACTCAGGTCAAAGTCTCGCGGCCCTCTATCAGAATCCAGAGTTTTGAGAAGATTGGAGAAACTTAATTTTTCGCCCAAAAATGAAAAAAAACGAAAGGGGTAACACTGTCGTTTTTTTTTCGGGTCAAAATTTTAAATTTCGATATCTCAGCTCTGGAAGGGTTTAGAGCCTCAATTTTTGCACTCAGGTCAAAGTTTCGCGGCCCTCTATCAGAATCCAGAGTTTTGAGAAGATTGGAGAAACTTAATTTTTCGCCCAAAAATGAAAAAAAACGAAAGGGGTAACACTGTCGTTTTTTTTTTCGGGTCAAAATTTTGAATTTCGATATCTCAGCTCTGGAAGGGTCTAGAGCCTCCATGTTTGCACTCAGGTCAAAGTCTCGCGGCCCTCTATCAGAATCCAGAGTTTTGAGAAGATTGGAGAAACTTAATTTTAAGCCCAAAAATGAAAAAAAACGAAAGGGGTAACACTGTCGTTTTTTTTTTCGGGTCAAAATTTTGAATTTCGATATCTCAGCTCTGGAAGGGTCTAGAGCCTCCATTTTTGCACTCAGGTCAAAGTCTCGCGGCCCTCTATCAGAATCCAGAGTTTTGAGAAGATTGGAGAAACTTAATTTTTCGCCCAAAAATGAAAACAAAAAACAAAAGGGGTAACACTGTCGTTTTTTTTTCGGGTCAAAATTTTAAATTTCGATATCTCAGCTCTGGAAGGGTCTAGAGCCTCCATTTTTGCACTCAGGTCAAAGTCTCGCGGCCCTCTATCAGAATCCAGAGTTTTGAGAAGATTGGAGAAACTTAATTTTTCGCCCAAAAATGAAAAAAAAACAAAAGGGGTAACACTGTCGTTTTTTTTCGGGTCAAAATTTTAAATTTCGATATCTCAGCTCTGGAAGGGTCTAGAGCCTCCATTTTTGCACTCAGGTCAAAGTCTCGCGGCCCTCTATCAGAATCCAGAGTTTTGAGAAGATTGGAGAAACTTAATTTTTTGCCCAAAAATGAAAAAAAAAACGAAAGGGGTAACACTGTCGGTTTTTTTTTCGGGTCGAAATTTTGAGTTTCGATATCTCAGCTCTGGAAGGGTCTAGAGCCTCAATTTTTGCACTCAGGTGTACGTCTCAGTACCCTCTATCAGAATCCAGAGTTTTGAGAAGATTGGGGATACTAAATTTTTCGCCCAAAAAAAAAAAACGTAAGGGGTAACACTGTCGTTTTTTTTTCGGGTCGAAATTTTGAGTTTCGATATCTCAGCTCTGGAAGGGTCTAGAGCCTCCATTTTTGCACTCAGGTGTACGTCTCAGTGCCCTCTATCAGAATCCAGAGTTTCGAGAAGATTGGGGATACTAAATTTTTCGCCCAAAAAAAAAAAACGTAAGGGGTAACACTGTCGTTTTTTTTTTCGGGTCGAAATTTTGAGTTTCGATATCTCAGCTCTGGAAGGGTCTAGAGCCTCCATTTTTGCACTCAGGTGTAAGTCTCAGTGCCCTCTATCAGAATCCAGAGTTTCGAGAAGATTGGGGATACTAAATTTTTCGCCCAAAAAAAAAAAACGTAAGGGGTAACACTGTCGTTTTTTTTCGGGTCGAAATTTTGAGTTTCGATATCTCAGCTCTGGAAGGGTCTAGAGCCTCAATTTTTGCACTCAGGTGTACGTCTCAGTACCCTCTATCAGAATCCAGAGTTTTGAGAAGATTGGGGATACTAAATTTTTCGCCCAAAAAAAAAAAACGTAAGGGGTAACACTGTCGTTTTTTTTTCGGGTCGAAATTTTGAGTTTCGATATCTCAGCTCTGGAAGGGTCTAGAGCCTCCATTTTTGCACTCAGGTCAAAGTCTCGCGGCCCTCTATCAGAATCCAGAGTTTTGAGAAGATTGGAGAAACTTAATTTTTCGCCCAAAAATGAAAAAAAACGAAAGGGGTAACACTGTCGTTTTTTTTTCGGGTCAAAATTTTAAATTTCGATATCTCAGCTCTGGAAGGGTTTAGAGCCTCAATTTTTGCACTCAGGTCAAAGTTTCGCGGCCCTCTATCAGAATCCAGAGTTTTGAGAAGATTGGAGAAACTTAATTTTTCGCCCAAAAATGAAAAAAAACGAAAGGGGTAACACTGTCGTTTTTTTTTTCGGGTCAAAATTTTGAATTTCGATATCTCAGCTCTGGAAGGGTCTAGAGCCTCCATGTTTGCACTCAGGTCAAAGTCTCGCGGCCCTCTATCAGAATCCAGAGTTTTGAGAAGATTGGAGAAACTTAATTTTTCGCCCAAAAATGAAAAAAAACGAAAGGGGTAACACTGTCGTTTTTTTTTTCGGGTCAAAATTTTGAATTTCGATATCTCAGCTCTGGAAGGGTCTAGAGCCTCCATTTTTGCACTCAGGTCAAAGTCTCGCAGCCCTCTATCAGAATCCAGAGTTTTGAGAAGATTGGAGAAACTTAATTTTTCGCCCAAAAATGAAAAAAAACGAAAGGGGTAACACTGTCGTTTTTTTTTCGGGTCAAAATTTTGAATTTCGATATCTCAGCTCTGGAAGGGTCTAGAGCCTCCATTTTTGCACTCAGGTCAAAGTCTCGCGGCCCTCTATCAGAATCCAGAGTTTTGAGAAGATTGGAGAAACTTAATTTTTTGCCCAAAAATGGAAAAAAACGAAAGGGGTAACACTGTCGGGTTTTTTTTCGGGTCGAAATTTTGAGTTTCGATATCTCAGCTCTGGAAGGGTCTAGAGCCTCAATTTTTGCACTCAGGTGTACGTCTCAGTACCCTCTATCAGAATCCAGAGTTTTGAGAAGATTGGGGATACTAAATTTTTCGCCCAAAAAAAAAAACGTAAGGGTTAACACTGTCGTTTTTTTTTCGGGTCGAAATTTTGAGTTTCGATATCTCAGCTCTGGAAGGGTCTAGAGCCTCCATTTTTGCACTCAGGTGTACGTCTCAGTGCCCTCTATCAGAATCCAGAGTTTCGAGAAGATTGGGGATACTAAATTTTTCGCTCAAAAAAAAAAAACGTAAGGGGTAACACTGTCGTTTTTTTTTTCGGGTCGAAATTTTGAGTTTCGATATCTCAGCTCTGGAAGGGTCTAGAGCCTCCATTTTTGCACTCAGGTGTACGTCTCAGTGCCCTCTATCAGAATCCAGAGTTTCGAGAAGATTGGGGATACTAAATTTTTCGCCCAAAAAAAAAAAACGTAAGGGGTAACACTGTCGTTTTTTTTTCGGGTCGAAATTTTGAGTTTTGATATCTCAGCTCTGGAAGGGTGTAGAGCCTCCATTTTTGCACTCAGGTGTAAGTCTCAGTGCCCTCTATCAGAATCCAGAGTTTCGAGAAGATTGGGGATACTAAATTTTTCGCCCAAAAAAAAAAAACGTAAGGGGTAACACTGTCGTTTTTTTTTCGGGTCGAAATTTTGAGTTTCGATATCTCAGCTCTGGAAGGGTCTAGAGCCTCCATTTTTGCACTCAGGTGTAAGTCTCAGTGCCCTCTATCAGAATCCAGAGTTTTGAGTAGATTGGAGAAACTTAATTTTTCGCCCAAAAATGAAAAAAAACAAAAGGGGTAACACTGTCGTTTTTTTTTCGGGTCGAAATTTTGAGTTTCGATATCTCAGCTCTGGAAGGGTCTAGAGCCTCCATTTTTGCACTCAGGTGTAAGTCTCAGTGCCCTCTATCAGAATCCAGAGTTTCGAGAAGATTGGGGATACTAAATTTTTCGCCCAAAAAAAAAAAACGTAAGGGGTAACACTGTCGTTTTTTTTCGGGTCGAAATTTTGAGTTTCGATATCTCAGCTCTGGAAGGGTCTAGAGCCTCAATTTTTGCACTCAGGTGTACGTCTCAGTACCCTCTATCAGAATCCAGAGTTTTGAGAAGATTGGGGATACTAAATTTTTCGCCCAAAAAAAAAAAACGTAAGGGGTAACACTGTCGTTTTTTTTTTCGGGTCGAAATTTTGAGTTTCGATATCTCAGCTCTGGAAGGGTCTAGAGCCTCCATTTTTGCACTCAGGTGTACGTCTCAGTGCCCTCTATCAGAATCCAGAGTTTCGAGAAGATTGGGGATACTAAATTTTTCGCCCAAAAAAAAAAAACGTAAGGGGTAACACTGTCGTTTTTTTTTTCGGGTCGAAATTTTGAGTTTCGATATCTCAGCTCTGGAAGGGTCTAGAGCCTCCATTTTTGCACTCAGGTGTACGTCTCAGTGCCCTCTATCAGAATCCAGAGTTTCGAGAAGATTGGGGATACTAAATTTTTCGCCCAAAAAAAAAACGTAAGGGGTAACACTGTCGTTTTTTTTTCGGGTCGAAATTTTGAGTTTCGATATCTCAGCTCTGGAAGGGTCTAGAGCCTCCATTTTTGCACTCAGGTGTAAGTCTCAGTGCCCTCTATCAGAATCCAGAGTTTCGAGAAGATTGGGGATACTAAATTTTTCGCCCAAAAAAAAAAAACGTAAGGGGTAACACTGTCGTTTTTTTTTCGGGTCGAAATTTTGAGTTTCGATATCTCAGCTCTGGAAGGGTGTAGAGCCTCCATTTTTGCACTCAGGTGTAAGTCTCAGTGCACTCTATCAGAATCCAGAGTTTCGAGAAGATTGGGGATACTAAATTTTTCGCCCAAAAAAAAAAAAACGTAAGGGGTAACACTGTCGTTTTTTTTTCGGGTCGAAATTTTGAGTTTCGATATCTCAGCTCTGGAAGGGTCTAGAGCCTCCATTTTTGAACTCAGGTGTAAGTCTCAGTGCCCTCTATCAGAATCCAGAGTTTCGAGAAGATTGGGGAAACTAAATTTTTCGCCCAAAAAAAAAAACGTAAGGGGTAACACTGTCGTTTTTTTTCGGGTCGAAATTTTGAGTTTCGATATCTCAGCTCTGGAAGGGTCTAGAGCCTCCATTTTTGCACTCAGGTCAAAGTCTCGCGGCCCTCTATCAGAATCCAGAGTTTTGAGAAGATTGGAGAAACTTAATTTTTTGCCCAAAAATGAAAAAAAACGTAAGGGGTAACACTGTCGTTTTTTTTTTCGGGTCAAAATTTTAAATTTCGATATCTCAGCTCTGGAAGGGTCTAGAGCCTCCATTTTTGCACTCAGGTCAAAGTCTCGCGGCCCTCTATCAGAATCCAGAGTTTTGAGAAGATTGGAGAAACTTAATTTTTCGCCCAAAAATGAAAAAAAAACGAAAGGGGTAACACTGTCGTTTTTTTTTCGGGTCAAAATTTTGAATTTCGATATCTCAGCTCTGGAAGGGTCTAGAGCCTCCATTTTTGCACTCAGGTCAAAGTCTCGCAGCCCTCTATCATAATCCAGAGTTTTGAGAAGATTGGAGAAACGTAATTTTTCGCCCAAAAATGAAAAAAAACAAAAGGGGTAACACTGTCGTTTTTTTTTCGGGTCAAAATTGTAAATTTCGATATCTCAGCTCTGGAAGGGTCTAGAGCCTCAATTTTTGCACTCAGGTCAAAGTCTCGCAGCCCTCTATCAGAATCCAGAGTTTTGAGAAGATTGGAGAAACTTAATTTTTCGCCCAAAAATGAAAAAAAACAAAAGGGGTAACACTGTCGTTTTTTTTTTCGGGTCAAAATTTTAAATTTCGATATCTCAGCTCTGGAAGGGTCTAGAGCCTCAATTTTTGCACTCAGGTCAAAGTCTCGCAGCCCTCTATCAGAATCCAGAGTTTTGAGAAGATTGGAGAAACTTAATTTTTCGCCCAAAAATGAAAAAAAACAAAAGGGGTAACACTGTCGTTTTTTTTTTCGGGTCAAAATTTTGAATTTCGATATCTCAGCTCTGGAAGGGTCTAGAGCCTCCATTTTTGCACTCAGGTCAAAGTCTCGCGGCCCTCTATCAGAATCCAGAGTTTTGAGAAGATTGGAGAAACTTAATTTTTCGCCCAAAAATGAAAAAAAACGAAAGGGGTAACACTGTCGTTTTTTTTTCGGGTCGAAATTTTGAGTTTCGATATCTCAGCTCTGGAAGGGTCTAGAGCCTCCATTTTTGCACTCAGGTGTAAGTCTCAGTGCCCTCTATCAGAATCCAGAGTTTTGAGTAGATTGGAGAAACTTAATTTTTCGCCCAAAAATGAAAAAAAACAAAAGGGGTAACACTGTCGTTTTTTTTTCGGGTCGAAATTTTGAGTTTCGATATCTCAGCTCTGGAAGGGTCTAGAGCCTCCATTTTTGCACTCAGGTGTAAGTCTCAGTGCCCTCTATCAGAATCCAGAGTTTCGAGAAGATTGGGGATACTAAATTTTTCGCCCAAAAAAAAAAAACGTAAGGGGTAACACTGTCGTTTTTTTTCGGGTCGAAATTTTGAGTTTCGATATCTCAGCTCTGGAAGGGTCTAGAGCCTCAATTTTTGCACTCAGGTGTACGTCTCAGTACCCTCTATCAGAATCCAGAGTTTTGAGAAGATTGGGGATACTAAATTTTTCGCCCAAAAAAAAAAACGTAAGGGGTAACACTGTCGTTTTTTTTTTCGGGTCGAAATTTTGAGTTTCGATATCTCAGCTCTGGAAGGGTCTAGAGCCTCCATTTTTGCACTCAGGTGTACGTCTCAGTGCCCTCTATCAGAATCCAGAGTTTCGAGAAGATTGGGGATACTAAATTTTTCGCCCAAAAAAAAAAAACGTAAGGGGTAACACTGTCGTTTTTTTTTTCGGGTCGAAATTTTGAGTTTCGATATCTCAGCTCTGGAAGGGTCTAGAGCCTCCATTTTTGCACTCAGGTGTACGTCTCAGTGCCCTCTATCAGAATCCAGAGTTTCGAGAAGATTGGGGATACTAAATTTTTCGCCCAAAAAAAAAACGTAAGGGGTAACACTGTCGTTTTTTTTTCGGGTCGAAATTTTGAGTTTCGATATCTCAGCTCTGGAAGGGTCTAGAGCCTCCATTTTTGCACTCAGGTGTAAGTCTCAGTGCCCTCTATCAGAATCCAGAGTTTCGAGAAGATTGGGGATACTAAATTTTTCGCCCAAAAAAAAAAAACGTAAGGGGTAACACTGTCGTTTTTTTTTCGGGTCGAAATTTTGAGTTTCGATATCTCAGCTCTGGAAGGGTGTAGAGCCTCCATTTTTGCACTCAGGTGTAAGTCTCAGTGCACTCTATCAGAATCCAGAGTTTCGAGAAGATTGGGGATACTAAATTTTTCGCCCAAAAAAAAAAAAACGTAAGGGGTAACACTGTCGTTTTTTTTTCGGGTCGAAATTTTGAGTTTCGATATCTCAGCTCTGGAAGGGTCTAGAGCCTCCATTTTTGAACTCAGGTGTAAGTCTCAGTGCCCTCTATCAGAATCCAGAGTTTCGAGAAGATTGGGGAAACTAAATTTTTCGCCCAAAAAAAAAAAACGTAAGGGGTAACACTGTCGTTTTTTTTCGGGTCGAAATTTTGAGTTTCGATATCTCAGCTCTGGAAGGGTCTAGAGCCTCCATTTTTGCACTCAGGTCAAAGTCTCGCGGCCCTCTATCAGAATCCAGAGTTTTGAGAAGATTGGAGAAACTTAATTTTTTGCCCAAAAATGAAAAAAAACGTAAGGGGTAACACTGTCGTTTTTTTTTTCGGGTCAAAATTTTAAATTTCGATATCTCAGCTCTGGAAGGGTCTAGAGCCTCCATTTTTGCACTCAGGTCAAAGTCTCGCGGCCCTCTATCAGAATCCAGAGTTTTGAGAAGATTGGAGAAACTTAATTTTTCGCCCAAAAATGAAAAAAAAACGAAAGGGGTAACACTGTCGTTTTTTTTTCGGGTCAAAATTTTGAATTTCGATATCTCAGCTCTGGAAGGGTCTAGAGCCTCCATTTTTGCACTCAGGTCAAAGTCTCGCAGCCCTCTATCATAATCCAGAGTTTTGAGAAGATTGGAGAAACGTAATTTTTCGCCCAAAAATGAAAAAAAACAAAAGGGGTAACACTGTCGTTTTTTTTTCGGGTCAAAATTGTAAATTTCGATATCTCAGCTCTGGAAGGGTCTAGAGCCTCAATTTTTGCACTCAGGTCAAAGTCTCGCAGCCCTCTATCAGAATCCAGAGTTTTGAGAAGATTGGAGAAACTTAATTTTTCGCCCAAAAATGAAAAAAAACAAAAGGGGTAACACTGTCGTTTTTTTTTTCGGGTCAAAATTTTAAATTTCGATATCTCAGCTCTGGAAGGGTCTAGAGCCTCAATTTTTGCACTCAGGTCAAAGTCTCGCAGCCCTCTATCAGAATCCAGAGTTTTGAGAAGATTGGAGAAACTTAATTTTTCGCCCAAAAATGAAAAAAAACAAAAGGGGTAACACTGTCGTTTTTTTTTTCGGGTCAAAATTTTGAATTTCGATATCTCAGCTCTGGAAGGGTCTAGAGCCTCCATTTTTGCACTCAGGTCAAAGTCTCGCGGCCCTCTATCAGAATCCAGAGTTTTGAGAAGATTGGAGAAACTTAATTTTTCGCCCAAAAATGAAAAAAAACGAAAGGGGTAACACTGTCGTTTTTTTTTCGGGTCAAAATTTTAAATTTCGATATCTCAGCTCTGGAAGGGTTTAGAGCCTCAATTTTTGCACTCAGGTCAAAGTTTCGCGGCCCTCTATCAGAATCCAGAGTTTTGAGAAGATTGGAGAAACTTAATTTTTCGCCCAAAAATGAAAAAAAACGAAAGGGGTAACACTGTCGTTTTTTTTTTCGGGTCAAAATTTTGAATTTCGATATCTCAGCTCTGGAAGGGTCTAGAGCCTCCATGTTTGCACTCAGGTCAAAGTCTCGCGGCCCTCTATCAGAATCCAGAGTTTTGAGAAGATTGGAGAAACTTAATTTTTCGCCCAAAAATGAAAAAAAACGAAAGGGGTAACACTGTCGTTTTTTTTTTCGGGTCAAAATTTTGAATTTCGATATCTCAGCTCTGGAAGGGTCTAGAGCCTCCATTTTTGCACTCAGGTCAAAGTCTCGCGGCCCTCTATCAGAATCCAGAGTTTTGAGAAGATTGGAGAAACTTAATTTTTCGCCCAAAAATGAAAACAAAAAACAAAAGGGGTAACACTGTCGTTTTTTTTTTCGGGTCAAAATTTTAAATTTCGATATCTCAGCTCTGGAAGGGTCTAGAGCCTCCATTTTTGCACTCAGGTCAAAGTCTCGCGGCCCTCTATCAGAATCCAGAGTTTTGAGAAGATTGGAGAAACTTAATTTTTCGCCCAAAAATGAAAAAAAAACAAAAGGGGTAACACTGTCGTTTTTTTTTCGGGTCAAAATTTTAAATTTCGATATCTCAGCTCTGGAAGGGTCTAGAGCCTCCATTTTTGCACTCAGGTCAAAGTCTCGCGGCCCTCTATCAGAATCCAGAGTTTTGAGAAGATTGGAGAAACTTAATTTTTCGCCCAAAAATGAAAAAAAAACAAAAGGGGTAACACTGTCGTTTTTTTTCGGGTCAAAATTTTAAATTTCGATATCTCAGCTCTGGAAGGGTCTAGAGCCTCCATTTTTGCACTCAGGTCAAAGTCTCGCGGCCCTCTATCAGAATCCAGAGTTTTGAGAAGATTGGAGAAACTTAATTTTTTGCCCAAAAATGAAAAAAAACGAAAGGGGTAACACTGTCGGTTTTTTTTTCGGGTCGAAATTTTGAGTTTCGATATCTCAGCTCTGGAAGGGTCTAGAGCCTCAATTTTTGCACTCAGTTGTACGTCTCAGTACCCTCTATCAGAATCCAGAGTTTTGAGAAGATTGGGGATACTAAATTTTTCGCCCAAAAAAAAAAAACGTAAGGGGTAACACTGTCGTTTTTTTTTTCGGGTCGAAATTTTGAGTTTCGATATCTCAGCTCTGGAAGGGTCTAGAGCCTCCATTTTTGCACTCAGGTGTACGTCTCAGTGCCCTCTATCAGAATCCAGAGTTTCGAGAAGATTGGGGATACTAAATTTTTCGCCCAAAAAAAAAAAACCGTAAGGGGTAACACTGTCGTTTTTTTTTTCGGGTCGAAATTTTGAGTTTCGATATCTCAGCTCTGGAAGGGTGTAGAGCCTCCATTTTTGCACTCAGGTGTAAGTCTCAGTGCCCTCTATCAGAATCCAGAGTTTCGAGGAGATTGGGGATACTAAATTTTTCGCCCAAAAAAAAAAAACGTAAGGGGTAACACTGTCGTTTTTTTTTCGGGTCGAAATTTTGAGTTTCGATATCTCAGCTCTGGAAGGGTCTAGAGCCTCCATTTTTGCACTCAGGTGTAAGTCTCAGTGCCCTCTATCAGAATCCAGAGTTTCGAGAAGATTGGGGATACTAAATTTTTCGCCCAAAAAAAAAAAACGTAAGGGGTAACACTGTCGTTTTTTTTTCGGGTCGAAATTTTGAGTTTCGATATCTCAGCTCTGGAAGGGTCTAGAGCCTCCATTTTTGCACTCAGGTGTAAGTCTCAGTGCCCTCTATCAGAATCCAGAGTTTTGAGTAGATTGGAGAAACTTAATTTTTCGCCCAAAAATGAAAAAAAACAAAAGGGGTAACACTGTCGTTTTTTTTTCGGGTCGAAATTTTGAGTTTCGATATCTCAGCTCTGGAAGGGTCTAGAGCCTCCATTTTTGCACTCAGGTGTAAGTCTCAGTGCCCTCTATCAGAATCCAGAGTTTCGAGAAGATTGGGGATACTAAATTTTTCGCCCAAAAAAAAAAAACGTAAGGGGTAACACTGTCGTTTTTTTTCGGGTCGAAATTTTGAGTTTCGATATCTCAGCTCTGGAAGGGTCTAGAGCCTCAATTTTTGCACTCAGGTGTACGTCTCAGTACCCTCTATCAGAATCCAGAGTTTTGAGAAGATTGGGGATACTAAATTTTTCGCCCCAAAAAAAAAACGTAAGGGGTAACACTGTCGTTTTTTTTTCGGGTCGAAATTTTGAGTTTCGATATCTCAGCTCTGGAAGGGTCTAGAGCCTCCATTTTTGCACTCAGGTCAAAGTCTCGCGGCCCTCTATCAGAATCCAGAGTTTTGAGAAGATTGGAGAAACTTAATTTTTCGCCCAAAAATGAAAAAAAAACGAAAGGGGTAACACTGTCGTTTTTTTTTCGGGTCAAAATTTTAAATTTCGATATCTCAGCTCTGGAAGGGTTTAGAGCCTCAATTTTTGCACTCAGGTCAAAGTTTCGCTGCCCTCTATCAGAATCCAGAGTTTTGAGAAGATTGGAGAAACTTAATTTTTCGCCCAAAAATGAAAAAAAACGAAAGGGGTAACACTGTCGGTTTTTTTTTCGGGTCAAAATTTTGAATTTCGATATCTCAGCTCTGGAAGGGTCTAGAGCCTCCATGTTTGCACTCAGGTCAAAGTCTCGCGGCCCTCTATCAGAATCCAGAGTTTTGAGAAGATTGGAGAAACTTAATTTTTCGCCCAAAAATAAAAAAAAAAACGAAAGGGGTAACACTGTCGTTTTTTTTTTCGGGTCAAAATTTTGAATTTCGATATCTCAGCTCTGGAAGGGTCTAGAGCCTCCATTTTTGCACTCAGGTCAAAGTCTCGCGGCCCTCTATCAGAATCCAGAGTTTTGAGAAGATTGGAGAAACTTAATTTTTTGCCCAAAAATGAAAAAAAACGAAAGGGGTAACACTGTCGGTTTTTTTTTCGGGTCGAAATTTTGAGTTTCGATATCTCAGCTCTGGAAGGGTCTAGAGCCTCAATTTTTGCACTCAGGTGTACGTCTCAGTACCCTCTATCAGAATCCAGAGTTTTGAGAAGATTGGGGATACTAAATTTTTCGCCCAAAAAAAAAAAACGTAAGGGGTAACACTGTCGTTTTTTTTTCGGGTCGAAATTTTGAGTTTCGATATCTCAGCTCTGGAAGGGTCTAGAGCCTCCATTTTTGCACTCAGGTGTACGTCTCAGTGCCCTCTATCAGAATCCAGAGTTTCGAGAAGATTGGGGATACTAAATTTTTCGCCCAAAAAAAAAAAACGTAAGGGGTAACACTGTCGTTTTTTTTTTCGGGTCGAAATTTTGAGTTTCGATATCTCAGCTCTGGAAGGGTCTAGAGCCTCCATTTTTGCACTCAGGTGTACGTCTCAGTGCCCTCTATCAGAATCCAGAGTTTCGAGAAGATTGGGGATACTAAATTTTTCGCCCAAAAAAAAAAAACGTAAGGGGTAACACTGTCGTTTTTTTTTCGGGTCGAAATTTTGAGTTTCGATATCTCAGCTCTGGAAGGGTGTAGAGCCTCCATTTTTGCACTCAGGTGTAAGTCTCAGTGCCCTCTATCAGAATCCAGAGTTTCGAGAAGATTGGGGATACTAAATTTTTCGCCCAAAAAAAAAAAACGTAAGGGGTAACACTGTCGTTTTTTTTTCGGGTCGAAATTTTGAGTTTCGATATCTCAGCTCTGGAAGGGTCTAGAGCCTCCATTTTTGCACTCAGGTGTAAGTCTCAGTGCCCTCTATCAGAATCCAGAGTTTTGAGTAGATTGGAGAAACTTAATTTTTCGCCCAAAAATGAAAAAAAACAAAAGGGGTAACACTGTCGTTTTTTTTTCGGGTCGAAATTTTGAGTTTCGATATCTCAGCTCTGGAAGGGTCTAGAGCCTCCATTTTTGCACTCAGGTGTAAGTCTCAGTGCCCTCTATCAGAATCCAGAGTTTCGAGAAGATTGGGGATATTAAATTTTTCGCCCAAAAAAAAAAAACGTAAGGGGTAACACTGTCGTTTTTTTTCGGGTCGAAATTTTGAGTTTCGATATCTCAGCTCTGGAAGGGTCTAGAGCCTCAATTTTTGCACTCAGGTGTACGTCTCAGTGCCCTCTATCAGAATCCAGAGTTTCGAGAAGATTGGGGATACTAAATTTTTCGCCCAAAAAAAAACACGTAAGGGGTAACACTGTCGTTTTTTTTTCGGGTCGAAATTTTGAGTTTCGATATCTCAGCTCTGGAAGGGTCTAGAGCCTCCATTTTTGCACTCAGGTGTAAGTCTCAGTGCCCTCTATCAGAATCCAGAGTTTCGAGAAGATTGGGGATACTAAATTTTTCGCCCAAAAAAAAAAACGTAAGGGGTAACACTGTCGTTTTTTTTTCGGGTCGAAATTTTGAGTTTCGATATCTCAGCTCTGGAAGGGTGTAGAGCCTCCATTTTTGCACTCAGGTGTAAGTCTCAGTGCCCTCTATCAGAATCCAGAGTTTCGAGAAGATTGGGGATACTAAATTTTTCGCCCAAAAATAAAAACGTAAGGGGTAACACTGTCGTTTTTTTTTTCGGGTCGAAATTTTGAGTTTCGATATCTCAGCTCTGGAAGGGTCTAGAGCCTCCATTTTTGTACTCAGGTGTACGTCTCAGTGCCCTCTATCAGAATCCAGAGTTTCGAGAAGATTGGGGATACTAAATTTTTCGCCCAAAAAAAAAAAACGTAAGGGGTAACACTGTCGTTTTTTTTTCGGGTCGAAATTTTGAGTTTCGATATCTCAGCTCTGGAAGGGTGTAGAGCCTCCATTTTTGCACTCAGGTGTAAGTCTCAGTGCCCTCTATCAGAATCCAGAGTTTCGAGAAGATTGGGGATACTAAATTTTTCGCCCCAAAAAAAAAAACGTAAGGGGTAACACTGTCGTTTTTTTTTCGGGTCGAAATTTTGAGTTTCGATATCTCAGCTCTGGAAGGGTCTAGAGCCTCCATTTTTGCACTCAGGTGTAAGTCTCAGTGCCCTCTATCAGAATCCAGAGTTTCGAGAAGATTGGGGATACTAAATTTTTCGCCCAAAAAAAAAAAACGTAAGGGGTAACACTGTCGTTTTTTTTTCGGGTCGAAATTTTGAGTTTCGATATCTCAGCTCTGGAAGGGTCTAGAGCCTCCATTTTTGCACTCAGGTGTAAGTCTCTGTGCCCTCTATCAGAATCCAGAGTTTCGAGAAGATTGGGGATACTAAATTTTTCGCCCAAAAAAAAAAACGTAAGGGGTAACACTGTCGTTTTTTTTTTCGGGTCGAAATTTTGAGTTTCGATATCTCAGCTCTGGAAGGGTCTAGAGCCTCCATTTTTGCACTCAGGTGTACGTCTCAGTGCCCTCTATCAGAATCCAGAGTTTCGAGAAGATTGGGGATACTAAATTTTTCGCCCAAAAAAAAAAACGTAAGGGGTAACACTGTCGTTTTTTTTTCGGGTCGAAATTTTGAGTTTCGATATCTCAGCTCTGGAAGGGTGTAGAGCCTCCATTTTTGCACTCAGGTGTAAGTCTCAGTGCCCTCTATCAGAATCCAGAGTTTCGAGAAGATTGGGGATACTAAATTTTTCGCCCAAAAAAAAAAAACGTAAGGGGTAACACTGTCGTTTTTTTTTCGGGTCGAAATTTTGAGTTTCGATATCTCAGCTCTGGAAGGGTCTAGAGCCTCCATTTTTGCACTCAGGTGTAAGTCTCAGTGCCCTCTATCAGAATCCAGAGTTTCGAGAAGATTGGGGATACTAAATTTTTCGCCCAAAAAAAAAAAACGTAAGGGGTAACACTGTCGTTTTTTTTTTCGGGTCGAAATTTTGAGTTTCGATATCTCAGCTCTGGAAGGGTCTAGAGCCTCCATTTTTGCACTCAGGTGTAAGTCTCAGTGCCCTCTATCAGAATCCAGAGTTTTGAGTAGATTGGAGAAACTTAATTTTTCGCCCAAAAAAAAAAAACGTAAGGGGTAACACTGTCGTTTTTTTTCGGGTCGAAATTTTGAGTTTCGATATCTCAGCTCTGGAAGGGTCTAGAGCCTCAATTTTTGCACTCAGGTGTACGTCTCAGTACCCTCTATCAGAATCCAGAGTTTTGAGAAGATTGGGGATACTAAATTTTTCGCCCAAAAAAAAAAAACGTAAGGGGTAACACTGTCGTTTTTTTTTCGGGTCGAAATTTTGAGTTTCGATATCTCAGCTCTGGAAGGGTCTAGAGCCTCCATTTTTGCACTCAGGTGTACGTCTCAGTACCCTCTATCAGAATCCAGAGTTTCGAGAAGATTGGGGATACTAAATTTTTCGCCCAAAAAAAAAAAACCTAAGGGGTAACACTGTCGTTTTTTTTTTCGGGTCGAAATTTTGAGTTTCGATATCTCAGCTCTGGAAGGGTCTAGAGCCTCCATTTTTGCACTCAGGTGTACGTCTCAGTGCCCTCTATCAGAATCCAGAGTTTCGAGAAGATTGGGGATACTAAATTTTTCGCCCAAAAAAAAAACGTAAGGGGTAACACTGTCGTTTTTTTTTCGGGTCGAAATTTTGAGTTTCGATATCTCAGCTCTGGAAGGGTCTAGAGCCTCAATTTTTGCACTCAGGTGTACGTCTCAGTACCCTCTATCAGAATCCAGAGTTTTGAGAAGATTGGGGATACTAAATTTTTCGCCCAAAAAAAAAAACGTAAGGGGTAACACTGTCGTTTTTTTTTCGGGTCGAAATTTTGAGTTTCGATATCTCAGCTCTGGAAGGGTCTAGAGCCTCCATTTTTGCACTCAGGTGTACGTCTCAGTGCCCTCTATCAGAATCCAGAGTTTCGAGAAGATTGGGGATACTAAATTTTTCGCCCAAAAAAAAAAAACGTAAGGGGTAACACTGTCGTTTTTTTTTTCGGGTCGAAATTTTGAGTTTCGATATCTCAGCTCTGGAAGGGTCTAGAGCCTCCATTTTTGCACTCAGGTTTAAGTATCATGGCCCTCTATCAGAATCCAGAGTTTCGAGAAGATTGGGGATACTAAATTTTTCGCCCAAAAAAAAAAAACGTAAGGGGTAACACTGTCGTTTTTTTTTCGGGTCGAAATTTTGAGTTTCGATATCTCAGCTCTGGAAGGGTGTAGAGCCTCCATTTTTGCACTCAGGTGTAAGTCTCAGTGCCCTCTATCAGAATCCAGAGTTTCGAGAAGATTGGGGATACTAAATTTTTCGCCCAAAAAAAAAAAACGTAAGGGGTAACACTGTCGTTTTTTTTTTCGGGTCGAAATTTTGAGTTTCGATATCTCAGCTCTGGAAGGGTCTAGAGCCTCCATTTTTGTACTCAGGTGTACGTCTCAGTGCCCTCTATCAGAATCCAGAGTTTCGAGAAGATTGGGGATACTAAATTTTTCGCCCAAAAAAAAAAAACGTAAGGGGTAACACTGTCGTTTTTTTTTCGGGTCGAAATTTTGAGTTTCGATATCTCAGCTCTGGAAGGGTCTAGAGCCTCCATTTTTGCACTCAGGTGTACGTCTCAGTGCCCTCTATCAGAATCCAGAGTTTCGAGAAGATTGGGGATACTAAATTTTTCGCCCAAAAAAAAAAACGTAAGGGGTAACACTGTCGTTTTTTTTTCGGGTCGAAATTTTGAGTTTCGATATCTCAGCTCTGGAAGGGTGTAGAGCCTCCATTTTTGCACTCAGGTGTAAGTCTCAGTGCCCTCTATCAGAATCCAGAGTTTCGAGAAGATTGGGGATACTAAATTTTTCGCCCAAAAAAAAAAAACGTAAGGGGTAACACTGTCGTTTTTTTTTCGGGTCGAAATTTTGAGTTTCGATATCTCAGCTCTGGAAGGGTCTAGAGCCTCCATTTTTGCACTCAGGTGTAAGTCTCAGTGCCCTCTATCAGAATCCAGAGTTTCGAGAAGATTGGGGATACTAAATTTTTCGCCCAAAAAAAAAAAACGTAAGGGGTAACACTGTCGTTTTTTTTTTCGGGTCGAAATTTTGAGTTTCGATATCTCAGCTCTGGAAGGGTCTAGAGCCTCCATTTTTGCACTCAGGTGTAAGTCTCAGTGCCCTCTATCAGAATCCAGAGTTTTGAGTAGATTGGAGAAACTTAATTTTTCGCCCAAAAAAAAAAAACGTAAGGGGTAACACTGTCGTTTTTTTTCGGGTCGAAATTTTGAGTTTCGATATCTCAGCTCTGGAAGGGTCTAGAGCCTCAATTTTTGCACTCAGGTGTACGTCTCAGTACCCTCTATCAGAATCCAGAGTTTTGAGAAGATTGGGGATACTAAATTTTTCGCCCAAAAAAAAAAAACGTAAGGGGTAACACTGTCGTTTTTTTTTCGGGTCGAAATTTTGAGTTTCGATATCTCAGCTCTGGAAGGGTCTAGAGCCTCCATTTTTGCACTCAGGTGTACGTCTCAGTGCCCTCTATCAGAATCCAGAGTTTCGAGAAGATTGGGGATACTAAATTTTTCGCCCAAAAAAAAAAAACCTAAGGGGTAACACTGTCGTTTTTTTTTTCGGGTCGAAATTTTGAGTTTCGATATCTCAGCTCTGGAAGGGTCTAGAGCCTCCATTTTTGCACTCAGGTGTACGTCTCAGTGCCCTCTATCAGAATCCAGAGTTTCGAGAAGATTGGGGATACTAAATTTTTCGCCCAAAAAAAAAACGTAAGGGGTAACACTGTCGTTTTTTTTTCGGGTCGAAATTTTGAGTTTCGATATCTCAGCTCTGGAAGGGTCTAGAGCCTCCATTTTTGCACTCAGGTGTAAGTCTCAGTGCCCTCTATCAGAATCCAGAGTTTCGAGAAGATTGGGGATACTAAATTTTTCGCCCAAAAAAAAAAAACGTAAGGGGTAACACTGTCGTTTTTTTTTCGGGTCGAAATTTTGAGTTTCGATATCTCAGCTCTGGAAGGGTGTAGAGCCTCCATTTTTGCACTCAGGTGTAAGTCTCAGTGCCCTCTATCAGAATCCAGAGTTTCGAGAAGATTGGGGATACTAAATTTTTCGCCCAAAAAAAAAAAACGTAAGGGGTAACACTGTCGTTTTTTTTTTCGGGTCGAAATTTTGAGTTTCGATATCTCAGCTCTGGAAGGGTCTAGAGCCTCCATTTTTGTACTCAGGTGTACGTCTCAGTGCCCTCTATCAGAATCCAGAGTTTCGAGAAGATTGGGGATACTAAATTTTTCGCCCAAAAAAAAAAAACGTAAGGGGTAACACTGTCGTTTTTTTTTCGGGTCGAAATTTTGAGTTTCGATATCTCAGCTCTGGAAGGGTGTAGAGCCTCCATTTTTGCACTCAGGTGTAAGTCTCAGTGCCCTCTATCAGAATCCAGAGTTTTGAGAAGATTGGGGATACTAAATTTTTCGCCCAAAAAAAAAAAACGTAAGGGGTAACACTGTCGTTTTTTTTTCGGGTCGAAATTTTGAGTTTCGATATCTCAGCTCTGGAAGGGTCTAGAGCCTCCATTTTTGCACTCAGGTGTACGTCTCAGTGCCCTCTATCAGAATCCAGAGTTTCGAGAAGATTGGGGATACTAAATTTTTCGCCCAAAAAAAAAAAACGTAAGGGGTAACACTGTCGTTTTTTTTTTCGGGTCGAAATTTTGAGTTTCGATATCTCAGCTCTGGAAGGGTCTAGAGCCTCCATTTTTGCACTCAGGTGTACGTCTCAGTGCCCTCTATCAGAATCCAGAGTTTCGAGAAGATTGGGGATACTAAATTTTTCGCCCAAAAAAAAAAACGTAAGGGGTAACACTGTCGTTTTTTTTTCGGGTCGAAATTTTGAGTTTCGATATCTCAGCTCTGGAAGGGTGTAGAGCCTCCATTTTTGCACTCAGGTGTAAGTCTCAGTGCCCTCTATCAGAATCCAGAGTTTCGAGAAGATTGGGGATACTAAATTTTTCGCCCAAAAAAAAAAAAACGTAAGGGGTAACACTGTCGTTTTTTTTTCGGGTCGAAATTTTGAGTTTCGATATCTCAGCTCTGGAAGGGTCTAGAGCCTCCATTTTTGCACTCAGGTGTAAGTCTCAGTGCCCTCTATCAGAATCCAGAGTTTCGAGAAGATTGGGGATACTAAATTTTTCGCCCAAAAAAAAAAAACGTAAGGGGTAACACTGTCGTTTTTTTTTCGGGTCGAAATTTTAAGTTTCGATATCTCAGCTCTGGAAGGGTCTAGAGCCTCCATTTTTGCACTCAGGTGTAAGTCTCAGTGCCCTCTATCAGAATCCAGAGTTTTGAGTAGATTGGAGAAACTTAATTTTTCGCCCAAAAATGAAAAAAAACAAAAGGGGTAACACTGTCGTTTTTTTTTCGGGTCGAAATTTTGAGTTTCGATATCTCAGCTCTGGAAGGGTCTAGAGCCTCCATTTTTGCACTCAGGTGTAAGTCTCAGTGCCCTCTATCAGAATCCAGAGTTTCGAGAAGATTGGGGATACTAAATTTTTCGCCCCAAAAAAAAAAACGTAAGGGGTAACACTGTCGTTTTTTTTCGGGTCGAAATTTTGAGTTTCGATATCTCAGCTCTGGAAGGGTCTAGAGCCTCAATTTTTGCACTCAGGTGTACGTCTCAGTACCCTCTATCAGAATCCAGAGTTTTGAGTAGATTGGAGAAACTTAATTTTTCGCCCAAAAAAAAAAAACGTAAGGGGTAACACTGTCGTTTTTTTTCGGGTCGAAATTTTGAGTTTCGATATCTCAGCTCTGGAAGGGTCTAGAGCCTCAATTTTTGCACTCAGGTGTACGTCTCAGTACCCTCTATCAGAATCCAGAGTTTTGAGAAGATTGGGGATACTAAATTTTTCGCCCAAAAAAAAAAAACGTAAGGGGTAACACTGTCGTTTTTTTTTCGGGTCGAAATTTTGAGTTTCGATATCTCAGCTCTGGAAGGGTGTAGAGCCTCCATTTTTGCACTCAGGTGTAAGTCTCAGTGCCCTCTATCAGAATCCAGAGTTTTGAGAAGATTGGGGATACTAAATTTTTCGCCCAAAAAAAAAAAACGTAAGGGGTAACACTGTCGTTTTTTTTTCGGGTCGAAATTTTGAGTTTCGATATCTCAGCTCTGGAAGGGTCTAGAGCCTCCATTTTTGCACTCAGGTGTACGTCTCAGTGCCCTCTATCAGAATCCAGAGTTTCGAGAAGATTGGGGATACTAAATTTTTCGCCCAAAAAAAAAAACGTAAGGGGTAACACTGTCGTTTTTTTTTTCGGGTCGAAATTTTGAGTTTCGATATCTCAGCTCTGGAAGGGTCTAGAGCCTCCATTTTTGCACTCAGGTGTACGTCTCAGTGCCCTCTATCAGAATCCAGAGTTTCGAGAAGATTGGGGATACTAAATTTTTCGCCCAAAAAAAAAAACGTAAGGGGTAACACTGTCGTTTTTTTTTCGGGTCGAAATTTTGAGTTTCGATATCTCAGCTCTGGAAGGGTGTAGAGCCTCCATTTTTGCACTCAGGTGTAAGTCTCAGTGCCCTCTATCAGAATCCAGAGTTTCGAGAAGATTGGGGATACTAAATTTTTCGCCCAAAAAAAAAAAACGTAAGGGGTAACACTGTCGTTTTTTTTTCGGGTCGAAATTTTGAGTTTCGATATCTCAGCTCTGGAAGGGTCTAGAGCCTCCATTTTTGCACTCAGGTGTAAGTCTCAGTGCCCTCTATCAGAATCCAGAGTTTCGAGAAGATTGGGGATACTAAATTTTTCGCCCAAAAAAAAAAAACGTAAGGGGTAACACTGTCGTTTTTTTTTCGGGTCGAAATTTTAAGTTTCGATATCTCAGCTCTGGAAGGGTCTAGAGCCTCCATTTTTGCACTCAGGTGTAAGTCTCAGTGCCCTCTATCAGAATCCAGAGTTTTGAGTAGATTGGAGAAACTTAATTTTTCGCCCAAAAATGAAAAAAAACAAAAGGGGTAACACTGTCGTTTTTTTTTCGGGTCGAAATTTTGAGTTTCGATATCTCAGCTCTGGAAGGGTCTAGAGCCTCCATTTTTGCACTCAGGTGTAAGTCTCAGTGCCCTCTATCAGAATCCAGAGTTTCGAGAAGATTGGGGATACTAAATTTTTCGCCCCAAAAAAAAAAACGTAAGGGGTAACACTGTCGTTTTTTTTCGGGTCGAAATTTTGAGTTTCGATATCTCAGCTCTGGAAGGGTCTAGAGCCTCAATTTTTGCACTCAGGTGTACGTCTCAGTACCCTCTATCAGAATCCAGAGTTTTGAGAAGATTGGGGATACTAAATTTTTCGCCCAAAAAAAAAAAACGTAAGGGGTAACACTGTCGTTTTTTTTTCGGGTCGAAATTTTGAGTTTCGATATCTCAGCTCTGGAAGGGTCTAGAGCCTCCATTTTTGCACTCAGGTGTACGTCTCAGTGCCCTCTATCAGAATCCAGAGTTTCGAGAAGATTGGGGATACTAAATTTTTCGCCCAAAAAAAAAAAACGTAAGGGGTAACACTGTCGTTTTTTTTTTCGGGTCGAAATTTTGAGTTTCGATATCTCAGCTCTGGAAGGGTCTAGAGCCTCCATTTTTGCACTCAGGTGTAAGTCTCAGTGCCCTCTATCAGAATCCAGAGTTTTGAGTAGATTGGAGAAACTTAATTTTTCGCCCAAAAAAAAAAAACGTAAGGGGTAACACTGTCGTTTTTTTTCGGGTCGAAATTTTGAGTTTCGATATCTCAGCTCTGGAAGGGTCTAGAGCCTCAATTTTTGCACTCAGGTGTACGTCTCAGTACCCTCTATCAGAATCCAGAGTTTTGAGAAGATTGGGGATACTAAATTTTTCGCCCAAAAAAAAAAAACGTAAGGGGTAACACTGTCGTTTTTTTTTCGGGTCGAAATTTTGAGTTTCGATATCTCAGCTCTGGAAGGGTCTAGAGCCTCCATTTTTGCACTCAGGTGTACGTCTCAGTGCCCTCTATCAGAATCCAGAGTTTCGAGAAGATTGGGGATACTAAATTTTTCGCCCAAAAAAAAAAAACCTAAGGGGTAACACTGTCGTTTTTTTTTTCGGGTCGAAATTTTGAGTTTCGATATCTCAGCTCTGGAAGGGTCTAGAGCCTCCATTTTTGCACTCAGGTGTACGTCTCAGTGCCCTCTATCAGAATCCAGAGTTTCGAGAAGATTGGGGATACTAAATTTTTCGCCCAAAAAAAAAACGTAAGGGGTAACACTGTCGTTTTTTTTTCGGGTCGAAATTTTGAGTTTCGATATCTCAGCTCTGGAAGGGTCTAGAGCCTCCATTTTTGCACTCAGGTGTAAGTCTCAGTGCCCTCTATCAGAATCCAGAGTTTCGAGAAGATTGGGGATACTAAATTTTTCGCCCAAAAAAAAAAAACGTAAGGGGTAACACTGTCGTTTTTTTTTCGGGTCGAAATTTTGAGTTTCGATATCTCAGCTCTGGAAGGGTGTAGAGCCTCCATTTTTGCACTCAGGTGTAAGTCTCAGTGCCCTCTATCAGAATCCAGAGTTTCGAGAAGATTGGGGATACTAAATTTTTCGCCCAAAAAAAAAAACGTAAGGGGTAACACTGTCGTTTTTTTTTTCGGGTCGAAATTTTGAGTTTCGATATCTCAGCTCTGGAAGGGTCTAGAGCCTCCATTTTTGTACTCAGGTGTACGTCTCAGTGCCCTCTATCAGAATCCAGAGTTTCGAGAAGATTGGGGATACTAAATTTTTCGCCCAAAAAAAAAAAACGTAAGGGGTAACACTGTCGTTTTTTTTTCGGGTCGAAATTTTGAGTTTCGATATCTCAGCTCTGGAAGGGTGTAGAGCCTCCATTTTTGCACTCAGGTGTAAGTCTCAGTGCCCTCTATCAGAATCCAGAGTTTTGAGAAGATTGGGGATACTAAATTTTTCGCCCAAAAAAAAAAAACGTAAGGGGTAACACTGTCGTTTTTTTTTCGGGTCGAAATTTTGAGTTTCGATATCTCAGCTCTGGAAGGGTCTAGAGCCTCCATTTTTGCACTCAGGTGTACGTCTCAGTGCCCTCTATCAGAATCCAGAGTTTCGAGAAGATTGGGGATACTAAATTTTTCGCCCAAAAAAAAAAAACGTAAGGGGTAACACTGTCGTTTTTTTTTTCGGGTCGAAATTTTGAGTTTCGATATCTCAGCTCTGGAAGGGTCTAGAGCCTCCATTTTTGCACTCAGGTGTACGTCTCAGTGCCCTCTATCAGAATCCAGAGTTTCGAGAAGATTGGGGATACTAAATTTTTCGCCCAAAAAAAAAAACGTAAGGGGTAACACTGTCGTTTTTTTTTCGGGTCGAAATTTTGAGTTTCGATATCTCAGCTCTGGAAGGGTGTAGAGCCTCCATTTTTGCACTCAGGTGTAAGTCTCAGTGCCCTCTATCAGAATCCAGAGTTTCGAGAAGATTGGGGATACTAAATTTTTCGCCCAAAAAAAAAAAACGTAAGGGGTAACACTGTCGTTTTTTTTTCGGGTCGAAATTTTGAGTTTCGATATCTCAGCTCTGGAAGGGTCTAGAGCCTCCATTTTTGCACTCAGGTGTAAGTCTCAGTGCCCTCTATCAGAATCCAGAGTTTCGAGAAGATTGGGGATACTAAATTTTTCGCCCAAAAAAAAAAAAACGTAAGGGGTAACACTGTCGTTTTTTTTTCGGGTCGAAATTTTAAGTTTCGATATCTCAGCTCTGGAAGGGTCTAGAGCCTCCATTTTTGCACTCAGGTGTAAGTCTCAGTGCCCTCTATCAGAATCCAGAGTTTTGAGTAGATTGGAGAAACTTAATTTTTCGCCCAAAAATGAAAAAAAACAAAAGGGGTAACACTGTCGTTTTTTTTTCGGGTCGAAATTTTGAGTTTCGATATCTCAGCTCTGGAAGGGTGTAGAGCCTCCATTTTTGCACTCAGGTGTAAGTCTCAGTGCCCTCTATCAGAATCCAGAGTTTCGAGAAGATTGGGGATACTAAATTTTTCGCCCCAAAAAAAAAACGTAAGGGGTAACACTGTCGTTTTTTTTTTCGGGTCGAAATTTTGAGTTTCGATATCTCAGCTCTGGAAGGGTCTAGAGCCTCCATTTTTGTACTCAGGTGTACGTCTCAGTGCCCTCTATCAGAATCCAGAGTTTCGAGAAGATTGGGGATACTAAATTTTTCGCCCAAAAAAAAAAAACGTAAGGGGTAACACTGTCGTTTTTTTTTCGGGTCGAAATTTTGAGTTTCGATATCTCAGCTCTGGAAGGGTGTAGAGCCTCCATTTTTGCACTCAGGTGTAAGTCTCAGTGCCCTCTATCAGAATCCAGAGTTTCGAGAAGATTGGGGATACTAAATTTTTCGCCCAAAAAAAAAAAACGTAAGGGGTAACACTGTCGTTTTTTTTTCGGGTCGAAATTTTGAGTTTCGATATCTCAGCTCTGGAAGGGTCTAGAGCCTCCATTTTTGCACTCAGGTGTAAGTCTCAGTGCCCTCTATCAGAATCCAGAGTTTCGAGAAGATTGGGGATACTAAATTTTTCGCCCAAAAAAAAAAAACGTAAGGGGTAACACTGTCGTTTTTTTTTTGGGTCGAAATTTTGAGTTTCGATATCTCAGCTCTGGAAGGGTCTAGAGCCTCCATTTTTGCACTCAGGTGTAAGTCTCAGTGCCCTCTATCAGAATCCAGAGTTTTGAGAAGATTGGAGAAACTTAATTTTTCGCCCAAAAATGAAAAAAAAACAAAAGGGGTAACACTGTCGTTTTTTTTTCGGGTCAAAATTTTGAGTTTCGATATCTCAGCTCTGGAAGGGTCTAGAGCCTCCATTTTTGCACTCAAGTGTAAGTCTCAGTGCCCTCTATCAGAATCCAGAGTTTCGAGAAGATTGGGGATACTAAATTTTTCGCCCAAAAAAAAAAAAACTTAAGGGGTAACACTGTCGTTTTTTTTTCGGGTCGAAATTTTGAGTTTCGATATCTCAGCTCTGGAAGGGTCTAGAGCCTCAATTTTTGCACTCAGGTGTACGTCTCAGTGCCCTCTATCAGAATCCAGAGTTTCGAGAAGATTGGGGATACTAAATTTTTCGCCCAAAAAAAAAAAACGTAAGGGGTAACACTGTCGTTTTTTTTTTCGGGTCGAAATTTTGAGTTTCGATATCTCAGCTCTGGAAGGGTCTAGAGCCTCCATTTTTGCACTCAGGTGTATGTCTCAGTGCCCTCTATCAGAATCCAGAGTTTCGAGAAGATTGGGGATACTAAATTTTTCGCCCAAAAAAAAAAAACGTAAGGGGTAACACTGTCGTTTTTTTTTCGGGTCGAAATTTTGAGTTTCGATATCTCAGCTCTGGAAGGGTCTAGAGCCTCCATTTTTGCACTCAGGTGTACGTCTCAGTGCCCTCTATCAGAATCCAGAGTTTCGAGAAGATTGGGGATACTAAATTTTTCGCCCAAAAAAAAAACGTAAGGGGTAACACTGTCGTTTTTTTTTTTCGGGTCGAAATTTTGAGTTTTGATATCTCAGCTCTGGAAGGGTCTAGAGCCTCCATTTTTGCACTCAGGTGTAAGTCTCAGTGCCCTCTATCAGAATCCAGAGTTTCGAGAAGATTGGGGATACTTAATTTTTCGCCCAAAAAAAAAAACGTAAGGGGTAACACTGTCGTTTTTTTTTCGGGTCGAAATTTTGAGTTTCGATATCTCAGCTCTGGAAGGGTCTAGAGCCTCCATTTTTGCACTCAGGTGTAAGTCTCAGTGCCCTCTATCAGAATCCAGAGTTTCGAGAAGATTGGGGATACTAAATTTTTCGGCCAAAAAAAAAAAACGTAAGGGGTAACACTGTCGTTTTTTTTTTCGGGTCGAAATTTTTAGTTTCGATATCTCAGCTCTGGAAGGGTCTAGAGCCTCCATTTTTGCACTCAGGTGTAAGTCTCAGTGCCCTCTATCAGAATCCAGAGTTTCGAGAAGATTAAGGATACTTAATTTTTCGCCCAAAAAAAAAAAACGTAAGGGGTAACACTGTCGTTTTTTTTCGGGTCGAAATTTTGAGTTTTGATATCTCAGCTCGGGAAGGGTCTAGAGCCTCCATTTTTGCACTCAGGTGTGAGTCTCAGTGCCCTCTATCAGAATCCAGAGTTTCGAGAAGATTGGGGATACTAAATTTTTCGCCCAAAAAAAAAAACGTAAGGGGTAACACTGTCGGTTTTTTTTCGGGTCGAAATTTTGAGTTTTGATATCTCAGCTCTGGAAGGGTCTAGAGCCTCCATTTTTGCACTCAGGTTTAAGTCTCAGTGCCCTCTATCAGAATCCAGAGTTTCGAGAAGATTGGGGATACTAAATTTTTCGCCCAAAAAAAAAAAACGTAAGGGGTAACACTGTCGTTTTTTTTTTCGGGTCGAAATTTTGAGTTTTGATATCTCAGCTCTGGAAGGGTCTAGAGCCTCCATTTTTGCACTCAGGTTTAAGTCTCAGTGCCCTCTATCAGAATCCAGAGTTTCGAGAAGATTGGGGATACTTAATTTTTCGCCCAAAAAAAAAACGCAAGGGGTAACACTGTTGTTTTTCTTTTCGGGTCGAAATTTTGAGTTTCGATATCTCAGCTCTGGAAGGGTCTAGAGCCTCCATTTTTGCACTCAGGTGTAAGTCTCAGTGCCCTCTATCAGAATCCAGAGTTTCGAGAAGATTGGGGATACTTAAAGGAGCAATGTGTGATTTTTAGCGACATCTAGTGGTTCGGTTGCGAGTTTGCACCAGGTTTGCACTAATGGCTCCGCCCACTGCTCACCCCTCCCTTTCGAAGAAGCTACGGTTGCTAAAACGGGACAAACATCTCGTCAGCTGAGACAGCAGAGAATAGCCAGAGTAAGCCAAGAGTGTGTAACATTGTCACTGTTTCTGTACCACAGTCCATTATAAACCACATCATGGATACTGTTTACAAAGCCAGTCAGGTGAGGATCAAGGGTTTTAATATATAATTTAATATAATAATAGTAATCAGCTAATTGTCTCACAAACGTAACCAGCAGCACATTTCTCCCCACATACTGTAGCAAACCCATAATACAGCGATGGAGCAACTATATATTTTTTCTAACAGGGTAGTAATAGTTTAGCTGGCTAAATGAGCTGTTACTGTGGCTGAGCTGGGACGCGTCCGCATGAGTCCAAAGGTCGGAAGTGCGCGCGCTGTTACAATCATGTCATCTCCGCATCCCATAGATACTATTTACTACACACAATAGGCTTTTTTCTCTGATTTTGAAAACTCTTCGTGATCGACTTTAGTGATCTAAAAGTCTCTATCGACGGGTCAGTGATTCCTGTAACGTACTGTTTTACGGTCAATGACATGAATACTAATCATCAGCTGTCTCACGAACGTAACAGCACATCTATCCCCAACATAACAAACCCATAACACAGCGAGGGAGAACTAAGTTACATAAAACAATCCCAACTACATATTTTACACCACTCACAAGGGAAAAGTCACTACTCACGGAGTGTAAGGCTAGCTTCCAGCTTTCCGCTACTTCTCTTTCAAGGTAGTGATGAAACGCGTTCTGTAGCTCTGTTTGTTCGCGTTCGGCTACGGTAGGAATATGACGTCACAACATGGCGACCTTCATAGAAGGGGATTCCCTCGGTTATGGAGCTATTAATGTCTCATTCTAAGGTAATAAAAACATTACGGTTAAATAAGTAAGTTCTTTATACACCACTGAAAACATAGTTATGGATGTCATATTGCATTTCTGTTAATAGATACTCAACTTTGTTACACATTGCACCTTTAATTTTTCGCCCCAAAAAAAAAAAAACGTAAGGGGTAACACTGTCGTTTTTTTTTTTTTCGGGTCGAAATTTTGAGTTTCTCTGATCTTCTTGAAACTCTGTATTCTGATACAGGGCCATGAGACTTAGACCTGAGTGCAACAATTGAGGCTCTAGACCCTTCCAGAGCTGAGATATGTTAAAGGATGTATAGGCCAAACCAGGTGTTATCAGAATCCCGATATTGACACGGATCCATCACAACATGTCTTCATATTAGGGACTGAAGTGAGTGTTGGCAGTCGGGTGCTGGAGGAGTGGAGGAATGGATGTGAAGAGGACACAATCAGCGCCAACACGCACTCATCCACATAAACACTGCTGGGCTTACAGCACTGATCTGGCACTGCACTACTGTGTACTAGACCAAACAGCAGGTGCACATGCACAAATACACACACCACAGTCAGTGTGTGAATATCAACAAAACCAGATCCTGGTCACACTTCACCCCAAAATATTAAGCAGGAAATATAAAGACTTAGTCCTGAGTGCAAAAATGGAGGCTCTAGACCCTTCCAGAGATGAGATATTGAGATATTTATAATGGCATTAATGCTACATGGGATCTCAATATCTCAGCTCTGGAAGGGTCTAGAGCCTCCATTTTTGCAGTCAAGTCTAAGTCTCATGGCCCTCTATCAGAAACCACGAAGAAATATGTTTAATATATATGAAACTTTTACAGAGCAAGTTTTTATTCAAACAGGGAATTGCTTTTATTCAAGGGGAATTTGTTTATTCTACAAAAAAAAGCACTTATTATGTTTCGGTGGTTATGAATTGGACAAAGAAGAACAGTAACACGTGTAGCTCGGATAGAACATTTTATTTATTCTCATGTAGTTTTCATTTATATTTAGCTATTAAAGCGGTCAGTTTGATTTTGGAATGGAGATGGGGTTAGTGTAGATAGCCACAGTGAACAGCAATGATTTATAATGTTTACTTAAGAGACAGAAAGCAAACACCGGGCCCATAGCAATTACATCCAGCACTGAGTAATAATCCTGCCGCTGTCATGAGACTGTCTTTCTGAACAGAGGAGAAGATTATTAGAATGTAAAGGAGAATGACAGTGTAAACAGGAAGGAATAAATAAAACGGTCTGTGCTGTGCTGTCTGCGTACAGTCAGAAGCGAGTGAGAAATGCTCCTATAACTAAATTTAGAAGATTAAGATCAAGGGGAAAGACTCGCTCTCATGTTACAGTCGGAGAGTATTAGTTTATACAGATCACGCCACTGAAGCAGACGGGACAACATTTAGATAAGGCTTTATTTAGGAGATGTCTGACTTCATTATGGTTGTATTATTGAATATCAGCACAGAAGTGAGTTAAGCTGACTCATCTTTTTACCTTTTTTCTTTTACTTATCCTATTATACATGACTATCAGAGAGAGCGAGAAAGATTTTATATTTCCCAGACACATTGAATTTTCAGTCTCAGATTTAATGTATGTCATTGAAAACTTTTTTTTAGACCTTGACTAAAACTTATCCATCAGGAATAATTTACCATAAACCTATATTCATGTTTTATGCACCTTACTGCAATCAGAGACAGAGACGGGTGTAATGCGTTACTAATTGGGGTGTAGCACATCATCGCAATACCAAAATGCAGCAATATGTATTGTGGATAGTGACAATCTGTATTGTGCATTGTTCACCAAAAATGAAAACTACTGTGAGAGAAGAAATTTTAAAAGAAGTTTACAGAGTTGTTGGTGTCAGTACAACATTAAACTGTTATAAAGTAGAATATAATGTATAATAATTAGGGCTGTCCGTTATTAACGGCGTTAACGCAAACACATTTTAACAGCGTCAATTTTTTTATGGCGCGATTAACAGTCTTTTTGGCCTAGCAAACTTTGTAGTTTTCTTTCACATGCTTTTGCAACAGGACGTGACATGCGCGCGCTGCGCTATGAAACCCATTCATTTCAATGGCTTGTGCCGCGCGAGGACGTTTTGTTGCTTCGTCGACCAAATTGCAATTGGATCTAACTAGACTGGAAACAAAACAACAGGCACGCTGCGCACACTCGTTTGGGCTTGCGAGCCGCCAAATAGTAGGTTAACGTTACGTCTGGTGTCAACATTGTCCTGTGAATTGGGTTATCAGCACCAAGTCCAAGCCTATTCATTTACAATGTACCAAATTTAGCATTCTAATCAACAGTACATTTGTTGTTAACCTTTTACATGTCTTGGAGTATCGCAATAATATCGTATCGTGAGTTCAGTATCGTGATATGTATCGAATCATGACAAGAGGGTATCGTAACACCCCTGATAACTAAGCAATTTTCCCTTGAAGCCCTTAAAGTAAGGGCTTGTTTGCTGTAGTGTGTGTGTGTGTGTACAACTTTTCTGAGAGAGTTTTACCATGTTGATAGTTTCAGAACATTGAAGCACACCATATCAGCATGCTGAAACCTTCTCATCACTCATAGCCTAGTTAGCCTCGCTAAACTAGAGGACTAGTCAGCAATCCTTAACTGTAATAGCATGCTTTTAAAGTGCTTTGGCCCGCAAAGCAGGGGATCCATGTATCACAATGAAATGGAATCAGAACATTTCCAGACTCTGAGGCATCACACAGGCAATACACTGAAGTGGGTCAATCGCTCCATGCATTAAAACGGGTCATTCAATATCTCCGGTAATGCGACGTGAAGCTAGCTAAGCCAATGACTGAGCTTCAAATGCGGTCCTACTGCTTCATTGTATCATCATGTGAGCATGTGCTTTAACACTCCACAGCAGGAATTATGGGCTCCTTCATCAACTAATAAACACATTATGGAATGATATTACACATATAATGAGATTTCAGTGTGCTAATGGTTTCGTAATAAGCCACTGACCGTCATTACTGTTTGTCAACATACCTAATTGCGTTTTGAAATCGTCCCTAAATGGACTACCTCCTTAATAGATATTCAAATGATGATTACTTCAGATTGTAAAGCTATGACTAAGCTAATTAAAGGAAGTCAGAATGTTTATAACTGGGAAAAGGAGGATGTCACAAGAACTTGCTTTCATTACATGCAGCAAGTCATAAAAAACGTTTCTGATAAACAGGTTTTTTAAAAAAAAAAAAAAAAAAGCAGGCTGGAGCCTAAATACACCCTCAAAAACCACCCATGGACCTGAGGTAGCTTCTCGGATTTGATATTTTTCCTTTTCTATTATCACTTTGTTGTGGGCTATTGTTAAAAACACTAGTGCTTTATCTCACCTTACCCCATTCAATCTGACCTGGGCTCTGGGAAAGCTGCAAGGCAGAAAGGTCTGACATTTGGATGAGAGAGCAAGAAAGAAAGAGGAAACGAGGTAAGAAGAGAGTCCCAATTTAAAGGGACAGTAAACCAGAAAATTAAAACTGTCATTATTTACTCACCCTCAGAGTGGCAAATTTACTTATAGCCACATTAGACAATGGAGGTTGGATAGCATGAACCGGAACCGGTCATAAATATTTCTTAGCAGCCCTAAAACTGCATCTTTTCTTTTCGTTTTAAATTATATGACAGCCTGGCCAAAAATTATGTCAGCTTATGTCAACTTACCACCTTTTTAATTACATTATCACAGATAAAACAATTGACTCAAAACTCTATGCATTATGTTTGCAAAATGTTACATTTGTTTAATATGTGAATAATGGGAGCAAAGTGTGTGTTTGTGTGTGCATGTGTACAGTGTATACACTGTACAGTGTACAGTGTGTACAGTGTAGCCCTGATTTGTCTTTTTCTGTGGAACACAAAATGAGTTTTCATACAAAGGGTGCAAATATCAAGCTGAATTTTTTTTTTTTTATGAATAAAGGTGCTTTTTTCTAATTTCTGCTTATTTCATTTCAAATTGGAAATCAAATGATGATACACGGACCCCACTGGAATAAAACCTTACAAAATATACATACTTGAGAGACATTTTTAGCGAGCCGATATTTCATTATTGAACAAAGGTTGTTTTCAAAACTAGGAAAGGAATGTTTGAGGATCTCAATGCATCTTTGTATGAATACCTGCACTGCCAGCAGACTGAAAGAAAAGCAGTACTTGAACCCCAGCTGTTGAGAGAACGCCGTCTGTATTTTGCTGTCATCTCTCAAGCAGAGTGTCTAAATCCTCCAATCATGCCCCAGTAGGCAGCAGGTCACCATGGTTACACAGTTCAGTGAAACTGATCATTGCTGGCCCTCCACTCCTGAATGACCTTTCTCTCTTTTTTTTTACTCTTCCTCTATGCTTCTTTTTTACTCTGGCACATTTAAACAAGTTCCTCCAAACAAATAACTCGCTACAGAAAGAATAATATACAAACGCACCTTCATTAAGCCAGTCAAAGTCAAGCCACACTAATTAAAACAGAGATTTCGTTTTTAACTGCCAATCAATTACTGTCTAGTAATGTGGCCCCTTGAGAGGGAAGAGGCCATTACGGCTCAGTGGGATGTGGTTTTTACAACGAATGGATCTGCTCTCTTGGTTGTCATTCTGCAGGGATTGTGAAGTTAAGATGGGAGTGATAAGCTCCTATGATTGACCATATCCTTTGGTTGGCACATACATCTATTTAACATTATTATACTCTATTTTCCGTCGGTCTTGTTTAACCCTCAGAGACCCAAGTAGTGATACTTATTTTGCATTTTCTTTGATTCTCTTTGAAAGTGTTTTTAGGAAGCCAGTGATTTTGAAAATCGGGATTTATATGCATAAACATAAAAAGAAATAGGATCTGACTTTTTGTGTGATTTACAAAGCCTGGGGCTGTTAAAGAGACCGGTCAGACCTCTTCTCCATTTAAAAACAGTGAGAACTGTTTGATAATAGGGGTTATTTTATTTTCCATTGCATAAAAAAAATGCTTATTAAAAGTATATAGACACGTATGCTTTTACTTTGAAGCCTTCGCAATCAGATAGAAGGCAGAAACTTCAGTATGTTTAACATACAAACCCATTGATGCTCTGTAAAGTTTTATGATCCTGGATTATCTGTATACCTTATACCTAAATGCATATTAATATTCAAGTGCAGAAACTGCTATTTCATTTATTTTACATTTAAATAATTACTAGTAGTTTGTCTATGATTTAATGCATTTGACAGATGTGCTGTAATAACATGCCAAAAAATGTTGCAACACACACACACACACACACACACACACACACACACACACACACACACACACACACACACACACACACACACACACACACACACACACACACACACACACACACACACACACACACACACACAGACACATATATATTGTATGTGGAATATATATTATATATATATACACATATGAAGAGTTCAGATGCAAAAGCCTCTAAATGCCATTTGAAATTTTCTTCTTTAATGATGATTTTTATCAAACTTGTATATTTAAGTTCAGTAATTTCACTTAAATGGCAATGATAATTACCTATTAATTGTTATTTAAGTGAAATTACTGAACTTAAATATACAAGTTTGAAAAAAATCATCATTAAAGAAGAAAATTTCAAATGGCATTTAGAGGCTTTTGCATCTGAACTCTTCATATATTTTATGTTATATAAATCAGGGCGATGTCTATGATCCAAACAGTTTTTTTTTTTTTTTTTTTGTCTGAGTGTCTGATGACATATGTACAGTCAGCAACCTGATCTCAAAGAAGATTTGGTACAAACTGAATCATATGAAAATGTATGATTTTTAGAAAAAAAAGTAAGCATGAATCCATCCCAAAAGATAGCCTTCACTGTACGTTTCAAATTTACAAAAACTTACATTGTACGAATAAGCCACCTTTGCCAAGTCTTGTTCATCTTGTTAAACGGGTTAATTGTACAATAAGTAATTAGATAAATTGGAAGACAAGGTTTTTTTTAGAAGAAAGATATCACAAAATGCTATAAGAGTCATGAAACCCGCAGAATTCTGAAGCTGACCAGTCAGAATCAAGTTTTCTAAAGAGTTGTAAACAGTTATTGCAGTTTTACTACAGCGCTTAAACCTTCGTTTGACGAAATATGATACATAAATATTCTCCGCTTTGAACCTATGCCTCTGTAACCAGCCCTACTCGACCCGCTCCGAACACGGGATACTAACCAGGGTCTCTGACGTGGGAGGTGGGTGCTAACAAGGACACTAAAGACCGTAGCATCTAGCGTCAGTCGCTAGTGCTCCTCCAAAGGCCAGGGGACTGAGGTTTACACACACACACGTCACAATATTACCTTCACTTGTGCGTACAGTGTAACAATGAATTGCTCTTGTCAACAGATTCCGGCAGAAAAAAAATCATCCGGCCACCCTAAAAAACCTTTGGCAAAATTGTCCCATAAATCAGTGCAGCCAAAAACAAGTCAAGCTCTGAGCGTTCATCAGAGTGTTAATTCTGTCAGATAGAAATAAATAATGATTTATCACCACGGCCTCCCAGCTGCCCCCTCTTTCGTTCTTTCTGCTGGCTGGCGTGACGGGGAAGCATGACGCCGTCCCCTCGGCCCCATAAGACACATGTGTGAGTTTGTAATGGAAAGATAAGGGGGCAGGAATGCATCCAGGGAATACACGTTCTATTCAGGCTTCATCGACTATGTGACTGGTTTAATAAGATGGAGAAGAGGTTGATTGTGCTTGAAACACATGAGCATGGCTTGATAACACTGGTTTTGGGATAGGGAATATGAACCAGTTAGTATGTGACCCAAGGGAGGGATGGCACAGTCACTGGTGTAGCGCAAGAGCAAATTAGCAAATGTGTAATTTCACGGAAAGAAATCTAAATTCTGTTTGTTCTATGTTTACACGCTGTATAGTGATTAGGTATTTAACATCAGAGCACAAACATACAACACAAATTATGATTTATTACAGATAATTATCTGTGTTTCTTTTATTATGAGTGGCAAGTTGATCTATTTCTAATATACTTTTGTTTTAAAAGATGGATTTCTTTCTTTTTTTTTTTTTCCAAACAATAACAGTCAATGTTGTCCCATGTTGTTTTGAACCACATCGAGTTTCAGTGTATGAAAAAGAAACAAATTCTAAATATCTTTCTTTGTTTTCCACAGAATAAAGAATGTCATACATTGGCATTACTGTACATGAGGTATATTTCTTTTTAGGTGAACTGTCATTTGAAGCCGCTACTTTTGTTCTTTGGTCTTTAACTGACCATAAGCAGCTCTGTCAAGTGTAACCAGAGAGAATAAAAGCAGAAGAGAGATGGAGAGAAAGAAATGACAGTGGCAGTGAGATGGAGAGAGAGAAGCATGACAGAGGAGCGCTTGAGAGAAAGAGAGAGAGAGAATGATGTGAAAACTGTCATGGTTCCAGGAATAAACAAAGCCCTCTCACAGCTGAGACACTACAAAATGGAGATGCCCACATCAGCCTGATTCCTCTCCATGTTTACAATCCCAGTTTTCATCACATCACAAAAGGACAGCAGCAGTTCAAATGAGAGACATCTGAACTGACAGGGAAAATGCAGAAAGAAAACCCTCAAGGTCGGATTTCAGACTGTTAAGTGTGTTTAGACTAAGATATTCATCATTTAAGCCAGTTAGACTCTCAAGATACTTTAAAACACCTTGCTGGAAAGAAATACATAAGCTTATTAACATCTCTCTGTATTTCTGGTCTTAGAAGGATTTTGACCATGCAGACCAGCTAGGCCATCTTAAACCAGCTAAAACCAGTTCATCTAAGCAGTTTTCATTTCTGTAGACTGATATTATATAAATAAATTATATAAATTATTATATTATATAAATAAATTATAAATATTATATAAGCATAAAAAGTACACTTATTAATGTATTAGCTATTACTCTTTACGAAATGCTTGTGTGGAGACACTATGTAGTCTCTTCTACTCACCAAGGTTGCCTTTACTGGACCAAAAATACAGTTTTGAAATATTTGATGTTTTGAAATATTATTACAATTTAAAGTAAATGTTCTATTTTAATACACGCATTCCTGTGATGCAAAGCTGAATTTTCAGCATTATTACCCCAGAATTCAGTGCCACATGACCACATAAGAAATCATTCTAATATGCTGATTTGCAGCTCAAGAAACATTTCTTATCATTATCAATCTTTTAAAAAAAACAGTAGTCCTGTTCAATATTTTTGTTTAAATTGTAATAATATTTTTCAGAAATATTTGATGAACAGCATTTATTTGAAAGTAGCATAAATAACTTAACTTATCAATTTAATGCATCCTTGCTGAATAAATAACTTAATTTTTATATATATATATATATATATATATATATATTCAGGGAGTCATTTTAACTACTGTCACGAAATTGAGAGAAAAAAAAAACAGTTAAGTTAGAATTGCTACTTCGTTCCTCCCCAATGCTACAGCTGGGTTGTGAAATATCCTCACTCAGTGGGAAGAGAGAAGAGCCTGTGTGAAAGCATCAGAGGTGGGGACAAGTCACACATGGTCAAGTCCAAGCAAGTCTCAAGTCTTAACCATCAAGTCTCGAGTCAAGTCTCAAGTCGCAGTTCAGATAAATCAAGCAAGTCAAGTCAAGTCAAGGGTTCACCCTAAGCAAGTCAAGTCAAGTCCTGATAAGTTTCAAGTAAAGTCAAGTCACACTACTAAAATAAATAGAGGTAAATTTTTTCGATACATATTTATTTTTGCACAGAAAAGATGAACTTTTATACATATATTATGTATCTTACATTTGCTATATTAATCATATGCATATCTGTGCTACATTAATATCTGAAAATAAAATAAAATTGTGTTGTTTACACAGTCTAAGATGTATCGATTCTAAGATGTATAATCCAATCTGTCTAATTCAATTTAATTGAAACGGTCTAAAATGTATGAAATCTAAAATGTAATATCTTATATAAATGTAAAATATAAAATGTATGAAATGTATGAGAATATAAAATGCCATTTTTTTTAAATTCAGTAGTTTTTCTTATCATAGCCAACAAATGTCTTCGGAAACTCCTTTTCCTCGATTTACTGAAACCTATATGTAAAACGCATTTGCAGCTGCACAGCCGTGTATATATCTATGCTGCATATACAGACATCCCAACCTACAAGAATTCATTTCAGGGAGGTATATCTCAATGAATGTAATGTTAGGGGAGGGGGGGTAATATATGTTATATTAACATATTTAAAATATGTTTAAAATAAATATAAAATAAAAATGGTAATATGTTATATTAACATATTTTATATTTAATAAATATTACATATTAAATAATATTATGTATATTATATAGGCTATTAAATTTACATAAATATTAACAAATGATTGTTTTAATTATGGAATTCTCCATAATTAACTCCTAAACTTCAGTAGAGAACAATTCTTTGTAAGGAAGGAGGGGTTTCTTTATTGTACATTTATTTGCATGTAGTATGTAGCATATGGTTTGCGTTGCTTTAAATTGGTCAGTACAGCGCTGACTATTGAGTGTCGCTAGGAAACACGTCCGCGCTGCGCTGACGAATCGGCTGCGCGGCTCGGATCATTGAACCGTGCAGATGACATGTCTGCGCGGCACGAGCTCTGTAAAGCCCCGCTGTCTCGTCCCACTTTAGGTTTGTTTGGCTTCCCATATCTCTGCCGTGCACACGCCGCACGCTATGTATGTTATACGCGCAGTATCTCGCTCTAGATTCCGGGAGATTTTAACTCATTTGCGGGCATCAGGGAGACGCTATCAATATGCGTGAGACTCCCGGAACTTCCATTTGGCGCGGTTTGAATTGAGCAGCGTAAAGGCACAGATGCCGATATATTGATGCTGACGTCATAATATATATTTTAATTAACTGTATTGCTGTTTGTTTATTATATGTTCAAGTCATTGTCGAGTCTTCCACTTCAAGTCAAGTCAAGTCTCAAGTAACTTGTTCTCAAGTCAAAGTCAAGTCAAGTCATTTTTGTACTTTAATCAAGCAAGTCACAAGTCCTGAAAATTGTGACTCGAGTCAGACTCGAGTCAAGTCATGTGACTCGAGTCCCCCACCTCTGGAAAGCATTATTCAAAATGTTCATCGTTAGCAAATAATGAAACATTCAGATAATGCCATCTCCATCAGATGTTTCACATAAAAACCCAAGCACACAGGGAGGGTTGCTCATTGCATGAATGAATAATGTAACAAATAATGTACACCGCAATTGTACTTGCAATATCATTTTGCATTTGAAACAATATCCAGGCAATGTGCTATATATTTTGCCGCCGCCAAAGGAAGCTGCTGTGGAAATGTGCACTTACTGACAAAATGATTCTCAACACAATATAGAGAGAAAATATATACTGTAAAGGCTTTCAAACAGTCGCATAGTGACCGCACTTATTCTCGTCCCATCAGAGTAAAACTACAGTGGATTAGTCAGGCTTGTCCTGGCAGCTCTTCATTGATCCCACTGTTAATCTGACAGATAGCTGATAACCAGGCCAGTCCTGCTCTATGGGGTCACATCTCTACATATAGGCTATCGGGCCAGCATAACTTCTCACAAGACTAACTATGAGTATAATCTTATATGTGTGTACTAGGTTATATAATATGTGGATATCTAGGCCTGCAATTCTGCCAAAGCTCAGCAGATTTCTGCAGAATATGAACTCCCATCATTCATATGTATTCCTCCCCTTGTTTTTTCCTCATTATAATTGCATTTTGAATAAATGTTGTTTCTAAAACTAGATTTGCATACCCAGAAGGAAATTCACGTGTTTGGAAAGCAGCAAGTTAGGAAAGTTAGATATCCAAATGGAAAGAAGGAAGGGATGGCGAGATTCATAGAAGCAATTCCTGTAATTAATCGCAATTAATACAACCTTATATTAAAGTTTTTAATATATTTTTATATTGCAATAATTTCAAATGAATGTTGAATCAACCTAAAGACAGTAGTCTGTATTATAAATATTTGTTTAATGGTATATTTTTTTTATGAATAATAGGCATCACTGATCACCAATACCGATACTGATGTCTATGAAATTTGTTTCCCCTCAATTGTTGCTGTTAATTATAAACATTTTGCATTACAGTTATCTTTTGTTACATGTATTAGACTTTAAATTGTAACATGTCTGGTCTTTCCTGTTTTCATTGTGTTTTTAGTTGACCTAGCTTCCCTGTTGTCTGATTAGTTAATTCGTCTCCACCTTTGTTCATTAATTATTTCATCAAGCTCCTTTGTTAGCTCCTTGTATTTAGCCCCTGTGTTTACCCTCAGTCTTCGTCAGTTCTCGTCAATGTATATGTGTTTTTTCACCTGCGTTTATCCTGTTTATAGTATTTGATATTAAAGCCTGTCTACTTGAAGTATTCCTCGTCATGAGAGTTTCTATGATATGTTATGTTTTAACTTTTAATTTTAATGAATTTAAACAATCTTCACATAAACACATTATAATAAATGTCACGTTTACCTGTGCCCTTCAATATATCAATGCTCATTTTCTTCTATTGGCCCATTCAGGGGTGCTTTTCCCATACAACTATGTAGTTCGCTGCTTCACTACCATAGTACGATGCATCAACCCGGTCTCATCCCAAATCGTCATATAACTGACGTTTTGGGACGTCTTTTGACCATACGTCAATATTCGCCTTTTTAGGGCCCCCTTAAACGTCGGTAGATGAGGTTATGGGATCCTAACTCTACCCCATACCTAAACTTAACCCTAAACCTAACCCGTCACCTAACTGACGTTAAAGGTAAAGCGTCAGTTGTATGACGGCCCGGGATCGCCATCTACCGACGTTTAAGGGGGCCCTAAAAAGGCGGATATTGACGTATGGTCAAAATACGTCCCAAAACGTCAGTTATATGACGATTTGGGATGAGACTGTGTTAGATGCATCGAGAAATCAACTTGCTAGTCATGATTGTTTCCCGAAACCTATCGCAAAGTATGACGTCTCGCACGTGGTGGGGTAATAACTATTTTTAATGAAACTGTTTAGCGCTAGATTTTTTAATATAAAGTACAGACATGTCATCTTTAAAGTATATGCCTATTCATTTCTATAGGCATATATTTTAAAGTCTTGGCTAAAAGAAAAAAAAAAAACCTGAATATTTACACCATTATTGCCCAAGAAAAAAAATATACAGTTCACTGAACAATAGCCTCTAGGACAGAGGGCATGTTGTCTCACTGAGTTTTATTATATTGTAAACTGAGGTTTTATATACAGTATATAAATTCAAAATATGAATTCACCAGACCAAACTTTTTATGAGAAAAGGAAAAACAAAGATTGGTCACAATCTACTTTAATTATATGACTTTCTCTTTTCTGTACGTCTGCCAGTGTTAGTTATGCGGTTCACTTGTTTACCCAAGAGCTGAAGCAAAACTGATGATACTGCTATTTTATTTTGGATGATGGAATTCACAAAATTATCCTGCTCGAAACTATACAAAACCACTGCTAGAGAAAAAAAAAGGCTTTAGATTTAAACCTTATAGTTATTAAGATCCAACGATTAAGGTTTGAAGACATTTATGCTCTATGTTTGCTTACATTTGGAAACATTTATATTTTATCTTTCTAAGTTACCAATGGACCAGTGAAATTTACATTTGGTTGTTTTCTGTATTTCCAGTGTTGTGACATGTAAAATGAGGCCGTATTATGCTAAATCTCTTTGGTGAATACAAAGCCCTGTAAGAACACAGTGAGAATTATGGAGATATAAAAGTAATCCAAATGATTTCTCTTTAAACCAATTTGCTACAGCAGTTGTACCTGGTAGGCAGAAACGTGCCGTTAAAGCGCTTAAATGAAATCTCATTGAATTCGTAGTTGTAGCTGTAAAGGGATTGTTTACTTAATGAGCCTGTAAGAGAATAAAGCTAGACTGAAAAAGGACAGATAATGCGATACAGAAACAATATGACAACTGTGAAAAAACAGTACTTGAGATTAGAGCTGTACCACTGCCTGGCCCACATATAACCCACTCATATATGAGAGTAAATGCATACATGAACATGCACAAAACCACCCACACGCACACACACAGACACAGGTAAACAAGCCTCTTCTGCTCCTTCTAGTGCCTCTACTTTAAAGACTACATCTGCTTGGTTTCATACACGCTTTTGACCCACATCCGGTTTCAAAGTGGAAAAAAAAGGCTACATAGGAAAATGTTTTTTTGAGCCTGGAAACTACTTCCACTTTCCTGGCTGGGCTTTCTAGACACAGACAGAATGGGGACAGTTTAATTTGATGTATGGTGATACAATCACACCTTCTCAGCAGAGCAGAAAGAAAGGTTATGAGGAAAAATGATAACGCTTTATTTTACAATGCCCTAATTACCACAAAATAACTACACAATTATCTTGGGGCCGCTCACCGGAGGTCACTTTGCGCCTGGAGCAATGGTGCCAAAAGAAACTACAATAATTATGACGCAAACCCAAGAAAACGCCTTCACCTCCATCTGATAGTTATCAAATTCTCTTGAAGCAAAGCTGTTCTTCTGCTTAACCAATATGATGCTCAGTTTAGCCATTTCACAGGTAACTAGATGAAAGAGGGAGTTGTGTGGAAAGTGTGGGGGAGATGGTGTAATAGTAGTGCTGCTGGTGTTCTTTTACATAACTCTCTTGTCTGTTGCAAAATATGTATGAAGATCCTTTTTTACAGTATTTTGTGTTTACAATGTTGCTTTGTAAATGATCACTAATCAATTCAATTAATAAAAGATGACGTGTATACTTTATGTACCACTAGCACTAAACAAAAAAGAATGGCAAAAATGGCAAAGATAATTAAATAAAAACTAAAAAAAAAAAAAAAAAAGATTTAATGTCTTAAAAAAAACCTAAAAAACCTAAAAAAAACATCCCTTTCTGGCATTGGTCAGGCAACAGGTAGTCCAGTCCCAAACTCAAGCCATTGGTCGAGCCAATGTTACGATTTCATGAAAACCTTTGAAGTGTTTGACATGGAAATGATTCAGTAGGAACCAATCCACTGTGCCCAATGGAGAATGATGAGATTGCAAGCAGACTAAGTTATGGACCTATCAGCCTGTGCCATCTGTTTCATGACAGAACTTTGTATTTCCAGCACAGTCTGGAAATACATTTCAAGTATTAAAAGCCCTATATGGAAATGTGAATCAAAATGTTTTAGATTAAAATCGTACGCAATGGAAGTGTTTTGATGACACAATATTGTGCAAAGAACTGCATGGAAATCTCTTTATTAATTGATATTCTGCCTCTGTAATCATAATTTGTAATCAAAGTGAAAAGGAATAAAAGTTGTGAATTGTAAGTATGTTTTTGGAGTTTTGAAAAAGTGTTGGTAGAGACATGTTTTCTATAGATATTGGGCTCAGTGGTTCAAACAGGGGGTCTACAAACTGGAAGGTTGGTGGTTCAATCCCCGGTTCCACCTGACCAAGTGTCCATGAGCAAGACACCTAACCCCAGCTATAGGGTGAATGTGAGGCAAAATGTAAGGCGCTTTGGTGGCCATTGGGTCTGTGAAAGTGCTATATAAATGCAGTCCATTTACCAAATTAATACTTGGTGAAGAAAGGTGTCTATGTGAGATCCAAAGATCAGAGCCTCTTGTCCAATGATAATTGATCTTAACTCCATTAAAATCAATGGTATCTGCCATAGACTCCTACTGAAGTGTTATACAGACTGTATATATTGAATTGTGTATATGCATGCAGATTAAAGCGATCACATAGAGCATTGATTGTGTGGTGTTATTATTAGATAGATCTAGATAGACGGACAGACTGTACAAGCTGCAATATGGCTCATATGGTCAACAGTGGCCTGCAACGTGTTTCACTGAGCAGTGTGAAATGACATCGGAGGACAAAATGACTGCAACCTCTCAATCTCGCAGCTCTCCCTGAGAGGCCTCCAACACCTCAAATCATGCAGTCATTTATTTCAGCCTCCTCTGCCTTTAATGATGGGCTTTGGTGCCGCCACATTGATCAACCTACACTTCTCTGACTCATCCCTGACTACTCCCCCTGTTAGCATCAAAACTTAATCTGAGATCTGACATCAGCTCTCACATCCACTCTAATTTAGATGTATGACCTTTCCCGAAAACAATGACCAATCAATAAGCAGCTTTGCTTCCTCAAAGTCTAATTAAAACAAGCACGGGGTGACTCAAAGGGCAGAGGGAGCTGGGAGAAAAAAGTATGAATAGTATGTAGTGCATGAATGCTTCAATGTGTAAACATGACATTTACATGGGAGCATTTCGGGTGTTTGTCCTCTGAGTTTCAGAAGTATCCATCCCTAAACCTTCAGGAAAATAACTTAACTGTGCTTGGTTACTGTACAGGTCAAATGGCCTCCTGCAGTCTGAATAGAAGGCGCTTGGCTAGAATAAGCTGCAATGTGGACCAGAAACCTGACTAAGCATTTGATCAAGTCATGCTATTAGAAACAAAATAGTAGCAAGGTTTACATTAAATTTGACATTTAAACTTAAAAAAAAAAAAAAATCTGGTGGAAAATGCTAAATCCTTCACTGCATTCAACAATTAATGTCTCATTTTGATAAGCAACTCAAAGAATAAACACAGATGTTACTATTTTGGCTTGTAGTTTTCTTTAGGAAAGTTTTTTTCCAGGTGTAATGCGACACATTTCCTGTGACAAGCAATTTATCTGTCTATATTTAACACAAACCTGCTACGTAGAAGATATCTGAGGTTTAATGTACATTCCAGCAGAGTGTAACTGTAATAAAATTCGACAAAATGTTTATCGACAAAATGTCTTGCAAAAGATAAACAGATTTTTTTTTAATATAATATATATCTCCACATATATATCCACAGGTGAAACTTGAAAAATTTGAATATTGTGCAAAAGTTAATTTATTTCAGTAATTCAACCTAAAAGGTGAAAATAATATATTATATAGAAATTACATGCAAAGAGAGATATTTCAAGCCTTAAGATGATTATGGCTTACAGCTTATGAAAACCCCAAATTCAAAATTTAAGTATTGTGAAAAGGTTTTCATAGCTGTAAGCCATAATCATAAAAATTACAACAAATAAAGGCTTGAAATATCTCACTTTGAATGTAATGAGTCTATATTACATTAGTTTCACCTTTTAAGTTGAATTACTGAAATAAAAGTTCTGCACGATATTCCAATTTTTCGAGTTACACCTGTATGTTTAAATAAATATATAATGTGTCTTTAAATGTACAACAGGGCATCTCTTGAAATACAATTACAGTAAAAAGACATCTAACGACTAAGAAAGCATAATTTGCTGCAATTATATTTGTCACACACTGATTTTCAGATACCCCGGGATCACTTTCCACACAAAAGCTGTACGCAGAGCTCAAACAGAGTTTCCTGGTAAATTAAAACATCTCTTGTCATTGTGCTCTATATGACATTGCGTGATTTGAAATTACAAACACTACGAACTGATCTGATTTTGAATAGATGTTGTTTTAGGTTTCTGCAAGCAATAATGGCTGTGCATAAAAAAAAATCTGTCAACAATACTCATTTGAGGTAAAACTGTAATGTTTCTCCCATTAAAAGTCGCTAATCTCTCTCAGCTTGTAGTAGGCAGAAAAACAGATTGACGAGCCTCATATCTTGCCACAGAAACTATTCTGTTTGTTGCAGTGTCAGAATCAAAAGCCTGTGAAGGGATTTTAACAAAAGGACACGCAATGATGAATTAGCTATGTTTAAAAATTAGTCAGAGTCGGACTCATAGGAGCACAATGACACATTATTAAGCTGTTATGAAGCACTCGCACTGCCGAGTTTCCCGGCTGACGCTTCATCCAACTGCTTCGCAGGGGGGCTGCCACACGGAGAAACCCACCGAGACCAATCATGTCAGGCAAAATGAGATTCCATCGCCTCCACGCAAAATATACTCCAGACACAGGCAGCGGCCGTTTCACCACCTCTGAATTATTAACGATCAAAGTTCAGGTGGAATGAGCCCAGTTTGTTGGGTTGGTGATTTAGGTGGCCGAGCACAGAGAGCGTGGAGTGGAGGTCTCGCACACCTGTCCGCTTCTTAGCTGAAAAACGGTCGCTGGTTTGACGTGCCTTTGAGAAACATTGGCACTGCGTGTAAGCTAATTTTCTCCCCTTGACCCCCATTTCCTCTTCAGGCACCGGCTTCTCATTTTTCTCCGAGCCATTACGCGTGGCCGCTAGGAAGCAGAGCTAAGCCTGCATTACCTCAGACAACCTCATCTTCAGACAACAAGCCTTCTTTGACATGGTCACTGACACGTGGCTAGTTTCTTGCTGAATATTTGGATGCAACACACGCAAGGAAAAGCAAAATGAAGCACCTTCTTTTGCGGCTATAAAATAATGAGACCCCCCTTCCTCCTCAAGGCGTGAGAAAACAATGTAACATGTTTAAAGGGCAATCCAACAATGCTGGTGGAAAATCTATGAAAATCAGCATGAAGAATACTCTAATAGTATTTGGTTCAATAAATATATGTGATACAAGAACTGCAATAAAAAAATTTCAACCCAATATGTAAGGGTAAGATGATTACTCATTGAAATAAGGTTGAAACCACAAAAAGCCATTGTTCATGAGGAATGGATTTTATGCTTTCAATCTTACCAATGCAAAAACAGAGATAGAACATCTAAGAGAAAATATTTGTTTAACATAAAAAGTGAGGATGTGATTATGTAAGGTTAGATTTGTGACATATGTTGCAATTGAGACGTAATCACATTTGCGAGATATAAAGTAACAGCTGTATATAAAGTACACTCTAAAAATGCTGGGTTGTTTTAACCCAACTTTGGGTCAAATATGGACCAACCCAAACGGTGGTTTAAAAATGCAATGTAAAAATGTATCCCCAATGGCTGGGTTTGTCCATATTTGACCCAAAGTTTTGTTAAAAACAACCCAGCATTTTTTAGAATGTAAGATATAAAGTCAAAAGTTGTGAGATATAAAGTTGAAAATGTGAGATTTAGTCACACTTGTGAGATATCAAGTCGCTTTTGTGCAGTGTTGTAGTACTCGAGACTCGGACTCGTCTCGGACTCGGTCTTGAGACCATATTTTAATGGTCTTGGTCTTGTCATGGACTCGTGTCCATTTGGACTCGGAATTGACTCGTACTCGAACATTTTTTTTTTTAGGACTCGGAATTATTCCCGAGTCCACTCGAGTTCAATTCAAAATATTGTTCATGATTATTAATGTATGTTAATAAAATATTTCTTTAAATTGATTGACACGCCCAGTGATTGGTGATTTTCTAGTGCGCAACTGCGCATGACAAATTGTAATAAAATTACTTTTAACACCACCTACTATGTGGCCTTTTTACCCTAAACTGATCATATTTTTTAAACTCTAAGTAAATTCAGTAAAAAAAAAAAAAAAAAAAAAAGGATTTCTCTAAGTAAATAAAAGTAAATTAGGTAATCAACCCTCACTGGTCTCAGTCTCGACTCGGACTCGAACGTCTCTGGTCTCGGACTCGACTCGGACTCGACACTCTATGGACTCGGTCTTGACTCGGACTCGACTCTCTCTGGTCTCGGTGTCGACTCGGACTCGAGTGAGGTGGTCTCGACTACAACACTGCTTTTGTGACATAACATATAAAATCATAATTGTAAGAAATAAAGTTGCATTTGTTAGATATAAAATCAGGGCTGAGTTTCCCGATAGCATTGTCTCTTAAGACTCTTAAGGTATAACTTAACTGAAGGTATACCATTTCTAGGTATACCAGCCCAGAATTGAAAGAAATAAAGTTGCATCTGTTAGATATAAAATCATAATAGTAAGATATTAAGTTGCAACAATGAGACAAAGTCACATTTTTTAGATATAAAGTCACAACTGTGATATATAAATTCAGATTTGTGAGATTTGAAGTAATTAACATTTTATTTTCTTACTCTTTCTTAGGCAGAAACAACATTCCAGACTGATCAACTAATGTTCAAGTGGGCATGAAAAGCAAGTTCATGTTGTCAGCATTTCAAACTTTAGCCTTAAGGTAAAAAAATATAAGCGTATTCCGTGCAGCTGCAGACCTTGTTTATGCCTGTAAATGCTGTTGTACAAATTCTAAACATCAATAAAACACAAATCATTCAGCACTTATATTAATCACACATGTGCAACTGTCTAAAATTGTACATTTCCTTCAAAGAGCTCACTGGTTTTCTAGAGTTCTGTGTGAGAAGTTAAACAGAAGCCCTCAGTATTAAACCCATTAGAGTGGGATATTCCCACGGACACCGGCAGCCTGTGGGTGCTCACAAACTGCGCATGATGAGTGCAAATCCATTTTCTAAAGTGCCAAATGGTGCAATGTCATCTGTAGGGGACAAATCCTGTCTGCCATATGCTGCAAATGAAGAACCGGAAAACAACTACAACAGCTGGCCACTTGAAAACACAATTTTCATTGCTGCATCATGTAACTGCAGATCCGTCTAATTCAATTATCATTAAAGCTGTAAAAATATTGCTCTTGTGCAAATGCATGGCATGCATGCATTTAGACACCCTGCTACAGAGTATTACGAGACAAGTTTACTCATCTAGGTGATGATATATCCGTACGCTCATCGCACAAGAACAGTAGAGAAATAACAGCGACATTTTCACATCCCTACTTTTTCATACAATGCTTTCTTTGTTGCCCGTGACAGCTCTACCTCTGCAAATGGTATGCACTGCAATAAGAGTATGATTGCCATTCAACAAGAATAGTACAATATCAGACCGTGGTGCTACCAGCATGCCAATCAAATCTTGACAATGCCAAATTAAAGGCCTTGAACTTTCCACTGCACGTTGAGGAAAAGAAATCTGTTATCGTCAAAGTCAGTGCAGTGCACTCAAAGACATTCTTCAAACAATTTGATAAGCACTTTTCTAAATGCATTTTCTGTTTCCAAAAAAAGTATTACATACTCTGAAGAATGCAACTGCCTTTCATGCACTGACATCTTTCATGCCAATGTTTGTCAATAGCAATTTTCAGTGGTTGAATTTCTCTTGCCAACATAACAGGTTATGGAATCAGTTCAAACTAAGAATTAAATGGCCCACAAAAATGATGAAATATGCAATATGTGTTATGGCAACATTTCCTATTTAAATGCTAATTTATGAGATTAGTTAAATAAGTGTTAAACCATTACGTGTATTTAATGCAATTAAAACATTTATCGAATTTGACATTAAAACTGATTTATTCTTTTCTGCCTTTCAAAACAGCGCACGTGCTCATGCCGTAGCCAAGCTCTTGTTTATTCTGCTGTAAATGATAAAGACCTTCTAAATGTCAATTTTATTTATTAATCAATCAAATTATTCATAATTCATTCTGTCAAAATTGACATTTAGGGTTCCATGGACCTTTAAGATCCATGGAATGATCCCAATGGCTTTTCACTCTTAAAATAAAGCGATGCCATAGAATAACCATTTTTGGTTCTCCAAAGTAATTGTAATTATATTACAAGTGTGAGTTCACACTTGGCATGTTTGCTTTGATTAAAACGAACCCTGCTGTGGTTGCTCTGTTAGTGTGGTTTATTTGAATAAGTGTGAACGCTGTCATCCGAACCCTGGTGCGCACCAAACAAACGGACTGAGACCTCTGAAAAGGTGGGTCTCGGTCCGCTTCCAAACAAACTTTGGTGCGATTTGCATAATATGCAACATGGACTAAAAGGGTTGCCAACTGTTCCGAATTAGTCGGGGCGTGCCATATATTGGGCCTAAATTATTTGTCCCGTCCATGACCTCCCTTTTCCCGATTAAATAGACTGCTACGCTGATCTAACCACTGACTAATACAACAGCAACACGACACTTGAGAATGATCACGGTCATCATCCAATTAATCACAGCCACACTCACAAGCATCAGACCATACGAATAACAAACTCTAAATTGATAATTATTTTTTTTTGGGGGGACAAATCATTGTTTTTTGAATCATTGACAAATCAGTGTTGGTGAATTCATACTATACGTGATTATCGTTCTGAAATCCAACATCCATCCATGCAAGAAAATTAAATCTTCCTGAGAGAATAATACGCTGATGTGATTTGCTGACCAAGAAACATTATTTTTTTTCAGGATTCTTTTTTGGATAGAAGGTTTTTTACAAAGTAGATTTATCCAAACTTTAAAAAAAGCTTTTGTAACATTAGAAACTTTACTGTCACTTTTGAAAACTTGAATGCATCCTTGCTGAATAAAAGTAGGCTATTACTTTCTTTAATTTCCTTAAAATGTAGTGTATGTTACAAAAGCTTTCTATTTCAGATAAATACTATCAATTTGAACTATGGTTTGTGTGAAGTGTGATCTTAAAATGTGTTTTAGAATGAAATTGTACATAAATAGGTTAAGCAAAACAAATGTGTGTATCTCTTTAAACACATACAAACCCGAAATTATGTTGTTTTTTTATCGTCATTGTCACGATATTGCCCATCACAGTGCGGTACAGGCTTTAGATCAGTTCGTTTGTGTGTATGACGAAGGGATTCCTGATCCTGTTTTGACTCCTTTACACATTTTTGTTCTCAGCTGTTCAAAATAATATCATATGCAAGCTACGCACATACAACGAGCGCATTTCACATTTCAAGTCGTGATTTATTGTGTTTTGCTTTGCACTGACCCTCGAGATAATTCTAGTACTAATGTGTCTGTTAGGATTGTTCTAGTCTTTCCACTGATGCACTGAGAATACATCTCTGGGCTGACCCATCACAATATGAGTGATATATCCACATAATACAAACTATTGTCTCCTGTATAATATCAATGATATGTATTGATTTTCACAGTACCTTGATATGCATTAGATGTTTTACATTGAAAAGGCAGAACATTTAAATTGCACAAGGAGTTAAAAAATCATCAGTGATATAAAATGTTTATGGTGGTCTGGATTCAAATCCCTGATGATTATATTTTCAGTGATACCAGTGAAAAAACATTTTTGGTTCCTAGAAGTTCTTAAAAGAACCATTATTTTCTTTGTGTGCAGTCGAAAGATTCCAAAGGTTCTCCATAGAATTTTTAAGAGTGTATAACTGATCTTACCCAAATCCTAACCTTAACTATAAATTGGATGGAAAAAGCTGACTCTAGATCAGTGGCTGCAGAAAACAGTCTCAATCTCAAATGATCCATTGTGCAATTCATGGAATGAAGAGATTATTTTTATTTAGATAGTCAAATCTCAGTTTATCTTTGGGATTCTGTGATTGACGCAGATCAACATTTAGCTAAGTCAACAGAGCCGCTCAACAATCCAGAAAAATGAATATTCAGTTTTTCACTTCAGCTGTAAAAGTTGACAGAAAAGAGAAGGAAACATCCCTCACGTCTTATTTCTTTCATTGGGCCTTACACTTAAATGTCAACGCAGATAACGTCTTATTCCTGCACGCTGGCTGACATTAAATGACACCCCGTGCACAGACTTTTATATTGCTTTCTCTGCAAAGTGATTTTGCGGGCTGAATCTTTTCTTTTCTTGCCTGACACGTGTACTGCTATGGTTTCCATTATAACAGATGAATTAAAATGCAGCCAGTGTCCTGGAAGTCGGGTAGTGGAGGAAGACATGAATACATAGTAAACGTGAGGGATTTACTCAGCTGTGCTGAGACTGCTTGACATTATTTGATGCCAGATCCAAAACCCCTTCAAAAACATTGCCCTAGTTTTACTTTCTTCAACTAAAATAACGCTGCAACATGAAGAAAGACTTTTGAAAATAAAATAAGCAGGATTAGTCTTTATAAGTTCATTTAAAGTCGAACATTACCTTTTGAAGAACGGAATTTCCACAAAATGGTGGGTTCAGGTCTTCCGATGGCCAGACACACAAGGCTCACATTACTGCCCTCGTTCACTGAAACATCTGTGGATACGTTTACAATCCTGGCAGGAACTGCAAAAGAAAATATAGCAACATTGTAATCACACATTTGATAAAACTTAAAAAGTGATCATCAATGAGCAAAGAAATCATGACATCATCAGTACCCAGAGGATGTTTTCGATTTATTGTTGTATAAGTCACTTTGATCAGGAGTGTATTTCACTATTCCGTCCTATGGGGGGGATTTAATAGTTGTGTAAGGCTGAACTGTGTTCACTTATGCAACTTGCAAGCAGCAGAGCAGATGCAAGTTACATGTTTTCTGTGTTCCCTAGAAAATTCGTATCCAAAAGACTTGCAACAATAATCCACGGCATGCTGTTATTCATATTTTATTGGGTTGTATGATTTTAAAAAGAAAAACAAACAAAATACAAGCAATGTAAAAAGCAACAGAAAAATAAACAATAATGCAACAATAATACAACGGTCCAGTTTGATCATAATTCATAATCAGCCTGGCAGTCAAGTAGTGTGTTCACAGCTTTATGCTCACCTGCTTTTATTTGATCCAAAAAGTATTAAAAAGTATATATATATATATACACATAAAATTTTCTCCTATCCATAGAGACTGGTGTATAATATATATTTTAAGATCCAATGCCTGTTTCAATTCGGTGGTTATCCTCTAACATTGATTTGATGTAAAGTGTTACTCCACTTTGAGTTTTGAAATCCTTCCCATTTTAGAACCTTACAGTAATTGAATTGATTGTACAATTCTTACTTGATATTGTCAATCAAATGTTTCTTTAAACTTAGATAAATCTTCATTAGAACAACGCATTAGTGTCTCAGTATTACATGCTGTCGCTTGATTGACGTGATGAGATGAGCAGGTCATGGTCTGTTAAGGTAATGTTGTTTATAACTTGACTGAAACTGGAAGTGGTACCCAGACAGTCTGTCAGTTTCTTTGAATGTGTTCCATGTTTTAGTCTGAATAAACCAGCCAGCCAGTATTTCAGAGAGATATTATTTAGTTGGCGTCCTATCAGGCCTGCCTCACATGGGAGCGCCTGCTATCTATGTTTGCTGGAAAAGTAAATATTTTATGTTATATTCAGTTTACTAAAGTTTTAGTGAAGCATCCAGAATTTTTTTAAGGGATGTCGTGCGCGCACGCATAAATACACACACGCATGTACACCAACCATGCACATACACAGTCCAATATGACTGAATAAATGACCTGCAAAATGAGGCCTGGACTGCGAGCACAACACATCTGCTAATACAGATACCGAGGTCCGAGACTTCCAGTAAGTTCTTGCAATTTTTCTGCTGATTTGCTCACATGACATTAAATATTTAGCATATTAATGGCAATGATTCATACAAATGCGTAATGGAAAACATAAATTAATTTTGTTTTAAATAAATCCATTTAACCACATAAGCCACCAGTGTATGACACAATTGTGTCTTATCTATCAAATCATAACAGCAGGAGGAAAGTCCTGATGGGACTAATTAAATTTTTACTGCAGAAAAACCATTTCCTGCCTGTAATAAAATTGAAAATACTTCAAAAGACCAAGTTTCATGAGTACTACAGCTTTGGTGAGTTTGTGTGTTTGTGTGTGTGGCACAAGGTCGAAGGATCAAACCTGGCAAAAATATACAAATACAAATTGTATACAACAATATATATATAATACAATATACAATACTAGGGATGGCCAAGGATTAATCGCATCCAAAATAATATTTTGTGTTTACATAATATATGTGTATGTAGTGTGTATAATTAATTTGTATATATAAATACACACACACATTTTTATATTTAAGAAATATTTGCATGTATATACTTTATATATATTTATACATAAGTAATATTACATATAAATAGAAACATTTGACATATTAATAACACATTTTTCTTAAATATATACATGCATGTTTGGGTATTTATATATACAAATTAATTATACACACTACACATAAATATATCATGTAAACGCAAACTTTTATTTTGGATTAATCGTTGCCCATCCGTATACAATACAGTATATTCTATTTTTCTATACAACATTGTTGAAACTGTAAAATAAAAAAAATAAAAAAATAAAAAATATATATATATATATATATATATATATTGTTTATATATACAACCTCAATCATAAAAATTTGTAAGATTTTTGCTAATTCGTACATATTTTACCAAGTTCGTATAAATTCAAACGAATGACCTCTAACCCTGCCCCTAAACCTACAAATTCATACGAGTGAGGTCCCAGGTTGACAGCATTAAGCATAGTGATAAACTATGTACAACTTCACTAAATAATCTCAACTGAATACCAGCTTTGACATCAACTCTTTAAAAAGAAGGCAGATCGCATGAAAAAACAGCTGGTACTCGAGAGATTGCGAAGATCGCTGAAGCGCCGTCACACCAACACAGAGAGGAATGCAAGTCCTGAATGCCAATGTTCATTGGCTCATTTGAATTCACTCAAAGGCAATTGGTCTCCCTAGCATGATCCCAATTCGATGGAAACTCCTCCGACGAGACGTAAGACTTCCCGAATGAAAGGGAATATTAAATAAAAATTTTTGTGCTTGGATATTACAGTAGTAAAAAGCAAACAGGGATTTGTTTTGATTTAAAGAAACAGCCGCTGAAAAGTTAAACCCCAACAGTTGTACAATATGTGCGTATGTGTTTGTTTATAGTGAGGGTAACCACATTGACCATACCTCTGCAATATTCCAGAGACCACAATCACAGTAAAAGATGTGTAAGAAAGCCCTTCGCTTCTCTCTGGTGAATATTTCATCTTGTGACGAGCACTTTCTTTGAGTCACTGTGCTTTTCCCCAACCCACATTCCTTGTGTTCTCACCACTTCCCTCCCTTACATCAAAGGTATTGTTTCATCCTTGTATCTCAATCTATAATGGATGGCTTCGGCTTTCTAACCATGAATCCCAAATTCAGGCCACTGTTTCAAACAGGCCAGTTTGAGCTTCTCAAAAATGAGAGAGGACAGAGTTCAGTGCATGAACAGGAAAAAGACTATGCTAACATTTTCCAAACAGACACACACGCCGAGTTATATAACTCAAGTTACCTCTCCCCATGACTGTGTGTGTTTGTGGTAAACTGTTGAAAATCAATCCATCACTTCTCTGCCAAATGACAAGGCTCAGCCATCCCTCAAGTTCATGATGGAGTATCTTATACTGTCCAAATTCCCTCCATCTCTGAGCAATACCTGTATTTATAATTGGACATGCATTGGACTAAAATAACTGCACAAGGCAGGAAACCCACAGAAATCAGTGGGAGAAAAACTAATTCTTAAGCTGCCTCTGGTGATATAGCTGCGGCTAATGTTCCACGCGGGCAAATTGCACTGGCTTCGGGTCTACATTTATATTCTCATAACCCTACTGAATCTTTCCAATGGCTCATTACTGCTCTTTAAAATGAGAAAAAGAGCTGCCTCCTGATGCAATGCTGAAAACTAAAGCATACTACATAGAAAACAGACACACGGGACTAGAAAAGCAGCAGCCTTCACAATAGTGTTACAAACAAATACATTTATGTAGTAAGCTTATGAAAGACAAAAATGCATAGAACAATAATTCCACAGTTTGAGATTTGCATTAAAATGAAATAAAATGAAAACAATATTATCTTCCAGTTAGGGGTGTAACGATACCCTCATGACACGAATCGATACATATCACAATATTGTTGCGATACTCCAAGACACATGGTCAAAGGTTAACAACAAATGTACTGTTGATTAGAATGCTAAATTTGGTACATTGTGGGTGCTGGTAACCCAATTCACAGGACAATGATGACACCAGAATAAAAATATTCATGGTTCTGAAACTGAAAATACTGAATTATTTCAGACGAATATGCTTGCACTGTGTCACTGACTAGATATATTTAAAATAATAGTTACTTTTTACTGGTAACATTATCAGGACCCAAAAATATTCCCCCATTGCATTATTATACATTATATTCAACATTATATATATATATCAGTTTAATGTGGTACTGACAGTACAATTCTGAAAACTTTAATTTTTTCCTCACACAGAAATATTATTTTGGGTTAACTACTATACACAATACATATTGTCACTATCCCCGATATCGTTGCATTTTTGTATTGTGATATATTTTTACACACCCACTTTCAATAAGTCTTTCTGAAAGTGAAAGATTATTAAAGTTAAAAATGTTCACTAGAAGTCATATTTGTTTAATTCAATTCTTTATTATTGCGTTTTTAAGTACACTTGACAATGAGCAATTTCTTTGTTACAGTATTTATTCATCTTTGTCAACATCAAATGTTCATAGTTCCTGTTAGCTAAGGTCCAATAATGTTAACTTTTTATTTTGATAATGCATTTATGTTAACATAAAAGCTTCACTGTTAGTTTTTGTAGTTAACTGATGATAACATATGTATCATTACTGTAAACCTTACCAAACAAGCAAACTATAGAAAATTCAAAATATATTTTGTAGCTGCTAATAAGTCTCTATAATGAAGTTTTTGCCACTGACACTCCTTGTATTTTCATTTGAGATCTGTTTTCAAGGATAAAGACTGGCAGCAATCAATTTCCATATGGCTTCCTATTCAGAAATGACACAGCCTATATCCTAGGAGAATTCGTTGGTCAAAAAGGTGTCAATCATCAATTTTTTTTTTCCATCCGTCACTATGGAGTGACAGCGTCAATCATTGTAGACTACCAAAAATACCACCAAAAGCCTACAGTATGTCTCAATGTCTAAAAGATTGCAATGTTAAGTCGCTGATGCCTGTGGGTTTTACATATTGTCAGTAATGTTTTAGAGCATTTAGCATATCATTCACCTTGTTCTTATGCATGAGAAAAGCTTTAATATATCTCTCAGGAAATGCAATATTCTTGCAAGATGCAAGTTTTCTTCTAGCGTAAGATATTACGCAGTACGAGAGAACCTCTCGTAAGAGAACTGTAATTTTATTTTATTTTTAAAATTTAAATGTCTTTTAGATGCTCCATTAGAAAGTCCATAAAGAAAAAAATTTTAAAGCAATGTGCATTACATATTATAAGACTACCCTTGTCTGCCTGCAAGGATTTATTTATTATTTTTTAATATTGGTGGTTTGTTCTTAGCTCAATAGGGAAATCAAACAACTAGGGTGTTTTCATATAACACATGCTGAGTGAACATTATGGTGTGTTTTGTGCAGTGATTGCCTCTTCACTCCTTTCTAATAACAATACTAATGAGTCACATTGTGCCATCAGAGCAAGCTACAGGTCTCTCGCTTCTGGAGAGAGCAGCTCGTTTAGCCGCTTTCAGTTATTACAGTTGTGGAGAAAAGCAATCACAGCACTGCAATCCCATCTCTAAAACATCTGACTGGCACTGCTGCGGCCGAAACAACTCAAAACACTCACAATGACACTGTTTCGAGGTCGATGATGATGAAGCAGCATCAACTGTGCCTTATTATCGACAGTTATTCATTAGACTGGTGTTTTGTTATTGGCATAAAGTCTGGTCCATGAACCACCTATAAGAGAGGAAAGGTCTGGCGGACCACTCAAAGCTCATAACGCAATACTGATTTAATTGTCAGTACTACTACAGTCAAATGTCCACCAAACAGAACCAAAACCTAACATATAAAACATAAACCTTGTTAAAAGCTTATACTGCAAGTGGCTAATATTTAGAGATGTTTGAATGTTTAAACAAAACATGTAGATGCAGATTGGAATAACAAGCCTCAAAAGTATTACTTTAGCTACCATAGCAGAATGTCATTTCTGAATGTGGTATGTGTCCAAACTCCCACAGTCTCCCACAAACCCTGTATTTTCACTTGTATATTCAATCTCGCAGAGGGTTAAAATAACCGAAGCAGAAGGCAGGGCACCCACAGAACTCAGTGGGTGAAAAGCAGATCCCGCACTGCCTCTGGTGATATAGCTGCTGCTAATGTGTCACCCTGGCAAATTGCACTGGTTTTGTCCTCCCATTTATATTCTCATAACCGTACTGAATCTTTTCAATGGCTCATTACTGCTTTAAAATGAGGCAAAGAGCTACTCCTCAATCCAGTAACAAGAGGCGAAGCTTATTACACAAATGTGCAGCGAATTGAGAGGCCGTCTTATCCTTCTCCCCGTGGAAGGAGAAAGTACGAGACTAATCTAAAACAGAGACACATCATTAGACTTGAGCAAACGAAAGACTATAATCCAGCTTGTTGTTTGCGTGGCCATCTAATTAAATTGCCCTGTGACACATAGTAGTCTTTATGTCATCCTGCTCATCAGGTAATACGTGTTTGAATGACTTTAATGAAATGGTGCAACAAAGGTGCTTTGATTTGGATGAACATTCAAGAGCTCCAAAACCTAGTGAGCACCCAAAGAACACCCGAAATCAATTCAAATCAAGCCAACTTATGTTTTATGGCACTTTATGCAACAAAAATCATAACAGCTTCGCAGTATTAACAGAATCAATGAAGCAAACTTCATCAATTATGAAACTTCACTAATTCTGCTTTAAGACAGCTGTAGCAAGACAACAGTGTCATTATACTGCTTAGCTCAGCTCAGTAAATGAAACCAGTTCGATTCAGAAAGCAATAAGCAGCTCTACCGAACACAGAAATGCCAGAACCTTATAACCGACACAAATAGCGCTATAACAAAAACTAACCAAAAACTATAAAATAATTGTACACTTCATTGCAAGTGTGGCAGAGCGGGTTAGATCCCGCTCTATTATTTGTGGGTCGTCACATGAGTGATAGATGTGACAGCCTAGTGGCCGCAGTCCCTGGCCTATTAAAGACGGCGCTGTGTTTATGTCACCTGGTCATTGTTAGCTCCGCCCCTTGGCGCGGGTGCGTAATGTTTCATTCATGTATGTAAGCTGCTGTGAGCAACCGTACGCCTATGCGGTTCCGTGATGATCACCTGGGTACGTAAAGTTATTCTTTTAATTAAATATTTTTACTAACCAACTGATGTTTTTAGCAGGTTATTGATTCCTTTGAGGATGCTCTGTCTTAACGTGGCCGTTGGGCTGATCGTTTTCTGCATAAAGGCCATTTAGGAAATATACAAAATGAAAATTAAAAAAATACATTTTTAAATACATTTTTAAAAAATAAATAAGTTTAAGGAAAATGCTGCTGTGTTTTGTTCGTTTTCAACGCTACGGCCATTTGATTCGTTCACCGCTGCATGTGCTGAAGTTGTGTACGTACGTGGGCTCGCTCTTCAGTCATATTACTTATTGGCTTTGTGTGCAAGTTTGTGTGTTTCTATACTCTGTTTTTGTTTTTGTTTTGATATTGATTAATTTGTAATTTATTAAGTTGCGTGTGGCTTTTGGATAAGATACCTAGCTATGGGTAAGCCTCAGCCATCTCAATTAAATTTATTTTATTATGTGTGTTGATACTGTAAATGGTGCTGTACTAGTCATTGGAGTGACATTCTGCCTTGCAGTAACCTGAAAGTTTTATTTATTGATGTGAACTTAATAAACTAACTTTTGTACTGATATCCACGTCTCTTTGCCCTCCATGGTAACAAACCTGTGTGCCCTATTTCCAATGGGTAGTTACTTCCCCATTTCTCTGAGAAGGGGTGGTGTAGTCAGCTTGTCATACTTAATTACCACTATATGATTTGGTATTTGTCAGCCGTTTACCTCCACCATGCTACACAAGCTAAACTTCTGATGATCATCTTCGCCTCCTGCAAAGACCTCCAGCTAATAGAACATATGGAGTGTGATCATCACCTTTGATGCACTACCAACTCTGAACTGAATTTTTTCCTTCCCCTTTTCCCACTTGAGTCGCACTTTGCTTCTTATCCTCACCGTTTCTTCGCTTGCTAACAGTCTTGGACTTCCCGCATGGCCTACATATGCCTCTGCTTACCTGCACTGGCATCTCATCCTCTACTTTGGCAAACACACTAAGGAGGACGAAATTTGAATTTGAAATTTTTGGAAAAATCTGCATTAATAAAATACATTCTCAATTTTTTTTTTTTCAATTTCATAAAAAAAATATATATATATATATATATATATATATATATAACGTTAATCTTTGTTGAATTCATCTTTAATTGATTAGAAGGATTTCTATACATTTTCCATTTCTAAAGTCCATTCTTTCCCAGGCTCAAATTTCCAAACCTCTGTGGATTTTTTCAGACACCCTGCAGGTTCGCCCTGCCATACTCCCTGCATGCCTGTGATCGACTTGTTTCGGCCTATCAGAAGCTAACGCGGTCTATTTTCAGGTGTGATTTATAGTTTCCTGGTCTATCTAGTAAGCGTTCTAAATGTGTTAATTGTTTGTTCATGTTAGTTCACGGTGCATTAACTAATGTTAACGAATAAAACTTTTGATTTTAATAATGTATGAAAATGTTGAAAGTAACATTACCAAAGATTAATAAATGCTGTATAAGTACAGATCAGTATTAGTTCATGCAAATAATGCAGTTAACTAATGTTAACGAATGAAACCTTTTTGTAATAGTGTTACCAATATTAAATAGAAAAGTAAATATGAAAAAATTATGATAAAAATTCCGATGTTTAATTTTTAGCACATTTTTGTATTATTCTGCATATGAAAAAAAAAAAACACCATTTAAAAAAATGTTATGACCAATCAACCTTGGTGAAAAAAACAGGTGAGAACTAACAAATGAATACCATGTTCTGTTTATTAAAATCAAACTTCAAGCAGACGGAGAAACATCTTGAAAACTGGGATTGACAGGTGAAAAAAAAAAGAATATTTGCAAAAATCTGAAATTAACAACACTTCTCTCATTAGTTTAGATGGCATAATTTCATCTGGCATCAAAGCATCACTCAAATGTGTTTGCTCAAGTCTGTGCTTTTTGTTTGTCTGAACAAATCCTCTGTGCAATGACGTCTTGGGAATCGTCTCACTGTTTCATTGTTTCTGTACTTGTTTTCATTGTTATTCGGGGGAAAAAGCAAAGAGGTTTTGTTGATATAACAACAGGGACAATAGTGCTCCATTTTACATCATCAACGACTATCATTGCCACGACCTAGGTTGCTCTAAAACATTTCTCTTTCAAGAATCAGGAGATGACCTTTACTTCATATTCTGCATATAGGCCACCCATTTAACACTGCACTATGAAACACAAATGATATGCAACAATGAAATCGTACATTGTTGCATATCACTGGCCGGTACAACAATTATGATTACTTGGGTTCTAAAACAAAGCATATACTGTTTTAAATGATCATTAGAGGACACTGGTGAAGAAGTGATAGACCAAACACTGGAGATATTTTTCAATGAGAATACAGGGCCAAATTGGCTGTGAGTTCATTACAACAGCCCCATTCTAGCCAGCTTCAGTCTACACACCACCTGTGTGTGCCTGTTCTTTCGATGCTAGCTGAGAGAGACAAAACACAATTTTGTGAGCTCATCCATTACAGATCTCACTACCCTGTGACCTTGAAACAAGCTAATGTGCTGTACCTACCATGAATATGCAAATCATGGACTCATCTCATATTAGCCTGTTTACCTTACCCTACCTTAGACATTTTGATATTCATTTAAAAGACACTTTAGTTGAGTGCAGGGTTTGGGTCAGAGTTTCCTGAAATAAAATTACACTGAGCTGTATTTCTCGGCTCATAAACTACAAATATTGCATTTTTGTATCTTTTTGAATTTTTGTGCACTGTGCTTCAGTAAACATATGCCTGAGAGATAAAAACAGACAGATTTACTATATTACAAAAATATGTTGAAACTGAAAGCTGGATATCATATTTAGTCATATACGATCGCTTTTCACCAAAAACAATGGCGATGGATATTTTGTTTCTGCTGAGTCGCAATTGTAATAACTAAAATAGCTATTGCTTTTCGTTTCAACAAACCTACATGCTATCAAAATGACTTTTCTCTTCATAAATGTTACTTTAAAGGTATAGTTCACTTTGAAATTAATTTTTGATATGTTTTAGCTTTCCTCAAGGGCATCCAAGATGTAGGTGTCTTTGTTTCCACAGCATTTTCAATTTTGACATTTTTCGGTCTGTCAGTCATATAATGGAGGTCTATGGTCACCACCTCAAAGAGCATGTACAGGGAAGTCCAAATTAAACATGATTTAATGACTCGTAAATGTAAGTACACACTGATGGCCTAAGACATGAAACGAGCGGTTTGTGTGAGAAAACGAACAGTATTTATATAGTTTTTACCTCGTTAACAGCCGTCGAACTGATCTGAATCAGATCTCCAACTGAACCGAACTGAACTGTCTCCAGACGTTACGCCAGAAGTGATCTCTCGCGCGTCTACGTCACGCATTGTTTACACAGAGATTTCGGAAGTTTTACCTTTCACTGAACATATTTAGATATATCGAAATCGTCTTCCATTGCGATCTCCCGTTCATCTAAATATGTTTAGTGAAAGGTAAAACTGCCGAAATCTCTGTGTAAACAATGCGTGACGTAGAAAAATGTCAAAATTGAAAATGCTGTGGAAACAAAGACACCTACATCTTGGATGCCCTTGAGGTAAGATAAAACATATCAAATTTTAATTTCAAAGTGAACTATCCCTTTAAAGTGAATCTACAAAATACATGGTTTGCCGCCAGCTTTTCCCACAAGACTTAAAGGGATACTCCACTTTTTTTTGGAAAAAGGCCTTTTACCGTTTTCGAATCAATTCAGCAGATTTTCTGATATTTAGAAGAATATCAGTAACCAGACAGTTTCTGGTCCCATTGACTTCCATAGTATATTTTTTTCCTACTATGGTAGTCAATGAGACCAGAAACGGTCTGGTTACTGATATTCTTCTAAATATCAGAAAATCGGCTGAATTGATTCCAAAACGGTAAAACCCAACTGTTTAACTCTGGGGGGGTTGTAAAATGAGCCGATTTCCCAAAAAAGTGGAGTATCCCTTTAACTAGCATAACCAGCCAGATTATTTTTTTTAACAAGAATAAACCAGTAGTCTATGTTTTTTTTTTTTTTTCAGCAGCAATGTTCCTCTAAATGCAAGTACATAAAATAAGAATATTTTTTCCTTCCTAGACTATAATGACCTTCATTTGTCTTCTCCATGTAGTGGTTTTATAAGAATAATGCTTTGTGTACCTCATATAAGGATCTCAGAGGAAAACCTCAGGTTTCGAATTGCGCTGGACGCTAACACGTCGCATGTCTCCTCTCGCGTTTCATCCGATCGATGCATCCGATCGATGACGCGGAAGACGATGAGGCCATTTACAGAGACACATACCCCCAGCTGCAGTCATCAAACACATAAATAGATGTAGCGCTAATATGCTACAGTCAATCGAATGGAACACTGTCCCGTTCGTGAAATGCTAATGAATGACCTAAAACCGGAACGAGAGCAAGTGTGAAATATGTTAGGACACTTAAAAACAAGCACGCAGATGTCAAGCGAGATACGTGAGAACGCTACCGTAGGCACACTTTGATTTTTTAGCAGAGATGAGGCAATAACAAGCTTCAGAGGCTAAGGGTTTAAGAGAAATAGAGCCACACTTGATGACAGGAATAGACAGCGTGCTACAGTTTGTGTAGGCAGACTTTAGCTGAGCGCGGCAAGATTTAACAAAGCTGAGACAAAGCATTACAGTAAAGACACACCGAGGCCCCATCTGTTCAGAAAGCTCTCAGATCCGTTCTCAAGAACACTAGGCGGAAATTGTAGACCACTCAGCATGCAACCATAGGGTGCAAGGGAAAAGGAGCGCTGCAAACAATTCAATATCTTAAGTGCACTTTTGAGTGCCACAACACAGACTCCAGCATGTTTATGTTGTGCCACGTAGATGCAGAGTGTCGAACTGCACGATAAAACAAGCAAGGCGAATGATTGATTCATTAAAACTGGGATGAAGACTTAATAATCAATTGAATCGCAGGTTAAGCGGGAACTGAACAGGCGAGTCAAACTCCAATTTACGCTTTGTGTTTCTAATCAGAAAAAAATAAGCTGTTTGTTCGGTTATTTAAGCCTGCGGTGATTAGTGTCAGGGCAAAGTACTAAAGGTTAATGAGCATTTGATAAGGCGCCATTTTATTAACCAAAACACTTTTTTTCCCTCGTTGAAACAGAAATTCTGACACTTTTTCTGACTCCACAGATGGTCTGAGAAATGTGATAAAAATGGTTACACAATTCAGAATTGTGCACCCCAAGCCGGGATAGATTTGGCCATATGCGACATTAATCATTTTTTGCTCACAGATATGAAGGCGATCGACTGCACTGTAAATCATGACAAAGGTCTGAGTATCGACACTTGATTTAGTGAGGAGAAAACAAAGCATCTGCTCTTTTTTTCCGGAGCTCTCTGGGCTGCACGTCTTCAATCAATATCCATCAACGATTTTGAAATTACACCCAGATTAAATCCCAATTTCATCACCAGGAGTCACATCTGCTGAGTTTCATTTAATTACATCAGCCTAGAAAAGGAGAATCAAAATTGTTTGTCAACCGTTATTTGCACACCGAAATGTCCACAAAATCCCAAACCAAAGCGAAGCTTGTTTTCGACAGGGTTTCGTCATCCACCCTTCACATGATGTAAAGATTCCACTTTATAAGACATGGTAAAGATCCCCTTAAGATTTACCTTGTACAATGAGGTGCACTTTTGTCGATTCTGGTTTCTTGTTCGTGAGGATTGAACATACGTACGGTCCCTCGTCGTATAAGTTCACGTTTAGGATTTTTATACTGTATTCAGTGACTGCTGTGTTTAGTAGGACCACCCGGGGGTCCAACGACCATTTTTCATTCCCCGTGAAGAGGATAGTGGTTCGGTTGAGCCATGCCACCCGTGATACTTTGTTGTCAACATTGCACCTGTTGAACGACACAAACAGAAGAAAAAAAACATGATTATTTGCTGTACGTTACATATAAAAAATAAGATCCTCAGTCGTACACAAGAAGACATCATTATGCAATTTAACAGCTCTTGAAATGATTCAGATATATTTTGAGGAACTATAATGAAAGTCAAAGGGCACTATTTTAACGATCTGAAACGCACGTAACTTTGTGGGCGGGTCTTGGGCGCTGTTGCTATTTAACCAGCAGGATAAATGACTCTTGCGCCCGACGCAAGTTTAAAAGGGGTTGGTCTGAAAGAGCTTTATTATTCATAGGTGTGGTTTGGACGTAACGGGAAACAAACCAATGGACCAGAGTGTCATATATCACATTCCCTTTAAGAACATGATGAACGAGGTGCGCTTGTTCCATGGCGCAATGCTATTATAACGGCGCATTTACCTGGCGTGCTTCACAATCGGTTCACAACCGAAGAGATCGATGTTCTCGTCAAGGCCGTAAAAGAAAGAGAAGTGACAAAACCCACCCAAATTAGCTTCGGTTAAACATATATATATACATATATGATAATTTGGGTAAATGTGTAAGGTTTATGCCTATTTTTCCCATCGCCATGAACACAACAATTATTTCCCTCAGGTTTTAATAGTTTTTCTTATAATAATGTATCATTTTCAAAAAGTAAAATGCATCTGTGTAGATGAGAGATGAGAGAATCATCTACAGTGTATGCACATTGTTCACACTCTGTATTACGGCCAAGCATGCACACTTAAAATAGCATTTGAATGTATGTGCAACGTCCCACTGACTTTAGACTAGTTTTTTTTTTCTGGTCAGTGGCGCAATTTTCTTCTGGAACTGCAAAATAGCACCAAGGAATGTTAGCGCCAAAACACGCCTCATTTTTTGTGCCAACCCGCCCAGGGAGCGCAAGTTCAAGTTTGCCGGCGTGCGTCTGTCGAGGGAAAAGCCCGCTTTGCGCGGGTGTAAAATAGGAAAGATATATGCATCGGTGTACGCATTTGCACCGGGTGCAAGTTAGGGCCCAAAGTGTTATAGTTTAAATGAAGAAGTCATATTGGGACAGCATGTTCAATTATGTGCTACACTTTCCTTAATGTCTTTTTAACAGTAGGAAAAGGTCAAGCTATATGCTAAGAAAACAATCATTTATTTCTAGAAGCAACCCTGGAGTCCAAACCCAGGGTCTAACCTTCAATTCTAAAGACTTTACAGGAGAAATATCATAATGCACATAATATCACTTCCGCTTCCTACCTTGGAATGCAAAAGAGATATGTGACAAGGCAACGAGTAATATAAATATGTATAACTGTCCTTTTTCTTTCCTTTTCTATTACATATTGAAAACCAGTTAGAAAATGACAATAGCTTTTCATCTTATCCATTTCAAATAGCCGTGAGGAAAAATTTGAGCAATTCCGGGCAACAGCCACCTTTCAGTTCAGAAGAATCTAGATATGACACTACATTTGTCTCCTTCACAGGAAAGGACATTTCTTAAAACTGCAGAAAAAGACCTAGAGGCGTTCATATACTTATCTTTTTTTTACCCTTTTCTAAACTTTTGAGTGACGGCTCTAAAGGTTAGGACTAATTGAAAGTCAGAGTTACATATTCAAAAACGGAGGCCATAATCGCATGCAAGGAAATCTACTTTCTCAAAAGGAACACACTGTTTTCATGGTTTTATTTGTCATTTGCTATCTGGCATTTGGTTTATTTGTCAATACAGGCTTAACAATGGCACAAAATGTGCTGCGTTGACATGGTTTTTCATCAATGACATCAACGAATTTTCAAAACACCATTGCCAAACCGTTCACGTCAGCATGCCAAAACACTGCAATAATTCATATTAGTCTTTAAGAGGGCTTCACGCTCAAGGTCAATATCAGTAAATGGATTATCAGACCCTTTACTGGTGAATTTCCCGGCTCTGAAAATTAGTCAACAAGAGAGCTCTCTTTTGGCAAATCTGGAGGGCAACAATTGCAAGTGTGAAGTGAATGCTTTCTCAGGATATTCTTCAAAGGGAAAAGCTCATTCAGACTCTGTTAATCTATGCAGAGTGCTGGAGCGCAAGAGAGCTTGCAGAGGATTTGAACCATTGAAAACCACAAGATTAAGCTCCGGTCTATAATCATGCATGCTCTGCAGTTTTTGCTTGGGAATCACTGTGTACATTCAAACAATAGAATGGATGTTTTAAAAAGTTTCGGTCTAAAAATAACCCCATAGTCGCTCTATGCTTGGCCTTAACACCTTAAAAGTGTTGCGAAATCTACTGTTCATATTTAACGTATTGGTGCTGTGGGCCTAATATCCCTCAACTTAATGCTTGCTTTCCCCTCCATACCAAAAACGTCTTATAACTACCAGAAAAACGTCCTGCAAAATGTTATTATGCACATTACGCAGCACCCTCCATCTTCCAAAACTGCACCGTTCATCATGTCCCAATATGCGTCTAGTAGATAAGTGTATGGATTTACCCTTATTCTGGCTGAAAGCGACAAACTAAGCCTGAAACACCAATATAATGACATTAGCATGATGGAGGCTGCGGCAAAAGTTAATTCTCTGTACAAAAGTTACATTTTAAGGGGCTTATTGGTGAAAGCCTTGCACTGTGAATTGGAAGGTCATGGTTCCAATCCCACAGTGGGCACCTTCTCTGACCGCTCTGAGCAGGACGGCTCACACACCTCATCTGCTCCAGGGGTGCTGTGGGACAGATGATTGCGTGCTCTGAATTTCTGCATCTGCCGGTGACAGATTAGATTAGCAATATTGCAAGATAACGACTTTGCATAGTGGCTGGTTGAAAAGTCCTACAAAATGTGAAAAGAAGCTGTGATTTTAATACAAACTTAGCGTTGGAGGTGATTATAATTATCTTAAACAATCTTGAATCTTCAAATATACAAATATTTATGTTTATGCAATAGCAGGTCAAACAGAACTCTGTAATGTCATCATGCAGTATTATGCTTCACATCAAACTGCATGCATACATTTATAATGATCCATTTCAAACAGCCGCCGCACACATTTACATATGCATATCAACCAATGGATCCATTATAAATGCAATATGCTAAAAAGACCACCCTCACTGTGCTCGAATTGACTGTCACTTAAATGTAAGGCTGAGGGAAAAGCATATGGATTTTTCCACTCAGAGCTAAAAAGTAAGAGGTGCTTCTTGGAAGGCAGAGCCTCCATTATCCAGCATTGACAGGGTGAGATCAGGCCTCATTCAGTGAACTAATGACTCTGTCACACCAGTCCCTTGCACTTCAGCCTAATGGACTGTCAGCCACATTGGTGCGAGATCGTTTATATGAAGAAATATCTTCTAAACTCAAGCATGTTCTAAAATACATAGATTGATTACCAATATTTCCCACAACAGTCTTATTCAGAGAGAAAAAAGGCTACGTTGTCTGAATAAAGCTTGTTTTACTTTATGTATTGGAGGAATGTATTCTTTAAATATATAAAAAAAAAAATATCTTGCAGACTTTTCATGATGATGTCACATGGAGATGTAATATAATAGTGGTATAATCTGATATGCTGGTTTTAGAGAAACCCAGTTAGATGACTAGCTAAACTAGTTGAGCACCAACTCAAGTAATCTAAATCATCTAGGCCAAGGCTAGGCAAGTTCGGTCCAAGAGAGCTCCTGACCTGCAGAGTTTGGCTCCAACCCTGAAAAAGAAAAACCTCTTTCCACACTGAATTAAAAACAGGTATTTTTTTTAATCAAATTTGCGTATTACGTTATAAACTTACAATGCAGTTGTGTGATATATATAGTCGCAATTGCATGCATATAAATTCAGATAAAGCATGCAGTTATGTAAATGAGACATTCATTGTGCATCAGCTTCATTGATTTTAATAGAACTTTGTGAGATCGCGATAAAGTTGTTTAACTGCTTTTTAACGATAAAAAAATAAAATAAAAAAAATCTGCCGTGTTAAATCCTCTAAATGTTTTGAGGGCATTTCGTACATCATAAAAAAGTCTGCCAACTTACAACAACTAAAACCAAGTTGTTTTTTGGTGCTTTAATATTCTATTCTGATAAATTCTCGATCTAGTATTAACTCTCTTAATAAATCAAGAAAAAACTGATGGCCTTTATAGGGGTTAAACCGGTGACAAACATAGGGCACAACAATTTTTATTGTTTTGGCGATGAGAACGAGAGGCTATTTCATATAATGACACCTGCCATATTTTTCATATCACTGCTATGCCTTTTTTAAGATATGAGTAGGTCACTGAGACTGTGCTCTGGGGATTCGGTGCTTGCAGATCATTGTCGGCAGACGGCCATGTGGTCTCAGGGTGAGATTAATGACAGGCAGGCTTTATGTGATGGGAGACTGATGAAGGCCATTACACCAGGGGCAATGAATGGTGGCCACTCTGTTTTGGGCTTTCAGATAGAGGGGAAACAGGAATGATTTCCCCAACCAGACACCGACAGCAGTGTCGTGAGTTACATATTGGGATTAGCCGTGGGATTTAGTCACAAATATTGTCACACAGACAATCATGTATTAAGATAGTGAATTCACATAACCCTTCAGCAAGATCTGCTTCGAGTTGAGCTCTCCAAAATGGATAATGTGAGAAGAATATTTTTTTTTTCCATAGAACAGCATTTATCTGAAACAGAAAGCTTTTGTAATATTATATACTAACGTTTCAAGTCAGTACTATTTTTTAAAGAAATTATTACTTTTATTCAGCAAGGATGCATTAAATTGATCAAAAGTGACAGTAAAGATATTTATACGGTTGCTATTCAAATTTGTTTTACACTGTTTTCAACAATGAGCGGCAAATCATCATATTAGAATAGAAAAATGTTTTTTGCCAGAAAAAAAAATATGTGTTTTTAAGATATTTTGAAATATAGAAAGCAAACTTTTAAAATTGAAATGATATTTCAAAATATTACTGTTAAATAAAAATAAATACAAGCAAATTATAAATAATTATGACGTGGAGTCAAACTAGAATTGACTTATGTTGGGGAAGTACATTATAGTATTCTTGCTAAACAAGATGTCATATTTCTAATGAGAATGACTCTAAACATGGTTCCTAAGCAGGATGCTTATGTCCCACGGATGCTTCAAAAATATTCCCATGCAGAAGCAAAAGCATTTGCTTTTCTGTACCTCATTCAAGTCTCCTGAGTGAGCCGTGGTCCTCGTTTGAATTGAAATAGCAGTACAATAGTACGGGGCGCCACTTGTGATTGCCACTTTTGTCACTGCTTTCAAGGTGGATGCACTAACATTCTATTTGTGTCAGTCCTCTGAGGATTCGTCTGAAGGCCTCAGCCCACCTCTATAGCTAACTAGTCATGTGGATGAATGGCCTGCAGAAGTATGAAGAGAAACTGCCATTTTTGGCCCATCACTCAAGAACACGAGAGACAGACAAGCCCGAGAAATGCAGCCGTTTGCTTTGTCCCACACAGCAGTATCTCCACATCGAAGACCAGAAGCTTCACCAGACACAGTGCTGGAAAATGTGACATTGAGAATGAAAATAATACAAAAAAAACAAAAAAACAAATCGCCAATAATGGTAACACTTTACAATAAGGTCTCATTTGTTAAAACTAACATGGACAATGAACAATACATTTGTTACAGTATTTATACATATGTGTTAATGTTAGTTAATAAAGATACAAAAATATGTTAATGTTATTTAACAATGCATTAACTAATGTTAACAAATACAACTTTTCTAATTTATTATTAAATGTTAAAATAAACATGAACTAGGAATTATAAATGCTGTAGAATTATTGTTAATTCTTAGGTCATGTTAACTTAACTAATGTTATCTAATTAAACCTTATTGTTAAGTGGTACCGTATTTTTCTTATTTTATAGAGCAAATGTGTTTTTTTGAGACACATGCATACCCTCTCATACACACAAACATGTCTGGTTCACTATCTTTGTGGGGACTCTCAAATGACGTAATGGTTTTTATACTGTACAAACTGTATATTCTATCCACTTACACTAACCCTACTCCTAAACCCAACCATTACAGAAAACTTTCTGCTTTTTTACATTAAAAAAAACAAAAACATTCTGTATGATTTATAAGCTTGATTCATCATTGGGACCTCAATTTAGGTCACAGCATCCAGTATGGGGCAGTCCTGTGGGCAAAAATACCTTGTTGATGTTAGAGGTCAGAGGAGAATGGGCCGACTGATTCAAGCTGAGAGAAGAGCAACTTTGACTGAAATAACCACTCGTTACAACCGAGGTATGCAGTGAAGCCACAACACGCACAACCTTGAGGCGGATGGGCTACAACAGCAGAAGACCCCACCGGGTACCACTCATCTCCACTACAAATAGGAAAAAAGAGGCTACAATTTACAAGAGCTCAACAAAATTGGACATTTGAAGACTGAAAAAATGTTGCCTGGTCTGATGAGTCTCAATTTCTGTTGAGACATTCAGATGGTAGAGTCAGAATTTGCATAAACAGAATGAGAACATGGATCCATCATGCCTTGTTACCACTGTGCAGGCTGGTGGTGGTGGTGTAATGGTGTGGGGGATGTTTTCTTGCCAAACTTTTCTGTTTCTGACCATGCCCATCCTCTAATGGCTACATAATGCACCATGTCACAAAGCTCAAATTATTTCAAGTTGGTTTCTTGAACATGACAATGAGTTCACTGCACTAAAATGGCCCCCACAGTATATACTGTATATAAAAAATAAGTGGTATAAGTTTTTGCGTTCAAGTCTTACCTCGAGATATGTATTCAACCTCAAGTAACATCAAATCCAGTGTACACACGTGTGCTACATATGCTGTCGTCTGGGTACAAATTTCCTTGATAAACCTTGAAGGACATACTGCTAAGTGGGAGTATATTCACTGTGTCTATATTGTGCACTGAATGTCACATTACAGCCGAACAGAGAGCAAATGCACCATAAAAGGATAAAATAGTAGAAAGACATGAAGGAGAGAAAAACTAGATGTTGAATATACCTTGGAGGAAGGTCAAGTCACTGAAAATGCACCAAGTGAACAACATCTCCTAAACAAGGCATATACCAGACAAAATCCATTCAGTCGGAAGGGTTTACGAAAGGATGGTTGGTCAGAGAACTGTACTTTAATACTGTTCAAGGAAAACACTAACATGTATATTGAAAACTGAAAAGAGATTAAAAAAAGCTTGAATAACTGAGACCCACCAAGCAAGCTATCGTGAACATTTTTAAAAACAATTTTTGAGAAAATGTACCTTGAATGCCATCAATCCGAACCCCCTTTTTTTTTTTTTTAAGAAATAGCCAACAGCACTTTCACACTTTTTCACACACTTGCAATACTATACATACAAAAAATACCAGCATGAGGTGTTGAAGTTCACGGCCACCAGAAAAGAGTTGGCAAGGTCTCATTTGAAGATGAAAAGAAGAAAGTCCCCCTCCGGAAACATCAGGCAGCTGGACTCAAAACAAAGGATTCTGGTCTTAGAACCTGAGGGTGTTTAGCCAGCACTCCCTATAAACTCTGCAGTATTCAGTAAAAGAGAGCTGCATGGAATGACAATCCACAGAATTTCCCAAGAGACAGCTATCCAGGATGATCCTCTCTTTATCTGGATCCCTTCTGTAGACACCTATTTATAGTTCCCGTGGTAATAGTTGGATGGGAGGTTTAATCGGTACAAGCTCATTTTCAGCCTCCATGATGTTCTACAATATTTAAACCGAACCACACAACATGGTCATAGACTTTAAGACAGTATGGATGGTTTTAATAAAATCCCTGGTCTACAGCTCAGACTTAAATTGTCTATGTATGTGATCTAGCGGTCCAGTACACATGACCTCGGAGAGGCAGGTTTGAACTTTTAATTTTTCTCCAAACTTAGTGAACTTTTGGTTGGACTTCATATCTATGAAGGTTGCACTCTGGAAAATACATGAGCTGAGTGGTTCATTTGTCTTACTGTAAAAATACGATTTGAACAAATCTCATAAAGATGCTGTACAAATATGCAAGGCATCTGTCATGATTCACGTCTGTGTTCCCCTGTCTTGTCCCATGTTAGCAGTTCCCCGTTATGTTTATTAATCTCTCCAGGTGTTTCCAATTAGCCCCGCCCCCTTGTTATCTTGTTCAGCTTGTTTGCATGTGTTTTTAAACCCCTGTACTTCAGTTGTTGTTTATAGGTCGTTGTTGCTTGTAGCAGTTTCCTATATTCCTGTCCTGAGTTCCGTGTTTGCCATGGATTACCTGTTTTATTAAAGTAGTGCTTGCATGTGGATTCTCTCTCTGATTCGTTCCAACTTCATTGTTACAGCATCTCACTTTCATGATACGAATGTAACAGGAAAGATTGAGGGCTCTTTATATAGTGTTTAACGGTGAAGACATACTATTTTGTAAATATATTTTATACAGATGGATGGATGGATATATATATATATATATACACACATGTGTGTGTGTATATATATATATATATATATATATATATATATATATATATATATATAGTATATGTGTGTGAATTTATATGTGTGTGTATATACACTCACCTAAAGGATTATTGGGTACACCAGACTAATTCTGTGTTTGACCCCCTTTCATCTTCAGAACTGCCTTAATACTACGTGGCATTGATTCAACAAGGTGCTGAAGGCATTCTTTAGAAATGTTGGCCCATATTGATAGGATAGCATCTTGCAGTTGATGGAGATTTGTGGGATGCACATCCAGGGCACGAAGCTCCCGTTCCACCACATCCCAAAGATGCTCTATTGGGTTGAGATCTGGTGACTGTGGGAGCCATTTTAGTACAGTGAACTCATTGTCATGTTCAAGAAACCAATTTGAAAGGTTTCAAGCTTTGTGACATGGTGCATTATCCTGCTGGAAGTAGCCATCAGAGGATGGGTACATGGTGGCCATAAAGGGATGGACATGGTCAGAAACAATGCTCAGGTAGGCTGTGGCATTTAAACGATGCCCAATTGGCACTAAAGGGCCTAAAGTGTGCCAAGAAAACATCAACCACACCATTACACCACCACCACCAGCCTGCACAGTGGTAACAAGGCATGATGGATCCGTGTTCTCATTCTGTTTATGCCAAATTCTGACTCTACTATCTGAATGTCTCAACAGAAATCGAGACTCAGACCAGGCAACATTTTCCAATCTTTGTAGCGGAGTCTTCTGCTGTTGTAGCCCATCCGCCTCAAGGTTGTGTGTGTTGTGGCTTCACAAATGGCACCTACAACCATGCCATGCTCAAAATTGCTTAAATCGCCTTTTTTTCAATTCTGACATTCAGTTTGGAGTTCAGGAGATTGCATTGAAGCAACTGCCATGTGATTGGTTGATTAGATAATTGTATTAATGAGAAATTGAACAGGTGTTCCTAATAATCCTTTTAGGTGAGTGTATGTGTGTGTGTGTGTGTGTGTATAGTTTTTCTCTTTCCTTCTGGTGTGATTTTTCTGTCATTGTGTACTTCAGAAATTTGCATCTTTCCCAACCATTTCTTGCGGGCACTGTGCATTTCTGTCTACAACTGACAGCTTAAAATGTCTTCCAGATACGCATGACTGGGGGAGAATGACTGCCGGCAACGCCAATGAATAGAAACAAGTCCCCACAGCGTGAGAGTGAGAATGTAGATAACTGATAAAGCCGAGATACACCTACTGCCTATCATCAGCCTGATTCAATTCTGCTTTAGCTGCAATGATACGATTCTGATACCTGATAATGCAGCGGGTGCAGCACTCTGGGCTTTACTTTTTTTCTTTTTTCCTTTTTTTTTTTAGAAAAGATAAAGTGAAAGGTAAGAACGTGGAGAGGGAATGCAAGAATGAAAGAGAAAAAAGTCAGCTGTGTGGAATGAGAGTTCATATGAGGTAAATTATTCCAATAGTACGGAAAAGCAAATATGCTTATTTGCATGACTAACATTTGCACTAGGTGCGTAAGGGAATTTAACTCTTATGTGAGAAAGCAGGATTGACAGAAATTCAAAATGTGTTACAAGCTCTATTGAAATCCTGTGAAAAACGTACAGCAAAGTCAATATTACTCAGCAAAACAACATGCAAACTTGTCCTTTTCGTTTCAATACAGTACAGAGACCGATTCTATCTGCTGAAATCTGGACCAAGCTGGGTAATCGGCACATCAACAAAATATCATCTTTTATCTAAGTGCAAAATCTCTGAGCGATATTGTCTCCACAACATAATTATTAGCTCAAAATGCATGAAACACATGAGGAATCATGGAAGGTTATTATTCCAATCAAAAGCCAAAGCAAGTGCTGCTAATAAAATCTGTACAGGTGGTCCGGAAAATTTCAAAGTCATCGTTGTTCTGATTGGTTGTGAGCAGCGTGGCGTGTCTGGCGGACACAGAATGTAGGCCGTCGGGAGGCCTGATTAATCTTCATTTTCCTGCTCTGTCATTTTTAACTGTGATTCACCAATCAGCCACTGCGACAAAGACATTTTTTTTTCTAAGAAACACTTGGAAATAATTACCAGACAAAATAGAAAAAAAAACTGTGAAAACTGACACAAAATATGTGCGAAGATCTGCTGATATAGACCTATAGAGTTTGGATAAGCCACTGCAATGTTGTTTTTGTCTTGGATTCATCTATAGCATTATAAAAACACATAATTGATCTATAAGATCAGATAATTCCCACTGTCTGCAATGAAGATTCTGTTTTCTAGAAATATTCTGCAAATGCTCAGGGAAGGTTTGCAAGTGAGAGAGACTGCACACACACACACACACACAATGTGCCAGGTGAAATGATAAATGGCAACCACCGAGTGTGAAGTCTGAACCTCCACCAGGGGTAGTACAAAGCAAATCAGCAACAAATCAACAACAAATCAACAAAACAATATGAAATGTTTTGTAAGACCCCAGAATAGCTTCTGCATTAGTTTGAAGCACTGACTCCTGATCAGTGAGAACAAACTCTCCACGCCTCTCCTTCCATGAAAATCAATTTCTCCCTCTTCAGGCAAACTCGTCCTAAGAAGACTTACAGACAGAAGTGTTTACGTATTAAAGCCAAGTCAAAATCCTTGCCATTAAAAATAAAGGCAGTGATGGTCAGAATCGAGCCGAGTGAGAGAGGCGATGCTTCAGTCGACTCCAATAAAACCATACTGTTTCATTCAGCTTCACCTCTGTAAGACTGGAAAACTGGTTAAAGAGAAAATGTCTGACCAGTGGTTTCCGAAGACAAAGGACATTGCTTGCAAACTAACATTTGAACTCTCACCCCCACTCTTACAGAGATCACTCAAACTCATTTTTGCATATATATGATTTTAATTCGAGTGATTATTATTAAGGATTGTATTTAGAATCATTTTAAAGGTCTCAGGGTGACTGGTACAGATGCCTCATCCCCAAAGAAGTAAATCAAAAGATAATAAAGTTCTTAAGAGTTTAAGGATAACTGGCACACAAAGGAATGTGGTCGCTACTTCCAAAAGGTGTAAATTCATGAACGCCAATTTCCACTGTCCCTTGCAAATGGTCAAAATGGTTTTGACTATTTAAAGAAATGCAACGAGAGTTCGGGCCTGATGGGAACTCTCCCATCAGATGTTTTCTATTGATGTTTTCTATTGATGCATCTTTGCATAATTTAATTATTAATTTATATTTAAAACAATACTGAATTAAACTTTTGAATGGCAGTGTTAAAAAAATCACCTGTGTAAATACAATCTTATTTAATAAGAATACACTTAATGAATATTTCCACATTGTAAAAAAAAAAGGCTTTGTAAGTGGTGAACTGGTAACACTTTGCAGTGTTACAAGGTTTTCATTTGTTAACAATATTTATTGCACTGTGAATTAACATTAACAAGAACAAATTTATTACCTAACATTAACAACAGTTAATAAATGCTGTAAAAATATATTGCTCAATGCATTAATTAACAAATGAGTTAGCTAATTAGCTAACAAATGAGACTTGTATAATAGAATAAAATAGAATAGAATAGAATAGAATAGAATAGAATAGAATAGAATAGAATAGAATACAATAGAATAGAATAGAATAGAATAGAATAGAATAGAATAGAATAGAATAGAATAGAATAGAATAGAATAGAAAATAAGAGTAGTGTCTGAAAGTCACACACATTTTTTTTTTTCAGATGGATGTTCTAATTGGCAAATAGAAATGTTCTTTTCCACTCCTAGAAAAAATAAAATTTTGGGGGGGATTGTGACAATCCATTTCCCCTAAATCCATGAGACTTTTTTGACAGCTGCATATATATTAAAAAAATCTATGCAGCCCACTCACACACCAACCAAATGAAAATTGAGGCAGTTGTAGAGAGGAAGTCAGAACCCATTTCAGTTTAATTACAGCACATTGTATTCCTAGGAAAAACAATAGCCCCTTCAAGCTGCCTGTGAGGTTTCACCTCAAGATGATTTAGTTCTCAAGATGTCAAACTCTCTGTCAAGCAAATCCATGGGTTATAGTCACCCAATAGTTAAGATTCTGAACCGCGGACACAGAGGTTTAGCCCTGAGCAGGAGTGGGACAGGAACTGGGGACTTATAGTAATATCACAGTCCTGATCTATCACCACTGTGCCCTTGAGCTGAGCACTTAACCTCAGATCTCTCCACCAGACATGAGCTTGTAATTAATCCAAAGACAGTCAGTTCGAATAAAAAGCACGATATGTGGTAAGCTAATAAATTACTGTAAATGCAAGACTTTCAAGACTTAAATGCAGATTATTCTGGCCAAAATCCACTCAGGAAGTGACAAATAATTTTGGTATCGTGACAAACTTGAGGCAGTCATATTTTGGTATCGTGACCAACTTTTAAAACTCATTATTAATGTAGCTAGTCAGATCAGATGTGTGCAAAAATAGTTTCGATACCGATACCAAGACAAGAATTGCGTTTTCGATACTTTTCCGATTACTTTTCCTGAAAAGGAAAAGTGTTTCTTACAAGGCGTTCGACATGCACCTCCTTTGCGCAGGTCTGTGCTCTTTAAATGTAGCAATAACCTAATATAAATAAATCACTGACAAACATGCACATGCTCTGATTATAATCCTATAGCCTAAGATCATTTTAGCTGATGTTTTGTATCCTTTATTTTAGCAGCTTGTAAATTTATGCTATCTATGAAAGTTGGGGGGAAAGTTGTACACCTAATACAAAAATAAATAAAACATTTCCAGTTAACTAGCAGAGAATTAATTTAGTTCGCTATCAAAAAAGAGATCTAGCGCTAAAATCTGTTGTTTTTTAAATCAAGAGGAGTGCTCTTTTTCACTGCGTTAAGTTGCATGGATACATTGTCTTTTGCGGCTCACGCTTCAATCTATCGCCGTTGCAGAGACTAGCCTATTGTGTACAGACCGCCGGATGGTGTGGCTAAGAACTTGCCCTCGCGGCCTTGAAACACTACCGGCTCTCCGGATTGCCACTCCGCTACTGACCGGCGGCCACAGTATCACTCGACCTCGCGTATGCAGCCATGTCGCTGTGAAACACACCAATGAAATACGTCTCTTGCAAATCTGGAACGCGGTCATTCATAAAAGTATAGATATTAAATGTAGGTATCGTGAGGTTTTTCATTTTTAACTGTTGAAGTATCGGCGCACCGTGCAACACTAGTGCAAAAAGCATCAGACGGTCAGCGAACTGACTGGTTTGACAGTGGATGCATTACATAACACAGGCAGGGCATGAAACTGCAAGAAAAGTCCTGCTTTATGAAAGTCTCCAAATGTTTCTGATAGCACAAGAACTCCAGCGCTTGACTTGACAGTACTTTGGGCTTTTGTTGATGATGCTCTTTGGAGACCCTGATACAATCAAGTTCACTTTTACTGCAGAACTCTACCTAATTACCAGACCATTGTCTTCAAAGGAAATCCTGATGCACACTAATCTTAAAGCGCACCGCAATCTTTTATAAAACACCTGAGAGCCAATTCGTGTTCCTTTTGGAAGCCCTGGCACTTCATCAGTTCTCACGCACACACACACCCATACCACAGACAGCGCTAAAAGCAAAAAGATTGTATTTGCACCTCTAAGGAAATGAAGGCACAAGCAGAGGTTTGCGCTGCCAGGCAGTGATACGTTATGCTCTGTACATGCTGTACATGTAGATCCAGTCTTGTGAGGAAACAATTGCTATTCCATTTAAATTGCATTTGAGTTTCTTTTGTTCCCGTTCTGCTTCATAGTGAAATTACAGGCGCCATGGAATCTGTATTAAAAGGTCACCCGGAAAGGGGTGTGCATACTATTCATTTTTCCTTTGTTCCAGTGCAAACCTTTAATTTTCTGCAAAACAAATGCATATTTGTACATTGATTAATCTCCTTTTGCACATGTCTACAGAAAACCCCCTAGAGTTCTCTCTATTAAACTCCGAAATGTCGTTAGTGTGAGTGGCATCTAAATTAGACACTGCCACTTTATCATGCCCAGTTTTGGCTATCATCTCCCAAAAAACATTGTCATTCAAAGACTCTTTCTGCAGTTAAATAATCAAATCAGTAGGTGGTATAGTTACTATCTTTATGTGTAAGTCACTGACCTTGAATCACACATTTTACCAATTTGTTCAAAACTGCGGCTTTATTAACAATCGGTCCTTGGGGTCTATATGACCCCAATCGACTTTTCCTTAATAAAAAAAAAATGGTTTCCTTTATCTGAGTGGAATAAGATTTTGTGACTTTTCCTACAAAATCTATCTATACACACACAAAAAAACTGGGCTTGATTCGGTTGTTCTGAAGGTGTGTAAAAAAAATGTTTACAAATCTGGTCTTTGGGGTCAATATGACCCCACATTGAAATGAATGGGAAATGTGAAAAAAACTAAATATTTTTTATTCATTTGTCCAAAAAAATATATAAATCCATCATAAATCAGAAAATTTCCACACAGAAATGAAGGCCTACTACTAGAGCATAAATGTGATGTAGAAAAAACATGCTCACTCACACACACACACACACACACACACACACACACACACACACACACAAAAACACACACAAACAAACATGTATGAGTGTACTGCCACAGAGAGCATTTTTTAGAACTCACAAATGAAATCAGTCACAAATGCAGAACAAAGATATTAAAGTGTGAGACCTAATACACACACACACACTCACACACTGATTATAGTTTTACAATTTGTTTTACATGTTTTTTGTAGCTTGTTATTGCTTTTTAAGTTCAGAATTTTATTGGAAAAAATGATAGATTAGATGTTCACTCATATTGCTTTTGTTTTCATATTATTTATTTTATTTATTTTGCATTCTAAAGTTAATTATTTATTTTTACACTTTGTTCAATGAAATCAACAATGTGCAACTAAAATCTGACTCCAAGTCTTGTCCTTTAGGTCTGTCTTATGTGGCATTTAGCTGTCCTTTTTCTGTGGCACTTTGTAAAAACAGACGTTTCAAAATGCAACAAAAACTACAACAATTATACTATTTAAAAAATGTATTATTTTAAATGTCCTTTCTTATGTTTATATATTAATATAAAAATTCATAAAATGTATTTCAAAAGTTGTGACAGAAGTAGTGGCCACATGCAGTAAAATGAATGGCTCTCTATTGCCTCTGCTGGTCAAAACTATTTATTTCTAAAACTGTAAAGAATTTAGTTTTATCTCTAACCAGTAGATGGCGTAATTCTACACATAGCACCTAGCTCAATATCCAGAAGCAATTTAAATTTAATTTTGATCATTATTTAAGTGATTTTTTCATAAAAAATTAAGATTTCATTTGCAAGTTTATGGTGTGGTTGAGGAATTGTGTTGTAAATAGGTACAAAAGTACTTCTTATCTCCCAAAACACAGCATTAATGAATAGATGAGAAGTAAACAAAAAAAAAAAACATATATTATTTGTATTATTAAAAATGTATAGTTTTTGTACAATTTCTCTATCAATTGTTGGGGTCATATTGACCCCAAAGACCAGATTTGTAAACAGGAAACAAAGACCTTTTGAGGGTTAAGGAACAAAGCAAGCAACAGTGTTTGAGTGAGTCACTGAATCATTCATTCAACTAATTAGTTCAAAACCCCGATTCATTCAGGAACAAAGTGACACAAGTCTTTGTAAGTGAGTCATGAAATGTTGTTTTTTTTGTTTGTTTTTTTGTTTTTCAAAAAGGCTGTTTCTTTCAATAACGAAACACCACTACCGTGTTGCTATTTTCGTTGATAATGGTTGCTATAATGGTAATAATGGTTGCTACTTTCAAACTAGCAGTTTTGGAGTCTGACTTTTGTTTAAGGCGAGACACAGCAGGCAAAAACATGGTTTGTTTTTCCACTGGTCAGGCTGTTTGTATTCAATAACATGTCGTCTTTCAGACTTGTGCTGAAAAAAGCCCCAAACACACATTTAGGTCTTTATTTTACAACACTTTGTCTGTTTGCGTGTGTAGATTTCACCGAAATTCCTCAAAAGTTGGCATTCTAAATCATCCCGCTGCTCCGTGATCGTTAGAAAGCTCTCTCTCTCCTCTTCAATGCTGTCGGATCCAAATATGGTAATTTCCTGTTTATCAGCAACCAATCATGAAAGTAAAATGGGCCATTTAACTCGAAATGCGCAATCCCAAAAAAATCTTTACAGGCCGTTTTTTTCTGACACTTCTAGTGACGATTTTCCACTTCTGTAGCACCTACATACACCAAACTTTACAGCCGTATTACAAACTATATTGTAAAGGTATGTTCAGAGGGATTTGTTAATTTATCATTCTTGGCCTGATTCATATGACATTTTATGCCTAAAAATAGGGCGGAAATCTATTTTTTTAAGGCTATTGGCATTTGGCAGTATTTTCTGATTTACAGGGTAATAAAAGGAGATATTCATAATCCCCTCTGAAAATGTCTTTTCATTGAATATATCAACAAAATGCAAACATAATTTTGAACCTTGTTTTTTTTCAATGGTCAGATTCATCACTTCAAAATATATGCAAATTAGCGCATATTTAATTAGATATAGCCTGATAGCATATTTAAACATAAAATTACAGAAAACTTGCAATACATTTTTGTCTCCTATTTATGCGAGTAATCAACTGGTAAAGTTTCATGGTGACATCTGTAAGCTAAAATTTTTATCCTATTCACCTCTAGTGTCTCGCCTTAAAGTAATTTCACACAAAAGAGGGTTTTTGTGACACTCGTTGTTTTCCCCTTACTTGTTTACATACTTTTCTTTTTAACTATTTTATAACAGCAATACAAAAATAAGGTATCTTCTGTGTATATTCTCTCCACTGGGGAAAAAAAAAAACAATGTTTTAATTATTAATAACATAATCCATCAAGTATTTTCCCTCAGGTTGTTCCAAACTCGTATGATAACAACAGTGCATGTTGACCTCAAAATCAACAAAAACACCTTTAAAAAGTACAAATTCTTATTTGGACAAAAGCAATCTTGAACAATTTTGGGTGAACTATCCCTTTTATATATGTAAGCTGTGGAAAAAAATAGATAAAAGCACATTGAACACAGATATTTATTACATGTCCAAAAATAAACACTTCTGAGAGTTGGGCCGCTTTTTGCCCACCTACAACAGCTGACATATAGACAGATGGACCAGCAGTTAGTATTTCCTCTCTCTATCTTCCTGTTGCCCCTGGTCAATCAAAAATCCATTCGGGCTTAAAGAAAGAATTAAAAGGAGACCAAGATTCAGGTAAAACTGACAGGGTCTGGAGGATATATGCCTGAATAACTGCACAGACTGGCCTCGCTGCTTTCTGCTTTTATCAGAACTTCAGGCATGAGCTGAAGTGAACCGTTAAAATGTTCAGCAATACAGCTGAGGGTATGCATATCACGATTACTTAAGACAAATCGAGTCTGAGGGCTATTGAAATTTTTCCACTGAAAACATTTTACAAGCTATTATTTTCCAGATTCAGCCTCCAAATCATGGCCTACACTCTAAAAAATGCTGGGTTGTTTTAACCCAATTTTGGGTCAAATATGGACAAACCCGAAATGTTGGGTTAAAAATGTAATGTAAAAATTTAACCCAACGGCTGGGTTAGTCCATATTTGACCCAAAGTTGGGTTAAAACAACCCAGCATTTTTTAGAGTGTATAATACACTAGTGTCCAAAATATATGAAATCATATGTACAGCTGTAACATTGTTGTTTCCACACCAAGTTAAAAATATGAAAAATTTCTATTTATTTTTTCAACTTATTTTCTAATCCTAAACCAGTTGTATACATACGAAGTAGAATATATGCAGTATATATTAACATTCTTTGCACAAAGGGGGTAGCCTATGATAAATACAGCTTCAAATATTGCAAAAACAAAAAGTTTGAAAAAAGGCACCCTTCATTCATATCATTATCATTTATTTATGCAGAGAATGCTTTATCATTGTGCATTATATAAAGCATGCACAGAAGCAAAAAAATAGGCAGGCCAAACCGGGGAAAGTCAACAAAACTGTGACTACTAATGCAGACTGCTAAATCAATACTAAAGAAGACCAATTTAAGGCTTTTTACTTTCAGGGGATAGCATCAGAAATATCAAACAGTATATTTAAGTATATCAAAGTATGAATGTTTTTAATGTCCCTGAAGACAACGCAAGCCTTCGACAGCATAGCTATTCTCTCAGCCTGTCAATATTGGTCAATGCTGAGCTGCAGGCTTCAGTGCACATCAAAGTGCATCTGCTGTCTTTATAGTACTTTCGACATTTACAGTAAACTGTGCAGAGAAAGCTTGTGTTAATGTCAAATAAAAAATAAAAATAAAATAAAAACACAAAAGCTGTCTGGCACTTCCCAGGACACATTACTGAGAGTAAGTTCTAATGTAGAGTGTAATGAGATGCTGAGTGATAAAGAATACTAAGATAATGCAATCTTTGTTTTTCTATTTGCAAATCAGCATTTGATACAACAGTGTAAAAAGCCAAGTTTTTTGCACTTTTTTGTGTAGGATTTACTCAGATATTGCAAGTACGTTTCACAAATCATTGCAAAGAAACAAATAACACACTGAATTAAAACCAAATTTAAGAACTATACTGAAATTTAAAGACTGAAGTAGTATTTTCTTGAAAACACAAGTCACTAATCTCTGTTTACAACTTCAAAAAATAGGTTTTTTTTACAGCGTATGCTAACGATGCAAATAAATCAGACAGAGTGAACCTACATGGCTGAAAATGTGAAAATGCCTCAGCCTGTTTTTGTTTCAAGTGATAAAACTCCAAATGAGTTTTATAAACTCACTTTAGCTTCTCTCGCACATTACAAACACATGATTGCAAAGTGCGAAGCATCATATTTCAGCATTGTCACAACGATACATAACATCAATCATAAAAGAGCTTATGGTGAAAAGTCACGTTAGATAGGGGATCATCATGCTTCCGGGTTTCATGGGCGGGAATTGTCAACTTTGTGCATGTCCACATCCGACGCAGTTCAACAATGGCTGAGACGAAGGCTATATACGTCACTGCTCTGTTCCAACTTGTAAATCTAACCAACAACGCCAACCCTACGTAAGTTTTCATGGATTCCCGACTGAATTGAGTATAAGGAAGAACTGAATTAAAACTTTAAAATAAAACAAGGTAGCACGTTTGTTTGCTGCCGGCACTTTAGTGAATCCGACTAATTTACCAGGGATGCCGTATAAATAAACTTAGTGTAGTCCTTCATCAGTTCGCCAGCGAGATCGGTGATTCAACGGAAGTGGCAGTGCACAAAGATCACTGAATCCGGAAGTCCTACGTATCAGCGTGATAATCCCCTAGTTGTTGTTTTATTGTTGTTAATGTTTAATCTTGCCAAATCTTCTGGAAAAAAAAACTGCAAAAGCATTGATATTTGATTTCCTCAGCAACAACTGAGAATGGAGAATCACAGAGGCTGGACTGTCTGTTCCAGAGAGGGAGTAACGCAAATCACATAAGATATCTGCAAGGTTTAGCATTTATATCAATGAGCAAAAGATGTGTCCTCCTCTCAGACACAAGTAAATCCTATAAGAGGAGTTACAACTACTTCTTGTGCATTCATTTATTTAAGAATTCATGAAATTATGTTTTTACTGTAATAGTAAGCAAGCAGTGATGTTAACAATCTGTGTAAAAAAAATCATATAAATCATATATATATATACAGTATATAAAATCTGAAATTTAAATCTGACATTAGCTCAGAAATAGAAAGTTTTGAACTAGGATTTTCAGTAAAACTGCTTATTGGACCTGTTAAGTAATAACTAGAACAGTTCAGATCATTAGTGTGCAAATCATTAGAAGCATTACCTTAAACTTGCACCCATAAGACAGTGACTGGTGGAGCATTACAGAGAAAGTATGGTCTGCCCTTGCTCCTGTGCTAATTTTATAAGACGAGTACCCTAAGGCACACAAATGAGAGCTGTGCACTCCACAAAGAATAACATCAATGACAGCTCACATCCCATGACAATAGAGTCCCTTTTAGAATGTTTCCTAAAATACATAATTTAACAGCAGAGTGGCATCATCACATCACTTATTGATTATCTCTATTAACTCTATATATTAATTTATTAATAAATGAAAGTGAATTCTGATGTGCTGCTCCAGAAATGTTGGTTGGGACCACATATTGGGCTATACAAATTATTACACTGATGAGCCAAAACAATATGACCAGTCAGAGGAGAAGCAAATATTGTTGATCATCTCCAAACAAGGTCACATATTAAGTCAATCAGTCCAATCAGTTCTCGTAATCAACATATTGGATGCTGGAGAAATGGGCATCTTCGCCTTGACTGGGACAGATTATCTCTAAGCCAATGTTTTGGCTTATATCAGATTATTTTATATTATATTATTATATTTCAAAAACAAAATCTTAAAAATCATTTGTCTGGAGTGTGTGCATGGGATGTGAACAGCACAGGAGCTTGATGTTTGTATGATAAGCAATAAGCAATAAATCTATTCGAAATGTGTTTTCTTAAAGACAAAAATATGCATAGTGTATGGAGAGGACACACCTACACAACCTACACTTAACTTTATTGCCAATGGTGGTGATTCAGGTTTGATAAAGGCACTCTCTTCCAGCATATCTGCCTCATCCAAAGATGCCTGAAAAAGTATCAACAAAATATGCCTCAAATCTCAAAGTGGGAGGACTTGGAATAGAATAGGGAGGAATATAAGAAATACTTGCTTATTTTACACTGTCTAATGATTAAATTGTGCTGAGGGCAGGAGTACAGTTCCCAGCATGTCCTGGGGCAGGAATAAATCATGCTAACATACTGCTTTACTGTTCATTTTTTACTGTTTATTACAATATTTACACTGGTGACAGTTAAAGGTTCTTTATTGGCATCGATGGTTCAATGAAGAATTTTTTCTTTCATTACGCAAAATGTTTTTTATAGTGAAAAACGGTTCTTCTAATTATTAAAATTGTCTTCACACTAATAAATAGTTTTTTTTTTGTTTTTTTTTTTGTTTTTGAGGAACCCGAAATAGTTCTTCAATAGAGACGCAGAGTGAAAAAAAGACAATTAGCACTAAAAAGGCATGGGCATTGTTATTTTTGCGGCTGACCTTATTGCATATGCATTTGTTGGAGTTTCCTTTTCAGACGCAAAATTTAGAGTATTTAAACTAATTTGATCAACTAATTTGCCCTGTTTAGTAAATCTGGCCTTATGTTTTTTGTTACATATGCAATTTGTTGCATGAAACCTGTATGATTTTGTTTCATGCAGTACAAAAAAATAAGATATTTTGAAGAATGTCTCAGCAATTGAAATAAATGGGGCCCATGTTTTAGGTTCACTTTTTAGACAAAAAAACATATTTTTGTGTGTGTGTGTGGTTTTTTATTTCACAGAAATTCATAAAGGTTTGGAACGTGAGGGTGTGTAAATGATGACGGCATTTTTTTATTTATTTTTTTTAGGTAAACTAGTCCTTAAAATACCCTACAGATTAAAACAAATACTTCAAGTGTCATTATGAAGAGTCTTGTTCCACAAAATTACTGACCCAGGCAAAAATTACATGAAGTACAAACAGAAAACACCACTAAAGAAACAACAAGCTTCCCACTGTATACAACAGTTTCGATTCAGCACAATCATATCAAAATGTTCCTGTTCGAAATAATATAAGCTAACTGTGTGAAGCGACTGTGTTTTTGCTGGAAACACTACGCTGAAATCCCTAGTGCTGTAATGTTGATAAGGAAGATCACCATTATGAGAAGCTTTCAACCATCTGTCACTTTGACAGTCGGGTCAGGGGGCGTCCACTTAAGACTTCATCCTCCAGCTTGCTTCAGAGAGGGACCCTCATTTCAATTAATAACACGTTGTAGTGCTTTGTTTTACTTCCATCAGTTGTGCTGGTACTTGTTCGGGGCTTTTACATTTTAGCAGTTAGAGATATTATTAAAGCATAAAAAGACTGGTAAATAAACAATTTCCCATCCTTTTTTGGCCACTTTCCTTGTGTTTCCTTGTGATTTCATCAAACCAGAGGTTTAATAAACTGAATAAGAAAGGACAGGCAATTAAGCTTCTCTGTTAGCCAAACACCTCCGGTTATGACCAATGAGTTTACTAATAAGAGTGATATTGAATTCTTGACCTAGGATGCTCTGATTGACAGCTCTTTTTCCTCTCTTTTAATAAAGTACAAACAAATAACTCCTACACTGACATTAACATTATGTTTACGGCCATAAAAGTGTTTCCTGAAGGATGAACATAATCGGTTGTTTATAAATAAAAGCTAGAAATACCATTAAACTGCTTGGATGTGTCACTGGAGAGATGAGGGTAAACAACCTGTTTTTCATTGCACATATTGGTCACTATGACAACACAGAGATATTGGAAACTACGTTAAATAATCTGAAAAAAGTCAGTGTCAGCATATCAGTGAACACCCCAGACCTCTCGGTGAGTTTCACGTCTTTGTAGACTAAAGTTTTATGTTTTAAAGTTTTACGCATTATAATCTTAATGTTCTTCGATATTTAATGCATATTTGAAAAAATCTGGCAAGTTTTTATGACCGCCACCATTTAAATATTTATATTTCATATAATATTCTTACTATAAAATAAATAAAAGTGTAATTTAAGTGTTTGAATAGCTACAAAACAGTTCATTATTACCTTCATATTAGGCTAATGAAGCCTATAGGCTACAACTAGACTCCCATAGTTTACAGCATTAGTTAAGAGATTTGATTTCCTAGAGAAAATTTGCCATTTAGTGTAACTGATATCCAAAATAATCAATATTGAATCGAATCTAAATCAAAATCAAATTGCAAGCTTGTGAATCGAATTCATATTGAATTGTGAAATTTGTGTCAATACCCAGCCCTATTACATATTATATATCAATTAACCACCACTTATGTTTTTTGTAAAACACTATCAGAATGCAACAGCTTACAGCTTCACACCGATAATTCTTTTCAGTGCATCAAAAAAAAAGTGACAACTTTTCACATGGGGTTAGAGAGAACAGGCTCTGCCATAATGTTGTGTTTTTCCTTCAAAAACAAAAGAGGAAAAATGCTGCCTTAGAAATTTCTATTTTTTTTTTTCCAAGTAGAAACCATGGCTTCTGGCTTGGCTAAAGTCTGCCAGCCTTCATTTGCTTTGGCTGAGTTGAAATGGCTTTTCTTTGGGGGATAGATAAATCACCAGACATCTCCAGGTGTGCACAGGCACACAGCAACAGTCGCCATTTGAATCAGTGCTATAGAGGAGTTGGGGCACGCGGAGCGTTCTGCCATCACTGTGACAATGTTTGTGACAGGTTGTCTCAAAAGTTCTCCATTATGGGGAGGCTGAACTCATGATCAAAAGTAAAATACATAACTGGCGGCAATCAGTGTCAAAAAAAGACGTGCTTAATGTGCTTTGCCAGACATCAATACAATCATGAACTTAAAATATATAATGTTGCTATATGGAAATGTACTAAGAGATGATTCATGTCTTAATGAATAAAAAGTGTGAATAAAAAGTGGAAGAACCAAAACAAAGTGTGCTGAGATAGCACATAGCTGAGAAAATCTTAGTGTATTTGAATGGCTAAATTAAGAGAGAGGGAGGGGGTAAAGCAGCACTCTGGGTTGACAGATGGTATGACACATTTAATTCTCAAGTGGAAGGACTTCAAGTGGAAAAAGGGACTAAGAAATGAGGTCCAGAGATTCTCGTGTCTGTCAGACATGATTCTAACACAGTTCACAGATCGGAAAGTCAAAAGTTAACACTTGCAGCATTCAATATTGCTAAAGAAATTAACAACTTATATATGTACCTTGTTCTGACAAATGTTTGGCTTGTTTGTTTTTAAAAGTTGACAGTGCGATGTTGACGTCAGTAAGAGTAACGATATCTTATTATTAACTATTATCCACAAACAATTACATGTCAGTCTTTGTGAAGGGTTATACATTTTCAACAGGTTTACTAAACCACAAGAATTTTTATAATTTAGCCCAACACCAAACATTTCAGCCAACAATGAAAGCCTAAACGAACAAATGAGCAAGGCTTAGTTCGTCTGTACACACATATGGAGGTTTATGAAGTTCTCATCCAATATATTTCCTATTTCACCTTTTGATTGGTGGAATAAAGTGTTAATCAGGCATGCAATCACTCTATTAATACATTTACATTTAGGTGCATGGCTAATCATGTTTGTAAGTTTGCAATCTCGATTTAAACACCCATGTTCTTATTTCTTATACAATTCGGCCAGATGTCTATTCAACCTCAATCACAGCGAAACATTCAAATATGCATTGCTAATTCCAATATCACAAGGTTTATCCTTCAGATATAAACACCAATGCCTATGGTAGCGATCAAAGTAGAGTACTAAATCACAAAGTAACTTGACAATTCAAATAAAAATTGTATTAATTACATTGCTAAGTACTGTAGCAAGAAGTGACTGTTAAAAAATTGCCTTCAGACGATGCGTTCCAAGGTATGAAGCCATCAAGGCATGTCCGAATTTTTAAAGGCAGCATAGATGTATCCTTCACTGCCTTTGCTATCCCACAATCCTGTGTTCCATTCTATGAAACTAAACCATAAAGATGGCGTTTGACTGAAGTTGATGGTCAGTTTGTGTGTAAATGTATGTTTTGGACCAGTGTTTTTTGTGTAAATGATTTGATGTCATTTATAGCGAGAAATTACTATTATAGTAGTTCAATATAAATATTTGATATAATAATAACACATTTTTCTTAAATATATACATGCAAATGTGTGTATTTATATATACAAAATAAGTATACACACATATATTATGTAAACACAAACATTTATTTTGCATGCGATTAATCACGATTAATCGCTTCACAGCCCTACTTTAAACCATTATGCTGAGTCAAGCCTATCCGAAATCAGTTTTGTGATCGGTTTCTATCCGAAATCACCTTTGAGCGCTAACACTGCCTACAAAAGTCATTGCCTGAGCAGTGAGGCAACAAGTCAAGTGGCTTTCAGAAGCAGCCAATGAAAAATTAATCTAATAATTAGGCAAGTGAACTCAATTGAATTAATCATTAAAAAAAGAATTCATTCCAATGAATGTAATATTTTTAAATAGACTGTCCGAATTGTGATGAGACAATTGTGACAAAAATATATATATTTGGCATGAAACAAGGGACATTATGCACATGAATGACTCTTTATTCAAGAGGTCTATTCATGCATCAAAGTTCTCTATAATGATCTATAGAGATCGACGTAGATTTGACGTCATCAGTGATGTTGTGCAGCTTTGTTCCAAACGTTCTTTTGGAAAGAGGTTCTGAAGCCAAAGGACACGCGCACAGGCCACTGTCTCATGCTACACAAAACGTCCCCTGCTGCGTCTGGTACCACGCGCAGAGCAAAGGCGAAAACGAAGGAGAAACATGGGCTACTTTACTCCAATTCCCCCTATAGGAATAACGACTGCCTGTTCACCCACGTTTATATAACTTCCCGGAATCAGCATTAGAGGAAAAGTAAGAAAACAATGATGCTACTGTAAGTGCATGTGGGCGTCCACAAATGAGTGTTTGTGACTGAGACAGAGAGGAAGGGGGGATGAAAAGGCAGTGATGAGCGAGATGGGAGAATCACTGAAAGAGAGAGGATAGAGAATTGAGTCGAAGTAAAATTTGATGTGTTGATGAACTACTTATCTAAATAGGCCACCAAACTGATTGCATAGACGAGACTGCATGCTGCATTAACAGACAGATCGCATCTCACACCTCACATTCCCAAAACAACTCCAGCAGGAAAAAATAGCTGTGCAGTTTAAAAAACAATATTTATATTTCAATACAAAGTAAAGACGAAAACTTAAAGCTGTTACTAATTTGAAACTGGAATGCTTAAATATGAAGTGTAACCTTCTATCACATCATTCATTACACAAATTAACAATCGTATAAGACGATCCAAAAAGCATGTAATTTGAAAAGGAACAACATGAAACATACACTTCTCATAATGTAAATAAATCATATAATCATTGACTTACTTCAAGACAGCACTGTCTCCCTGTCTGACAGTGATGTTGTCCTTTAAATAAGAGTCTCCGCTTCTCGCTGGCACTCCTGCGGGCACAAGGAACAGCAGTCTTAGAGCCACAACAACCAGGCATTTCCACTGCAGCTCAAAATAACCAGTTATGCCCATTTTTCCTCAGAAAACTTCCGTCCGCACAGAAGAACCGTATAACTGAAGGAGCGTAAATGCGATTCCCCTCGGAACGCAGCGTTCACTTCGTATTCCGTCCGTTAAATATCTCCAAAAGTACGAGTATTACTTAGTGTTTCTGACAAAAAATCCACTCAAATGCTCAAAAATATTCCTTTAAAGTTTTCAGCGTTCGGGTGAAACGTTTTTTCAAGCGTTTTTCAGACACACAGATGTGCTATACCGAGTCTTCAGAGGCAGGACATATGTTGCTCGCGCTCTCAGGGAGATGCGCGCGCTCTTAGATGCTTCAGCCTCGTTCTGATCCTTGTCGTTTTCAAAATCACTTTAACAGGACCCGCACAAACTGATCGCAACTGCGAGTGGATGTTGAGTGCGTATCTCCGGGGTTGACTGTGTGTGCTGTGTGGGAAAAGGCAGAAACACTCCTGGAAACAGGGGACGCGCTCGACGCGCTGTCTGTGTTGCTCTCGCGCTCGGATAGGTGAGGAAACTGACTGCACATCAGTTCCTGTCTCTCCCTAACTAGAGCTGAACTCGGGGTGAACGCATGCGGAGAAGACAGGCAGTGCACGCGCTGAGGTCTACACAGAGAATGAGGATTATATTTACTTCATCTAGCCTATCTATCTGGTATTGACGTACAATACCATTTTTTTATTTAAGCAGCGGTTCCTTACATTAAAGATATATATATATATATATATATATATATATATATATATAGGCTCGTCGTGATATACATCTTGTGCTTTTTTCAAATAGGCCTATGTACCACAAACCATACTAAATTGTTTTTTAGCTGGTTTAGATGGTCAGAAAGCCTGTCTCCCACCGAGACCACATGCAAAGTGTCCCTCCAAAACCCCTGTAAAACCAGCAAACAGACCTGGCTTTTTTGCTGCTAATAACCACCTTAAAGGAGTAGTTCACTTTTAAAAAAACATTTTGCTGATAATTTACTCACCCCCATGTCATCCAAGATGTCCATGTCATTCTTTATTCAGTCGAAAAGAAATTAAGGTTTTTGATGAAAACATTCCAGGATTTTTCTCCATATAATGGACTTCAATGAGATCCAAATGGTTCAAGGTCCAAAAGTCAGTTTCAGTGCAAACTGTTCAAAGGGCTTTAAACGATTCCAGACAATGAATAAGGGTCTTATCAAGCGAAACGATCGCTCATTTAATAAATGAATAACAAAGTTTAAGTTTTATAAGCTCAAATGCTCACCTTGCTCTGTTCACGTTCATGACTCTCCTGTTCGAACTTGTTTATCAAAATGAACGAATCTTTTTCCGTGTCATTTGGTTCATTCAACGAACGAAATGAACGAGTTGACTCAGGAAAAGATTCGTTCATTTTGATGAATGAGTTCGAATAGGAGAGTGATCGTTTCACTTGATAAGACCCTTATTCATCATCTGAAATCGTTTAAAGCCCTTTGCACTGGAACTGTCTTTTGGACCTTGAACCGTTTGGTTCTCCATTGAAGTCCCTTATATGGAGAAAAATCCCGGAATATTTTCGTCAAAAACCTTGATTTCTTTTCGACTGAAGAAAGAATGACATGGATATCTTATGACATGGGGGTGAGTAAATAATCAGCAAAAGTTTTTTTTTTTTTTAAATTGAACTACTCATTTAAGCAGCGTTAAGATATATATCAAGATATATATATCAGCAGATTTGACATCAGCCAAAAATCATGTTTTAATATGTGGTTGTGCAATCAGACCTATGGTAAACATCCTTTTCAGCAAAATTTCAACATTTCAATTGTTAAAGACGTTATATTTAGCCTTATTTGCATATTTCCATCACACTTCATTCATAAGAGATTACAGTGATCAGTATCCAAATATATTTATGTGGTGTGTGTGATTTATCCTGGATTATCATTCTCATGTTCATCACAGTCTTTAACTAATCCTAAATGAATCACTCCGCCTAAACTAGTTTATGTTTACATTGATGATAGATTCATTACAGCAAAAGAAAGGTAGAGAGAAAGGGTTAAAGTGGATTTGTTGCTAAAAAAAGAGTTATTTGACCATTTTACAGAGATCGTTGCTTTAAAACGATGATGATGATGATGATGATGAACATGCCAAGTGAAAGTATGGCATGTGATAAGATTTAATTAAAATATATATATCTTCCTTCTGATGTTAACTGGTGCTCGAAAAGCTTGTTTGATTCAACTGGTTTTTAATTAAAACCCGGCTGACCTAAGCAAATTGTAGATCAGTTTAGCTAATTAGGACTGTGAATCCATGCCTCAGTGTAATGTGTTGAAAATGATACCCTTGATTTGATGATAATTCTGGGAAAGGGAGAAAACAACAGAAGTCTACTGATCCTTAACACCTGAATAGATTGATTTAGCAAAACGTGAAAAATCCAACCATAAGAATACACAATGTGCCAATTATCTTTCTTTGTTTAATTGTTTTTTTTTTCTGGAGGAAGCTCAGTTGTGTTCAATCCCATTGCTTTGGGTGGGCTGATGAAAGAATGTTTCATTTCACTGTTTTTGTTCTGAATGGGTCATGATGAGTTAATATCTACGTTATAATATGGTTAGCATTTCAATGCAGGTCAATTGATGATCTTATGCGCATATTCAGATGTAAGCAAAAGGTCTTGCACAGTGACTATTTCCACACACAGTTCTTCTTGCTCAGTGAACATCACTAATATAAACAGACATAAAGATCACCATGAAGGAATGGAAACAGAAAGAAGCCACAGAAAGAAACAAATGTGAACCTACTGTTGTCTTACAGAGACAGATATGGCACGAACTGAGTCACGTAGGCTGTTTGCAATATAACTACAGTGACTTTTGATTAACTCCTGTCTGCCTTGTGCTGGGGTTCTGTTAGTTGCAAAAGGCTGCAATTATTTAGAAACACCTATCCATCTATATGTATCCAGTTATCCATCTGCCAATCCAAATTATTGACCATTTTCTTCTTGCCAAAATGGCCAGCAACCCTTTAAATAATGTAACACAATTTGGAACGTACTAAATTGCCACATTAATATACAATCTACAGTCACATGTGTGTGTATTTATAGTAATTTTACAGCTTCGTTATATGCCTGATCCAATTATTTTGAAATGCCATAAAGTTACCACATCTTGCAGTTGTGACTTAAAAATGACTGTTAAATAGTAGTAATAACCCAGCTATGTGAGAATTGAACTATTTCAAACTATATTAGTGTAATATGACACCTCTAGTCTAAATGCACTCTGGCATATCATATCTTGCTCATTATCTTTTAATTTCTTATCAAATGGCAAGATACTTATGTATGTGCACTGCAAATGTCCATATTTAACCTCAAGGTCGAAAGCAATTTGGGCCAGAAAACTAGGACATTAACATACTATTTCAACAACTAAATCTCTGGCAACTGCAGACTTTGCGATCATATCGGGAGTCAGTTACTGTGTTAGAGGAGGCTGCCACTGTCTTCAAGGTAAACACATTTCGCTTTAGCTTTTCAATCAAAAATGTTACTCCGGTTGAGCCATTCCTCCTGGATAACATTAATTCAGCTAGATGCATTAGAAGGAGGGCTAAAATCACTTCAGTTTGAGAGAAGCTATGTTGAAAATGTCAATTATTATTCCGCATGGTTATGCAAATGATGTTGAGGCAGACGACGAGTTAATACAGCTGGTATCGCTGGAAAAATCCAACGCTCAATCACCGGTTGGCATTTAGAGTCACTCAAAACTATTCATGCGCGCCCACTTTCGTACAGTGACACCTGATGTTCAATGTCCCTGTCTGCAGTGTCTAACGTTAAACTATCAATTTGTCAAATGCAGACTCAATAAAAGTGACTTCCGCACATATTTGTTTATCTATCACTGAAATAGCGTGTATGTTTTGCAATCATTGGTCCCTTAACTTAGTTTTCGACATGCACCTGTATAAGAGGAGAAAAATAGCTTTCTTTTTAAACAGTAGGATAACCCTGAAGAGCTGTTGCAGACGAACTGAACAAATTAGCATAGTTTAGATTAGATTTTATACTCTTTATACTTTCTGCACGGTACGTAAGTGGTGACATGTGACCATCTTTATGACTGAGTCATGGACTCTTTCATTCAACTGATGGGTTCAAAACACAGACACAGGCATACACGGATTCATACAAGGAAGCAAACCAGTGTCTGTCTTCATGAGCGAGTCAATAAATTATTTGTTCAAAAACACTGATCTATGCAGGAATGGAACAATGTTTGGACTGTTTATGAAACACTCAAGCAATTCATTCAAAAACACTGATGCGTTCAGTTACATTGCTGTTTGTTGAATATGGAATTAAAGGGGTGATGAACTGAGAAATCAAATTTGCGTTGAGCTTTTGACATCTAAGAGGTCATCATATTATAAGAATATCCTGTAAGTTTCAGAACTGAAAACTGCCTTGTTAGTCCAATAAAAGCTTTTATTGACACCAGCCTCAGCAAACGACTCGTTTTTCAAAGTGGGGAACTATGACGTCAAAGAGGATAAAACACCACCCCCGCAGAAGAAGATCAACGCCTATTTCAACACGGCCGGTTTAGCCCCACCCACCGATTCGAGCATTACACACATAGCAAAATAACATAGATCCCTACCTTGTGATGGCAAACCGGATCGAGCTACCGAGCAATACAAAATATTGTGCAGTGCCTGGTTGTGGCTGCATAAGCTTCCTCTGGATTACAATAGGACTGCATGGTTAAACTTTATTTTTAATGACGTTCCAGCTGATGAGGTAAAACATTGTCCGTCTGTTCGCTTCATTTGAGGATTGTTTTGTAAACAAGACTGGATTTGCAGACCGATTAAGAGTAAAGAACGGTGCTGTGCCGTCTATATTGGATCTGACAGGAATGGTGCAACACACGGACTCTGGGTCGAACATGTATGGGCGAATCATTCCGGTTGCCATTTTACAACATTGAATCTTTTCAAAACATTTTCCCCCAGTGCATCGACAGGTGAGTCGAAACTCATTTTAATGTTATATATAACTGTTATCCAATCACAGCAGTGGGCGTTTACTTTCAAGTGTTTCTTCTGAGGGTTTTTGAGTTAGGCTCAAAACTAGGGTAGAAAATAGCCTATTACTTATTCATTCTGGTGTTTTTGAATGCAAAATCCAAGCGAACATCATAAGTTGACCTCAGACAACAAAATATTAAAATTTAAAAAGCCAGTTCATGACCCCTTCAAATAATTGTACAAAAGGATGGATGGATGGGTGGGTGGGTGGTGGGTTGGTGGATGGATGGATGGATGGATGGGTGGGTGGATGGATGGATGGATGGATGGATGGATGGATGAATGGATGGATGGATGGTTGGGTGGTCGGTGGGTGGATGGATGGATGGATGGATGGATGGATGGATGGATGAATGGATGGGTGGATGGGTGAATGGAGTAGACATGGTACTTTGATGTGTGTATGGAGTGTGAGTGGCATAGGTTAGTTGTCACAACGAGCGGACAGTTGACTTGGAGCCCACTATATCTCAAACCTCTGAGAGATCACCCATTTAAAAAAACTCAGAACAGAGGAGAGTCTGCTCAGCAAAGGGAGAATGTGATAGAGCTCATAATAAAATGAGAATCAACATTGGCTTGACTTTTCAGAGATGGCGAGAACTCAAGGATTTGAAATGTTGTAAAAGTGGTGCATTTTTATTACTCAACAGAGTAAGGTACGTTTTTTTGAACAAATAAATTATCATATAGCTTTCTAACAAAGACTCATTTCATTATGGTTTTTGATGTGCTGTGCTGGGATTTGTTTTCAAGGAAGTGCCATGTATAGTAAAGGGTATCACTACACTCTAAAAAATGATGGGTTGTTTTAACCCAATTTTGGGTCAAATATGGACAAACCCAATTGTTGGATTAAAAAAATGAATTTATAAATTTAACCCAACAGCTGGGTTTGTCCATATTTGACCCAAAATTCGGTTAAAATAACCCAGCATTTTTTAGAGCGTAGGTTTTCAGCTAGTGAGCTTGAGATCCTTTCCATCTAAACTGCTTATATCTCATAATCCAAGGGAATGTTTTATGATCAGTAGGATAATCTGACTCTCTTTTTAGTTATGAGAAAGAACCAGAGCCAAAGATCAACCAATGTTCTTCTGCAAAATGCATGCAGTTTCAGTTTTTAACCGCTGGATGGCGAAAAGTTACCTTTAATAAAATTGTTTAGAATGACTTTATTAAAGGTTATTTGTTGAGTAGCAATGAAAAACAACACTAACAAAGGTCAGCTTGAACTGGCAAAAAATGAACCTGTAATAATACAGAGGCAACACAACAGTAGGATGTATTCTTGACATGGCATTTCTTCCACGTTCAGTTAAAAAAAAAAATCCCTTCAAAAATATCTGGCTAAAGAATAATCCCCCAGTTGACCTTTCAGGACCAAAACTGAAGCAAAGCTCACAAAATCTATTCATTACTGTCGCAAAGTCTAAGACATGCGACACAGACTGATTCTGAACTCCTTGATCCCAGAGTGCACCATTCACGCTTGTCACACTCCACAAGTTTGTCTGTCACCATTCAGACAAGTTAAATCGATAGATTTAAAGGAATAGTTCATTCAAAAATGAATATATTTCCATCATTTTCTTCCCAACCAATTATGATTTTATTTCTTTAACATACAACTAAAGGGGATATTTGACAGATTGTGTAATATAGGATGTGAATCATAATTTATGCTGCTTTAATAGCACTTTATTCACCATTCACTTTAATTAGGGCTTTTGGATCATTCTAAACCCTGAATGAACAGACTCCTAAGTCATCTTGCATCATATTTCATAGCTGTCATTATTTGCCAGGGTTAACAATAAATCCTGGTTATTATAATGACAATTCACACTGTATGTCTAAACCCTGGGTTAACGTTCTTATTTGCATATTTGCGGTGTGAACGATTGCACAAACGCAGCATGTGACCTGGCTCTTTAGCATTGCACATCCTCATTATATTGCTGACTGCTATCATGTTTTTTCCTGAATGGATTCAAACTAGAGCCAGACCGATTTATCGGCAGGCCGATATTAGGCATTTTCCAAACTATCGGTATCGGCAGTTATAATGGCCGATAAATGAATATTTCAAAAATAAAATAAAAATGGATGAAACATGCTTCAACCATGTCATGAGTGTTGGGGTTGTATAGTTTGTCCACCAGAGGGCACTCTACACCGTCCCTGTTGGCAACACTCGTGTATAACGCGCCACACGTCCTGCAACCTGCTGATCCAGGTTGCAGGTAGCTTTTAAGGCAATGTAGGGACTAATTATTATTTTATTTATCAGAACTTGAATATATTTTAAGGTCCCTTTGTTCTGTTGTGACAATAAAAGAAACAAGTTTCTTTTTAAAATGCATTATTATTTTAGTTAAAACTCATAAATAACTACAAATAACTAATGTTAGGGAAATATGTTAATGTTTTGTTGCACGTTTCCGGAAAAAATAAAATAAAAAATAAAAATATCGGCCGATATATCGGATTTTAAAACCAACGAATATTTGTATCGTATCGGCCATCAAAATCCTTTATCGGTCGGGCTCTAATTCAAACTATAAAAGCAAGAATTAAACTCTAATTGATGCATTTGCAGTCACCATTTGACATTTTTGAAAATGTTTGGCATTGCAATGCAGGGTTTCATAACCTCAGGTTAAATCACAAGTGTGCAACGATTCTCTACTTTGGATTAAAAGTGGGGTTTAGAATGACAACAAGCCAAGGTTACTGTAAGAAGAGTGTGAAAAGCCCTATTATGGGAAAAAGCAGCTTTGACATTCTGCTAAATCTTATGCTCCGTCAAATTGGGATTGGAACAACATGAGGGTGAGTAAATGATAATTCACATTGAACCATATTCCATTGAATATTCATCACAACGTTGAGAAAACTCCTAAACAGATGTCTTTAGACAATAAGAGAGCAGTGACACATACATTTGCATGAACGAATGGTGTGATTTACAGTGCTCTGGTTTTCTAATCCAGACTGTGATTCATTACAGGAGCTCTTTGGCTGACCCCTCAACAGGCCACATGCACTAAAGAACATCTCTAAAACCTTATTCCTTTGACCTCAAAGTCCCTGACTCAAGGTTATGTTTAAAGGATGCGCAACACTACTATTATCTTCAGTCTGGAAAATCTGTTTGAACAGAACGAAGCGCTCTCCCGGAGGAGAGCTGCTAACCTTGCAGTGAACTGAGGAGGTCTACTCTCCTGTGATAACTTCTGCTAAACTAACCATGAGTGTTGTGTCCTTGGGAATACATTTCACTGAAAGAGAAGAAAGAGGTGCTATTGTACGACTCGTTCGAAGGTTGTCTCTTCTCATTTCAAATAACAAAGCGATGAGAAAACGTCAAATCAAAGACGTTACAAAGAGGTTTAATGTATGTTCACAGTTGCACTTGATCTTGAATGTTTTAATTGCTTTGAATACATTTCATGCCTACGCTACAGTTTCCTTAAGGCGAGAAACAGATCGCACAGATGTACTGCCGTAATGTCTTTTAGTGTTTAAACTTCCAAATGAGAACATATTATGGAGAATGGAAATACAATACTTTTTTTTTTTTTTTGTGAGAAATATTGTTGACACCTAAAGCAGTCTGTGCAGCAAAACAATGGCATCTTGTTTGGTGTTTTGAAAATATTCTCCCCCTCCATTTGAGACATGGAACTGTTTGCTGAAATATATAATGAGACTTCTAATATTTCTGGTGACGTGTTGTTTTGAATGCCAATGCTAACAAACAAAAGGCAATCTTCCTCTGTCTCCATCACCATTTTGTAATAATAAAGGATAGAGCTGTGAATAATAAAAACAATAATGAAAAATGTGACTAGCTATACATAAAATACACAAAAAAAAAGGCAGCATTGGACAAATGTACATAGTATGCAATGCGATGGAATTATGCGATTGAATCAATTTGCTTGACTTTTTTGTATAGGCAAAATCTGCACTGTGTAGATTCAATTTTCACAATTAATTACAAACAAACAGTAAGCGAAACATTGAATTAAATGTGAAATGTTCGAGTAGAAAGACTGATATTATTTGCTTGTAAAATATACTCCAGTAGGCTAGTCTTCCTTTACATCTTTGAAAAATCTTTTTATTTTCAGTGTTTTTGACACAAAGTTGTAATGGGTTTAAAAGGGGCATCCATTCCTGCAGAGCTAAAGCGCAGTAATGAACTCCTCTGTGCGGTTTCACAAAATGTTAGTAAATTACAGGGCAATTGGTGCTACTATTGCATCCATCCAGCCAGGAGACACATGCATTTCTGTTGTTCAAAAATAGCAGCCTCGACTATCCTTCACGCAGTCTGCTGTAGTCAGTTAGGAATTAATTTGAGTCCTGACCCTGAAGCAACTGGACTGGATATGATGACAAATCTCATACAGGGAGTGGCTCATGGCCTGCACATTTTTATCTGTCACACAGTTGTGTCGGGATAACAGGCAGAAGCACCGTGGGGGTATGTAACCGTTTTAACTTCGTTTTTATTAATCAGCAAACATCGAGAAAACGGTTGTAAAGTTCTCCAGCACATTTATCAAATGATAAATTGAAGCTAAACAATTGGCAACGGCGTGTCAGCGATACATGAAGTGAGATATGAAATGTATTGTAGCATTGTATTGATTGACCTAGATGACTTTATAAAGAACATTGCCAAATACCAACAAAATATGAGAATGTAAATTTAGTTACATGTCATTTTGCCATTAAGTTTTTAGAAACTGCAACAAATCATGTTTTAAATAAACAATAGGGCCCTATTTTAATGATCTAAGCACATGGTCAAATTGCATGTAGGCCGTGTCCGAATCCACTTTTGCTAGTTTCACAACTATCCACTTCTGAATCCACTTTTGCTAGTTTCGCCTATGGTCTTAAAGGGTTGTAATAAACTTAAAAAATAAATAAATAAAAAAGACAATGCCACAGCCTAGTGCAAGCTTGGGTTCCTTGGGGACTTCTACAGTAGTTCAGCCTCATCTTCACGTTAGGTCTTCTCAAGAAGGACCAAGAGAGTCCTAGAGAGAGAGCAAGAGGCCGAAAGGACAAGCGAAGAGAGCTAATCTTGTGATCAGTGAATTTTAAAGCGAATTTTTTTGATTTTTTTTAACCGTCTTAGTCATTTTTTAACCCTTCAGTGAATTTTTTAACCCTCTGGAGGTGCGTGAGCCAATACGAAGCTGTCCCTTTTTAAGACCCTTTGTTTTCTAGCAGGGCATTTGAATGTTTAATTTCATTGGGTGTTCTTCAAGATTTTTATACTAATGCGTCAAAGTTAGAAAAATGTAATGTAAATTAACAAATGGGGGGCGAAGATTGGAGTTTATAGAGACTAAACATGCTACACATATGATTTTGGCTAACCATAGTATGCAAGTCATGTTTCAGATCAAAATAGTTTAGAAGAGAGAATGAAGGCCAAACCATATAAAAGGAAAATTATGAGATGGAAAATAAGACACATGTTAATACATTTATCACATGGTTATATATATAGAATATCTAGGATTAAAAGAGTTGATTTCTTTTAATCCTATATATTCTGCACTTGAATATCAAAACTTGATCTAGGATGGCCCAAGTACTTTTTTAGAAAGCCATGTGGTGTTGATGCTCACATTAAGCCATCAAAATGAGTTTATCAATGTTTTATGAGGATTTTTACAGAGAGGATAAAATACGATGACACTTCGAGTCACACAATAACCTGGAGTTTGCCACAGATAAGGAAAATAATTTAATTTCCAACTAAATAATGCAATGGCCACAACTATATTTAAATAAAAAAAATGATGCTGTTCACCTGCTGTTGTCCAAGATAGATAGATATATAGATATATTTCCCAGGAAGACAAGGAAAACTACACTAAAAAATCAAAAAAAAAGAGAAGCAGGACAAGATATATTGATGTGAGCACAGCTGTCCCTTACAGAAAACAATAGTCATAAGAGCCATAACTAGATCCAGCCCAGGCCATTTGGCTCTATTGGTCTGTCTCCACATCCTTATGACTGATGGAGGTTTGCAACCAAGGCACAATATGTTGGCTTTATTGTGAAACCATGAAACAGGTGTTAAGATGAAAAGAGAATCTAAATAAAAAGTCAATAAACCCAACCTTTGGGAGATTCAGTGCAGAATGGCCGTTTGCAGATCGATACAAGAGGTATTGTAAACTAAAACTAAATGGAAAACTACTGATTTATAAATATAAACTTTGCAAGTAACTTTGCAATTACATGTTAACTAACTCTGGTATACCGTAGTAGATTGTTAGGTGTTAGGGTCGAGTTGACATTAAATTTGCACAATCAATCCAGATCTTTGTCATCTGTGCATGAAAGTTATGAAGTTACAGAAGCTAATAGATTGCCATTGTGATTACTGAGCACAGTAGTAGCTGTGTCCCAATGTGAAGGCTGCATCCACCAAAAGCCGTATTTGCAGGCCAGTTGGCCGTATTTGAAGGCCGATTGAGTCACAGCGGCGCGAAGAAGGACGTCCCAATTCAAAGGCTGCACCCTCTGAAGGCCGCATTTGAAGGCCGATTGCGTCACCGCGGCGCGATGAAGGCCGTCCCAATTCAATTCTGCTTCCTCTGAAGGTCGTATTTGAAGGCCGGTTGCGTCAAGGGTGGCGAGAGTTCGGTGGTGGACGGCAAATTCACATTTAAATGTAAGTATTATGTTTTCATTTACTCAAATAGCTAGAAGAAAAATTGAGAAAAATGGACCTGCTGGGGAAGGTGATTCTCATGCAGGACAAAATATATATAAAGTAAGAAAGTTTGACAGATTGTTGTTTAAATGTATTGTCTCATTGATGTAGTTGTTAACAGGCATACTTTATTTGCTCTGCCTTAGGACTGCCTTCATTTTCCAAAACTAAGTTTGAATAGTATTTCCGTGCGATGACTGCGAGGCAGAAACATTTATGATGAAACGATGCACGCTTCCTATACCATCTCATTCTACTAGCGTTTAATACTGAGGCGGACTCTACAAGCCTCCAAAGGACTGGACTGGGAAGGACATCCTTCAGTTTGAGAAGCACTCCCTGAAAGGCTTATTTTATGTGTACATGTAAACTCTGTAATGCTCTGTTGATTCAAAGAATATACAAAACAAAATGAAGCTAGACCCCCCCAAAAAATATTGATTGTAAACAAAATATAAAAATACATTTAAAAATAGCAGTGAAATAAAATTATGAAAATGCTTCAATACAGTTATCTTGAGGGTTATATGTGCACTCACTTTGTCTAAAAATCCATTTCCCAGATAAAACATATGCCCAGGATTGTCAGTATAATCCCTTTTCCCCAATTTAAATCAAAACGAACTGATGAATTCATTTAGAAGCTAAGCTGCTATGTAACCAACACTGATTAAATCTGGTTTAGCTGTCATTATAGATTAAAACTCAGTTAGCTGATATTACTCTTCATGGTCATGGCAACATGTCACGTTGTTTGCTCTTTTAGCTGTATAATGTCTAATTAGTGCAAAATATACAAGTTACAACCGACCCACAAGTATTTGTGTATTTGTACTGTACTTTAGGTGTCTAATTACCCAAACTGCTGAGGTGACTTTTCAAATTAGTCTTCGTTGGCTATAATTGGACTCCTTGTGCTAAGCAGTAATTATGAGCTGATATCATGCATTTTAATGCAGGAGATTCAAAGCAATTTTTGTTTTGCATGATACAGAATTGACTTACTATTCCTGAGAGGACCGTTTCAATGAAGTGATTAAGATTCCCTGTACTGTATATTAACTGATTATTCTCTCTGACCTTGTCTCATTAGAGAACACAATCACATTTGAAATAGTTTGTTTACCGATTACGCAGTAAAAGATGGAAAGGTTGATTTTTGGACCCTGATTTTTGGACACTTTGGCAGACAATCACTTACCCATACCAGGGTTGGATTGTGCTGCTGATATTATGTAATATCAGAATTGTCCACAAACAAACAGTGTGTCTAACCCAGTGACAAGTCATGTTATGTGACACTTCAAAATATGTGGAAAATAATGTTGTTGGTTTTTTTTCATATTCTACTACACCCCAAAACAAAATCAAGATCTTGTAATAATAGGACCCATTTAAAACTATAATTATTAAATAATATTAATAATCATAAATAAACTTCATTTAAATTATATATGTCTGTTTCTCACAAAAAGCTATCGAATGGGTTCAGGAGTCTTGGAAAATAGTGTATAAGGCACGGATTGCTTTAAGGATAGCGTTTATGAAAACTTTGTTGCTTTTTTGTCTTGTTGGAGCTTGGTAGCTACAGGCCTTATTTACTTTCATTATATTGAAAAGAATAACCAGGATATATTTAACTTTTGTGCCGTAAGTCATATAAATTTTTGACAAGTGTGAGTAAAGATTGACAATTTTCATCTTTGAGTTAACTATTTCTTTAAATATATTGTAAATGCTTGGCAAAGAAAGGGGAACAGTGATCTTTCAATGAACCATACAAAGCTCATCTCAAATGAACAATATTAAATTAAACTAGAAAAAAAAAAAAAAAAAACTTTGGCTTGAGTTGGCTTTAAGTTGGCTTGAGAAAGCCAGACCAGAGAGTTTAAAGAAACAGTTTGAAATTTAAAGTAGTTTGAAATTTGATAGATGGATTAGTTAGAAAGAATTGTTAGAAAGAAAATGATTGGTTAGAAAGAAAAGAAAGATTAGTTAGAAAGAAAGAGTAGTTCGATAGAAAGAAAGAGTAGTTAAAAAGAAAGAAAGATTAGTTAGAAAGAAAGAAAGATTAGTTAGAAAGAAAGAAAGATTAGTTAGAAAGAAAAGAAAGATTAGTTAGAAAGAAAGAGTAGTAGTTAGATAGAAAGAAAGAGTAGTTAGAAAGAAAGAAAGATTAGTTAGAAAGAAGGAAAGAACGAATAGTTAGAAAGAAAGAAAGAAAGAAAGAAAGAAAGAAAGAAAGAAAGAAAGAAAGAAAGAAAGAAAGAAAGAAGGAAAGAAAGATTAGTTAGAAAGAAAGAAAGAACAGTTTTTGTGTTGTACACTACTGGGCCGCCGTAGCTTTGGCTAAATTTGAACTGTTGCAATGAAAGTCAATGGGATTTTTATGATTTTTAATATTATTTTTTAAGAAATCTGAAAGTCAAATCAGTCTGAAAAGATATAGCACACTAAGTCAGAACAGTCTGAAGGTTTGTAGAGTTAAAGCTCTAGAAAATTTTGGGTAAGAAAAAAAAAGAAGAAGTTGTTAAAATAGGATTTCAGTAAGTTGGCTTTTCCAAGCCAACTTAATAATGAGACAAACATATCTCATTATTATTATTAGACTGTTTTGGACTCCTGTTTGTTGTTCTATTGTTCAGTGGAGATTAGAGGTGTAGAAAATAACCTGTTGAAAGGAACTCTTGAGCTCAAAAACGCAATATTCTCCGGAAAAGTGACTTTCATTTATATTAGGCTTGACAAATTGGAAAGCGCTTGACAGGCTCCCTTGATCTTCATTGACTTTCATCAAAGGTTGCAGACCGTAGTGAAAGACTGGGGATTACTTTGGAGTGTTTGGAGGCTTTGGTCGTAAATTAGTCATGGCTTAGAAGGCAACGATTCTTCCACCGATTTTAAAGCTCACTCGGTCTACATCCATACAACATTAAGGAGTTCTGAGACAATACATCATGCATAAGCATTGTTCGTAGACTGTGGAGCACATGCTATGCTTGAACAAAATAAACGCAGAAGGATATGAAGAAAGCTGCAAATGGTGATAAAATATGAAGACAGCTGCAAATGGTGATAAAACGCATTTTAAAGGAGCATTCAGGGGTAAATATTATGTAGGTCAAAAATGGAAATTCAATATATTAGAAAGTTTTCATCAGAGCACAAGCTGTACGCTATGTAGCTTTGATGTACACATTGATGAAATGCTAAATGTACTGTACCCACCCTTTTAGACTTTCTTGGGTGGAGGAAAAGCAGAAAAAATAACATATTGATAAAAATCACGGTTCTCTTCCAGCGTGAGTGATGTTGTTTTCACACGGAGCAGAAATGCACTATTGATCAGTAACCCCACTACATTTACCATCATTTTTCTACCTCGGCACACTGCAGACAGAAATCACTCCCGCTTCCAGGGCCACTTAACTTGCCCTTTTGAGGGAGAAAGGGATAAGTATACAGCATATGCTGTATGGACCGAGCTCGCCCGCTCCAAGAAGACGTAATGGAGTGTGTTTGACCGGTAGTGCATGGAATTGGTTCCTTTTTTCATTAGCAGGATACGAAATCTGTGACTACAAAACAGGCAGTGAGTGAACATGAACAACGAATGCTTGATAATGGGAGTATATAAGTAAGTGGATTTTCAACGAAAGAAGATGCATTGGTTCATATCTGTGAAGAAAAAATTCTTCAAATCATGTTTACACCGAGCACATATAAGGCCTCTATACACCTTACTCCTGATTTCTCTCGTATCACTAAAACGTAAAGTAACTTCAATATTTTGACATTTAAAACAACTAATACGGGTGCACTAATATGCATTAATTCATACTTAACAAATGCACAGAGTTAATGTATGACTCATGAAGAACTAAACCATTCATTAATTATTACTGCATCAGCAACTAATAAAGAGTCTATATGATTAATAGATTAAGTAATAAATTAATTGCTATTAATTAAACATGTCATCATGTATTAATTCCTTAATAACATATTTTAATGAATGAATGTGTTAATTACCACAATTAATCAACGCTATGCACTCCAACTTCCAGTTGTCTGCTTTAATTAATCATTAGCTAATGATTTGCAAAGATCTCGTTATGTTATGACTTTACTTGTTATTTACTATGTTATGCACAACTAATTGTTAAGTAATATGTCATTATGGTTATGGGTTTTGTCATCTCCACTAGGTCTGTGGGGCAGTTGCACATGCAGTGAGTGTGATGTCAGAGAGTGTTTGAAGGATGGGTAAGTTGGGCCGCACACATATATCAGCACACCAGAATCTGAAATACTGACGCTGTTACACGGTGTTTAAACTAGACAAGGCCATTACAGCAGTCTACACTGGACATGATGAATTATGGACATGATAAATATTCTTGAAAATGATTTGTTTGTTTTTTTAAACATGATTAAATTTCACAGAATTACGCTTAATATATGAAGAGTTCAGATGCAAAAGCCTCTAAATGCCATTTGAAATTTTCTTCTAAAATGGTCATTTTTATCAAGCTTGTATATTTAAGTTCAGTAATTTCACTTAAATGACAATTAATAGGTAATCTTCATTGCCATTTAAGTGAAATTACTGAACTTAAATATACAAGCTTGATAAAAATTATCATTTTAGAAGAAAATTTCAAATGGCATTTAGAGGCTTTTGCATCTGAACTCTTCATATATATATATATATATATATATATAGATAGATAGATAGATAGATAGATAGATAGATAGATAGATAGATAGATAGATAGATAGATAGATAGATAGATAGATAGATAGATAGATAGATAGATAGATAGATAGATAGATAGATAGATAGATAGATAGATAGATAGATAGATAGATAGATAGATAGATAGATAGATAGATAGATAGATAGATAGATAGATAGATAGATAGATAGATAGATAGATACAATAAATAAAGTATATATATATATATATATATATATATATATATATATATATATATATTAATGTATAATTTTGAATAAAATTATCTGCTAAAACCGTCAATGTAAAGGTTAAAATATGTTACCAGTTTTGATATATACCAGGGCCGTCAAATGATTAATCGTGATTAATCGCATCCAAAATAAAAGTTTGTGTGTACATAATATATGTGGGTGCACAGTGTCTAATTATTTTATATATATAAATACACACACATGCTTGTATATATTTAAGAAATATTTTCATGCATATACTGTATATAGATTTATATATAATTTATATTATATATAAATATAACAATATTTTTTTCTTAAATATACATGCATGTGTGTGTATTTAAATATATACAAAATTATTATACAAACTGCACCCACATATATTATGCAAACACAAACTTGTATTTTGGATGCGATTAATCGCGATGAATCGTTTGACAGCCCTAATATATACATATTTTGAATATTCTGAATATTTGTGTTTTTAAGGATACTTAGAAATCCTTAAAACAAGTCAACATACTGATTAAGAAAATAATTTTGAAGAAAGCACTTTGTTTGATAGGAAAATAATGTGCAACAACATATACAAACTGCAAATGCAGAGGTCCAGACCTAAAATCACAACGGTCTCCACATAATTCCTTCAAAAAGAATATTTCCTTTTGAAATATCACACTCATTTTGGCAGTTGTCCTTTGTTCTGAGACTTTCTGGACGCATATGGGTATAGCTGAAAATGATGAGGTGAAGCTATTTCACCCCAAACTTAATATACAATATCACACTTCTGGTCTACTTCCCTCACTCGGCCACGGAAATGCCTCTCATTTCCACTTCTTTAAAGCTGTGGCGTCCTCAAGGCAGAACACAGCCCCTCTGCTCCAGCACGTCACCCAGATTAATAAGCAAAAGCTGTCCTCGCTGGAGCATGGGCCGCAGATGCCACAGGAAGAGCAGATACAGACCTTATCATGAAAAAATAATCCCTGGCTAAACCACAGAAGGAACCCTGTAGGATTGCACCTCCACTGCAGACAGCTGGCGAGATTACCAGAGAGACTGGGGATCTTTTGCAGAGCCATCTAGTCCAATCACACCAGGCAGGTTTGATGCAACGGCGGGACAAAAGACAATGCTTCATTTGAGTTTCTCCCACAAGCGAGCTAGTATCTTGCCGTTGGGCTGGAAAACAATCTACAGATCGTCAATGTGTGATTTCTGCCGAGTCATGATTGAGAAACCAGCTTTTGATGTTTAGAGATAGACTCCTTGTTTAGGCATTCACTGGGGGCTTATCGTAAGGCTCAATATGATGCCATATGTGTATTGGCTTAAGGAAGTGCATTAATGTGTCTTATTCTGTTTATTGCTCACTAGACCAAGTCGCTCTTTACCAGCCGCCACTTTTATTTATCCTGCAGGCCATTTTCCGAGTTTAAAAGTCATTTGAAGGGTTTTACATTTGAATTGGAATGGTGGAGTCAGACCAAATAGAGTCATATAACTTCTTCTTTTTGTTAAAAAAAGTGTGTGTGTGGAAAACAGACGTATAGTCACTGTCATCAGTCACTCCACCCCCATTCAAATTTAGATCCTGTTCCATTATGACACTCGAAGACTTTGAAGAAATTTCTTTTTAAGATGAGACTCCAGCACACTTTCATGAGAATACATTTTTGATGACTGCTGCCACAAAACACTGAGATCTAAAAGAATAATAGACACAAAAGCTCTCATAAGGAAAGGTAATTGAGAATACTGCTAATGAACCATCTTCTGTGCCTGTGCCAAATTTCTAATGGACACCATTCAATAAAAAAAAAAAAGAAATCAAATGCAACGGAAAATAAAAGGAAACAATGTATGAAAGTTATGCCAATAAAATACTCTTAAGAAAATTAACTATATTAACAAAAGTTGTTTATTTCATTTAAATGTGACACAAAAACAGTGACCCCAGATAGTATTTGGACATTTCACCAAACTGCATTTATTATATTATATTATTTTTTATTATAGATATTTTGGTCTTAAAATGTTGATTTGACTTTATATATTAAAAAAAGATTTTTGCATAATAAAATTAATTGCAAGTCAGTGGAGAAAAGCTCTCTTTATTTGCAGATGCCATATGTTTTAATAATTTGCTTCTAGTGCAATGAAATTCATAAATTGTGAAGTGTAACTTAAATTGTGCGGTTTGCTTTACAATTTGCATTTACTTAAAATCCTACAAAAAAAAAATAAAGATTAGGCGAACTAAACATTTTATTTTAGGTATTACACATTTCTGAAACAAGGAAGAGTATGCAATTTTCAATGAGTCTGCCTTCCTTTTTCATTTAATTTCACTGTCAATGAGGCTTTTGGAGATGAATACTAGATAAATGCTATTAAAGACTTTAAGAACAAATGTCTTTAGTTAGTGTGATAAATGAATAAAATGACAGGCCAAGTAGATGAACTTCCCCAGCATTGTAAGATGTTATCTATAAGTCAATATGTTTACTACAGAGGTGGCACCAACCCCAGATAAAACATCTGTATCTGGGAGAGTCACACACTCAAGATGATGATTCCTCACTTGTTTTCTATTAGATGAAAACACCGCAAGGTCAAATGGATTTATGTTGATGCTTCTGAATCTAAGAGGGATGATTTAATCCTCCCAAACATATTTAATCAACACCAGCAAACTGTTTTCACTTGAACACAACCTAGAAGATGCTTTAAAAGTTGCACTGAATTATGTAAATACACCAAGGTCTCTTTCAAGGAAAGTCTGTTCACTTATTTGCAACGCCTACAGGCAGCTATATTGGGAATCCAAGACCAAGTCCAAACTATTTGAATGAAGGAATCCTGAAATCTCTAAAACTTCCTGCAGAACACACAATTTCAACCATATTTCTAATCAGCAACAAAATCTGACATAAACTGCCTAATAAATGTCCTAATATAAGTGCGAGTCTCAGGTTTTCATGGGAACGGGAGATTATAATGGCAGCTGAAGTGATGCAATAACTTTACCATTCAGCAATTGGCTTTTTTATTTAGAAGGCGGGATGTTTTCCGCCATATTACGCATAGCAGTTTCTCCCATTCATAAGTGAACCGTTTTTCTATATCTGTAGTCTCTGATATACACACTAGGAATGGGCAACGATTAATCGCGATTAATCGCATCCAAAATAAAAGTTTGTGTTTACATAATATATGTTTGTGTAGTGTGTATAATTAATTTGTATATATAAATACCCATACATCCATGTATATATTTAAGAAATATGTGCTTGTATATATTATATATATATGTATTCACAATTAATATTATGTATAAATATAAATATTTGATATATTAATAACACATTTTTCTTATAACACATACACAACAACAACATTTATTTATAAAGCACTTTGTTTTAACACAATTCAAATTGATCTAATGTGCTGTACATTGCATAGGACTACACTATAAAAAACAACAAATTACAAAATACTACCGGTCAGTGTTAGGTAACAAATTACTAGTTACATAATCAGATTACTTTTTTATAGGGATGCATCAAAACTCGGTTTTTAGTCATAAGAGAAAAATAGCCAACAATACAGCAAGGCTCTACAGTGTGACCATTTTGCTCGCATATCTAAAAATCGATACGTGTGAACGGGAAAAATGATTTACGAGCACAATGTGCGAGACAATAACTAAATAAAAACTAGTTTTGAATGACAAATCCTATGACGAAAATCTATTGACATTTTCGCAAACGAATAAAAACTAAACAAAAATGTTACATAGGGACGATTTGGGAAGCAATCCAGTCAAAACGTTCTGGGAACGTTCCCTGTAGGTTATTTTTAGGTTCTCCCATAAAGTTTCCAGAACGTTCCCCTAACCTTAAGGGAACGTTCTATTTACGTTAAGAAAACTTTCCTGGGGAACCAATAGGGAACGTTCTGGGAACCAAAAACTAACGTTCCCAAAACCTAAAATTGCTAGCTGGCGTGCTGATCTACCCAGCGGAACATGGGTTAACATGCCCTGTATCTCATAAAACGTTGAAAAAAATGTAAAAACTAAGTCTGGGAGAATTAGTAGAGCAGACATATAGTTCTCTTCCACAGGCCTCCACATTGTACATCATTTTTGTAAACACGGTTGTCACTACTTGCATTTTTCGGGAGTAAATTCGGTTGTCACTAAAAGGTGAACCGACAACCAAATTTAGCCGAGTAGGCCATTGCAACACTACGTTTAAAAGTAACTTTTCCCAACACTGCTACCAGTCAAAAGTTTGGAATCATTAAGATTTTGAAATATATATATATATATATATATATATATATATAGGCCTATATATAAACTGTGCACATCCACATCAAGAGACGCTGGCTTAAAGAGAGGTTGTCGTTATTTTTTCACTTAGCGCTGTCGTCTTTGCTCCGAAGCAAAGGAGGTATCAGAACTGCACATTTCTATTTGATGTTTGACATGACCTCTTTTTGTTACTGCTCTCACAGCATGTTTTGATGCTACACAAGCTTTTTTAAGATGAAAATATTTAGTTCAAGAGATGACTCATCAACCTTTTCACTAAGCTGACAGCAGACAGCACCAACCCTACCACTCTCTTGCTCACTCTGTTTTTCCTCGCCATTTGGTTGGTATTCATCTCTCTACTGACAGAAAAACAGTAGACAATGTTAAAGTGAATTAAAATAACCTGAAAGAATAGAGAAAGTAACATGTTCTTGCTTCCATTGAGGCCTGAGATGCTTGTGACACAAGTATTATTTTAATTCATTGAAGAAAATAAAATCGGTTGGTCTGATTGTTCTCCTAGACAGCAACACGACGAATGGAGAGCAGAGGAAGAAGTTTCCATTCCTTTCAGATTTCTTTCCTGGAGAAAAAAAAAACCAGATCCCATAATCTTGTTCTCGTTCTACAAAGCGTTTGGTTTGGTATTCATGGCTCTGGTGTTGGTGAAAAACCACACTGTGCTGAAATGACACCTCCATAGCTTAGAGTGTTTCGTAAGCCTCTTCCAGGGAAGACGCCGGCTGGCACATCCCAGCAGCCCTCTCATCACAAACACGAGCGCGTGCCACAGATAAGTCATGCTCTTCTGCGATTATGTCGTAAACACCATTTCTCCCCCTCAGCTGCTGAGATCCTCTGCCGCGTCTCCTCTCGGTTTCGTCGCCGAGGGTCTCTCTGCTTCTATACAGATTTTAATTGCCTGGCAATAAAAAACGAAGGTACAGACAGCTGAGACAGGCTTGCTGAGCATACATGGATACCGAGACCGCCAGGAGGCGAGTGAGCCCTCAATAAAAGACCATGCATTAGAACCGATTTCCACATAAACCAAATGGACAGTTTGATGCGAGGCACTCTCTAAGAAGTTAAAGACTGCCAATGCTTTCAAGTCAAATTTGTGGCCCACTCTGAAAGGTCAAATATTGAAGTAGAGTAACTGCCTGTGAATTTGACGCCACATTCATTTGACAACCGGAATGATCTCTCTTAGTCAAAGTAAACATCTCTGGCTATTTTTGAATTTCTGTACTGAAAGTGTGTACTGAAAACTCTTGCCAACAGTTTGACGTATAAATAACTTCCCTAATATATTACACTCATCATGTTGAAATACATCAACTCCAGATAAGGACAGAGACAGTTCTGTAGAATTTTTTAACTTCTTTTGTATTTACAATGAAAGACAATGGAGTCCAAAACAACATTGGGGACCTTTGACTTTCATTGTGCAATGGACATTGGACAATGCTACAGGCAATGTACAATGACAAAAATAATAATAATAATAATCTAAAACTCAAATAAACCCGTTCATTTGGTATTGTGATTTATGCATTCTGAGTCCTAAGACGTTCTAGCCATACTAGGCCTGCTCACACGGGAACGAATTTCGAGCTCGATATTCGCCAACGTTTAACGCTTCGTGGCTAAACAAAGGCCGCCAATGGGAGTGTGCACACCGACGCGTAAAACTCCACGTGTAAAAGCGTCATATTTTTTTTTTTGAAACACCTCAGGCTCGTTTTTTTTTTTAGTTTGAAAAACTATCCGACCAATGAGATTGGCGCTTTTTCTCACATGTTTGGAGCTTCTGAAGTTACAGTAAAACACAACTTGGGGGCGCTCAAACACAAAACGGTCTTGCCGAGCACACATATGCAACGGCAAAGAAGATATATGCCAAGTAGCGTCGCCGTCTACACAGCCAGAAAGAAATAAGACGAGGAAGATGCGAGGCGAGATGAACGTAGAGCTGTGGGTCTCGTTGGTGTTAGAACATAAAGAACTAATTGACAAACGCGATAGCGACTACAAACATCTTGATAAAAGAGAACTGATATGGAGAGGTATTGCAGAGCGAATTGGCGCCATCTAATGAATTTGCATGTTCACTCGGCTCATCGTCACCGAAAATCGTTTGGGTGTGAACACAAAAAACGTGCTGAAAAACGCTGGCGAATAACGCTCGCTGATATACGTCCCGGTATATCCAAAGGTTTTGGAAAAATATTATAAAGGTTGAAAAAGTTACATAGTGCTGCTTTAAAAATAATCAAGAAATTGACATTGTTACAAAAAAGCTGTTCTGCATAAATGCTGTTCTGTTAATCAAAGAATCCTGATCAAATGTATCAGGGTGTCCATAAAGAGATATTAAACAGCACTGTAAACAGCATTGATATTAAGAATTGTTTCTTGAGTACCAGAACAGCATATTCGAAATTTCTGAAGGATCAGGTGACTCTGAAGACTGGACTAATGATGCTGAAAATTCACCTGTGCATCACAGGAAAAAAAAATACATTTTAAAATAAATTAACATAAAAAAAACTATTATTTTATATTCTGATAAAATTTCAAAATATTTTACTGTATGTAAACCACATAAATGAAGCAAAAGAGACATTTTTCAACAAATCTTAAATACCTCAAACTTTTAAATGGTATTGTAGGAAAGTATGCATAGTTGAACACGGGGGGCCTTCTTACCCACAGTTTGTTGTCTCTTTCCTCTTTAGGGAACTCCAGGACATGATAAGTTCAGCCAAGTTAAACATGTTCCTATTTATTCACGAAGAGCACAAGCGCATTATTCAAGTAGATAATACATATCCCCTGCTGCTCCCCTCCATCAGCTCAGGGCAGCTACATAAGCACAGAATAATCACTCTAAGTGATCTCACTATCAATAAAGATATGCACATATTAGGTCCTTTACCAACTCTAGAAAGGAATTTTGTGGGTCGTACAGGCTCCTGTTTGCATGAGAACACTTTCGGGATGTTTTAGACCATGGTGCTAATGGTTAGTAAATTAACAGCATGCTGTGTGGAGGCCTGTGTACTCCCTGAGAAACATGGTGCTAAGAATTAAGCCAGCCTCTGTCCAGCTGGGCAAAATTGAAATCCAAAGTATGCTAGCTGGTAAACTACAGCTATGCTGCTTTTTATTATCAACTGTGTTTTTGATGTCCATTTTGTTCAGTATTTTTAGCCACTAAAGGGAATTAAATTCTCATTAGCCTTTTGTTTCTTATCAGAGAATTGTGCTGCTTTAAGTATGCAGTGTATTTACTTTGTGCACTTGCCTAGAATGTTTCTGCTTTAAAGCACAAGAGACAGAATGAGAGAAGCGGAAGGTATAGCCTTACCCTTAGTTTTTCATTTGAACTACAAATCTATAAAAGAGACTACATAAAAAATCTTGGAATCCAAATCTACACTCTAAAAATGCTGGGTTGTTTTAACCCAACTTTGGATCGTTAGATATGGACAAATCCAAACGTTGGGTTAAAAATGTAATTAAAATATTTAAACCAATGGCTGTTTAGACAATTATAATTTAAACCTTGAAAAAAAGTTAAACCACCTATATAAATGTATTTTAATAACCGCATTTCCACTTGGGTCTCATATTGGACACTTGAATTAAATAGAACTAATTAAAGAAATGATGCATGATAACAGCTGTACAGTTTAAATTTTACCTCAAATATTTTTAATTAAATCAGCTATTATATCAATTTTATTTCTCATCTGTTTATAATTCTAATGAAGAAACATCTGGGACAAAGTTGCTCTTCAAGGTAAATATAATATATCAGTATACGGGAACGAGACTTCAGTCTCATGAGCAATGAAAAAAGCATTATCATTTAGGTGACTTGAGTGGTATTCAGTCCCAGACACAAACAACAGCTGGTGTAATGACCATTACAGGCAAGGCCTCAGACATTTAAATGGTGCGTTTCCACGTTAAAGCCAAATATCTTCCAATTAGAAAAAAAAAAGTGACTTTCTTAAAACACAACAAGTACGTGAGCTCACCCCCTCTGTGGAAACGGGAAAATCAATCCGGCATCTCACTTGGGAAGCTCACCCACCCATGTAGAAAACAACGTGGAGTCTCATGTCTCCGCAACGCTGATCAGCCAGACAGCGTCTCTCTCCTCAGCTGAGTGGAGATGATAGGTGAACATCGTCTCCGCATGCCGCCGCATGACGCGATCCCTGTCAGAGTCTTAGCAGCACGCCACATGTTCTCCCATCAGGCTATACCTGCGCTAGGATCCGCCCTCTAATAACCTGAAGCTGAGCGAGTGACATCTGAATCGCTGGTGTCGGAATTAAGAATATTAATGAAGTGTGTTGTGAGAGGGAGAGACTTGTAGGTGTCTCTCATCACCTGCTCGCTTTCATTAGGTGAGATCATTCCAGAACCATACCTCTCTGATCCCTCCTGGGATTAGACACCGCCTGTCATGTTACATGATTTTTCCCTCAGCTCAAGTCATCTCAAGGAAAGCGGGAGCAATTTTGTGAGACAACGGTAAAACGTACAACCATCACTGCCCACTTTATGTGTGAGCTGTCTGGAGATGAAAGGTCTTTTTGCGGATCAAACTCCCGAGGCATGAGGTACGCGGCCTTGGGGCTTAAGAATATATGTTTCTAAAGCTACTGACTTAAAATCGGCTTCGGATAGACACGGTGGGCTATGAAGTAAACAACGGCTTTAAAAAATCAAGCAGACGCAAAAGAAACTTGAGCCGACGCGTCACAGTTTGAAGCATTTACGAATGGTTATTAAACCGCTTTTTCTGCTAAATGATGCGATGAGGAAGAGTTGTGGAATCCAAAACATCATAATGACTGACACACCAGCCTTTTGAGCACACTGAAAACAGTCACTGTCATTCTTATTCATAAACATGTCTCACTTCTATGCAAATTAGGCTCATTATAGATCTATTTATCTATCTATCTATCTATCTATCTATCTATCTATCTATCTATCTATCTATCTCTATCTATCTATCGTCTAAAGGCCTAACTCTACTTAGTTACATTCAAATATGAATTTCAGTTCTGCATCCTGTTTGCTTTCTCAATTCAATTCTGACTGATGGTGGTCAAAAATATCTATAAAAAAAATTACAATACCATTTAAAACTTTGGGGTCAGTATATATATAATGAGTATATATATGTAACGTTAGACCAAGTGAAGCAGCACTGCGTTACCTCGCAAGTTTAATTCGTCTAATAAACTGACCTATGTGAGGAATATATATATATAAAAAATGAGCATTCTGTTCATCAAAGAATCCTAAAAAAAATCATCAGTTTCCACAAGAATTATTAAGCAGCACAACTGTTTTCAAAATTGATAATAATAATAATAATAATAATAATGTGCAGCAGCAAATCATCATATCAGAATGATTTCTGAAGGATCACGTGACACTAAAGACTGGAGTAATTAATTAAGCAAAAAAATTCTGTATTTTTGATTAAAATAAGACTTCTTCTCACAAGAGAATTACTGTACTAACCCAAAATTTAGAACAGTAGTGTAACTGTACAAATAAAATAAAAAAACATTTTTGATAAACACATTTAGCATCGATTAAATATGACATCCAAAGACTGCAGAGACTTAAAGAGTTAAAAAACAAAAAACTTAAAGGCACAATATGTATTTTGTTTTCACCACAAGAGGGTGCAGTTTCCAACAATAACAAAGGCAAAAATAACAAAAATAACAGCATAGCTGTAGTTTACCAGCTAGCATACTTTGGATTTCAATTTTGCCCAGCTGGACAGAGGCTGGCTTAATTCTTAGCACCATGTTTCTGAGGGAGTACACAGGCCTCCACACAGCATGCTGTTAAACTTGTGAGGTAACGCAGTGCTGCTTCACTTGGTCTAACGTTACACTATCACACTAAACGGCATTTAAACGTGTGTTGAAAGTTATAATGTTAAACTACGCGTTAGTTCGTTTGCTATACGAAACTAGCAGTAGGGTAGATCAACATTAGAATAACATACTGACCATATTCTAACATTTCATCATGTTGAGCTAACGTTATATAACATAGATTTGTTTTATGTACATTTGCTCACCTGTCAAATAAAACTGTCAAGTCGTGACTCGTGAAACTCTGTCAAGTCCAAGTTAGTGGCGGAAGTCGTCATCTCAAAATCGCCACGCTGATATTGATCCTCATTTTAGTTCTCCTTGTTTGTCCCAAAGTCTGCTTGCCATGGTCTATGTTTGAAAGAAACAAGAACTGCGTGCCACTAAACGTTACGCACTACGCAGCTGTCCACGCCTGTCACCATGGTTACGTCATGGCTATGACCGTATGAACGGAAACGGCGACAATTTTTTAGGGGACGGCCACTTTTTAAAATTGGAATTTCTCTGAAATTAAAAAAAAAAAATCTTTTGAGACTTTTGGGATATTGTAAGTACACAACTGCAGGAAATATATCACACTGTGCAAGTGATTTTTGGATATTTTATTACAAAATTCTTACATATTGTGCCTTAAAGCTGAGTGACCCAAAATATACAAAAGAGATGTTTGTGCATTGATTATGGCAGCAGTTACTCATCATACCAGATAATGATCAAATAACAGAGAAGTGTGTTAAAATCTGCTATACAACCAGTAAGTAAATATCAGCCCTTAGTGAAATCCTGGTATCAATGAAATATGGTCTTCACAGATTGACTGCAGACCATTAAAGGCCAGCAGTGCAAACTCACCTGCAAGTGCAGACTGAGTATCCAGATCTAGTTCAGGTGTTGATATTGCAATGTTTGTTGATGACTGTTAGTTTGAAAGTGGATGACTTCATTTGCTGGTTACAGATATTTACACACAAACAAGAACACGCATCTTCATTTGATAGTCTCCCTCATGAGCAGTACCACACGGCACACCTGCTTGGCCCAGGAGGGGTTATTATTTACATCTGTTGCACAGTGTAAATAAACATATCACTCTGGAGGCGTGGAAATAATGCCATCCAACCAGAATAAACTGGAGACACTCTGAAGTCTTTACAACACTAAGTAATGAGAAAATCAAGGACACCTTTCCTCGTGCTGTTGCAGAGAATTGTACAACGTGAAGTTCCCCCGACATGAAATTTTCACTTTCTGAACTTTTTGAACATTAAAATGAGTTCCCATAGCTTTTATATGGTCCCCCAGTGGCTAGAAATTTCAGTCGGTGTAAACCGAGCTTTGGCTATCTCTCTCTGCCTTTGAGAAAATGAAAGCTCAGACGGGCTGATCTTGAATGACGTCATTCGGGGGAAAGTTTACCTCCCCTTTCTCTTCTCGGATGTACAAATGAAGACAGAAGTATTTTTTAGTTCCTTCATCCGAGCCTCTGAACAAACAATGGGTTAATTTTATTTTCAAATTTTGCAAAATATAATACAATTTTGAAAATTACACACCAAACTATCATTAAATGCATAGGCAATGCATAATCAATATATAATACATCTTTCTTCAGGAATCTAGGACATGTGGAATTATTAACTTGGAGATAAGTAAAGCTCTAGACGTGAAATGATCAGGATATTAAATTAAATGTCATGATGATACATTTCCGATGCCCTTCACATTAGGGCACTGATGCCAAAAGCAATGGGGCTCGTCTAAGATGCCTTGGGAATGAGAACATGTTGAAGATAAAACCACACCGCTTGTCACCATTCTTTTTTTACAAGCCACCATTTTTAACATTATACATTAAACGTGTTACACATACCTAAATGTTGGGCCTATAAAAGTCCTTTACTGTTAAATGTATTGGAAACAGCACCGCTGCGCAACAAAGAGATTAACGACCGGTTTTCAACTGCAACATCAGATGACTTCTGACAAAAGTGCTGCTTAGTAACTCAAAATATGCTCATTAAAAACTCATTTAAAGTCTGTGACCGTGTTCAAAGAGTTAGGAAAATGTTGTGATTTTTGCCTTCAGAGACAGAAAACTGATTATACAGGCAAAATTGTGTAGCTCCTCAGGCAACAAGCAGATCTGTCTCTCACGGAATGAGGGTATCACCCCTTAAACACTCTGTCCTGATCTGTGGTAAAATTATACAAAAATCTAGTTTACTGCCTCTCCTACAAGAAAATAAATCACAAATGTGTCAAAAATCCAGTCAAAAAGGACATCTCTTAACATCAGCAATGAGATTAAGCTGCTTTTCTGATACTAAATAGCAGGTAATCTCATATGTATCAATCAATAATTTCAATAAAATAATTTCATAATTTTGTCTCAAATTGAGCTCAGATTTGCCGAGATATCAAATAATGCATCTCGACTTCAACTCAAAAGTTTGCTTTATCAAATTCTTCCAAAACCAAATTAGCTGTGCAATGCACAATATACAAATACTTGTAGCTAAAGTAGAACACCAACTATTGTCTCATTTGCAGCTTCCAAAAGAATTTTAATAGAACCATATGAGACACAGACACGGTTTTCGCTTATACTAAAAGATTTTTGCTGCTTGTCGATATTGCTTGATTAAAATGAGCTAAGCAATTGCTATACATTTTGTCCAAACTCAATTTGATTGTGTTAAATCTACTTAAATATGTGAAATTTAAGTTTACTTAATCCGTTTGTGTTGGATTACATGAAACTGTGCTTGTTAGTTCCCATTAAGAGAGTATATAAACTTCTAAATTAAGTGTTATTTTATGTGTTTTTGAGAAAATGAGAAAAGGGGAAGACTTTAAAGTGCATAATTGTGTTTAATGTTCAAATACATTGCAATTATTAGTACCATTTAAATTACAGTGGGTTACCATGGAGAAGAGTGGAGCATTTGGTTAGGCTGAAAACTGATTCAGCAATACTTTCAGCAAATCCTTTAATTGATGAAGCATGTAAATCTAACAATTTCTATTGGTAGCTAATACTTGGTTATAGTCTACAAACGTATTAGTGTGACACCACACTTTTTAAATTCACCATCCATAGTAAATAAGTTGAATCAACCCTAATACATTAAGTTGACCCAACGTAAGTACATTAAATTGGAATAACAGAATTGCATAATGCTGAAATAAAGCAAGTTGATCATGTGGAAAACCTTTCCATGATTTTGTTATGTTCATTCAAAGAGTTATTAAGCGATTTCGGCTGCAACCACCTCATATTTCCATATTTTGGCATTTTTATTCTTTTTTTCACAAATCCTTACTATCGGTCACCTTTTACATCTGTCCGTGGGTTTTACAAATATTCAACCAATGAAGAGTATTAAAAAAAAGCTTGAGACTAAACCTTGGATCCTCAAACCTCATAAATCCAAATATCTCTCGTGAACAAAGTGTCGCGCACAGTTTGGACCGTAGTTGTTTTCAATGCAAAAGAACCCTAAACAAACACTATTGTATTATGAATTTGTGGAACGGAGAAGAGGGTTTTAGTCTAACATTTGTCATCAAGTCTGTCTTAAATAGCCTGTGCTAAACTAAAAACTTCGTCTTTGGCCAAATCATAGTGAAAAAAAAAAAACTTTGCGCCCACAAAACATAATGCAATGCACTCACTGCCTCAGATGTGGCCGTTCTAATGACGATGAGAACTTCACTGGTCAGAAATCTTTTAAGCTTGATTTTGATCAAACATTCGGATTAAACGTTCAATACTTTTTTCTAGGTATTTTTATGTCCCTTCACCATTTTAGGAAGTCATTCATATAACTGCCTTTCTGAACAGTAAATCAAAATCTGGTTGCAGAAACAAAAAAACTGAGGAAAACTCTTAAGCCTCAAAGCCGTGTGTTCAGCCTCAAAGCCGAACGGTCGACTCATGTTATTTGCTCTCACCAAACAGAGGCACCACACAGAGTCTTATTCCGTTCTTTTCCTCTTGCACAGTTTTCTGTCTGCAGATGAGAAGTAGGCTGAGGCCTTGAAAAAGTCCCCGAAGCCCTTTGCATCAGCAGCATGGCTAGAGACAAGAAAAGCTCTCAAGGACTGAGAGCTTTAATGATATGTTTGCCACTGCAACTGCTCACAGACAACTGACAGGGCCACCGATGGGGGAGTTTCACATCCTGTTAGAAGACGTATGAAATTTGCCTCATAATATTTGTCACTTTTCATCAAAAAAATAAAATAAAAAAAAAAACCTGTTATACTGAGCAACTGCACAGCTTCCTACAAATGCAAATATTCTCTTATTACCATCTTTTCGGCCAACAGCATGTCATTCTGCGGTGAGAGGCATGAAATAACGTCTTCACAAATCTGAATTATGTATGTTATCAGTCATCATCTTTAGCTATAGAAGTGTTGAAAGGAAGTGTAAAAATCTGTCAAGGTAACTACAGGAATGCTTTCCGCAGCTGATGTTTTTGGATAAGGTTTGCTATCACTGTGATGAATGCACCCAGATTGGTGAGAATGTTGTGGAGGTGGATGGTTTTGACAAACGTCTACCTCAGGCTTTTGAAGCATAAAACAATAAGCTGCATTCAGGGGAGGATGGGAGTAAAATCAACTCTTTCAATTCTAGAACAATAGGTCTCTTATAAACTCCAGGTGATATGAAAGGTGCTTACATACGTTAGCATTAAATAAGGTTCACCAAGGCTGCATTTATTTGATCAAAAACAAATGCATCATTTATTTTAATATTGTGAATATCATTGCAATTTAAAATAACTGTTTTATATTTGATTAAATGTTCACATGTAATTTATTCCTGAGATGCAAAGCTGAATTTTCAGTTATCAGTCACATGATCCTTCAGAAATCATTCTATAATACGCTGATTTGCTGCTCAAGAAACATTTCTTATTATTATCTTATTATTATCAATATATGTTGAAAACAGTTGTACTGTTCAAGTTTTTTTGTGGAAAATGATACATTTATTCAGAATCTTTGAATAGAAAGTTCGAAATTCGAAACAGAAATACTTTGTAATATGCCTTTACTGTATAATTTCAATCATTTTAATCCATCCTTGCTAATTAAAAGTGTTAATTTATTAAAAATATAAAACTGACCTCAAACTTTTATTGTATATAAAATATTAATTTTCACATATATTTTTTAATAATATTGCATCAGAAATTAATTTTTCCACAATAATTCATTATTCTTTTTGTATTTGCAACATTTATTTCCTAATATTTTATCCCAGGGTCAATTATTGTTATGCATGCATCATCAAATACAGTATGAGCTGATGTTGATTTAATGTTGATTCAGCCTATTTACTCAGATTAGGAAATTTTGGTTTCACATATTAAACATTAAATATGCCTACATTATCATGAGCTGAATAAAATAAGGAATATTTAAAGAACTATTAAAGTAGCCTGACAAAAACAAGGATGACCCAGGAAAAAAAAAACCCTAAAAAAATGCCTTTGAACATAAACTGAAGTTTCTATAATCTTTTCTTCCCTATTGGGATATGTCACAGTTATTTTAAGTTTATTTATTAGTTTGTTTTCATGGACTTTTAGTTTGTTTTCATACATCACGTGTTCCTTTGTTCTAGTTCCCTTCACTAATCAGTCATGATGAAAATGAATAATCACATCTTTTAGTTAATCATCACTGTATTTAAGTTTCTCCCTTCGTTCTGTTCATTGTCTGGTTTTGTTTGTGTTAAGAAGCACTGTCTCGCATGTTGTCTTGTGATATCTCTAGTGAAACGGCAGGACTTTTTTATTTTTGTCCATCAGGAATTGATTGGATGTGTCACCATTATGTTCTGTTTAGTTCATGGACTTTAAGTTAGCATTTCTTCAGTTCCTGTTTTCCTTGTGTTTTCCGTATTTCCGTTACTATGGACACCATCATGATTTCATCAGCTGTGTACCCTTTATTATCTCATTTGTGCTTGCCTTATTATAAGTTATAAGTACCTGTTCTTTCACCCCTTATCCGATCACCGTTGTGTGCAAGTGTGTTGCTCAGCCTGTTTGCCCAACACAGTCTGAGGAAAGTGCGCATCTATACCACGAATGTCATTTCTCGTGCCATTTATACGGCAAACAATATTTTTTGCGTGCATATGCTACGTACTGAAAACCCCTTAGGTAGGTTTAGGGGGGAGGGGGTGGGTAGTATGTGCGTATTACAAGCCATAAAGTGCGTATCATATGCACGCGAAAACTAAGTATCATATAGACACAAAAACTACTTTTTTTTAAATTACATTTCATGAGATCGGGCTGGTTTCCCAGTCTTCTGGATTGTAATTCAAACTTTGTATTGGAAATTCTCTTCTTCGCTTGCCTTCCTGCAACCCACAGTGACAGGATGGTTGTGGTTTGCTATTGCTGTGATGTCATGTGTCTGACAGGTTGTCCTGCCCTCGCTTCAGTAAACACATCATCAGAGAAGAGATGTCGCTGCCACAGTCAGGGGAAGTTATTTTGATTAAAGATTACGATTTATGTATAACAAATACTGCAATATTCTATTAAAAATAGTAATTGTCCACTTTAATTTCATGGTGACTTTAATAATCAAAAAAACTGGACACTGTCTCTGATCCATGTACAATTTAAAATCATTGGTATTGTTATTATGCGTCCACAACTAATGCAAAACCTACATTCTTAATTGAACAATGTGAAGTGAATGTTGACTAAAAAAGTTTGTGCTCAGGTTAGTAGATGGAAAATTGGTGACGATTGGAGGCTCTGATTTTAGAGGTCAATACTTGACCTGAAAACTGTCGAGAACATTGGATTTCGTAAGTAGGACTTGCAGTCTTTGAGAACACACTCAAGTTCAAAAGAGGATGTAGAGCATATCAAATAAGCTACAATACTCAGTTTAGTCATGTCTGGAGACCGGTCTGGACTTCCCACAGTCACCATCGGACCAAATCACACTGTGACCTAAGCGAAGCGTCCTCACCCCACCCCCCCAGCTAATTTTCCCCTCGCCCGGGGCTCCTTGTATTCCCTCGGTTTAATCCTGCCACCAGCGGATGGTCTGAGCCCCGGTTAACGCTTGTATCCTATTCACTCTCTCTTCCTCCCTCCCTCCCCTTCTCTTTCTCTCTTTCTGTCTGCAGTGTGTCTCAGAAGATTTAACCCAGCTCCCTGGTGCCTTCTCAGTACATTTTGCTGTCTCCCCTTTTCAAGGTGCTCCGCATTTGCCGAGACCTGACTCAGGCCCGGTGGGGCTCCAAGGCCGCCAACCTGCTCGGTCCCCAGTGCCGTCCCCTTGTGCGTGCCCTTGAGGATAAACATCCCTTCAGATATAAATAAGCTCAATGAAAATCACAGTGGGCTTCACTGGCATCATTATTAATAATTGTCGCCCCAATGAAGACACATGCTAATCTGTTCGCCACATCTCTTTGAAGCGGAAGACGGGGCTCGGGGCAGATTATTTATAGCACTAAAGATGATGCAGTTTTAATCCCTACATCATTGGCTGGATCCAGCAGTTAGTCTGAGGTCAGTCCAGTACTCACAGAACTAGCAAAAGCTTGTGCTGCACGCTTCCTCGGGGTATAACTGGGCTTGATGGAAGCAAAGAAATCTGCCTCGGCTCCTCGAGAGATTCGGCAGAACTCTTCAAATAATCCTTGGCTTTTTAAAGTTATGGTGCGACACTCCGGCGCAACGCCATGTCAATGGATATGCATATGTATTACTATACAAATAGATACGGCGCATTTCAAAGAAACAGAAACGAACGCCTTTGCACGTAGTTTTGCAAAATAGGTCATTGTCATTCTGTGCTAAATGAGATGGTGGTACGCCTTTGCCCCCCAGTGGATCATAAGTAAACTGCATTGCCTCTTGTTTGCCTATTCTTCAGGGGAGATGCGGTACAATGCTGAAAAAGCAGAATTCGGGTGTTTGGTTTTGAATAAAGATGTTATTCAAAAGAAATACTACTTGAATAATGCTTGATAGTTTGGAGTACAGAGTGAAAAGAAGGGCTGTGTAACCAGTGGGTCTACACTGGGAAAAGTAAGTGCATGGTGGTGCACTCTTAGAAGAAAAGGTTCTAAATAGAACCTTAAAAGGTTCTATCGGCGCTACGTATTTGGAACCCCTAAAAGGTTCTATACAGAACTCTTTTTAAGGGGTCAATAATAAGAACCCTTTGGAACCAGGAAAACAGTTCTATATGGAACCTTTTGGGTTCATTCATTATCATTTGTTTTGACCTTTGTGGATTAAATATTTCATATTATTGACAAACATCAAGACCCTAAAATGTATTTATGAATGCATGTGAATGATCACAAAATTCAAGATATGGGGGTTAGAAAAGGTATATATTTATATCATTTTATGTAGTTAATCAATATCACACGAAGAGTGTCACTTCAGTTTTTCTCCTCCAAAAATCAGCATGATCAAAGTGTGATATTAAGTTACTACAACAGTTTAATAAGCAATAATTTAATTACAACTACAAAATGTTGCAGAATAATGTAATATGTGAATTAATAACAGCCTATAAAGAACCTTTGTGCCCAAAGGGTTCTTTCTTGTCATTATAGAACCTTTTTTTTTAGTATAAAAGGTTCTTTGGAGTTGAGTAAAGAACCCTATGCTTCATATATAGAACCCCTTTTTTCTGTCAGGGATGCTGATACTGTATGTAAATCAGTAATGATACACCAATAATATATTACTGTATACAGTAATATATTATTACTGTATACAACAGGATGTTTCCAAAGGGACCCTTTGGAAACCTCCTGTTGACTATAAGTAACTTTGCAACTACATGTCAACTAACTCTCATTAGAGTATCAGTACACTGTCTGCTAAAAATATCTGCTAGTATGAAGGTTTTTCAGATCAGAATCACATCCAAGCCGATCTCATGCAGACTTTGCTCGTTACCACCGATTAGAGCGTGTAATGTCTAGATTGATTTTTATCTGCAGGAGTATCATTCACGAAGCGATGCGCAATATAATATATGACTGAAGGTACGGCCACGTTTTTAGTCAAAGAAATTAATCTGCACGCTGCTATCCAGCATATCTATCACGACGGTCTAATAATTCACAGTACAGGCGTGGCCGTCACACGGTCGCTAGTTTTGTTACACATTAAGCACCTCAAATTAAGCAAGGGATAACACCCTTGACTCACTACTGACAATTAGTTCATTCTGCTTCTCCATTAAGGCCGGATGAATGACGGGGATGAAACCCACTCCTCTAGTTCGCAGCGCTGTCTGTGATTTACATGGAATTATCCCACAGCTGGCCTAATCGGGTCAAAGACCTGTAGGCTGTAACGGTTCCCCATATACCTCAATGTATTAACACACTGTTAAACGATATTCACGCCTGAGTGAGAGCAGCTATCGGCTGGAGGGACCGCGATGAATTCTTTGATAAAAAGTCTGTGCGTTCGCAATTTAATGAGATTGCTCTTTGCCTTTGAATGTGGCAGAATAATGTTTACTTTTGCACACATCAGTACACAATAATACTTTGTGTACCAACATGCCACAGTCGGGGAGGAATGCGATGGCATACAACAACAGGTACTGATTTGCACAGTGCCGTGCCTGTGTCCTAAATGAATAGGGAAAAAATCCAAAATACAAAATTGTCTAACTGATTGATTGATTGAAATTACTGCTGGTGTCTCATACTTGACATTTCTCTCAGCTAAATATAGTGCGAGAATGCTGCACACCATGATGAAATTTGGGATAATGACATGGTGGCAGGGAAATAATAATATTTATACGCAACACACGTATCTTTTTTTCACACATCAACAGTAAACCGCCTTGAAATACACCATTCAGAAGTAGTTAACCTACACTTGTTGTTGTTTTTTTCATTCAGCTACACGAAGACCTGCACAGCAAACATGGCAGATTACAAATCTCAAGAAGGCATCTAAAATTGACCATTTCTAGAGTTAAGAGGACAAAATAGCAACAAGAACAGGGAGGGTTTGATTCCCAAGCAGCAAAATGATGAGCTTCGCTGTGTAGGTATACTGTCTGTCAGACAACATCTTATAGAGATAATAGCATTGCAGTGGAAAGTAAATGGAGTTTGTTAAAGCAGGTGACAGCGTGGGGTGACCTTATCAAAGTGTGATAAAGAGGAAATGAAGACAGAAATCAAAATAGCAGCGGAGAAGTGGCCCACCACAGCTGTTGCTCTCTGCACTGGATGTGGAGATGGCTTGGGATTTCTTTTTTTTTTTTTTTTTGGCGGTAGGGAGAGTTGTTATTTGTTACAGAGTGGAATGAATTGCTTTGTTGAAAAGTGCTAAAAATAATGCAACCCAGAACAATACATGAAACCAGAAGTGCAATTATAGGAGAGGTTTTCAAATTTCAACTTTGTGCATGCCATTATCGACATTAATAAACGATATCCTGTAAATAAAACACCAAACCCCCACCAAATTCCAAACAAACTTATCACTTATTACGTTTTAATAGTCAATGGATTATTTATGTATTAAAAAAAGAATTTATTAAATAGAGTATATAGATGAGATAGATAGATAGATAGATAGATAGATAGATAGATAGATAGATAGATAGATAGATAGATAGATAGATAGATAGATAGATAGATAGATAGATAGATAGATAGATAGATAGATAGATAGATAGATAGATAGATAGATAGATAGATAGATAGATAGATAGATAGATAGATAGATAGATAGATAGATAGATAGATAGATAGATAGATAGATAGATAGATAGATAGATAGATATAGCCTACACTCTAAAAAATGCTGGGTTGTTTTAACCCAATTTTGGGTCAAATATGGACAAACCTGAAATGTTGGGTTAAAAATGTAATGTAAAAATTTAACCCAACGGCTGGGTTAGTCCATATTTGACCCAAAATTGGGTTAAAACAACCCAGCATTTTTTAGAGTGTATATATATATATATATATATATATATATATATATATATATATATATATGTGTGTGTGTGTGTGTAAAATAACAAATTTATATATATATATATATATATATATATATATATATATATATAATTTATATACACACACACACACACACACACATATAGCCTATATATATATGTGTGTGTGTGTAAAATAACAAATTTATATATATATATATATATATATATATATGTGTGTGAACAAATATATATGTTATAAATGATAAATTAGCCATTTTATTTTTTTTTTACTTTTAGTCCTTTAAAACTTAAACAGATTGTAAAGCACTTTGTGACTTCTTGTCTGTGAAAGGTGCTATATAAATAAATTTTACTTACTTACTTTCTTAATACATTGAGAATTTTCATTTGAAATTGTTGTAATCAATGTTTTGTTATGTGTTATTATTGTGAGTTATTTATTCTATAATGTTTTAATCAAAAACTCAAAAAAATCTAAAACTAAAGGAAAAACTACTAGCATGTATCATTTATTAGAAAAATGTATTCTTATTGGTAAATTCTTATTATTAAAGGGGAAAAAAGAATTATTCTTAGTAAGTTTTATTATAAATGTATTAAAACCACAAAAAAATAATTAAAGGGGTTTACAAATAGTCTGTATTCCAGTGAAATGCTAAATCTAACCGTTAAAAAGTGAGAAATAAGTTCTAATCCATTGCCTTCAGAACAAGCCCCGGGCGGTGAGTGGCAAAGAATAACTTGCCAGCTAGAAGAAAGTTTGAGGAACAGAGTCTCTTCCCTCACTTCTCACAACACATAGTGGGATTAGATCTGCAGGCACCGGGGGATCGGCTTGACATAGACGGTAAACCAGTGGGAAGGAGGTATCACAGGAAAGGAGTTCTGAAAGAGGAAGGAGAGTTCATGCCCCCTTTCCTTCTGCTTGGTTGCTTAATCCAGACTTTACCCCTTACACTCAACAGTGTAGGTTTATAAATGATGGGAGAAAACAGGGGACATGACTTGATGACCTATGTGTTCATAACAGACAGACAGCTTTCATAGGCAAACCAAAATTAGAGCTTTCTTGACCCGCTCTCAGTCTATGATTGATGGGTTCATTTTGCCTGTCGTCTCAATTTTATCTCTATATGAAAAAATAAAAAAGGGTGTCTGCAAAAAACAAAAACCTATTCACCAATTGTTTTCCCCCCATTTTTTTTTCATCCCGATTTGGAGAAGGTATCGTTTCCTTTGCCTCATATCAAAAACCCTTTTCACTAGATAACCAAGTTAAACAGAAATATTGCAAAAAGAATTTACATTTAATGAGATTTGAATGTCATTTGGGAAAAAGGACACACAAGTCCTGACACAAACACACACTTCCATCGCAGCCCTTAGGTGTCAGTTAAGGTCGAAGCCAAGCCTGAGTCTGATTCATTGCTGGGTCTTTATTACTATTTTATTGAGAGAGAAACAAAGACAAGAAAAAGTGGAGACAGAAGGTCTATCTATAAATGTCAGCTGATGCTTCACTTCAATATAAGTTTTATAACCAGGCCCAGATTGACTTTTACCAAATGAGTGGGTGATTTTAATCACCAATTTCTGCTTCTCGAGTTCTGCAGGCACTGAAATCTCTGGGCTTGTGTGTCAGCTCCTAACTGACTAACAACAAGACAAGTAGGAGGTTTGATGCAATTCCAAGATAAACAAAGAATGAAATCATCTAACTGTTACATTACAGCAAACAATCGCCCTGATCCCACAACAAACAAAAGAGAGACAATGGCCTAGCACCCAACTACAAGGAAAAACACGAGAACACATGCCAGAAGATGTCAGTGTAGTGCAGGATAAATGGCCATGAAGAATCCGTCAGGAATACAAATAGCAAATTAAAACCTCAGTATATTATTCTTGTATTATTCATCTGTAAAACCCGATATGTCAAGATTTGTCCTTCTGATTATCTCAACCCTCTTCTGCAAACTCTCCCTTCTCCTCGGAGAACAGTCAGAGACAGCGTCTTTGGCGAGCTGCTCGCAATTGATTATATGTCGGCTTTTAATGAATATGGGGATGATTAACAGTCCCATATCTCCCGTAATAAAAGGGAAGCTCGGTGTACACTGATAGATTGGAAGTTAAGCACGAGGGAGAAAGCAAAAGGTAGCTCTCTGCTGTCATCTCCTCTGCCAACAGACTTCCGCATTAAGCGGCACAGGGTTGCCAAAACAAGCCTGCTTCATTCTTCAACAGCTCTAATTAGGTTGTCGAAAGCACTTATTACATTGAGAGCACAAACCGTTCAATCCTAATGGGAGTGAACGCTATTGATGGTGGCTACTGCAAATTCAGAATTATTTGAACTACAGATAATGTCTAATTGACTTGAATTTAACAAACCTGGCAACGCTTTTAGAACATCATTGTTAGCGTCATACAAAGAGAGTGGCAATTTTGAAAATCGGATTCATTATCTCATCTTGTAATTAAAATTGTAGAGAGATATTATATCCTGTTAGGAATATAATTGTATGATATCTCACTCAAATTGTATTAATTGCATGGTTAAAAATGTTCTGGGAGACAAAAAAACTCAACACTTAAAGAAGTAGTTCACTTTAAAAACAACTTTTGCTGATAATTTACTCACCAACATGTCATCCAATATGTCCATGTCTTTCTTTCTTCAGTCGAAAAGAAATTAAGTTTTTTGATGAAAACATTCCAGGATTTTTCTCCATATAATGGACTTCAATGGGAACCAAACGGTTCAAGATCCAAAAGACAGTTCCAGTGCAAACTTTTCAAAGGGCTTTAAACGATTCCCGACGATGAATAAGGGTCTTATGAAGCGAAACGATCGCTCATTTAAAAAAAAAAAAAAAAAAAAACTAAGTTTAAGTTTTATAAGCTCAAATGGTCGCCTTGCTCTGTTCGTGACTCTCCTGTTCGAACTCGTTCATCAAAATGAACGAATCTTTTTTCGTGTCATTTGATTCCCGAGTCAATTCTTTCAAAATTTGAGCAGCAACTCAAAAACGGAATTCCTGCATAGTGTCACTTTAACACGTAATACGCTATAATTGCGTATTACGCTACAAAAGCTGAAAGGAAAAAACACTGACATCGCTCTCTTTTCATACAGATTACATAAACTGAGAATATTTGTTTTTTATATAAATTACTTAATTTAAAAGAGAAGTATTTCAGCCTCATAGCAAAAAATCTTTTGTGCCTGTGTGACAAGTATTTACTGAGTTACAGTTTATTGTTCATACAGTTCAGTGACAGAGAGAAGGAAAAACTTGCATCATGTTTATTTTTCTTTATTTGACAAAAAGAAGAACACTTTGTTTTTATTGTGAGTATCCATAAAAAACAGACACTATGTCTAATGATGTACACTTATCCATTAAGATCAAAATCAACAATTTGAGTGTCTTTTGCACTGATAAGGAAAGAAGTGAGCTCGTTGCGCCGGCGCGATAGCCGACCCCAGAGGGTTAATTGGCCAAACCAGAGAACACATTGTAATGTCAAAATGTCAACCTTATTACCCAGTTGTAAAATAAATAAATAAAAGTACTGCAAAAGACAAAGCAGTATTCAGTTGCAAAAACAATGTTGTAAGCACACACACAAAAGAACTGTGATCTGTTTCCCCTGGAACAGATTTTTAGCTGTAATTATTTTACAAGAAAAAAAGTTTTCAAAAGTAAAACTCAAAGAAAATGTTGAGAACAACAAGGTTTACAATTTGTAGTTTTTGTTAGCAACATACAGGGTTTTTACTGCAATGATGTATCAACATTAGGACTCGATACATTTTGATCGAATTAAAAGTTATAATAATTGGGACTTGTAAATAATTGTAATTTAGAACCAGTAGAGTCATTATACTTTTTTGTTGCAAATTGTCATTTCCTTTGAAGTCCCCTTTTATTGTGATCAATGAGAAATGGTGAACCTGATGTACCCTGCTCGTTTCAATAAAATATCTCTTTGTAGAAGAACAGACTTTGTTCTAAAAAAATACAAGATTTTGGTCTTGCAATGTAATAATACAATAGCATAAGCAACATAATGGGTCCTGAGTTTGCTCTTTCTTTGAACTTATAGAGCAGTTTTGTCTAATAGCAGCTTGTTTCTGACCTAATCATGCTTCACTCATCACCACAATAGAAACCCCCATTTCCATTGTGAGATAATGCTTAATTACCTTGAGGCAATGCATTCACTCAAATTCTGAACTTGTCAGAGTTTAAGGTGTAGGTGTGAGTTCAGAATCAATTATACAACAGGTTTCAGTGATGAACCTGCTTCAACTTACATCTGAACCCACAATGCACCAGACAACCACAAGATTCTCACCTGTCTCCAGCCTGACATTATCTTCATGAGGAACTACTTCGATGGCCATGACCATCTGGGTGTGAATTTAATCCAGCCAGAGATTAGACCCCTGCCTCAATTTTTGTTCTGCCCTTAAGCTCTACCTTTACCGTTTCGTTTTGCTTCCGATTTTTACTTATAGTCCAAAAAACAAACAAACATTTTCTGAAGTTTGCATATGGAAAACCCTTGACGATGGTGAATGTGTTCCTAAGCAGTTATGTAGGTGAATTGGTTTGAGAATGCCTTTTCATTTCCAATTCAAATAAATGATTGAATTTGGGGTAACAAACATTGAATGTTAGAAAACTAATTCAAATAAATAAAATTACATGACTTACTTTCATTGTTTCATTGAAATTGATGGCTGGACAAGGCCTTATTTAAAAGTATAAAATAGTTTACAAAGTAAATTTGGAGGTTTGTTGACCTTACAGAAAGAGAAAACAATACGGTATAAGCAGATAGAAAAATAGATCAAATGAAAGAATGATAAATTGATAGAATGTTAGAATTCTATTAAACAATAGACATAGTCTGTACTGCAATAGATCAATAGAATGATATGATGATAGATAGTTCTATAATGATTGATTGAATGATGGCTTTTCTTTTGCTTTTATTTATTTATCTAGCACTATTAAAACACAACCATGGTTGAACCAAAGTGCTTTACATATAAAACCATGAAAAATAAAAATAAATGCAAGAACACACATAGACTAGACAGACAGAACGATAGACAGAATGACATTTATAAAGAACAATAAAACAAAGGATAGATAAAATGATAGACAGAATGAAATATACAAAGAACAATAAAACAATAGATAGATAAAAAATAGACAGAATGAAATATACAAAGAACAATAAAACAATGGATAGATAAAAAAATAGACAGAATGAAATATATAAAGAACAATAAAACAATGGATAGATAAAACGATAGACAGAATGAAATATACAAAGAACAATAAAACAATGGATAGATAAAAAAATAGACAGAATGAAATATACAAAGAACAATAAAACAATGGATAGATAAAAAAATAGACAGAATGAAATATATAAAGAACAATAAAACAATGGATAGATAAAACGATAGACAGAATGAAATATACAAAGAACAATAAAACAATGGATAGATAAAACAATAGACAGAATGAAATATATAAAGAACAATAAAACAATGGATAGATAAAACGATAGACAGAATGAAATATATAAAGAACAATAAAACAATGGATAGATAAAACGATAGACAGAATGAAATATACAAAGAACAATAAAACAATGGATAGATAAAAAAATAGACAGAATGACATATATAAAGAACAATAAAACAAAGGATAGATAAAATGATAGACAGAATGAAATATATAAAGAACAATAAAACAATGGATAGATAAAACGATAGACAGAATGAAATATATAAAGAACAATAAAACAATGGATAGATAAAACAATAGACAGAATGACATATATAAAGAACAATAAAACAAAGGATAGATAAAATGATAGACAGAATGACATATATAAAGAACAATAAAACAATGGATAGATAAAACGATAGACAGAATGAAATATATAAAGAACAATAAAACAATGGATAGATAAAAAACGATAGACAGAATGACATATATCAAGAATAATGAAACAATGATAAATAAAACAATATAAAGAATGAAATATATAAAGAATAATAAAACAATGTATAGATAAAACAATAGACAGAATGACATATATAAAGAACAATAAAACAATGGATAAAACAATAGACAGAATGAAATATATAAAGAACAATAAAACAATGGATAAAACTATAGACAGAATGACATGTATAAAGAACAATAAAACAATGGATATATAAAACAATAGACAGAATAAAATATATAAAGAACAATAAAACAATGGATAGATAAACGATAGACAGAAGGACAGACATAAAGAACAATAAAACAATGGATAGACACACGGGCAAACACAATATCCCATATGACATTTTAACAGTGTTCACAGTACATTTGTTTTTGGTAAGTCAATATAGTCTCTGTGCACAGAATTTGATATCAACCTACAATACAAACACAGCTGCGTGTCATCATCCATTTGATTCTGATTAGATGTCTGATTTCATTCAAATTAGAATTATTAGAGGTAACAAATTATGTATCCAGAGAATGTAAAATGAAATGCACAATCAGGATTATTTCCTGAGAGCGACGCAGTCTTCTAAAGAATGCCTCAATTATGACTGATTGCTGGGAGCTGGGAGATCCACACACTGATTACAGTGGCTGTGGATGCATGCCTTGCTTTACGTGACTGACCACTGTCGGCACGTCTACTGAGGGAACGCTGAGTGGACGAGACGACACAAAAACCATCAGCAATCCTTTCAATTGCTATATCTGCTTTGATAATTATCCAGACATTGAGACGATTACATAAAAGTCAGAGGACAAAAACTCTCACAACCCACATCATATTGACATATTGTGAATTTCCCTATAGATTAAATTACTGTGACACCACACAAGCTTCAGAGTAATTAAATCTATAGGGAGGATCTTCACACAAGTGATTTATGGTGATGAATAATCATGATGACTTATAATGAATAAATAACCATCCACTATTGGCATCTTCAGACATGTTCACTGAAATGGTTCTTCTTATGTTGGCTGGAATGACATTGCAAGGGATATTTATCTGTTGTTTTTATTTAAATTAAAGGCACAAAATGTAAGTATTGTCACTAGAGGCTGCTTATTCAAAGTATAACAATCTTTGGCGACAGAAACGGTAGCAACAGACAATGAATAATTGTGGTCAATCACGAATATGTAAAACAAACAACTGTCACTTGCTAGATGCTACCAGAGTTGCTTCGATGCATTTAGGGGTGTGCTCCTGGTCAAGACAATCTCCTGAACTCCAAACTGAATGTCAGAATGGGAAGGAAAGGTGATTTAAGCAATTGCGAGCGTGGCATGGTTGTTGGTGCCACTACAAATAGGAAAAAAGAGGCTACAATTTGCAAGAGCTCACCAAAATTGGACAGTTGAAGACTGGGAAAATGTTGCCTGGTCTGATGAGTCTCGATTTCTGTTGAGACATTCAGATGGTAGAGCCAGAATGTAAACAGAATGAGAACATGGATCCATCATGCCTTGTTACCACTGTGCAGGCTGGTGGTGGTGGTGTAATGGTGTGGGGGACGTTTTCTTGGCACACTTTAGGCCCCTTTAGTGCCAATTGGGCATCGTTTAAATGCCACGGCCTACCTGAGCATTGTTTCTGACCATGTCCATCCTTTTATGGCCACCATGTACCCATCCTCTGATGGCTACAGTACTTCCAGCAGGATAATGCACCACGTCACAAAGCTTGAATCATTTCAAATTGGTTACTTTAACATGACAATAAGTTCACTGTACTAAAATGGCCCCCACAGTCACCAGATCTGAACCCAATAGAGCATCTTTAGGATGTGGTGGAACGGGAGCTTCGTGCCCTGGATGTCCATCCCACAAATCTCCATCAACTGCAAGATGCTATCCTATTAATATGGGCCAACATTTCCAAATAATCCTTTCAGCAACTTGATGAGTCAATGCCACGTAGAATTAACGCCGTTCTGAAGGCGAAAGGGGGTCAAACACAGTATTAGTCTGGTGTTCCTAAGGTGAGTGTATTAACCATAACTGAATCAACACTGAACTGACCTAAGCTAAATAGTGACATCGTATTAGTTATCGTATAGAGCTGCTGTAGAGTTGATTTGAGTTAACTTCATAATTGAAGAACAAATTTGCAACAATAATACTGTTATTTCCTCATTTATGACTGTGCTCCTTTGACACAATCTGTATTGTATAAAGCATTAGCAAATGAATGTGACTTGATTTGACTTATAAGTGACGTTTCATATAATCTCTGTAAAAGTGTTTCAAACTATCCAAACACACATATCCTGTATATTTATATTACAATTGAGCAAAAGTTTGGAAAAGAACAGATGGCAAATGTTGCTGGAGTAGGATTGGTCAGTAGTTAAGTAGGTCAGTAGTTATCTATGAGATATAGTCCTATTCTGCGAATCTACTGAAAGAAACAATAAACCATTGTTTGAACTGAATAAGGGCTCATTTTATGCCATGATGTTGAATGATGCAGCTTTTGCCATCAATGCATTATTTTCTATTTGTGGATCTCATAAGAGCACATCGCATTGAAGGAGCAATCAAATCGACTTATCTTTAATAAATGAGTAAGTGTCTACCAGCATTACCTGCATTACTATCTAATAGCCCGGGACCCCTTTGAGAAATTAAATAAGCTCCTGCAGGACCCGAAAAGCATATTAATAATGTATCGCTCTTAGTAAATATGAGTTGAGTTTGACTGCAGAGCACTGCAGAATTCAGCTGTACATTAATTTATATTCCTTTACAGTTCACCAGTTCCGCTAAAGCGCCTTTTAGCATCCCTAAAGAAATGGGATGTCAGCTCTGAGAAGACAGTGTTCGTGACAGAGGTGTAAGAAGTGTTCCCAGTTCTTGGAGATGGCAGGGCCATTGCACCTGTGAACTTAGGTCTTCCATTATGGATGTCTATGACAAGAATTTATTTTTTTTCCCCACAGAGCCTGTGTCAGGACAGTATCTGGAACCAATGTTGGATTATAGTTTCATGTAAATTAGCCTAAAACTGGAATGTTTGTTCATTTCAAACTAAAATATTGATTTAAACACCCACGCAATCTTATTACTAAATAACAGCGACTCTCCTAAATTTGACAAGTACGATCACATTCAAATCTACATTGCTACTAATTCAAATGATCACAGAAGAAGTTGGATAAAGGATTCTGGTTCGGATATACAGGTGAAACTCAAGAAGTTTGAATATCGTGCAAAAAATCGTCTTTTATTTCAGTAATTCAACAGAAATGTGAAAATAGACTCATTATATGCAAAGTGAGATATTTCAAACCTTTATTTGTTATAATTTTGATGATTATGGTTTACAGCAACAGGAACGAGGCCAATTGACAATGAACGCCGAGGAGACTTACGAAGAGAGTAAGTTGATGAGTTGATTTATCCGCATTTTAACATGCTCTCGTTCATAGAGGTTGTGTGGAATCTGCAATCTCTTAACCAGTTTTTTTTTTTGCTCGTTTCCAAGGCTGCAATACGCATGTTTCCTGCCAACTGCATCCTGGGGTGTCGAAATACTATTGGGTGAACTGGTAGTGGGCGAGATCACACAGACCAAAACAAAAACCAACTGACAACCAGAACATGTAAAATAACTGGCTGTAGCACTGTTTTCCAGAGAAACGAGTATGTGAACTTAGCATGTTTCCTAAATATCTGCAAACATATTATAGAACGTAGTATTATAGTATCATGCTTTAGTAGAGTAGAAAATGTTACATACTACAGCATAAGCTTAATTTGGTGCATTTACAGTACTTAGTCCTATGTGATTTACATAAGGATATTTTCTTGTCTCATTTTCCAAATAACTAAATAAACATTTTTAAAATAAGATACATTTATTCAAGATGCCAAATTATAGTCCGTCTATACTCCTTGCTTACTCAAAATTCTAGGTAATATATTAGGTAATGTATGGCACTGACATACAGATATATAAAACGAATAACTAAAATAACTAAATAAACATTTTTAAAATAAGATACATTTATTCAAGATGCCAAATTACAGAAGATATTAAGACTTGTTTTTAGAGTGTGTCTTAGATTAGTTGTTTTTTTACCCATTTGGCAAAAAGTTCTTGTTGTCAGCATAGATCTAAAATAATTTAAAGTTATGCAAAAGAATATATAAATTTGCTCCAACTAAATTCATAAAAGATATTACTTTATTTACATACATATAAAGCTTGGAAGCTTGCAATTTCAAAGAAATAAAAACATGGTTCTGTTGTGTGTAGTTAAAGCATGTAGTTAAACTTCCAGACATCGACCCCACTGTAATTTGCGTTAAAAAGAAAGCGCACGGATTACAATAACAATTGTGCACAATGGCTGTATAAATACAGGCCAGCTTCTTGCAGCGCTTGCAAATATTTAAAATATGGAGAATGCCTTGCATTTACATTAATTACATATCATTTGGATAAAAACAGATCAGAGACAAAGAAACAAGCCTTAGTATAAAAATAAACGTAGTGTCTTGTACCTCATCTTGACGACACTGAGAATCAGAGGGAAAGGGATGCTGCCTAAAGAAATGATGGCGTATCTTCCTCCAATCAAGTAAAATTCCTCTCTGTGAGGTCAGGAGTTAAACGCATCGGTTCTAACTGCCTCGGTTTAGGTAGTTACGCTCTGCCTTCTGTCTGCAGGCTGTTTGGAGAACATGTCGTGCCCATTTCACAGCCCTCTCTCTACAGGCCCATCTGCTCTGCCAGATAAATACTCAATCTACCGTTGGTCTTTTACTGCAAAATTTTGTTTTTTTGCCATGTCTTTTGGTGCTAGAAAGATAGATAGACCAACATAAAACACCACTAATAGACAACATCAAAACTTCTTTAGTGGCAGAATAGTAAGATCAGTAGTTGTCAACTGGTTGGTCACTGGTCTGTTCTTTGAGGATCACAATGGGGAAAATAATTCTAAGTGCAGATAATGAACTAGTTATTATAGACATATAAATAGTCTTATCAACTTGAAAAAGGAGGGAAAAACACTTTCTGTATCGTTAGTTTCTGATGTCAAATGCAGTGCAACCATTCAAACAACACTGTACTGTATAACTATACAGTATTTTGGTGCAAAGTCATATGTAACTTAGTAGAACTAAGTCAAATGAGACAAATGTCTCCTGTCCACCAATAAGCTGGTGTGTGGTGAGTGTTCAGTGCAATACGGCTGCCGTCACATCGGATGCTGCACAATGATGGTGGTTGAGGCGATTCCCCCCTTCCATTTGTGAAAGCGCTTTGAGCATTTGTGAAGCCACAACACGCACAACCTTGAGGCGGATGGGCCACCGGGTAACCACTCATCTCCACTACGAATAGGAAAAAAAGCTACAATTTGTAAGAGCTCACCAAAATTGGACATTTGAAGACTGGAAAAATGTTGCCTGGTGTGATGAGTCTCAATTTCTGTTGAGACATTCAGATGGTAGAGTCAGAATTTGGTAAACAGAATGAAAACATGGATCCATCATGCCTTGTTACCACTGTGCAGGCTGGTGGTGGTGGTGTAATGGTGTGGGGATGTTTTCTTGGCACACTTTAGGCCACTTAGTGCCAATTGGGCATCGTTTAAATGCCACGGCCTACCTGAGCATTGTTTCTGACCATGTCCATCTCTTTATGGCCACCAAGTACCCATCCTCTGTCTGATGGCTACTTTTTAGCATTTACAATGATTGAATATTGACAAAACACTGATTTTAGATATTTATTTTTATTTATTAAGACAAAATAGAATCACTTATCGGTTATCCGCCAACAACATGAAAATAAGTAGTGGATTCCTAATCCAAATGTAATAAGACCCATTAAATACGGCATATGGGTTTGTGTATAAAAACTGTATTCTGATAAAAAAAAAAAAATAAGTTTTTGTGAGATTACATACAGAGATCCAAACTATAAGTCAGGTCAGATGACACATTCCACTATTCTGGCAGCAGAAGAATGTGATCACTTTATGTATGGTCATGGTGCCATCAAGAGTGATGAGAAAAGATAACTTCATTATTTGAATGGCATGAGACACGCAAGCCACCTGGAGTTGAATCGTCCTCGTTGATGCCACACACGGTGGGTTGGTGCTGTGTGAATGTGTGCAGTGGTCCATGAGTTAGCCACTCATTAGATGGGTGGCTTGGCAGAGGTATTTGCATGCACTATGTCCCGCTGTGCAATTTGAGGATGTAATTGGTACTGGTTGATTCTGTGCACTCTATCCTGAGAAGCCATCTTTTCCACTAGCTTACAATCAAGCACCTATACCAATAGTCTGCAATAGTTGAGAGCATCTGCTTGAAACCACAAAAATTTAGCAAATAAATCATGTGTAGAAATCAAATTTAGAGCAAGCGGTAGGGGTCGATGGTTTAGATGAGGTCTTGCCCAAGATCACAACTCGCCCAGGTCTTGAAGCACAGCCGCAGGATTTTACCTCAGGTGTTTTTCTCAAGACTCAGAGTCTCCTCAAAAACAACTTTACAGTTGTCTTGTAATCTGTCAGACTTGAGCTCAGCTATCAAAACATAACCACAGCCTCAAAGTCTTTCCACTGTCAGATTCACAAACATGTTATTTTTCCACAAGATACAAGAGTCAGATTCAGCATGAAAATGTGGTCTGGGGTACATTTCATGCAAACTCACTTTCTCGTGGCACAAAAAGTGGTTCTTCAACTTTCAAAAAGGAGAAGAAAACATACTACATATCTCTCTTTGTTGTCAACGGCCAAACACGTCTAAGAATACGCCGTGCAATTTATAATAGTCCTTTTATTAGTCAGACTTTACAAACATGATCCTCGCTGTAAGCCATGTCATGATGTAGGATCTCAGTTGTCATTAATGTCAGACTGTACGAGAGTTAAGACGCGTTAAAACGGATGAGCACCAGAGCACCAGTGTCCAGAATTTTACATCATCAATCAATGACACATTCGGTGGCAGTCAGCTGCATTACATTACATGCAGGTTACATGCCAAACCTGTGGCCACACATTGATAATCATTCATTCACGATGCATACATTCCACTATAAATTCATTCACAAAATTCATTTTCTTCCTCTCATTTATATTTGAGTTTATAATATAGGATTTAAGGTTTATGTTATGTCTAATAAAAACGCTACACCGATTTTTTTTGAATATTTGCAAAGCTTTATTTAAACATATTAGTACTTTGTTCATTGGTTTAGAGTGCACACTTACTGGCTTGTGTAACTGGTGTGAATTATTAGTTGATGTGTTTTGACTTTTTTCCCTCTTCTGTATTTTATTATTTTCTTTAATTTACTGTTATGTTGAATTTTTTTGTACTCTGAGTGGGTTAAAGGGATACTGCACTTTTATTGGAAATAGACTCATTTTACCACTCCCCCAGAGTTAAACAGTTCAGTTTTACCGAGTCCATTCAGCCGATTTTCTGATATTTAGAAGAATGTCAGTAACCAGACAGTTTCTGGTCTCGTTGACTTCCATAGTAGGAAAAAAATATACTATGGAAATAGTATATGAGACCAGACCAATGAGACCAGAAACTGTCTGGTTACTGATATTCTTCTAAATATCAGAAAATTGGCTGAATGGATTCGAAAACGGTAAAACTCAACTGTTTAACTCTGGGGGAGTGGTAAAATGAGTCTATTTCCCAAAAAAGTGGAGTATCCCTTTAATGAACTTCACAAAGTTTTGTTCCTATTGTTCACAAGTTAAGAGAATATAACAGCAAAGTAGCAGAACTTTTCTTTGGGTGTTTGTTTGGGGAGAGAAACGTCATCGATGGAAAAGTCTCATGAGCACACGCAATGCTTGGTTCTCTCAGTTTTCTCACTGGTATGATGATGTTTATTGTCTACGGACATAATTATTGCTCAATAAGTGTGATTTGAGTGTGTCTCAGTATTTGATCGTGTTAGTTGTGATGAAGTGTTTAATAGCACTAAGATTTTTATGAAATTTATCATGGTGCCAACTAATTAGTATCTTAGAGACAGACAATGCCCCGTTGATCAACTGATGATCTATATTTGTTTACAAGGATGTTGTTTCATTAGTTCTGTTTTGTGAAAGAAAAGAGATCCGGTTGACCGTTAATAAAATATGTATTGTATGGAGAGTGTTTAAAGGGGAACAAATCAGATTCATAGATTCGTACATGACACAGGTGGTGTGGCCTGCACATGGTATGCTCCTGAATGTGCATTAAGTTGTTCTTTTGGATTTCGGTGTACAAATGGTATAATTGAAACCCTTGCTTGGATATGCGGAAATGTGATCCACGTTTGTGACTCTCCTGCTCGAACTCGTTCATGAACGAATGAATGAATCTTTTTCCGAGTCATTTGGTTCATTCAACGAACGAAACAAACGAATTGACTCGGAAAAAGATTTGTTCATTTTGATAAACGAGTTCAAACAGGAGAGTCACGAACGTGCGTCGCAGAACAGAGCAAGGCAAGCATTTGAGCTTATAAAACTTATTTTGTTATTTATTAATTAAATGAGCGATCGTTTCGCTTGATAAGACTCTTATTCATCGTCTGGAATCGTTTAAAGCCCTTTGAACAGTTTGCAGTTTGCACTGAAAGTGTCTTTTGGACCTTGAACCGTTTGGTTTCCATTGAAATCCATTATATGGAGAAAAATGCTGGAATGTTTTCATCAAAAACCTTAATTTCTTTTCGACTGAAGAAAGAAAGACATGGACATCTTAATGACATGGGGGTGAGTAAATTATCAGCAAAAGTTTTTTTTAAAAGTGAACTACTTTAATCGACTGTCGGTGAACATGTCACAATTACAATCAAAGTCTTCAGATTTTAAAAGGAATCTTCTAGGATTTGTTATATTTGTCTCAGACGGCTAAAATCGCACAGTATGAAGCCGGCTTAAGATATTTTATGACAATTTTATGGATATTTCCTTCATGCTTAAAAGTAAATTTTTGTTACTTTCATACAATTGTGGTACCATGGGTCACAACCTGATGTCCAAAGTAAAACATGGGTGCTAAAGCAAAACCAAAATATTACAACACAGGTAGAGTTTTTCCATCGCATAACACTGCTGTGTTGTCAACAGTTGCTATATAAAGCTATTATAAAGCATGCATTGCTTATTAGCTACAGAAAGAGAGGTTATAAGTGGGACTGAATAGCCAAGATATGGTACTCCAAACAGGGTCTATTTGACTAACATTACGAAAGATCCCATAACACACAAGAGCGGCGCACATTTTAAATTCCACTTGAATCCTATTCTGAATGCTCTGTGCCTCCCATGCACTCATAGTACATTCTTTTTGAGTCATACTCTTTTTTTCGGTTACATCTAGCTATAGCTCAGAGAAAGAAACAGCTGCGCACATGAAGGCAGAGGTCGGACAGTCCTTCCTCAAAGCCATTTTGCTAGTTCCAATCGAGTCTTAAGGCAATTTCAGTGCAGTAGAAGGTCTCTTTTTATTTGTCCAGAATAATGAATCAATGCTTTTGCAAAGCCAACATCTGGCAGTGCAGTACCAGTGACCCGGGCAAGGTCTTCAGTCAGAGATCTTTGCAGGTATCTGTCCAGCATAATTAATCAACACATATACAACTAGGGAAACAAAATATGTAATTTGAAAGATTTGGTTTAAACAACCCAAGCTGCATTTTGGAGTATTGCAACGTTGAAATCGAAAATGTATGGCCTCATTATGTCCCAGAAGCTCACTTTTCCAATTCACATTAATTAAAAGGAATCCGAATTCAGAGCAAGTAGCACACCCCAGCTACAGAGCCCGTTCCTTCCCTGAGGGGATGCATCTGACTGACATGGTGCATGTGTTTCCCTGCTGCTTGAAATGATGAACAAGGCCACATAAATTGGAAAAGTACAGATCACTTTGCACTTACTCAAATATTGCATATTAAAACGTTTTTACCACATTTCAATGAGCATTCGAGAGAAAGGCAAAATGCAATTCCCTTTGCTTGAGCACCTCTGCCTCGTTACGCATTCACAAGGCATATTGAGCTATGGAAATAATAAAGGAGATTTGAAGACCTTTAGTTGAACACTTTGTGTCTAAAATTCTAATTTGAATACAGATTACTTGAACATTTCCACATTCCGGCCACATAAAAAGAGTAAATATTTTCAAGGTTTGTTAAAGGTGAACGACACTGATATTTATGTTTGTTTTAGTTTGGATGGAATCGTTTTTTTTTGCACATTTACATACAAACAGAGCATTTAGTGAATAGAATCAGGGGTCAGGAACTTTGTTGAAGACAGAACACTATGAAGACTTCTTTTCTTTTTTCTTCACCGGCTGATATAAACACTGTCAGCACTCCTTGCAGCGCTGAAGATCCAATCAATGACCTTCCGAGCACTGCGCTCCGTCTTCACAGTGATTCTACAGTAGACACTGATCATGTGACCCTAATAGCTCATTACCCTCTTTAACCCTCCCTGCAGACATAAGACAGTATGTCGATCAATATAAGTGTGTTTCTATGTGTATTTATGTTTTTCTCTACAGCGCCAGGATTTTTCATGAAAATGAAAACATGAAAACAACCAAGTCAGTCATCTAATAGCATTTTTTACATGAGTACAATCACTTTGAGAGTTAGGTGAATGTCTGGTTCCAAATGAATTGGCAGTTACCAAATGAAACGCGTTTGCAGATTGAGTGGTTGGTGGGAAAATTACACTTCAATTTGCAATTGAACAGCAATCGCCTGCGAGTTGGAGATTCGTACAGTTCCATCACGAGTGCATTTAACAAGATCTTAGTCTGATTATCATATGGTGAATTTGGGAGTCTGTTCATTCAGTACAGCTATAATGTTGCAATGCAAAATTAATCCACATATGCTCTTGAGATAGGAGAGAGGAAAGGAAATTGAAAAGGGGGAAATACATGAAATAGAAAAAGGAAAAGGATGAAAGAGAGTGGGATAGAGGAAAGGAAAATAAAAACACAGGAAAATGATGGAAAAGAGGAAGGAAAAAAATAGGATAAAAAGTAAAAAGGAATAGAAAAAATATATTAAATGGAATATGAAAAACAAAGGTAGATGGAAAAGGAAATCAGAAAAAAATGGACAAAGAAAAAGGAAATAAAAATAAAAGCAAATCTAATAGGAAAGGGAAAATATTCCAAAAGTAGGAGAATGAAAAAAGAGAAAACGGGAAATGAAAAGGAAAAGAAAAGAACAAAAGGAAAAATAATGCTTTGAAATGGGTAGATAACTGTTCATAATTCCAAACACATTACTGTGTTTTAAAAGAAAAACGTGTGAAATTTGGGGGCAACAATCTGACCTACATCCCTTGTGATTAGACTGTGAAATCAAGCAATGAACGAGTTGAATCTTAATTAAGTGTAGGACATTATGAGTAGCATTTTACATGCTGTATTTCATAAACTAAACAAGATAAAGGAAAACAGTGACAATGCAACAGATGACATGACTCCATTTGTGCCTCATTATATATAGTGATTGTTCAGGGCTAAAACAAACCCAAACAAAAATAAGCCAATGACATTGCCCGCTGGAAGATGTTCCTTTTTAGAACGATGACATCAAATGTTGTGCAGATTGCCCTGGAAAAATAGCTTTCCTCCAATCACAACGGCCTTTTGTGTAGTCTCTCTGACAGAATACCCAAGAGCCATGAAACACTAAATGCAAACTGACAGCTGTAGGAATAAAGGATCAGCTGTACTCTCTGATTGGGCTAAACCTGACCTCTCTTTTTTGTTTATTCATTTAACACTGCATGTAGTAGCATGACTATAGAAAACATGCTTAATGACAGCAACCGAAACAAACATTTCGGTTGAAAGAGGCATGATTTATAACCCAAGTGCACTGATTTTAAACTGGACCAAACAAATAGCCTGGGCATCAATAAATGCTCAGGCTATTTCAAATAACCAATATCATCAAGTAAAAGATAAGTCTACATAGAGGGAAACTCGCACACTCTCCTCTAACATTGTGTTCATCCGCGCTGTGCCATGTCAAACTACAACTCATGCAAAGTTGATAATTCCGTGAATGAGTGCAATTGCAGATTTCGAACAGAGATGGCAACAAAGAGGACAAACTAATAATAAAATAATAATAGTAACCTTTAATTTTTTAATTTCTATAGACCGTATGCACCAGAGAAACGAGGGCGCCGACATCTTTAGAATATTGTCTTTGAACTTCCGTTTTTGCAGTCGCTCTGTATATTTCTATATGGCATCGCTGTCGAGGAGGAATTAGCTGGTCAAGTGGATTTACTTATTGTAGAGTTAACAAAAGTTATCATGAGCATTGTAATGTTTATCATAAGCATTGTAAAGCAGATGTCTTAACAAATGTTGACCGGGATTTTTTTTTACGAGCAGTTCTTTCATTCCTATGCAAGATCGCTGTGAAAATACAGACCAGAAGTCAAAAGACAACGAGCGCAGCACTGAAAAGGGGTGGGGCTACATAAGGTCTATAGCGCCTTTAAAGGGATACTCCACTTTTTTTGGAAATAGGCTCATTCTACAATCCCCCAGAGTTAAACAGTCGAGTTTTACCGTTTTTGAATCCATTCAGCCGCTTTTCTGATATTTAGAAGAATGTCAGTAACCAGACATTTTCTGGTCTCATTGACTTCCATAGTATATATTTTTTTCCTACTATGGAAGTCAATGAGACCAGAAACTTTTTGCTTACTGATATTCTTCTAAATATCAGATAAATTGGCTGAATGGATTCGAAAACGGTAAAACCCAACTGTTTAATTCTAGGGAAGTTGTAAAATGAGTCTATTTCCAAAAAAAAAAGTGGAGTATCCCTTTAAATGTACATCTCAAAATTAATTAATTTTAAACTGACTTGACAAAGCTATATATTCTGGTCTTGATATTTGATTTAATTAATCAAATATCAAAGGCTACGTTCCCACTGTCCGTCCAAAATCGATTAGTTGCGTTTCTGATTGGAACCTGATCTAAAATGATTGACTGTCCACATCGTGTATAGCAACTGTTCAGACCCGATTTGTGTGTCCCAAAACTGCTCTTTCGTTTTCCGGGATATGGTAATGACGTTGCGTTGGTAGGTATGCACAAAAAAACAACAACATCAACATGGAGGGATTTGCAATGCAGATGTTGTCTTGTTTTCAACATGTCAATGTGTATAGCCCGTGCGCTGGACTACTGCATGTTATGAGGCACTGGTAGAAACGTAGGAGGCTGGTATGGGTTGCTTTATTCCACGCTGTCGTCTCCTACAACAACATCTGACGTTTAGAATAGATTTTATGTGCTGTGAGAAAGTTGCATAAACCACACGAAATCTGATGAGCGCAGTCAAGACTGAGGGTGTATTCACATTTGTAGCTCGGTTCGCTTGGTCCAAAAAAAAACATTTATTCCTGATCCGCTTATCGTTTAGATTGCCATTTTTTAAACTATCCGAATATGGAAATGTTCACAACCTGATCAGTCGGCATTTATGACGTATTATCTATTTTGAGACAGAACATACCGAACATCCAAAACAACGCAGTGTGCAACATCACAACTCGAACTGCACCAGAGTTCGTTTGGGAGCGGACCGAGGCCCATATTTTCAACGAGTTCGGATGACAGCGTTCACACTAATTTAAATAAACCGCACTAGCAGAGCAAATCACAAAATGGTTCATTTTAATCTAACCAAACATGTCAAGTGCGAACACACCCTGAAACAGATTACCAGAAACACTAGTTGAGTAGGATTTCAAACCACATGTGAATCTAGCATCGAAATGCACACTTTACCGGGAGTAGTAGTGTTTTATGTGTTCTGTACTGTTTTATGAATAATATGAATTCGGACTGAACACTCGGCTCACTTACTATACTGTATCTTATGGAAGTAAGCTGTGAAAGAAATCTCAGATGTGATTGGACGAACTGTTGAAGCCTTTTGTTAACAAATGGAAAAGCTGCAACTGACGAATGCCTGAGGGCTACATGTGTGGACAGCTTGTAAGCATTAACCAGCCCTACACATTAATTTACCATCAAATTCAACAACCCTTAATATGAGAATAAATTGACGGTGGCAAAAACATATTTGATTTTTATTGAAATATGCCAGGACAGGAGAAATAAACACAGCAACAACAAGGTGACTTTCATGGCATTTTTTTGTCCATGCAACGATTTTAATCAGCATGTCTATTGCTGTGGATTAATACGATGTTTTATAGTACTCAGAGAGACTTTTGCACGGTCTTTGTGGATGAAATATCAGTTAACAGAGATGGCAAAGTATTTGCAGGCCACATGCAAGTATTTAATCTGGCAACCGCTGGTTTCTTCCTTTCAGTGCCAGTAACCTAACATCTCTTGCTGTCCTTGAATTCTGACCTATGTAGCAGATGTTTCCAATTCCAAACTTTTCACGACAAAAATATTTTTTTTTCTTGTTTTGTTAGATTTATGATTAAATAAAAAAAATAACTGAAAGACAAATAAAATTAAAGGTAAAATATGCAGGATTTTTTGCAGTAAAATATTCAAAAACCACTGCAACAATGTTATATATTTTGTTTAGTTGATTACTTACAATATCCCAAATGTTTTCAACCATTTGTAAATTGTGAGAAAATTGTGATTTTAACCAAGGAAACGGGGCGTGTGAGCAGGGGTGAGGAGTCGCCAGTCAATGGCGTCATATCCGCGTTACCTCCAGTTTCCGCCAGGTTTGACCTTGTACTGCAAAAGTAACCATGGCGACAGACGTTGACCCGTCAATACGCATAATTCCGCTTAATGCAGAATATACGTCATCAATATTTTTGTTTGTAATATACTTTGTTATTGTAAGAGGTTAGCGACCCCTGGTGGCGAAAAAAATCTTGCAGATTGAACCTTTAAACATAGACATTCTCTGAAATAAAGCTAATATAATTGTGCTTTTTAAAATTACCTTGTTTTTAAAACATACAGTATTTGAAAAAATACTTTTTGCAGTGTAGAGCTAATGTCTATTTTGTTCAACAGTATATGCATGTTTATGCTCTGTATTGGTCGCATTTGTCTATGATTCAAGAAAATAAACAAAATACGACACAAATATTCATATCAATAACTAGTCATGATTAAGGAGCATTGACAAAATATGATTCAATAGTACTAACAAAACATGAAAAATAAGAATAATAATGTCTTAAAGACCATACAGTGTTAAAGTGTCTGCCACTTCTTCCTTCTGTTGAATTGGCTTATCTGCATGTGGAGCTAAACTTGTGAAAATCAGTAAAGGCAGACAGCCACACACTGGGTGGATTATCTGCAAACAATTCTTCAAAATTGCTTTAACCTCCACAAGAGCAGAAACTGTCCAGCCCAAGCTGTGGCCTACTGACTAGATTGGGCACCAAATGAGCAGAGCTCAACAAACCATGCCACTCTTGAAGGGCACAGGGCTCTCGTGATGGCATATGGACACCAGGCTCTGCGGCAAGCCAGGCTGCCTCGCCTGCATCCCCCTCCCCTCCAGGCCTGGACTGTGCAAGGATGAGTGAACAAATGGTTATCTGTCTATAGTAGGTATGAGGCTAGCGGAATGTTATTAGCTTTTTTTTTTTTTTTTTTTTTTTGCTGAGCTTTTTGAATTGCCACTTATGTGCACATAAAACATACATGCACAAGCTGAGTTGAGTCAGAGAAAAGGAAGGAACGAATCTGTCATGAGGCACTCACCACCTCTGGCAAGGTCACACAAACATTATTTTAAATGACAGCCCAGCTGAACAGGGGCATTAGATAACACTCTCAGAGCATACCAACTACCCCAAAGGATGTCCTCGCATGATAGACCCTGCATGTTCGGACCACACACATTGGAACATTTTTTAAAAGACTATTGCATAATTAACTGCACTGTGCTTAAGTTGTTTATAATTATTAAAAATAATAATAATAATAATAATAAAATAAATAAATCATTTGGAAAAGTAGGAGTTTAAAACACTTCACAAAAAATAAAATACAAACTGTGTTCCTAACACAACTTTTAAGCCAGTACTACACTACCGAAGCAAACTTGTCCTTCAGTGTTTTATTATTAATTTAATTCGTCATATTTTAGCTGTGGCAACAGTCACGGATTATGATCTATATATACACTCTAAAAAATGCTGGGTTGTTTTAACCCAATTTTGGGTAAAATATGGACAAACCCAGCCATTGGGTTACATTTTTAAATTATATTTTTAACCCAATTGGCTGGGTTTGTCCATATTTACCCAAAATTGGGTTAAAACAACCCAGCATTTTTTAGAGTGTATTAAAGCCCTTGTGAACCGGAAGTTGCAAACGACATTTCTGCAGTGCTGTGACGTATTTACAAGTGAAATTGAATATTGAACACAAGACAGGGTTTTACTCTAGCGCTCCTCCTCTCCATCCCCCGCTCATAGCAGACTAACGGTTAAGCGTTTCCCAACCAAAGCCGTCAAACCTACGTCATCAGAAAAAGACACCATTCCAGAGCGGAAGTAACTTTTCAGATTTTGATTAAAGATTACCATTTTTTTATATACATTTACTTGCACGGATTAATTGTTCACCACAAGACTAGTAATATGCGCTAACAAAGTAAATAGGTTCAATTTTGATTTCACAGGGACTTTAAAGCTATTTACTGCTGTGGGAAACACTCCTAGTCTGAATTTGCATGTCACATGATTTCATAGGCATCTCTTATGATTTTGCTGCAGTCAATTTTCTATTACCGACTAATCAATTGTGTGATTTATGATAGCATTTACTATTCTATTAACTGTGGTAACCAGGATCTGCTTTCAACCACACTCTCAAATATATGACGTTATTAACAATACCTATGTCGCATCTGCTTTTTTTCCCCCCTAGGTTCAAGGTCATGAAGGTGTCAACAAATGTGTTTAAACAATATAATGATTTTAGAAATAAATCTCCATCCTCTTTTGCCCTCCTGGTTCTTGGCTTTTGCACACTTCCAGAAAAGTGAAGCCAAAATGTTTTGATCACCCGCATGGTGGCTGGCTGCAGTAAAGGTCATAAACCCTGCCTTCTCCATGCAATCAAATGAGATTCAAGCTAAAATAAAAATCCGATTACACTTAAAAAATTGGTGTGTCATTTTAGGTATAGATCTTATCACCCTGACGTACTGTATGTTCAAGTGTTCGTTTTTTCGACAACTTTGGTTTTATTTAGTTGCTTGATGCTATAAAAACAGGGTGTAATGTCATGATTGACAGCTTGGATTGAGTCTGCAGGAGCGGACCTTCTGGGATATGCGAATGCAATGCTCATTCCAAGTCTTTTATTTCAAGTTATCACAGCTTTTATTTAACAGCGCATCCGTGATCTTTCACATACTTTCTTCACTTGGCTGTCACTGATTACCAAAAAAAAAAAAAAAAAAAAAAAAAACCTGCCGTGATTGGAACAGTAAGAACGCATTTGTCCTTTAGCTGCCAGTTTGATTAATAGATCTATTAATACAGAATCAAAAATTGTAAAGAGAAGCCCTGCAGCAGCTGCAAAATATTTAGCATAGAGTACAGTGTCATTGAAAAGTCATTTGATCAATCAGTGCCACATACTTTTAACCAAGTTTTGACCAAGCATAAGAGTCTGAATGAGGGCAAGCAATCAAACCAAGTGTTAAAAAAGTAGCATGCCCATCGCAACTCATTTTATTTGAAGTTCGGATCGAGGTCTTGTCATCTGCGCCGTCACAGACTTTGATATTGTTGAGAAGCAGTAATCTGCATTTTGTTTACTCCATAAATATATTACCAACAGCCTCCATCAGAATGATTCTGTAAGATGTTTCTGAGTGCCTGAATGATGTTATTTCAAGGCTCATTATGCCTCCAAAGGCTGAGGGAGCAAACACAAGTTTCCAGAAGCACTGAGCTGTCAATCATTATGAATTACTTATATTGTTTACAGCTGACAATAAATCTATTGTTTCTGTGGGGTGGAACAATCTCACTGGTCTGAAAGTTACAACATAGATGATGTAACACTTTCAAAAATGACACTTTAATGGGGGACCATTAAAGTTTTATATTGAGACTTGAAAATGTCATGCTTCAAGTGCCATAATTTTCAGGCAGATACTAGTTTTCAGATGGCCGAAACTCTGCCTAAATTATTGAGGAATGTATGCTGGTTTATAAATATGACTTTGACAGTCAAAGTTGTAGAATACCACAGACCTGACGAATGATGGTGGAGTGACTTGATCAGTGAACTGATGGCTCAAAGTGTCACAACGCTAGTCTGTTTTCATGTTTGTCACAGTCTAGTTTGTGTTTCTGTCATGTGCCAGGCATGTCTCTAGTCTGTGTTTCTGTCTTGTTTCATGTTTAGAAGCTTCCCGTTATGTTTATTATTCTGTCACGTTTTCTTGTTAGCTTGTTTACCGTTGTATTTAAAGGAATGGTTCACTTTAAAAAAAAAAAAAACTTTTGCTGATAATTTACTCACCCCCATGTCATCCAAGATGTCCATGTCATTCTCTCTTCAGTCGAAAAGAAATTAAGGTTTTTGATGAAAACATTCCAGGATTTTTCTCCATATAATGGACTTCATTGGGAACCAAACGGTTCAAGGTCCAAAAGACAGTTTCAGTGCAAACTGCAAATGGTTCAAAGGGCTATGACATGGTCGCCTTGCTCCGTTCTGTGATGCTCGTTCGTGACTCGTTTGAACTCGTTCATCAAAATGAACAAATTCTTTTTTCCGAGTCAATTCGTTCATTTCAAGGCGACCATAAAACTTAAAATTTGTTATTCATTTATTAAATGAGCAATCATTTCGCTTGATAAGACCCTTATTCATCGTCTGGAATCGTTTAAAGCCCTTTGAACCGTTTGCAGTTTGCACTGAAACTGTCTTTTGGACCATGAACCGTTTGGTTCCCAGTAAAGTGCATTATATGGAGAAAAATTCTCGAATGTTTTCATCAAAAACCTTAACTTCTTTTTAACTGAAGAAAGTAAGACATGGATATCTTGGATGACATGGGGGTGAGTAAATTATCAGCAAAAGTTTTTTTAAAAAGTGAACTACTTCTTTAAGCCTGTATGTCTAGTTCAGTCTTTGTGGGTCCTTAATGTTGGTTGCTGTTCCTGATTCCTGAGTCTGTCTTTGTATAGTCTGAGTGGTGCAAATAATGTCAGTCTGCAAATGGATCCTACTACCTCGTCTGCTTCAACCTGACACAGAGGCAGACTAAGCAGACAAATCTAATCATTCAGATGCAAGGTGTTCTGAAAGCATGGATTGGGGGGGGGGGAAATCTGCTTATGATGTCACTAAAAATGTCTTTCCCGCGTTTTAGCTCTGTGAATGCCATCAAGTACAGTGCAAAAGTGATTCGAGAAACATCTGACGACAGCTATTTCATGACTGGCCGGCTTCAATGATCACGTCGGATACGTGTTTATTCTGACACCTTCAGTTCAGATAAAGCTAAAAAGTATTTTCATGTAATACTGTCATGTTCATAAAAATAAAAATGCAAAAAAAAAAAAGGCTTATGTAACTTTATTCTTGTACACACAGACGTTGTATTGAGCAGTACATAAAGAATTTAATGAAAAGTGTTTCTTTTGCATCATGAAAACATGTGGCTGGTTGCATAAACTACTAAGACTAGTTTTAAAAGTCATCAAAATGTCTTTCTTTAAGATTGTTCATAACTTTTTTTAAGTCAGTTACTAATTTGAAACCGAAAAGTAAGACTTTATACGTACTGTTAGAAGATTAGCCCTTACTAAATGCTAGTTGGTCAGACTAGTTCAATGTAATGGCCGTTTATGAAACTGGTCCCTGGTCTGTGTATTTGGCAAATAATCTCACGATCGGTTAAACCCAGTCACAGCTGGAGTCCAACACACCAATAATTGGTCTCATTGACTTCCATAGTAGGAAAAAATATATACTATGGAAGTCAATGAGACCAGAAACTGTCTGGTTACTGATATTCTTCTAAATATCAGAAAATCGGCTGAATGGATTCGAAAACGGTAAAACTCAACTGTTTAACTCTGGGGGAGTTGTAAAATGAGCCTATTTCCAAAAAAAGTGGAGTATCCCTTTAATAGTGCTAATAAACAGCCAGTTTTAAAGTATATGCATGCTAATAAGCAACTAGTTACTCATTAACATGCATATTGCTGGGATATGGCTGTTTATTGATACTTATAAAGCACATATTAATACCTTATTCTGCATGAGCATATTCTAAATCCCTTAATCCTACCCAATACCTGCAATTAACAACTACCTCACTAACTACTAATAGCACTAATTAGGAGTTCACTGAAGCAAAAGTCATTAGTTAACAGTGAGAATTGGACCCTAATCTAAAGTTTGACCATAATTACATATTATTAAAAATAATCAATAAATTATATTGTAAATAAATTACACGCATACATAATAACCTATCAAGAAATTTTTGTTAAGAGTTTAAAAATGAAGACTTGATTATGTAATGTTCCAAGTGCATTTTTTATTATTATTACATTTATACATTTTCTTTGGTTCCCGTCGATTATGAAATTAAATCACAGCTCAAGGCCTAACTGTGATCAAACAGGGGCAGCCCTTTGATGGTTGGCCAATAATTCGTTTCAACAGTTTGCTAATTAAGTCAAAGCAAACAACCACCTGTGATTAAAAGTATCACACTGATGGCTCCAGTCCTGAAGTATTTACCTCTCTAAACCAGTAGTTGAGTCTATTAATTAGGCAACCTGAAAGGAAAAGGTAATTTATCAAATAGTGTGACGCAGCACGTACAGAGTGACCTTTGTGAATGGAGTAGAACGACCCTGACAGGAGGACTTTTTTTTCTCCAAGTGACTTTATTTGTTAGTTTTTAAATGTTTCAATCACTACTGCAATTCTAAAAGAGGTGACAGCAATGAGAGAAACCTTCTTTCAAAATTGAATATTGATCCGTGTATGCGTTTCTGTGTGAATGCAGAGAGAATTTCAGGTTCAAATTTCAATTATTGTGACCATGACTCGCATTCATGCCTTGTTTTTTATTCCTTTGTTGCAGTTGTATGCTTGAAATGTCCCTAGCTTAAAAGCCCAATATTTTGCCTCAGGTAAACCTGTAGCCTTTTTCTTCCCTTCAATTACACATGGGATCAGACTACAGTGACTTTGAAATATAAAGCATAGAAAATATCTGCACTATGAGCTTATCAAAATGCCAAAAGAGCAGTCCTCGTCCCCTGATATGACTCATGGAAGCGAGTAAACGGTGTCTGCGTGATGTCTCTTGCTTACTCCGTTCAGTTTGTCTCCGCTGTCATTCTCGATTAGTCTACCTGAAGTGAGTTTCGACATTCCTCTGGGATGTCCCTCGGCTAAAAAACACCCTTGCACGCGACCCCTGAAGCACGCCACCGCACAGGAATTCTGCACGGCACACTTCTTGCAACTTTGATCACATTTGAAATGCACCATGCTTAAAGGACACTTGCTGACTTACTGAAACACAACATCCCTCCCCCATATCCCAGTTTAGGTCGAAGCAAACATCATCTCCCAGCTTCAGCATGCATAAAACGGATGATAACTGTACCTGGATACACAAGCAAAGCAATCAGCCACACCATGAAGATAAAGCAGGCAGGATTGCACATTCTTCAAACTGTTCTCTGGATGCAGCAGCTGGTATTTCTTCCTTTCCTTTTTGCTTTTCTGCACAGAAACACAACCACCTGTGTTCTGTTGGCCGTTTCTTTGATCACAGGGTAATTACAGCAGAAAACGGCTTATTTTCACCCTTGGATAGGCATGGAGTGGAGTGGAGGCAATTTAAATCCAGCACAAGTTAAAGCGGCAGAGAGACTGAGCTCCCATTGATTATTTTCATAAGAGGACCGCGCTCAGCAGGCTGGCGGAAGGGAACGCCCCGCCCCCTCTGAGCTCTGATTGGCCGGGGCTCTTGGCTGCCTGTCAGCAAGGGGTTCATGCTTCGGCTGGACCACTAATGCAAAGCTCTGCAAGATGAGAGAACGAGACGAGCGGCATCTTCAATAAAACTGGCGGCAAGCCTCCTAATATTTGGTCTGTCACCACAAACTGATAGACACGTCTGGAATTGCTCTGTTCCCTTATATAACACTGCTTCTATTTAAAGATCATGCCTTTCTTATTTGTGTAATTGCCTGCTGTCAACACTGAGTATTGGGTTCATGCCAAGATGCTGAAGTCCCTTCGATGTGATAGTCATCATCACTACTCCGACAAAACTCTCAAGGTGACCTTGGGTATCTTCAGTAAATCCCTAGCGGCAAAGATTAACAATGTGCATCTCATCCATCCAAATGCATCCGAATAAACATAAACCCATCTAATAATTGTTCCATTATGTTGTAGTGTAAAAAACAAACAAACTCAAAGAACCACTTAATATCATTTCAAATTACATCAATCACTAAATAGTAACTCCATAGACCACAAAAACAAGGTCAACATCAAGCACAATGAAAAACCAATGTGGTCTACTAAAAATTAACTCAAAATGAATTTAATTTGTCCGTGTAAGGAGGATATTAGTAAAAATATATATATTTTTTTAAAAACAAGAAAAATTATCTTGAGTTGAGACTGAATAAGCTATTAGGACATGTTTTGATATATTGTATCATGAATATAAGTGTATTTTTTGTCTTACTAGACTTACTTTTTTTTTTTTACTTTTTCATTATTTCAAACATCTGAAAAAGTCTGCCAGTGCAGAAACACAATGCATTTGTATGTAAGACATGTATGTATTTAAATTAGAAAAATTTGTACATTTTTTCTTTTTTTTTTTAAATAAGAAGTGGGGTGGGGTGGTGATGGCGCAGTGGATAAGACACGTGCCTTTGGCGTGAGAGACCCGGGTTCAAATCCACTGTGAGAAAGCAATATGTCCCTGAGCAAGACACTTAACCCCTAGTTGCTCCAGAGGCGTGCGACCTCTGACATATAAAGCAATCGTAAGTCGCTTTGGATAAAAGTGTCAGCTAAATGAATAAATGTAAAATGTGGTAAATAATAAATAAAAAACAACTTATTAATATCACAACTCCCATCACCAGCCTTAGCAGTACATATCCTGTTCCTCGCCCACACCTCATGAACACACTCATCACCTCTGGCATATAAGCACCTCAAACACACTCATTGTCTGGTCTATGGATTACATACCTGTATTCCTCACTTGCAAATATTCCCTCCTGTGATTCCCAAATACCAGTCTCCTTGCTGATGTGTCCATTCCTCTTCTCCAGCATCCCCCCGAGACCTGTAAGACAAAGACTTTGATTACTATTCAGCCTGATAAACAGCATGTGTGTGCATTTAGTCAGCTGTTGAAGACACAATCACTATCTTCACTTGCCAATCCTAAGAACTGAAGTTTAATACCTGCCTTGATTATTGCTGTTATTACTTTATTTATTTGATCATTTGTTATACTTACTCACTGGTAGCAACCCAATTATTTGTCTTGTGATTTTGTTTTGTTTTTATTGTATATGTCATCATGTCTGATGGTGTGTTGATATTTTTTTTTCTGTCCAATGCAGTTTTGTATTGTCCTGAGTGAGCCAAATCACTACAATGTATTCCAGGCGATTTGTGTTGTTCTGGCAAATAATAAAGACTTGACTTGACTTTTTTGACTTGACATTTTTTGACTTGACATTTGACTTGACTTTTGACTAGACTAGACTTTACTTGACTTGGGAATTTGCCCAAATAAAGCACTGTTATCACTTAAAGCACTCCATCTCTCACGAGTCTGCTATATTCTGAAAATTACCTCTCCTTTAGGACTACAAGGGGTTTGTGAGAGATAATTGTGTGTATAAAAATGCAGTAACGCTACAGTAAGGTTCCATTTGTTAATGTTAGTTAGCTACATTAGTTAACATGAACTAACAATGAAAAAGATTTAAAAGCATTTATTATTCTTAAATTAATCTGTTATTTAATGGACCGGAGCTAAAATAACACTTGTGTATATCTAACAATAAACAGTTGTATTTTTAACTAATATTAACAAAGATTTATAAATACGGTAACACTTTATTTTGATGGACCCCAACAGACTTTCTTTGCAACACTGTGTCATCTTATTCTGTTAACCTGAACACCAACCTCTGCAGCTGTCTGCTACAGTCTACTAATATTCTAATGAGAGTTAGTTTGAAATATAGTTGCAAAATTACTTTTAGTGAGTAAAATATCTAAAGTGGACAATCAAAATAGTGTAACCATAAATACTGTAACAAATGAATTGCTCACTGTTAGTAAATTCTAGTTAATGCTTATCTAGCATTAACTACTAGGACCTTATTGTGATGTTGTAGTGTTACTAGCACACCATTTAAAAAAAAAAAACATCTCAGAGTCTAATAAAATGATTCAGTTAGATTTAATTGCTTGCAATTAACATGCAAATTATTGCATTTATGCACAAGTAGTTTTGTGAACAGTAAGGTAATATTTCATTAAGTACTTCAAATATATAGTACAAATATAATTTAGGTCAAAGAGGTACAGCTGAAGAAACCAGTCATGAAACCCTGCTGTAAAGTAAAAGCAAAAAAAAACAAAAAAAAAAAAACATGTGACCTGTGAGAGGACAGTGGCTTTCTATGTACCACAAGCAGGTGGACTATCCACAGTCTAAAAACTTGTGTCTTGTGTTTAGCGAGCAGTCCATGATATAACTTAATCATACAGGCTTCACACTCAAATATTTGATGTACTCTCTAGCCATATGGGCTATATTATATAAGGCACAAAGTGTGATATGAGTGAGTCTATCAATGACTGTTTGACTGCAGCAATAACTATAATTTCAAATATAACAAAATGTGGCTCTGCGTGTAAGTTTGGTAATGCTCCATATTTTGCAGAATTGTTATCAGCCTTATGCACAATCATGTTGAAAAAAAAAATTCAGGGTAGAATACTATTAAAACATCCATGGAATATAAATATGATAATCGAGAACCTTGGTATCATCGCACTGTAGCCTAGTACTTTCACAGTACTTTTTCCATAAGGGACTTCTGACCTCACAAACTACTTTGCAGTTGATCCACTGTGTACTAAGCAGGCTTTTCCACCCGGACGACATGATTTTGTTACAAAGATTTTGCTGTTCTGCTGCAGGGTGTGTGGTTCATAAGTTGAAGAGTTGCAACACTTATGCCTTTGGACAATCTCTCATGCTCACTTCCACTGCAATCCATTCAAAACAGAAGTGTGATCTTCCTGAGAATGTCATGAATTCCTTGAATATTAATTGCACTCTTACAGGCAAGTTATGAATTAAAAATGAGCAAAAGCAGAGGGTTTAATCGAAATATTACCCGAGTTCTTAACAAGTCTGAATTGCACTGCAAGTACCATTAACCAAACACTAAATCAAATCCAGCAAGGTCACCGAATTGCAAATTTTTAATGGTGAAACTGTCAGGCTAATTCAAAATCTGCCCCACCTGTGTAGTGTCCCGAAGAGGCCAACCACGATATAGTGCCAACCCATGACAATAACTCACCCTGGAAATTTGGTCCTTATTTCATAAAGAGCTTATCAAACTGATGTATATCAAAATGGGACGCAAATGCCACCAAATCCGTTTGGTGAGTGTTTTCTGTGGGTAACTGAGCACCGGCCGAACTCCGCAGATAAACTAGATTATCATTTCACAGTGTCCCGTTAGCAGCGCTGATATGAATCATAATTGATGTTAGCGGTACTAACATTTGACAAGGACATATTCTTTGAGAGCTTTAGACAAGCCTTTTTTTGAGATGATTAATACTGCTCAATAGAATCATAATAATGATGACACATAATTAAACTTATGATGAATTTATTTGAGATTAAAATAAAATTAGGAACTAATTTGCCCTTCAAATAACTTAAAGGTGCAGTGTGTGATTTTTAGCGACTTCTAGTGGTTCGGTTGCGAGTTGCACTAAGGGCTCGGCCCACTGCTCACCCCTCTCTTTCGAAGAAGCTACGGTGGCTAAAACGGGACAAACATATCGTCGTCTGAGACAGGAGAGCATAGCCAGAGTAAGCCAAGAGTGTGTAGCATTGTCACTGTTTCTGTTCCACAGTCCATTATAAACCCCATCATGAATAAAGTTTACAAAGCCAGAGTCAGATGAGGATCAAGGGTTTTAATATATAATATAATAATAGTAATCAGTTGATTGTCTCACAAACATAACCAGCACACTTCTCCCCACATAGCAAACCCATAATACAGAGAAGGAGACGAACCACATGAGACTATGCAACTGTATATTTTTCTAACAAGGTAGTAAAAGTTTAGCTGGCTAATTTGAGCTGTTACTGTGGCTGAGCTGGTTAAAGCGTTGTTTAAACTGTACGCGACATGATTGTAACGGCGCGGGCCTCCGCATCCCTTAGACACCATTTACTACACACAACAGGCTTTTTTCTCTGATTTTGAAAACTCTTCGTGATCGACTTAAAATGCTTCCAGGATCGACTTGACTGCGATCGACGGGTTGGTGATTCCTGTAACATGTTTTACAGTCAATGACAAGACTACTAATCAGCGGTCTCACGAACTTAACCAGCACATTTATCCCCACAACACAGCGAAGGGAGAACAACTAAGTTACATGAAACAATCCAAATACATATTTTACACCACTGACAAGGGAAAAGTCACTACTCGTGGTGTTTATGGCTAGCTTCTAGCTTTCTGATGCTTCTCTTTCAAAGTAGTGACGAAATGTGCATTTGTTCGTGTTCGGCTACGGTAGAAACATGACGTCACAATATGTCGACCTTCATAGAAGGGGGTGCCCGCAGTTATTATGTACATATAAATGTCCCATTCTAAGGTAATAAAAACATTACGGTTTACTAAGTTCTCTATACACCACTGAAAACATAGTTATGGATGTCATATTGCATATCGCAAAAATTTTACACATTGCACCTTTAAAACACCCTAAGTAATGAACTTTAATAGGCCCAAAAAAATATTCCCACTGCACCGACCCAAATAAATGAACAAATAAATATTTTTGTAAATACATTATATCACAATTCTTAGCATATTAGTTAGAAAGATGGAAATTAATTTGCAATTTCATGAAAATGTAAGTTACTCAGGGGCCCCGAGAGGTTCAAGATTAAAACCTTTCTTGACTACTGAGACTTTCACACTTTCTCTGTCATGTATTCACTTGTCTAACTGAAACAGACAATTAAACTCTAGTAACCCCAAATATTTCCATAATATCCCTGACATGAAAGCATGAAGATCTCAGTTAAAATATTGTTTGATCTTTGAAATTCTTTGAAAGTCCATGCATTCAATAGCTTTTCTCCAATCCCAGTCAAAACACTGGCGTATCAAAGATGACATTAGTTGTTATTGTTCAATAAATGGCACACCCATTACAGACATCTGTGGGAAGAGAAGGGCTTGACTTGATATTTTTACATTTATTGATCGTCAAGTTCAGTTTTTTTGAAGTTAGTGTGCCAAAGTGCAGCCTGGACTCTTTTAATACATAATTATTTACTAAGTTTTGACACAAAACATACTTTTTGTAAGTTTGGATAAATGCTAAATTTTACAATATTTTACATTTAAAGCATTATTACGCTTTTAAAGCTACAAAACGATAAATATTTATGAATCTTTCATATCAAAGATATCTGTATAATATCTCTTTTACCATTTTATAGATGAATGTAAGATCCCCTATCCCTTCTGCCAAACCTAAACAAACCCATTTTATACGGAATAAAAAGAAATTTTAGCATTAAACAATTAACAATATAGCATTAAAAAGATATTTTGAGCTGCTAATCCTACTCCTACCTCTAAACCTACCCATAACCATTTCTTAAAACTGCGTACAGTTATGAAGAAAAACATAGATGGACAAGTGCAATCGCAATAATTTATTAGCCTTCAAATAGATGACTTGACATTTTTAGTGTCCTATAAAACTATGTGGCTAACAAAATGAGAGATCATTTTATTGTTGCCTTGGACTTGGTGATTTTTTTGGGCTGAATGAGGCCTTGACAATTTTTAGGACAATTGCTGAGACAACATAAAAATCAGGTTATGTTGTATTTTTACGTTTTCTCAGCAATTCCTTTTTTTAGTGTACTCATTAGTTCAGCAATCTACCATATCCCGAGGTATCCAGAATGAAACGATACAACTGTGCTGGATACGCCCAAACTGTGCTGATGAAATATCAATATATCACATCTCAGCACAGGGCTCAACAATAGCTTTTGGGCCCGTGCAAAACAATGACTTGATAAACTTGCATCAATATCTTTTTTATTTACTTGCATGATTATTTATTTTCATTATCTTGTTTCCTTTTTTACACTTGCATCCATTTTTGAAGAAGCTATCAAACTGAAACCAGCATTTCCCAATTCAGAGCAAGGAAGACTAACACTAATGGGGACCTAACCCTATTTCACAGAGATTTTCTATAATGTGCATTCCTACTGTTTTTCTGATCTGTTCTGATTTTCAAATAATTCCAGGCACCACTATGATTTGATTTAAAAATATTATTTTTGCTTACCAGATGTATTTTAGCCTCTTGCCTCTCAAATATAAAATTGTATCAGTTTTAAATGAGAGAGACAATAAACCATTTAAAAAATACCCAAAATCTCTCAGACACCCATGCTGTGAGTTTTGCGCTCAAGTTACAAATTGATCGGCTTCCATCAAGGTAATCTAGCACTGCATTTGTATATTTGTGCGCATGTGATGTGTACATGGCCATCCATGTGTGCAAGCTCTTCAGGACATTGATACTGCGGTGTTATTAGACTTCATTGGGAACCAAATGGTTCAAGGTCCAAAAGACCAACAAATGCAAACTGTTCAAAGGGCTTTAAACAATTCCAGACAATGAATAAGGGTCTTATCAAGCGAAACGATCGCTCATTTAAAAAAAAGAACAAAGTGTAAGTTTTCTAAGCTCAAATGCTCATCTTAATCTGTTTTGTGACGTGCGTTCAGGACTCTCCTGTTCTAACTCGTATATTAAAATCAACAAATCTTTTTCTGTGTCATTTGGTTCATTCAACGAAGCGAACGAATTGACTTTCAATCCTTTATTCTGTTATTTTTTGTGACTTTTTTCAAAGAACAAAAGCAAGGCCTTATGCCTTTCCATATACATCTACTGTACATTTTATAATCAGAAGAAACATTTTAGAAATAAAATCTTTTGAAAATAATTATCAATTTGGCATGTTAATTATGTTTGAAATAGTAAAACATTTACATAATCATCAAACAGTTAAGATTTAGCTTAAAATATCCTAGAAATCACACAGAGTCTCAACAAGGTCGAATCGAAGGCAAATTCTGGGTCTGTATTTTTTATTCTCTCCTGCAGCCTCTTCATTCCGGTTATGCAGCCAGTTTGTCATCTGAATACCCGGGCATAAGCAAAAGTGGCCTAAATTAATTTGGCAAGAGGAAGAGGCAGATGGAACATGTAATTGTAAAGGCACAGTTTTGGCAGCCTGAAAAGACAACTTAGAAGAATTAATATCTCCCTATGGTTAATAAATGCGTTTTTCACATTCTTCCCTTGATTCATTTCAAAACAGTTATCTCATTTTAACTGTGCAAAAACAAGCATGTGAAACCTTAATCGTACACTAAATGATGGCAATTAAGTAAGTAAGTGTTATTCTAAATCCTTAACAGATATTAAAGTGCTCCTCCTAAGCAATGTGAACCATTCGCTTTATTAAACAACTAAATTTAGACATGGAAATCATTTTTAGTGTTTACCTCTAGGATGCCACCCTCATATTACCAAAATAAATCCACGGGCGGAAAAAACTAGAAAAACTTCATCCCCAGGATCACAAAACATCATCTTAACTCACGTACTTGAAGATGGTTGTTTGAACGCATGTAGACTGACACGTTACTTCTGTTAACACACCTATATGTGTCTGTGTGATTCCTCCCTAAGGGTTTACACATGATGGCGGAGTCAAATCATTCCAGCTTCGGATTTCTTTATAACTTTCAACTCTCAAACACTTTCTTTTCAAAGCGACTTACAGCTCATCTTTAAAATAATGAATAATAATATACTGCAAGCTGGAGAAAAGCTGCCTCTGAGTAAGTGCACTTGTTTTACCTCAGTGGATCTTACTGTTCATTTTATTTTTGAATATTTCAACCAAAAAATGAAAATCCTGTCATCGATTACTCAACCTTTCTCAATCCTTTCCTTTCACAACGTTCCTTCTTATGTAAAATAAATGATGGTGCACTACATAATGACAATGAGGTATTGGAGTTAATAAATAAATAAACGTTAGCTGTGTACGAAGAACACATTGAAATTCAAGAATTGCTGTGAGCAGATCATTAAATCAGTGAGTTGAATTTATTTAAGTTCAGTCTAATTTGGAAATCCATTGGCTCATAGACCTTAGGCAGGGTAACAACACCAAATTACATTTTTGACAGGAATGAAAATAAAGTTGTGAGAAAAAGAAGTAGGCCTACATATGTTTAATGTCTTTTTTCCACTGATATAGCGTTGTTCGGGAACTTTGAAAGTTGTGAATTGTAAAAATGATGTGAGGACCTTTATTCATTGTACTAGACTATTCCTCACATCCTCCTTTTCATATATCTAACCTGACTAAGGTCTATTGGAATGAACCAGTTAAAAAAATCTGTCATGTGGACTACTTTTGTGGATCTTGTTTTGGAGTTTCCAGATGCCAGATGTGGTCACAATGAACATTTGTTGCATCAAAAGAAATGCATGAACAGCAAAAACAGCTTATGACAACATGATTGAAATTAATTTTTTGGGTGCAAGGATAAAGTGTCCATATGATGGACAATTAATTTACTTAATCTGAGATTTTTGGAAGGATTAAAAAGGAAATCATGAAGAAGAGTACTGGCACATGTATAATAAAAAAAAACAAGCCAAACAACTCCAATGATCTGTTCCCTTGTGGGAAATAAAAGCCAGCACATGAAATTGTGCTTGATACTGCCATCTTTATCTTACACATCAGTAATCAGTCTGAATCTCTGCACATCCAAAGGCATCATGGGTGTAAACTGAGGGGGTGAGGGGAGAAAAAAAGGGGGGAATAGAGTGTCAAGGAAGTAGACAATACTTTGGGAGTTTATGTATTCAGCTCTGGGCAATAGGGAGGGAATCTAATTTATGTTTTCAATAATTCACTTGTAACAAAGCATACCTGTCAAGTATCCCGTTTTGGCCGGGAAAGTCCCGTATTTAATCTTTTTTTCCCGCCGTCTTCCCGTATTAGTATTTTCCAGTAAATCTCCTGTATTTTAACCTGCGTTATTAAAATATAATACCCCGGGCGGAGTAAAAAAAAACATTCCCAATCTGAGCTCTGTCACTAGCCTCGCGATAACTACAGGTACTGTAGGTGACAGTTGTCGCGAAGTCAGATGATAAGCGACAACGCGGGGGAAACAAAGAGGAGCAGGGTGGGGGACAGTCACGCGTTTTGTAACTGTGACTTTAGCATCTCACACGGGGGAAGGAATGATGTATGTTAGCACGAGAAAGTCTGCAAAAAATTTGTACAATAACTCACTAAGAGAGTAAAGAAAATGTATGTGAAATGAAAAGGAAAAAACTGTAAAAGAAAAACAATATGAAATTAAAAGAATGTGTGGAATGAAAATAAAATGTAAATGTAAAGACAAGCAATGTTAAATGAAAAGAAAATATGCAAATAGGCTATGACACCTGTATTAATATGTAAGGGATACTGGAGCTTGGTTGGGGTGGTGGGACTGCTCACGGTAAGCGTCGGAAAATTTCCCTTATTTTCAAATCCAAAACTTGACAAGTATGGTACAAGAAGTAGACTGTCACAGACCTTAGTTAAAGTGGTCCAGAATCAATATGCTTTTCAGAATACGCACAGTAAATAGGCATCAGATCACAAATAATCTGCCAAGACAGATTTTCAGATGTTTACAGCCATTTTTTCAAAAACTCAAACTCAATTACTGTATATACTCCCAATTTACACAATTAGATCACACAACCATGAACCAATGTTATCGTAAAACTATTTACAATCACTTTTGATAATTGATAAAATATAACTATTAGATGAAAAAGAAATGTAGAAACTAACTGATAAATAAGTTTGAGTTTGTATACTGTTTATTTAATACACACAAACTTAACGAAGCATTCATACCTAGCACTGACAGCTTGTGATTGGATCATTTGAGAAAAACGTGACTAAGAATTTGATGTCCCAGAGTGAAATATGGAGTCTGTTCAGAGCAGTGTGTGTGTGTACACGATGCTTTAGCAATACAAACAGAGACACGACCACCACTGTGGCTCCCATCTCTCTGGGGGGGAGATTGGCTGCCTTAAGCCATCTGAGCATCCAAACCCCCATCCTATCATTTCATCATCATCATCCCTCATCAATCTCCCAATCCCTCACTTCACCCGCATTCCCCCGCCAAGCCTGTACCATTATTTCTCAGTGTCTGTCTCGCCCTCAATCTCTCTGCCTCTCTTTGATTACTGACATGAGATGTCTCATCCAGCTTAGAGATTTCTCTGCTGAGCCGCCACTCGAGTGTCATTTGACACACACAAACGCATACACTCACATATCACACATGGCCCTCAGCTGTGGCACAAGGCATCTGCTATCTCAGACAGTCATGCCGTGTTAATGTAAGCACAGAGCATCTCGTTCATTAGCAGCACCAGAAACTTTTGAGAAATGGCTAGATGTACTTTCAGCATTATCCTCATTGCTACACTTTTATTAAAAACATCACCTAATATCAGGGGTGGAAAGAGTACTGAAAATATATGTATACTCAGGTAAAAGTTCCAAAAAATGTGTGAGTAGTAGGAATGGGCAACGATTAATCGCGATTAATCGCATCCAAAATAAAAGTTTGTTTTTACATAATATATGTTTGTGTAGTGTGTATAATTAATTTGTATATATAAATACCCACACATGCATGTATATATTTAAGAAATATGTGCATGTATATATTTTATATATATTTATTCACAATTAATATTATATATAAATATAAATATTTGATATATTAATAACACATTTTTCTTAAATATATACATGCGTGTGTGGGTATTTATATATACAAATTAATTATACACATTACACAAACATATATTATGTAAACACAAACTTTTATTTTGGATGCGATTAATCGCGATTAATCGTTGCCCATCCCTAGTAGAATAAAAAAGCAGCTTGTTTAAAAGCACACATGAGAAGTGAGTACTGAGCTGTGGATTCCCCTTATAAAAAACACAGCAATGCAAAAACGTATAAAAGTATACATACTGTAATTCACTATCGATTGTTGTTTGTCAGAGAGAATGAAGTATATCTATAACCCAACAGTTTTAATTTTGACTGCCAACTTTTTTAATGCATCAAAATAACACGGAAATACTATTACAGACATGGAAATGGTTATTCTCAGGTCACTCATCACCATTTTGTAAGTAAAAAAATAGATTTAGAATCAGTTGAAAGGCCACTGAGCTTGAGCTTCCTATTGTTGGGGTACAAAACTGTACAAAGAATAGAAAAACCTTTAGAAGTTCACATCGAAGAAATGTGAAATTATTTTTGAATTTGGAGCTTTCTAGAGTGAGAAAAGCCAGAAAATGTATTTCTGACTTATGTAAGACAACAACTCCCAGAATGCACTCGCTTCGCTGCCCAAGGAGGCCACGCCTACCGGTAACCGCACAGTAGTAAACAACAGTGAAGGCTACTAGTGATGAGTGAGTCCGCCTAAAGTTGTGTTTTGAGATTGCCCAAAATGTCCACGATTGGGCTTTTGCGTTCTACAGTCGCCGTTCATCATGTTTACTGTGGCGAGCCTAGACGAGTGAGGGCCGTGTGGAGAACGACGCGAGGTTATTCCTGTTCGATATGGTTTTGTGGAGGTATACTGATATTACCACAAAGAGAGAAAGCCAGTGAGATGCTCACCAACAATTTTGTCCTCTTTAGAACAATTTTCCCCCAATATGTTGTGTGCATTGCAATGTTTTATGTACAGCTATGCTATTGCTAAATTCAACCTTCACACTCTGTTCTCACTGATGGAATAAATCTGTGAAGATTGGCAACCAAGTCATGCTATATTGGCCAGGCTTTCAGTTTCATTGTCCAACCGCTGTATACAGTATATGCATGCATGACTCATCTAGTACTCAGAAACCCTAAAGAAGCATCAAAGCCTCATTTTTTTGCTATGTTGAGTTAAAGAAATGAAAACAATTCGACAAAGTCTCTATGATCTATGCAGTGCGCCTTATTAATGAGACGTTTGATTGTCTCCATTCAGAACAGAAAAAGGAGAAAGGTGGACCTAATGTAGAATGACAGAAATAGTTTCAGGGTCTTGACAACAGCACATATCTGTCTCTTGAATTTAGACCACTGACTTTGAGTTTAATGGAGAAAAGGGGAATAGTGTTCACAAATAACCTACACAAATCTGAGGGACACAAACGCTGTCTGTTAAATCTCTTTTCTGCTCTATTTCTTTCTTCTTTTCATTTTGTGACGGCATGTTACTCACTTCTTTTTGAATGAGATATTGGGTCACCAATGAGCGAAACTTGAGATTTCCTCAAACTGTATGATGCTTTAATTTTTGTTTGCCCCATGAAACTGCCATACAAGAAGAGCTAATCAAAAATGTTAGAATACTGATCACCATTATCCATAAAATCCCAAGAGCAGAAGTCTTATGATCTCAAGTAAAGGTCAATTCTACACCAACTGAAGGTTTAACGTTTTGCTGCAGAAAGGAACAGATACAGGATCCTAACTGGGATTTGGGACCTTCTGCCGTCTCAAGATATTAGATTAAAAGATAAGACCCATCCAATGTCTCTGTGATGTGAAGGTCAGGGCTACAGTCTACAATTTCCAGCATAATTTTCCAGAAAAACGAGACTTATTGACCTGGAATAACAAAATGTTTGTGCAGACCTAGTTGTTCTGTTTATGAGACTTTAATAATGCAAGATTTGCTTCAATAACTTTCAGCACAATAGATTTAGGATGCAAAACCAATCAAATATAGGCTAATAGTTTAATTACACCGTTTATAATTACAAAAAAAAAATCCAACTTCAGCAAGAAAATGATTTGTAATGAACATTGAGCCTAACGAAATCAAACCATTGTGCCTCCCAAACCTTTTCAACTATATTACATAATTTGGGAATTTGATGACAAATTGAAAATAACTTTTTAAACTAGTTACAGGTTTGTGAAGCTTCTGTGGTAGGAGAAGCTAACCTGCCGACAGGGAGACAGATGAGGCTTTCGAATCGAGCTGTAATGACATTTTCTGCTTGCTTAGTTTGCTCCCTATTGGCAAGAGTTCATCATGCCCACCCGGTGGGGAAGCTGTCATCCAATTTAGAAGAACATCCCGAGAAGAACAATTATTTTATAAGAACATGCGGAAAAGATTATCAAGTTTAACAAATCAAGCTGCGGATATGTAATCATCCCAAACAGTATTATAGATGAGAACATTTGGCTATGTGGCGAAGTGTCAGATAGGTACACAATTTGTCGTCTAGATAAACAGACACATAGAACTTCAGGCTGTGAATTTATATCTGTCTGCACTTTTTTTGAGAAGTTTGTATACAAACCTCTTCGTTTTTCGCACATTCATTTTTAAATCATTGTTTGCAAAAACGTGTGTTTTATAACAAGAATGTGTTGACAATTATGAACATGCCTAGAACAAAATGCCTGGAATCAGAGCTTGTTATTTTCCAAGGTAAAAATGAGTTCAGATCTAAACTAAAGAATTATGAATCCCGCAGGGATCAAAAAACATAAACAACCGATTTATATGCGTTACTTAGTCTGCACAAGATATGCAATCCTTTAACCTGAATTAACATGCCTGACTTCAAGAGTTTGTTTTTGCATTAAAAAGTCAGCGTACATCAACTCTGCAAGCTAACATTAAAAAAACAGGTCACCATTTCATTAACGCTGGTACATGATTGACAGACTGATTAGCATTTGCGTTCAAGGAAGTATAAGAAATGACAGCAGAAAAACATGTCACAATAAAAAGAGTAACACTGATAATGACATTATTTCATTATTATTTACGGCACAAACATGGAAACATGAAGCTGCGGTGTCAGTGAAAGGTCTGTGAAACAATCAACTTCTATTTTGCAGGGCCAACAAAACACATAAACGCTATTATTGCCAGATATCATCTACTATCATTCTCTTGAGAAATCTCACCTCATTTTCTGGACATGTGAAACAGGAATGGAACAACAGAAAATTTCATTCAGCTGGCTATGGGATGGTTCGCACTAACAGAGAGGTTTTATTGGTAGAACTGATGCTTGTCCTCTGGAGAAAAGGAGCTGAAAACAAGAAAATTATTACAAGCTGTATGTCTGAGCTGAACAAGACGCTCTTTTGCCCTTTAGGGTGAGCTTAACAAAAATAGGGCAAATATATTCAGGATTAATTGCCTTTTAAATATCAGAATTTATTTAAAGAGAAAAATATTTTATTTGCATGCCATCCACATATTGGATGATTCAAATATTGTTATTTACCTGTGATAATAATAAATGTTTCTTGAGCACCAAATCAGCGTATTCAAGAACTTCTGAAACCAGATCGAAGCTTTCCGATCACAGGAATAAATTACATTTTAATTTAAGTGATATTACACAATTTGTCACGATCACCAACTTGAGTGCCCTTGATAGTGAACAGACTATTGCCACTCAATCAACAACTACACTTCCCATAACCCATTGCCTATAGTCATTATTGTTTGATTACTTCCACCTGTGTGTGTCATTACCATGGATAGTCTAATCTAAATATGCGAAGTCTTGTCTCGTGTCAAACTGCCATTCTGAGCATTCCCCTGGTTTCCTGTATCTTGTTTTAGCTTCTTCCTGTTATTATTGGATATCTCTGTTTTTGCCTGAGCCCTTTTGACCCCGTTAGTATTTGGACTGTTTACTCTGTGTTTTGACCTATTGCCTGTTTTTGGATTGCCCTTCATTAAAACTGCATTTGGATCCTCAACCCTTGGAGCAGTTCAATATTGTTGTTATTACTGTATTTGAGAAAATAAATGCAGCCTCGGTAAGCATAAGAGACGACTTCTCAACCTGCCGACCCAAAACCGGCAGGTTGTTCATGTTTATTATTATTTAGGAGGGTTGTGAACAAAAGGCTGTGAAAGCTTTTAACAGTGCTCCATCACAAATATTGTTAACTTGCAAACACTGTGGTAAACCACTATGTATCCAACAAATCAAAAACAATGGTTCTGTTTCCAATCTCATGTATTGACAAAAAATAAATAACTTGGTTTAAGAGAATGGCCCAATACGGTTGTGGTTCCAGTCTGTTGCTGTGTAAAATATCCTGACGCCCAGCATGACCTGTGTTCAACATTGTTTTTTTACAGCTACTGGGTGACTGAGGAAATTCCGTTACTATAACATTCACAACAGTAAATTTGCTGAAATGAGGTCGGGTGGAGGAAAAAGCAGCCAGATACATTGAGAGGCAATGGAAATTACCAATAACCATTCCAAGTTGGAAAACCAAATTGCATTCTTGGATGCTTTTCTCAGTTTCTGCACAGCTGGCTGATTGGGATTCAGTTTTTTGTGGCACACTTCCTCTTATATGCATAATGCAGAAATAAATTTGCTCAGTTGTGCAGCCCCTCAGTTCGGGTCACTATCTGCTCGTATTCTCTCCAGATGAGCTTGGTGACATGCCACACATGCTCATTGACACCTGAGCACACCCCAAAGTCTCTCCAAATCAGCGCTACCTCGGATGAATCATGAACGCGCTGAGCCATTCGGCTAAAACCCAACGCTTAGATCAACTTTGCAGTGCCATTCATCAGTCTTTTTGTGTTGAATATAATCTGTATGAACACTCATGGATTTGGGAGAGGAGAACAAAGTAGGAGACTGGAGCAGTGTGACAAACTCAATTTCTCTGAAGTTTCCTCTGGTTGAAGTATCTGCAAGTTTTAGCTAGCGGATAATAATAATAAAAAAGTAAAACTTGATATGCTTTGATCCACTCTCAATGGCTAGGTTCAATGGTACACCAGCACAGAGACATGTGATGTTGCGCTTTCAGGTTGGAGAGATATAATCAACAGTGTCTAACCTACTAATTACATGCACAATAGGCAAAACTCAGAATGTGGTGTGATTACACTGAATGTCACTTTGGGTGAAGACGACTCGAATAATCATGTGTTCCAGGCTAAGCAGCAATGAGCACACACGCACACACAAGAGACCCCCCATAAAAAAACGGCATTGCTAATATATTTTTCACCGTGTGCTATGTAGATAAGTCCTGCTGTGATATATCTAATGTACCATACTTGCTCTGATGATACAGTACCTTTTTGCTGCTAGGCTTACCGCTTAGGTAAGTCAAAGGCAAAGAAAAAGTCGCACTAAAAAAAACATATTTTCTCAGTTGCATATATTTCTGCAATGCCACACTAGGTGGCCCCGCCCACACGGAAGACTCACTGGACCAAAATCCAGTTGCTCATGTTTATTATTAGTTAACCATCAAATACGGACAAGGAGATCTTGATGATATGAAGCTGAGAATCACTGGATTATATTTGATATAAATATCGTTCTCATCCCAAGGCGTCATATATTATGACGCCTTGGCATTCATTCAACGCACTTGGCACCCTTTAGCGTCAATATGAGACGCAGATATCAACATGGCATCATGACTTTTGCGTAAACATACACGCCAATTTCAAGTCAAGTGGCGTGTTATCTATACGCATTTTGAGCTATCCGTGTGTATGCGTGTATGTCTATGCGGTTAAATGACCGAGTGATTCCACATGTATGTACACCATTAAATGTCCAAGCGAAATGAAGCAAAATGTAGATCTACATCTGGGTAGCGATATTTTTTTTCCTAGGGTGGTCAACAGCGTTCATAAACACGCTGAAAAGCGATTATGCGTGTTGATCGCACGCCAAAAATGGAAATACGAATAGGCGTGTCATACATACGCCATTTCATGAGATCAGTCTGCAGATATATATGGGGCAGAAGGCACCTCCTAGTGGTCTAACCCTTCCCCTACCCCAGACCTACAGTAAACCTACACTTACCCTGTGAGTGTTATATTGACGCTAAAGGGTGCCATGTGCATTGGATGTCTACGCTTTGGCAAAAACGTCGTATATGACGCCTCTAGATGAGAAATCGTTGAAATATCAGGTTGTAGTGGTGGAACAGATCACAAAATTCACAGTTCGGATCATTTACAGTATCCGCAATGGCTTCTTGAAAGTTGTACTAAACTGTCTGAAAACTGTGGAAAGTGTTCAAAAACTGTCTAATATTTTCTATTTCTTAAACATAAGTCAACATTGGAAAAAAAAAACGTTTTGTATATAATTTGTATGATTAGATATTTGAGCAAGTCAAAACCTAATTCTTAAGTTTAAATGTGTAATTCGGCAAATTACCTAAAAAAAAATCCCGTTGTTTTATGTTTATTCTACTTCATTAAGAAACTAGACCTTTTCACACAGCAGAGAGTTTAAATGCTAAGTGAATTTACAAACTTAGTTTAAGTTTCGGCGGATATAAGCATTCCTGTCAAAGAGACCGCAAGGAATGTGTTAGTCCCACAGACGAGCTATTGGTTTAAATTAAACGAACCATAAAATAACCCATTACAGAAGGTAATTGCTCATTAAAAATGTTAGATTTCTATCCTGTGGCCAGCACAAAAATATCTGTAATACATTCGAGACTTGGATTTATGAAGAGCTCAGCAAGCCAAAAGTCTTCCAGGGTGCTAGAGTAAATTAAAGAGTTATTTAAATTATAACAAGACATCCTGCTTCTGACGTACTGTTTTATGAATGTTGGAGTCAGTGGGAGATTTACATATTTAAAGCTAACTGTTTTTCTTTCTCTTAAATCCATCTTAAAGTTGGAGTGGGATTTTCTGTGCCATAACCGACACCAAATTGGACTAATTGGACCACCAGTTATTACAGAATGGGATGTGCAAACAAACAGCAAAATGTTTTCATTCTATAGTTTACTCCATATAGAATAGCTCACCCCAAAATAAAATCTACTAACACATTAAGTTGTTCCAAACTTGAATGATTTTCTTATTTCTGCAAAATTCAAAAGGAGATCATTTAAATAAATATCTGGTTGAGTTGAAGGGAATACAATTGCAGAATACTTTGACTCACTTAATAAAGCACCCAAAAGTATTAGCAAAAAGTGCATGCAACTCGCTTAGAAAGGCAGTTCTATGGCAAGCTAGGGGTTGCTACTGTAGGTGTTTCTAAGCATTTGATGTTCAACGGGCTGCTAGGGTGTTACTATGGATTGAACAATAGTCCTAAAATATCACTGAACCACAGCTTTTGGCTCACATGCAGCACAGAGAATAGGACAAATAATGAATATGTTTTCGAGAGGCTCTTTACATTCATCCAGCCAATTTTGAACCACCAACACTCTGGTTGGATTGATCAGGTATAACCAGTTATTTTACAGATTAAAGCAACATTAAAAGGCACAGACTTACCTTGGCAACTACCATTTTGGCATCTACAAGAGAGAGCCTGCGGGTGGTAGATCAGACAGTCTCGGCTCATCATTAGCCCAAATTGAAAGTTTCACAACATGCAAAAATGCACTCCTGAGCAGAGATCACTTCCTAAAAGGAAACAAGAAAACAAAAATGGCAGTCCCGCAGTTAGACACAAATAAAATAAGCCCACAACATCAAGACGCATGCCAACTATCAACAAGCAACAGCAGGGGAATACAAGCATTTCACAGACTAATCTGTGATACAGTTCATCCAAAACGGCTCAAAGTTCTGAGTCTCTGCTCATTCATTTAGATAGGAGCCTGGTCTTGTTAGTCTGAAATAGCTGCTCGGAGGCGTTGCCAAGATGGCGGCCGAGTGGCATGACTTGCCTAAAAGGACTTTGAGATTACACATTGGAACGTTGTTGCTGTTCACGGTCAGGGACTATTTTTTTTTCTAGCGGAAGGAAGGCTTTTAGTGATTTTACTTCATGTAAGTTGCTCTAACACATTCTTTTTTTTTTACTTTAATATTTTTATTGTGTGGTAGCCATTTTATAAAAGCAATAAGGTACTTGAGGCAAGTGTATCGTGAATAAGTAGCGGCTGAAGGGGTTACTCCGCTTCGCATCGTGCATAACAACACCCTTCAGTTGTTACTTATTGACGATACAGGACAGCCTCTCGTACCTTATTGCTTACGTAACCAATGTCTGTCTTGTTGTCCAAAGAGGTGGACTTAGATATATTTGCAAAAAAAAAAAAAAAGCATCCATGGACACACAAGACAATTAAAAACAGTGAACTGACTAAAGTGACATTTTTGAAAACTAGGCATTTGATTTCAGATCAGCTCTACCAAACGTGAGTGTTTTTCCACTAAGAAACAAACATTGTTATTATGTTTTGATTGATACTATGAAGCTGCTTTGATGCAATCTATAATGTGAAAAGCGCTATTAATATACTTGACTTGACTTGACACTGCAACGACCCAATTTCGATTTTTTTTCCCCCAATGCGACCTGTCACTGACAGTCTTTTCATGACAGTCTGAAATACACAGATCCGATCTTTTCAAATGCGACCCAGGCCACGTTGACCGTTGACTACTCTTCTGCACATGCGGGTCACATCTGGTCATTTCACGCTCACACAGGAGATCACAAAAGGTTGCATTTAATTGGAAATGTGAACGACCTTGCAAAAAAAACTAATTTTATCAACAACAAAAAAATCGGAATTGAGCATTAAGCCCCTGCAGTGTGAACGCAGCATAACTGACTAATAACATTTTCATTGCAATTAACGTGAAATGACTGAACATAGGAGCCTAATTTAAAAAAAAAAATGCTAATTTAAAAGAAAATGTGTCAGACAGACTTAGTGGTTTTGATATACATGTACACACTACACACATTTTATATAAAAACAAAATTAAAGTTAGGTTTGACAGCATATATACATGTATGCATTATATTCAATCCTATTCAATCATCACAAGACTATTTAGACAGCACAGAACATGAACATGTACATAATAGCACATGGTAAAACGGTTATTGATGACCATGCATTCTGTCCTCTTGCTCGTTAAAACACTTAATTAAAGATTGCGCTGCATGGCTGGCTCTTGCTGTTACTACTTATTGCCGTTTCATATAGCAGAACAAAACCAGTGCATATATTTATATTGATTATGGAATATTTTCTTGAGCGGTCTAGGCACACAAAAAAAAAACTGACTGAGAAACAAATTGAATCGGCCCATTCTGTTCTGGCCTACTGAGCACAGTCTGGTGTTTTTGTTAACTACAGAGTTCAGCTGCTGTATATTTCAAATATTTAACACTCAGTCATAAGTTTTGCACAACTTTGTTTGCCATAAGGACTATACAGTTTCATCAATAAGGCTCAAGTAGCCAAAAATGTGAAATGTGAAGCTCTTGTTACCGCACATTAATATGATTATTGTCATTAATCACATTAAAGCTAAAGACGATCAATACTGTTGGAAAAACAAGGCTAATTCAGAATCTGTATACTGTAACGGCATTAAGTTTAACATGTTTTTGAATGGCTGAGAGGATTGGGGGGGGGGGGGGGGGGATCCATGGTTGCAAAGAAGTGTAAATTAGATATCCAAGTGTTATCCTGACTTCCGGACCTAACACTTTCACATCTTAAATTGTTTTGTTTTCTCAAAAATGTGTTAAACTGAATGTGTAAATTAAATAATAATTTAAATCTTTTTTACATTTTTTTGTTTTTTTAGTTTAACAAAGCAAAATAAAAAAATAAAAACTCTGTTTGGGAATCATGGTCATATAGGTCCTGATATCTCGCAGTTTCATCATAATATATTTGAAACTGACACAATATATTTAAAAAAAACACCTTGTGACTCTGACAGCATTTATGAATAAATTTGAATTGTCATACAATAACACTGTTCTACCTAACACGGCCTTGCAGTCTCACCTACTTACTTTCCCTGTTTTCCTAGTATGGATGTCTGCACACTGTTACCAAGGAGACTGCACACCCACATCCTATTGTATTTTGGGGAGCAATTAACGTACCAAAGACTTGCTATTCTGTGTTTTCTGTCTCGTCTTTTGTATTTTCAACATGTTTTGATGTATTTACAGTGAGGGCGAAAGGTCTCAAATAAATAAGACTCAATGATATTATCTACAAACGAAATAATCCTTGCAAGTGTTTCCACTATCTCGGCTATTTAGACTAAAACACGATGTTCTGTCTTAGCAAAGACACTATAATTTGAGCAACTGCTCTGTCTGGTGGCTATTTTTGGAACTACAAGTAAAGATTACCCTGTTAAGCTATTTAAAGAGTGACCTAAAGTGAGCATGCGTTGTTTTAGTGTTCACAGCTCTATGGTTTTTTTATCTATCTTTATTCTTTCATCAGCATTAACTCACAAACACACACTCAGATATACACACACAACTCTACAAGCACTTGAAGCATATTGCCAAGCCTTATCTAACACGAGTGTGACACGTTTGACCCGCTTGACTGCATTTGGCCAGTCTGGGATTACCGCTTGGAGCAAAACTCAAATTTATATTTATGAATGTGTGTAGATAGTCAGTAAACAGTTTAGGGCCATAATAATGGAAATGCATTCACTTCTTGATATACTTGAAAACCATTTCTGACTTTTGAGAGAAAAGTCATTTAAAATGCCACTTTGGGGAAATATTATTATCAAAGGACATCAAAGTATGACATACAGTTGCTTTTCTGCAGTTGCTGTGGTCGACTGGACAATACTTTAAGTGTACAGTAACTGCTTCAAGGGCTGAGAGAAAGAAAGAAAGAACATTTTTCACAATATTACTATTTTACTGTATTTATTGACCATTTAAATGCACAAGACTTCAAGAATTTATTCTTTTGTGTTTCACAAACAAGTACTATATTTATGTAATAACTATATGAAGAGTTCAGATGCAAAAGCCTCTAAGTGCCATTTGAAATTTTCCTCTAAAATGATCATTTTTTATCAAGCTTATATATTCAAGTCCAGTAATTTCACTTAAATGACAATTAATAGGTAATCCTCATTGCAATTTAAGTGAAATTACTGAACTTAAATATACAAGCTTGATAAAAATGATCATTCAAGAAAATTTCAATTGGCCCTTAGAGGCTTTTGCATCTGAACTCTTCATATATTAATATATAATTATACCAACGATTTAAATTTAAAGTATGAACAAGCAATGCTTATTATTTTCTACAAAATAAAAAAATGAGGGCTGTAACAACAATATATTGTGTCACAATATATCGCAATAAAAAATGCAACATGTATTGAGGATAGTGACAATAATGTATTTATTGTTCATGAAAATGAAAATTACTGTGAGAAAAAAATGTAAGTTTACAGAGTTTTGTTGTCAGTAAAACAATAAACTGCTATATATAATGTTGAATACAATGTATAATAATGCAATGGGCGAATATTTTTGGGTCCTGATAATGTCAAATGTCTTATGTTACCAGTATGCTGGGAATATTTTCGGCTTCTTATGTTACCAGTAAAAAGAGGCCTACATTATTTCAAATATATCTAGTCAGTGATAGGGTGCAAGGATATTTGTCTGAAATAATTCAGTATTTTCAGCTTCAGAATCATGAATATTTTTATTCTGGTGTCACCATTGTCCTGTGAATTGGGTTACCAGCACCAAGTCCAAGCCTATTCATTTACACCCACAATGTACCAAATTTAGCATTCTAACCAACAGCAGAGCCGAACAGTAACACAGTATATACTTGAGTACAGTACTTAAGTACAATTTTAAGGGATCTGTACTTTTACTCGAGTATCATTTTTGAGGAGTACTCATGACTTCACTCACGTAATGTACATTTGAGATGGAAATATTGCACTCTTTACTCTGCTACATATCTATACATAACCGTAAGTGCCCGTTACTACTTTAAAAAAAATTACAAATCTCGGAAACACTCAATTTGTAGTTTCCCTCTCAAACGTAAGTAAGTAAGTAAATGTATTTATATAGCACTTTTTTACAGATAAACATCACAAAGTGATTCACAGTAAAATGTACTACTCCAACGTGATTGGATTGTGCAGGCGCCACTGATTGGGACAGCCTATCAGCAATCACCTTCAGCTTTCCCTCAAAGTCAACTCAATGGTCAGATTTAAATAAGAGACGAAACCATGGATGAAACAATGACGACGCAGCCGGTGCCAACCTGTGGCCCCACTTCACCAGACTATCTCAATTTACTGAATTTTTCTGAAATTTTCTGAAATGTTAAATAAAACAACATGGTAAATAGATGAAAATAACTTGATTTTACTTTCAATTCCTTTTACATTCTCCAGGGTACTTAAGTTGACATCTGACTGTAGTACTTTTACTTGTACTTGAGTAAAATTTAGCAAGAGGTATCTGTACTTTTCCTCAAGTTATGAAGAAGCTGTGTACTCTTTCCACCTGTGATCAAAAGTACATTTTTTGTTAACCTTTTACCACATCTTGGAATATCGCAATAATATCGTAGCGTGCGTTCAGTATCGGGATATGTATCGAATTGTAACATGAGGGTATCGTTACATTGCTATTTACTACATTTTTTTGTTTTGACTGTACAAACTGCCAGACCGATATATCGGCAGGCCGATATTATCGGCCGACATTAGGCATTTTCCAAGCTATCGGTATCGGCAATTATAATGGCCGATAAATGAATATTTCAAAAATAATATAAAAACGGACAAAACACACCTGAACCATGTCATGAGTGTTGGAGTTGTATAGTTTGTCCACCAGAGGGCACCCTACACCATTCCTGTTGGGAACACTCGTTGAGTTGGTCACGATACATATATTGCTTGAATAACAATTAAAAGATCATCCCAATCAGTTCTCTTGACTCAAATAAGCATGACAAAATTTGTGACTATCATGTCCAGTTTTGCTTCTGTTAAATAAGCCGAAAGTGAAGCGGAATTAGTTAGTAATAGTTACGTTACGTTGTTACAGTGTAGTTGACTGACTGTCCTTTTAACTTTTGACAATGTCACTGAAGCATTTCTTTAATAGCTCGTGACAGTAATAGAAATGAGACGGATCATCTCTCCTTGGCCTTTTTAAATTGAAAATATAACTAAATTGTTAAACCATTACTAAATTATGGCTCATCATAGACAGCTAACCACATAGCTAGCTAATGCCACTGTCATCAGTCTGTTCTGTTGTGACAATGAAAAAAACAAGTTTCTTTTTAAAATGCATTATCATATTATTTTAGTTAAAACTCATAAATAAGTTCAAATAACTAATGTTAGGGTACTATGTTAATGTTTTGTTGCACGTTTCTGAAATAAAAAAAAAAATATGCGCCGATATATCGGAGTATCGGATTTTAAAAATCGGTATCAGCCTTCAAAATCTTTTATCAGTCGGGCTCTAGTACAAACATGGTCAAAATGTAGTCAAGATATGAATTCTGTGTAAATCTCAGAACCTTCTGCAGAGTTAGTGCTTTTGGTGATGACAGCTGTTCGCCACTTGTTGTTTTTTTTACCCAGCTGTACAGCACAAGGTTTTGCAGACGTGTTTTGTAAATCACAAGTGTATGCCTCTGAGCTCAGCACAGCTGCTTTCTTCCAGGTGTCTGATACGACCACATAAATATTCTGCTTATATATTTACATTCACGCTCATTAGCACACACACACTTGCAGAATCTCTTTGAGAACTATTGTGACTGCTGAGAGTCCGGCACGTGGCCAATATCTCAACATGCACACCGCAACACAGCAACATCCTGCAGCTCTTGCACAGTCGTCAGTTTCATTTCTCTTCTGCATTTGCAGCAAAATAGTGATGGAGGGCAAACAAGGACAACTTAGAAACTTTACAGCATTACAAATTTCTGGTTCACTTGATTGAAAACTGTGTGGTTTGGAAAATTATAAGAGGATATGTAAGTGTTCTGCTCATCGTCTGCAGTTGAAAGTCAACATTAATCATTTTACACTTAAACTTATAAACTTAACATACAAATGCAGTTTGGGAAAATAAGAGTAATAGAGTTTTTTCAGATTATTGGCCAGACATTTATATCCTTTCCATCTCTGAGATTCAACATTGTACACCTGCGACACTGTAAAAAAATAAAATAAAAAAAGATATTTGACCAATAAGTGTTTTTACATTGCTTAAACTGATCAACATTTTCAAAATTGTGTGTATAAAAACACACACAAGATTTAATGCAAGATTTAACTAATGTTTTCAGTCAGTTTAATGTAAATTAAGTTGAAATGACCTAAACATCCAAGTTGATTGTACTTAATTTAGGGCAGCAACTTTTTTACAGTGAGAATATCAGTGATTTTCTTGGGTCAATAACAAAAAATACTTTTGCGATAATGTTCTCTATGTTTCTTTTTTATTTAATGAAATGGTTCATTAAAAACATTTTTTATATTTATTAATAATCTTGATTAATGATTATTAAAATAATGGTAGTTCATAATATATTAACAAATGTTAATGTTTAATGTTAAAATTATATAGAAATCGAGGAAGAAAATTAAAATAAACAAATGCTTTACATCAATAATGTAAAGTATTACCCTTGTTTTTATTACAAATAATATATACAAAATATATTTAGCTTAAAAAATATTGATATATTCAAATGTATAATGTTTTTTATATATATTTTATGGTGCATAAATTAAAGAACTTTATTAAAAATAATAAATAGTGAAGAATATTTTATTACAAAAGCATTATATTTTTTAAACAAATATAATCACTATTCAATATATTTAAGCAATATCACTATTTTTCACTTCATGTCCCATTAAAAAAAATATACTAATTGTAATTACATACATATTTTTTAATATGAGTGTTCAAAGCTAATTTGTTGTTCAAAGCTAGAGTTTGGCCAATCCAAAGCTATTAAAAGACAAGTAAAGTTGGTTGACCTACAGTATATCTGTAGGTGGCCATACCTCTACTGAAGTAAACGTCACTTTAATTTCAAGTGTATGCAATCACGGGGGCTATATCAAAGTATGTTTGATTGTGTAAGCGTGAATGCGACCAGTCTCAGATATATAGCAATTACCTCTGTTTAGTGACCGAAGCTGCCGAGATTGTGATTGTGAGACCCACGTTAAACAAGGCGTGATGACCTCGGAGCGACATAGCTTCCTAAAATGAAGGGGTAAAATATAGGTAAGAGTTAATCAAACATTCAATCACTTTTAATGATGCTCAGATATCATTAAAACACTTTTCATTTATGAAGTCAGATGAAATAACGAGATAATATATTTGAGAAAATGTATTTCATTTAATCTTGTGTTGCTCAAGAGGCAACTCTAACTGGCAGAAACGTATTATTGGAGACCCCAGTATACTGATACCACATCATATTTATTGTGCAGACTGAACAGGGTCTGCCGGGACCCCGATTATGCATTTTCAGCAGTTCCCAGTTATGACTTTGGACCCAACCTTGCTTCTTCCTCTAGCTCTCACATGAGTCATCATGTGAACAGGTGTTCCTCTTCCCTGCCTATTATCAGCCTCCACACAGATGTGAGACCGCTGGGAATAAACAGGGAATATCTTCACCTCGTACACAGCTCTAAGCAGCCTGTCATTCACCTTCCCTTCTGCTTTGTTGAATGACTGCAAGGTCAGTTTCTCCCACCATACAGGCTGACATTACACCGCTCAGATAACACACATTCTCTGCGCTGTCACAGTTCAGAGGCTGGAATACACGTTAACTTCTGGGTCTGTGTTACTTTGAATTAAACTGGTATTTTCTTTCTCTCCACTTTAAAAAGACACTTTTAAGCTTTGATGGGGGACTTTGAACTGAGATACGTGAAAAGATACTTGCTATGGGGATATTAATAGAGAGAGTGTGAGTGTGTGTGTGTACCTACTTAACTATATTTTGGGGACAAATTTGTACCCAGAAGAGACCAAAACTTGACAAAATCTCCAAAAACCTCCCTTAAGTAACATCCTCATTTGTAAATATGGTATAAAAATTAGGGATGCACCGATATTAAAATTTTGGCCGATACCGATAACCGATAATTCTTTATATTTGAAAGCCGATAACCGATATATCGGCCGATAAACTTAAATCCAAATTTTTATCTAATTTTGAGAGCCTGATTACAAAAACAAAAGTCTCAGAATTAAATCCATGTCCCAAGCGCACAATTATAATGATGTTCTCATTATAGTGTTGTATAGCCGATATGACAGTTGTCCCGAACCAGATTTTCATTTTTTGAAGAGATTTTAATCATATTTCAAGAAATTCAAAAACATAAAAACAGTTCTCAACAAGTGTCTCAGCTGAAGGGAATAATACATTATTTATCGGTTTTAATATATCGGCCACATTTTCTTACCAGGCCGATAACGATAACATTAAAAATGAACATATATCGGCCGATACCGATATGCTGGGCTGGCCGATATATTGTGCATCCCTAATAAAAATAGTTAAAGGTTTTTTAAAAATGTAAAAGCGTAGAAAGTTTTGTGACGTTTTTGTGTTGTTTTTGGCGTGGTGTTAGTATAGACCATTTCACAAGATGTAAACAACACTGGTCCAGAAGCGCTTCCTGTTTCAGTTTTTTAACACTACATAAAAGCTGGGATAAAATACAACCAACAGAACATTTAAAACTGAATCAAAAAGTTAAACAAACATCTTTAAGATGTTTTCTTTACATGTGAAATAAAGAAAACAGTTACAAACTGAAACAGGAAGTGCTTCTGGACCAGTCTTGTTTACATCTTGTGAAATGGTCTATAAAGGGATATAATATACAGATATACAGTATAAAAACATTGTGTGTGTGTGTGTGTGTACAATCTCCTTAGGAACGTTTTGGGACTTTCAATGGAGGGTCATTTGTGTTTTGAAGAAAAGTCTTATTTTTAGGTGAACTATCCCTTCCAAGCAGCAGTTCTTAAAAACAAGGTCTGAGTTATTGATCTTGTCATCAGTTCATGCAGAGACCCATTAATGTACGTCGTGCTACGGCCTAGTTACTTTTCACCTTCTATTTCAGCTGTGGCGAACAGCTTTTAACAACCGTAATCAAGGTTTCCCAGGCAGCAGCAGAGCATGACAAAGGTCCTTGCTTATTGTTTTTTTTTTCTCTCAGACTCTTTTCCCCCACAGCTCTCCTCTCTCAACAAGATTAGAGATCCATTACCGAATCATGTTGGGTCTAAGCAAACATTCAGGCTTCCAGCTCATCCCACATGGCATGCACAGCATCCATCATCACACCAGTTCACTTCCCTTGATACAGGCACAAAAAGCCCACATCAGTCTTAATTGGACATTAGCTAGAAATCGCTAGCAACGCTCAACCTTTGGTTCCGAACGACAACAAGAGATACAGGAAACAAACGAACTGACGAGAGGAATAATTGGCTGTCGTTTTCCATCCCACCGTCTGTTTTCACCAAGCTCTCAGGAAAAAAGTTACAGGAACTAATGTCAGTAGACCAAAAACGCAAGGAGTGAGAAAGATGGGAATTTGAAAGTCATAGCGTGTCGGGCCTTAATTGGATAATGGGAACCAATCACTCAAGAAAGGTTTCAGATAAATGCCTGCAAGACTTAAGAAATTCTGTATAATGTGACTCGTCCTCCGTTTGAAAAAAAAAATTAGCAAAGGTGACATGTTCAATACTTTTCTATTTGCACAGTGTGCAGAGCACATTTCTACACCACTTGCATAACCAAACCAGGAAAAAACTAGGAAAAATTAAGGCTGTATCTGAAATTGTTACGTTATTATATCATAACTGGATCAACATATTTTGTTGATAACACTGATGTAGTAGCACCTAACCATAGTGTTCTTCTCCCGTTAGTGTTTAGATTTTTAGTAGCCTACAAAAATTAAGATTTTGCTTTTCTTTCAAGCAGCTCCTCAACACTGAAATTAACATTTAATGACAGGATGAACAAACATACATAGTACCAACCAACCTAAACTCACACATAGCCCTACTTTTTCTTGCTACTGCGACAGCAATGTGCATCCAACATCCGTGATAATGAAACAACGACATAAAATAGATCAAAGACATTCTTAATAAACTCAATAAAGCGAGTACAGTTTACTTTACATCTCTCATTCCCCTTTTTCGTTTTAAGTCAAGTTAAAAACAGATGAGCTGTCTAAAAAGAGGGCTTGTGGTTCCACGTTAACTTACCTTACTCCTCCACAATTAATTACCATAGACAATTACGCACCTGTACACCTTCAACACGACGACTTGAAGCTTAGCGCCCTCTATGGTTCAACATTATTGATCAAAACCGCCATTGGAATAGGACTAAAATATACAACAAAATACAAAATTACAAATGTATACATAAAAAAATCAAGTGCACATGACCATTCATCAATCAAAAATATTAATGGAAAAATATTACAAATCTTCTTTTTCAAGTAGCCTATTCTGTTCTCCAAACTGGCGTGCTAGTCCTTCTCATGAAGAAATAAATTGAATTTAGCTTTGATCCTGACAATCTTTTCTTGTGTATAGAATGTAGAATTTTCGCAAAATAATAAAAGATGTAAAAAAAAATACTTTGATTTAAATTAGTTATATTTTAAATGGAATAAAACATAGGCAACACAAATCAAATAATTCATTTGAATATAATGGAACGGGTTTTTTTAGGTCGTGAAGCAATTAGTCACCGAACATTTATTAGGCCTACTACATCTTGCTTTAAAGAGTTTATAAACAATCTTTAAAAGGTATAGTTTTCAGATAATGGTGATATGCATATTCAATGATTGTTAAAGCAATTCATTTTACCATGTCAAAGCAATCATTATGCTTCTCCTTATATTTGTTCTAAATAAATGTATCTCCATATATTTATTATTTCTCTGTAAATTCTTGCATCCAGTAATCTTCATTTGATATATAACTAAATTCTGCCCTCATGTGGACATAGTCGAAATAGTTTTTACGTTTCTGGGTGACATTGCCGGAGGAGTTTTCTCCTAAAATCCCCTTTGAGTAAGCCTAAAAAGGCCTAATCAATTATCAAGGTCTGATGAATCAAGGCTTTATATATGTTTCATAATGAGTGGGCTACATATATACTTGTAACATAAAAGCTACATCATAATGGCTTTCTCCAGTTAGTGTTTTTGTATTTTTGCCCTTTCAGGCTTCTCTTCAGAGCTGATTTACTATTTGCAGTTTCGTCCTCACCTCTGAGAAGACCATTATGAAATCCTCTGGGCAGATCTCTGCTTCAGTACTCCATCAAACTAATCGAGTTTCTCCTGGCTTTTACAAGGCTCATTAACTTAACCCTGATCACAGGGCAAACAAGCTCGTGTCACAAAAGATGCTATTGATGGTGTGTTACTCGAGTGACCCCCTCCTCTGTGTTGGTACCACAGTAAATAACAAGTCCTCAAATTGTTGTACGAGTATATGCTGTAAAAAATAAAATAGCGTATCATGCGAGTCGTCGTCTTGTTTATGCTGAGTGTGGGGGAAATATGAGCAGCTGTGACCCCCTTTCATGGTTGAGTTGAAATTGTTTATTAGATTTAAATGACCAGCATCTAATTTTCACTTGCTCAATAAGATCCAGACTGTTTTGCCTATTGCCCTCCTCGGGTTCTGTCTGTGGCCATACTGTGAGAATAAAGTGTCTTTGAGATCAAACATTGGTGCTGAGCAAATGGATCTCACGCAGAGAGGGCAGCAGATGGACTGGGCATGGGAACAAGGTAGCATCTCTCCAAACAGACTTTCAATGAGCCACACCAAAAACAGGAAGAGGCCGTTGATAGTAAATGATGTAAGGGACTCTGGGCCTTTTCTCCACTCAATAAGTCGGGCAATTTTTTCGAAGTCACTGTGTATATATTTCTATGAGTGTGATAACTTACCCTAACCTAACTTTTAATTTATAATACCCTCATCCTGAGAATAAAGTTCAGAATTTTGGTTAAAATCTGCCTTTGTTTTAGGTCGGTGTGGTTTTAATATTTACTCCGGAGCAAAAAATATCATACTGGAATTTTAGTTTGGAAGAAAGAGTTCATTGTGACAACTAGCCCCATACTGTATAATGGTGATTTGCTATAGGATATAGTTCTAAAAAAAAAAAAAATCCTGTTGTCCTATATCTCTAAAATCTTGACTGGAATGTCATGTAAATG